>NC_040909.2:19804839-20404839 GCF_004126475.2 Phyllostomus discolor | reverse complement strand
AAACAGAAAGTGGCTCCAGGCCACTTTCAAGAACCTGAGGCCGCCAGGCCAACCAATAGCCAGGTGGTACCATCAGTGCTCTCCTTTTTTTGTTACTTTGCCGTGAGAATGAGTATGAACAGTAGTTACTATTTATTTCATGTGCTAATGTGTTATCTCTGTCTGCCAACTGGAAAAGAGAATCAAGAAACAAAGACCCAGGTAACCAACCCATAAGGTTGCTCAGACAAAAATGGTGAGGCTGGGTTAGAACTTTTCTTGCTTTGACTAAAGCCAGTCTTCTTTGAACAAATCCATGTTGGCTATTGAAGCAATAAAAAGATTTTTTTTAAAACACTGTATCTGTCTTCAAGGATTTTGCACTCCTGTTGGGAAGTCATAGTTACCTAAAACCAGTTAGCGCTAAAACCCTGATTGCTCTTTGCCCTCTAAGGCTTGATTTTGTAAAGCTAGTAACATCCCCTCCCACCCACACACCCACTGAGCATGCTTGGATTTATTATACATGTTCTATTCTGCAGTCTGGAGTTTTCATAACTTTTTTTCCTCCATTAACCTACTACCTGACACATCGGAAACTCGTTAAGGTATGTGGATGACTGAATCCATGGTTCTCACTGGTTGGGGATTTGGGAAATGTATGGGTGTGCTTTTGGATTTCACAGTGAGGGAGCTCTGTAGGCATTTGGTGGGCAGGGGCTGGGGGGCTGAATGTGCCACACTGTACCCAATAGGTGCAAATAATAAAGAATTGCCTCCCATCCTGGTGACCTCTCTCTCACCAGAAATGTGTGTTAAAAGTGACCCAGGAATCAATTATGATTAACTAAATCTAAACCATAACTCCATTTTACATATAAATGCAAAATGTTGTGTGCTTTTATTATACCCCGAATTATTTAGGATTGGAGTTGCCATGGAAATCGGGTGTGGGTTCCTCTTTTATTTTGGGACATTACTAAGAATCATGCACCACTTGGGAAAATCATGTCACTGATGACAGTGCTATCTTGTATTCCAGTCACCAATACCACACGCTTTTATCCATCACATTTGCAGCCAAAACAGTTCTACAGTTCTGCATATAGGAGCAAGCCTCTCACCCTTCCTGATGCCTGAGCATTTACTCATTGAAATAACTATTATTTTATCGTACATTATTTTGCTTGAATTTTTCCTTGATATTGAGGTCAGGGAATTATATTAACTTCTTTAAAAATATGTGTGCAGGAGAACTATATTACTTATCTCTAACTTTCATTTTGAAATAGTAAAGCAGGTGTTCTAAAATATGTTACTAAAAGAAGCGTGGTCTCCAAAATGTTGACAATTGCTGGAATGAATGAATAGATGAATGAATACATGAATACATGAATCAGTGAAAAATAACTGTGTCAAACTGCTTAGAGAGTAAATGGTCTGGTTGTTGAGAGGAGAGAAGGGAAGTTTATAAGAGAAATGCACAGCGGGAGGTTTGCAAAATGAAATGCAGTAATTACGGCAGACATGGGACGGTAAGCAGGGCACTGAAATAAACCATATGCAGAAGACCCCTGGAAAGTAGGAAAGCATTTTAAGTTTCCTATCTTGGATGGCAGGTAGGGTTGGCAAGGAACTTCCCAGTTTTTGCCTCCATTTCTTGATGTGTAACCCATGTCCCCAAGGTCATGGGCATCAAACGTATTGTTATTCATGAATTCACTCTTCCAATATTTATTTACACTGTGTGTTAAGTGTCACACTAGGCACCTTGGAGTCTGTCTGACTTGCTGGGTAAATCCATCAGCGTGATCAGTTCTCACTTGTGCATCATGTCAGGTTCTGACTCTAAGGAGATGTCATTTTAGGATTTACCAGGAAAAACTTAAGGGACTGTTATGGGTGAGATTGTGTCTCCTCAATAGGTATTGAGGTCCTAACCCCCAGTATCCACGGATGTAACTTTACTTAGAAATAGGGTTTCCTCAGGTGATCAAATTCAGATGAGGTCAAATGTGAAAATTTGGACACGGACACAGAAATACAAGAAGAATGCCAATCTAAAGATCAGACTTACTCGGCTGCCAGACCAAGAACACCAAAGATTGCCAGCAAACCACCTGAAGCTGGGGGAGAGACATGGGGAAGATTCTCCCTCACAGCCCTCAGAAGGAGTTGACCCTGCTGGCCCCTTGATTTTCAACTTGTAGATTGTGCTGCAAGTACAGCAGGTCTAAGAAACTAATCAGAATTACCACTAGGGACTAAACCTTCTTACCCCTGAAGAAGGAAAAACTATGCTTTTGATCTCTTGCCCCACTAAAAGCATCTAGTTCTCCACCTACTTTCTCATCATTTTACCCCCACTGCGACTTTCTTTTCCTGTCATATGTGGTCCCTTGGTGTGAACTAGTGAATAATGTTTTAGGAAAGTTTATTTTCCTTCATAGCCAAGCTCACTTGATTCTGGTGGCTACAAATTCATAGTCACGAATCACGTGTCCATATTTTTTTAAATGAGTATTTTTCATTCCTCTAGCTCTCTTTTGTACTCTCCTTAGATGTTAAACTCTTACCCCTTTCTTGACCTCCGCATATATTCTTTCATATCCATTTTGCTCTTAATTGTAAAGCCTTTGCTTCAAAACGCAGTGGGGTCTCCCATCACTGTCATATTGGGGCCTGGGAGATCTCCAGAAGAATCATTCGTATTACAAGTTCATATTTCAAGTTCCAGTCGCAGAGATTATTGGTGGCAGTGATCTGATCATAATTACTGGTTGGCTCTTACCTTGAACATCACTTTATTGGCTTATCTGGCAGCCCTGGCACCATTCCTTTAATACTGTGCTCCTTCTCCTTCATCCTGAGGACTGGTTTCTCCCCACTTAGTTCCATACTGCCCATGTATCATGGTCTTTACATCTAGTTCTCCACATCTGGGAGTTTTTAGTTCCTTATGAACAAAATTCTTTTCAATTTTTTTGAAGCGATCGAAGGTTGCACCATTCCGCATGCAAACTCTACTTAAGGATTCGGGGCCTCACCAAACCCTTCCCTGGTTAACTTTTCCTTCAGTGAAGTGAGTCCCTAAGCCACTGTCCTCTCGTGTAGTAAGATGAATTAAATTTAATAATGTAAAAATCATATATGGAGTTACTTTTTTCCCCCAATTTGTAACTAGACTCTCAAAAAGCTGTTGTACTGCTGAAAATGACCACTTTCCAATGAGGATGTATATTGTTGATTTAGTGCTGAGCATTTCACCCAAAGCCCATAAGCTTTTGCAAATTTTTAAACAAAATAAAAATCTTGGGGTTTGGGGCAAGGGCAGTGGTCATCTGTGGCCCTATGAACACTGATGACAGAAATAAGTTATTTAGCCATTATTTCTTTTTTTAATTTTATTTTCATTGTTGTTGCAGTACCATTTTCTATCTTTTACTCCCATCCCAACCCACCCACCCAGCCCTCCCCTCCTCCCTCCCATTTCCACCTGCCCCTAGTTTTTATCCATGTGTTCTTTATACTTGTTCCTGTAACCCCTTCCCCTTTTCTCCTGAAATTCCCCTGAAATTCCTTCTCCTCTCCTCTCTGAACACTGTCAGTCTGTTCTCTATTTCAGTGTCTTTGGTTATATTTTGCTTGTTTCTTTGTTTTGTTGGTTAGGTTCCTATTACAGGTGAGATCATATGGTATTTGTCTTTCACTGCCTGGCTTATTTTGCTTAGCATAATGCTTTCCAGCTCCATCCACACTGTTGCAAAGGGTAGGAGCTCCTTCTTTCTTTCTGCTTCATAAAATTCCATTGTGTAAATGTTCCATAGTTTCCTGATCCATTCACTTCCTGATGGGCATCTTGGTTGCTTCCAGCATCTAGCTATTATAAATTGTGCTGCTATGAACATTGGGATGCATAGGTTCTTTTGGATTGGTGTTTTAGGATTCTTGGGATATAATCCTAGCAGTGGAATTGCTGGGTCAAAAAGCAGATCCATTTTTAGTTTTCTGAGGAAGTTCCATACTGTTTTCCATAGTGGTTGTACCAGTCTGCAGTCCCACCAAGAGTGCACTAAGGTTCCCTTTTCTCCACAACCTCTCCAACACTTGTTGTTTGTTGCTTTGTTTATGATGGCCATTCTGACTGGTGTGAAGTGGTATCTCATTGTGGTTTTAAATTGCATCTCTCTGATAGCTAGCAATATTGAGCATCTTTTCATGTGTCTCTGGATCCTCTGTATGCCCTCCTTGAAGAAGTGTCTGTTCAAGTCCTTTGCCCATTTTTTAATTGGGTTGCTTGTCTTCTTAGAATGGAGTTGTGTAAGTTCCTTATATATTTTGGAGATGAAACCCTTGTCTGAGGTATCATTGGCAAATATGTTTTCCCATACAGTTGGTTCTCTTTTAATTTTAATACTGTTTTCTTTAGCTATGCAGAAGCTTTTTATTTTGATGAGATCCCATTTGTTTATTCGTTCCTTTATGTCCCTTGCTCTGGGGGATGTATCAGTAAAAATGTTGCTCCGTGAAATAGCTGAGATTTTCCTACCTACGTTCTCCTCTAGGACTTGAGTGGTGTCACAGTTTATATTTAAGTCTTTTATCCACCTTGAATTTATTTTTGTGTAAGGTGTAAGTTGGTGTTCGAGTTTCATTTTTTTGCACATAGATGTCCAGTTCTCCTAATGCCATTTGTTGAAGAGACTGTTTTTACTCCATTTTATGTTGCTGCCCCCTTTGTCAAATATTAATTGACTGTAGAGACTTGTGCTTATTTCTGGGCTCTCTGTTCTGTTCCATTGGTCCATGTGCCTGTTTTTATGCCAGTACCAGGCTGTTTTGATCACAGTGGCCTTGTAATACAGTTTGGTATCAGGTATTGTAATCCCTCCTACTTTGCTTTTCTTTCTCACAATTGCAGCAGCTATTCGGGGTCGTTTATGATTCCATATAAATTTTTGAAGTGTTTGTTTTATGTCTGTGAAGTATGCCATTGGTACTTTAATAGGTATTGCATTGAATCTGTAAATTGCTTTGGGTAGTATGGACATTTTGATGATGTTAATACTTCCAATCCATGAACACGGTATATGTTTCCATTTGTTTGTGTCTTCCTTAATTTCTTTCTTCAGTATTGTGTAGTTTTCTGTATATAGGTCTTTTACTTCCTTGGTTAGATTTATTCCTAGGTATTTTATTTTTCTTTTTGCTATATCAAATGGGATTTTTTTTCTTTACTTCTGCTTCTGCTGTTTCATCGTTGGTGTACAGAAATGCTTTGATTTCTGGATATTGACTTTGTATCCCGCTGTTTTGCCAAATTCATTTATTAGGTCAAGCAGTTTTTTTGCAGAGTCTATAGGATTTTGTACGTACACTATCATGTCATCTGCAAACAATGACAGTTTTGTTTCCTCCTTTCTGATTTGGATGCCTTTTATTTCCTTTTCTTGTCTGATTGCTGTTAGCCATTCTTTCTTGATGAATTCTGAAATGAGGTGCTGTGGGAGGTACTCGACAGGGACTGCCCCTCGGGGAGCTTACAGTGGAAGACAGATGTGCTAATTAGGAAAGGTTCATCCAGTGGAACCAAAAGTGGTGTTAATGCAGGTCATTTTGGTCAGATGGGACAGGAGGCTTAGAGATTAGAAATGGGGAAAAAGAGACTGCTACTTCCAGACCCCAATTTGTGTCCTTGAGTAATTTTTTTACCTCCATGTGCTTCAGCTTCCTCCCCTATAAAATAAGAGTAATAATGGTATCTTGAACGTGCTGTGAGGAAATTGTCGTCAATTGTTATATGTGAACTGCGTGCAACAGTGTTAGAACAGTAAAAACTCAGCCATTGTCGTTATCATTCTTATCCATGCTTTGCAGTCAAAACCTGTCCACTCAAAAACCTTAGTTGTCACAGGGCTGTCATTCTGTCAACTGTTCATTCTAACAATTGCTTCCAAAGTGTTCAGGTTGTTCTACATGCATATGCACTTTTCCATATGTCTTAAATGTCTGTATCGGAAGCATGGAAGTTTTCACTTCACAGAGTTCCATTCTGCCAAGACTTCAGAATTCTCCAGGAGGTGATTTTTGAATTTGGGTATTGGAAAGGACTCTTGTTCATGAGTATCCTTGCCTACTGAATGATTTTGTATTTACCACAGGGTTCACATCCAAGAAATGCACGTGTGGTTGAGGTTTTCTTTGGCAGATGAGCTCCCTTCAGGAGCCAGGGAATGGAGGCAAAGACTGAACCATCCCCTTCCCCCTAGGCCCTGCAGACTCTGTGGGTCACTTAGTCTCTGTAAGCCATCTCTAATAATACTTGATTTAATTTAAGTGATGTTTATAATAAGGTACATTTCTCAAAGCTTATGGTTTTCCTTCTATTAATACAAAGCTACTCTACTGTTTATTCCTTAATGGTTATGAAGTTGACCACTCCACAAAACGACACCTGAAGAAAAAAAATTAATGATGACATTTCACACAAGTACATAGCACTTTGATGAGGACCACGTGGTTAAAAGGAAAGCTACCCTTCAGCTTATTTAGTAAACCTTCCTTTTATCAGAATGGGTTGATGAAATATTTGACAAAACAGGGCTCTCCTTGAATTCTGATGGCAATTGCTGAGATGCAAAATGACCTTTACACCATCCTCGAGCCCTGCCCTGATTTCCTATGGGGAATTTCAGAATTTCTTTTTTCTTCTATAAGAAATCTTATTCCAGAACCAAAGTCAAAATAACAAATCAAAGGATACGTATGCCACTATCAATACTATTGTTTGGTTCAATTATGAATCACCTATAGGTTTAGGTATATAGATATCGCTGCAAAGGTTAACATCATCTTTAGTACTTGTCCCAATTTTTTGATCCCCTCTTTCAGAACAGAAAAAGGGCATCAGTCCCATGTTGGGAAGTGCTTTGGAGTCATGGAAAAAGACAAGGCTTGACTCTAGAAATCCAGCACTCGCATTGCAAACACAATGAACAAAGACAGAATATGTAAGAATATATAAAGAATATGTAAAGAACTTTTACAAATCAGAAGTAAAGGACAAATAATTCAAACCAAAATTAGACAATAGACTTCATTTTGCTAAAAAAGAATTCAAATGTCCCATATCAACCTCATGTTAATAATTAAGGAAATGCAAATCAATATCGTGCAATGCCATTTTGTATCAAATTTGCAAAAATTAAGAAGTGTGATGACAATACCAAGTATTAAAGAGATTGTTGATCAACAGATACTAGGAAATGTATTGCCCCAAAGAGTGTAAATTACTGTAATCACCTTGAAAATGGCCTTAGCACTATCAGATTTCCTATGACCAAGCAATTGGTCTTATAGTACTATCCTGGAGAAATGTTTTAATGTGAATACCAGGATCCATGCTTAAGAATGTTCATGGAGCACTGTTTTAAAATTGATAAAAAGTAGGTGTCATCCAAATATCTATGACCAGACAAATGCAAAATTACTATGATGTGGTAAATCGTGTGTAGCCACTAAATTCAATAGTATTCATCATTGAAAATTAAATTATAGACGTTATGTATAGATAATAAAAATGTAATGTTGAAAAAAATTCTGTAAGACTACATATAGGATGCTAACATTTTTATAGATCTAAAAGAAACATTGTTCAGAAAATATATACATTAAATAGTCAAGAGAATATGGGGACCAAATTCAAGATAATAGATATCTCCTTGGAGTTAAAGGAAATAAGCAAGTAGGTGAGATAGTAAATGAGCACGTGGGAAATACAGCAGGAGTGTTAGAGAGCCAATTCTTAAATACCCCTTTTATTAATGAACTTCATACCATACATGTATATGTATATATACGTTACATTTATTTTTGTACTTATTAAGTGTACATAAAAAGATAAAAAAAACTATGACTACATATATCCTTCATGTGTTCGAAATACACAGGAAATAGAAGAGGAAAAAATAAAAATAGCCTGGAACAGAAAATTCACGTATTAAAAAAAAAAAAACAAATGGCCAATAAAAATCTTACCCTTAACCATAATTGTACAAACATGAATTTAAAATGAAGTGCAAATTAAGATTTCACTTCTTGCTCATGAGAAGACAAAGATTTAATAGAAAGATCTCACTGTTTTTCAAGCTATGGAGAAAAATACTCATAAACAGCCTTGACGGTGAAAATGAAAATTGATATTTTTTGGTATGAAATAATTTTGGCCTTAAAATATTCATAATGATGGCTTTGTATTATTGCTCTGATAAATTTATTTGTAAGAAGTACATGTTTTAGAGTGCTTGGGAGAACACAGACATTAGCCCAGACTTGTTTATAATTAAAAAGAACAAAACAAAACTGGAGACTCTGGCTAGCGTACCTCAGTGGATTGAGTGTGGGCTACGAACCAAAATGTCGCAAGTTCAATTCCCAGTCAGGGCACATGCCTGGATTGCAGGCCACAGCCCCCAGCAACCGCACATTGATGTTTTTCTCTCTTTTTCTCCTTTCCTTCCCTCTCTAAAAATAAATAAATAAAACCTTTTTAAAAAGGGTATTGTTCATAATTAAAGTAGGTTTATTTAAAAAAAACACTGGAGACAGCTTTCCTGGCTAATAAAAAGGGATTGAATAAAAGATAGAGAGTATGAAAACAATAAGCCGTCCTTTAAAATTTTGTTGGAGAAATGAATATATTAACACACAAATGCCCAGTGGGAAAAACAAGTTATAGAATTAATAGAATTTAGTTTAAGTATTAAAAATACTTAATATTATTCTTTTCTAACTAATATATATTGTATATGTTCAAGGATGTTTATTTGGGTTTGGGACAAAGTCTGGGGAGCGTATTAATAATATTTATTTCTAGGTCATAGCATTATCCACAATGTTTTCTTTATCTCTATTGCCCACTGCAGTATCCTCACAACTAAATACTTGACAGATCGTAGGTGCTCACTCAGTGTTTGCTGTATGAATGCATATATTCAATAACTTGTGAAATTCATTAAAATAAAAAGAAAGACTTTTTATTGAGTTAATTCAATTGTATTAAACAGAAACACATATCTTATCTCTAAATCAGCATTCCTGCTTTCCAAGGGCAAAGTATTACATTGAAGGTATTCATGCCTGATTTCATTTCCAAGGATTTAACCCTTCCGAGGGACATTTACATTTTGAAATAGTAACTTTTAAGCTAAGGTCCTGACTGCAGTGGTAGAATTTCCAAGGGGATAATTTTGGAATGAGAGTTATTCTGTCAACTTCTTCAAAGATTGTACCATGTGATGCCCATTTACTCCCTGAATGCCAGCACCTCTCCTGCTTACAGAGACTCCAGATAGGTTCCAAGTGTATTAACATTACTGTCTATAAACATCATAATTACCACCTATATGAGAGACTATACCAATTAGCTCATGTTTTCTACAATAAATATATAAGGTATTTGTAAATGAACTTATGCATGCTATTTTATTTGGGAATAAAGGTCTTATTGCAACTTACAAACTTATATGTACAGCTTTTTGAAACCATAAAGACGTGCATTTGGGGACAGGAAAAATAAGTATGAGGAAAATTGATTGGAACCCATTTGAGGACGGTGCATTAAAATGCAGCCTATGAGGTAGATAATAAATGTTGCTCCGATGACCTTTAAAAAAAGCCTATCCCAAGAAGAGAATCAACGTGGTTATACAGCTGATAGGGTTCATAAAATGAAGTTAGTCAGCCACCCAGACAAGCACAGATGACTGTACTGTAAGGCAAATCCTAATGATGTTGTAAATCCAGCTCTCTTTACGTATGTGCGTGTTTTTAATAACATCTGCCAATGGAGGCCAGATTAATCATTCTAAAGCTCAGTCCGTGAAAGCAGGTCCCCATGAGGGTCCCAAACAATGTCTCTAGGTACACAGCTCTCTCGCAATCTCAACTTAATCCAGAAATAAATATTAGAGTGTCAAGATAAATAAATGGTCTTCATAGCCTTCAGGCACTTGTCCATAAAAGCTATTTTCCTCAGCCAAGGATTTCTGTAAGCATTGAGAAGCCATGAATTTGAAGTTATACTCTCTTAACAAGGGCCTGAGGAGCTGAAGGCCTATTTCACCCCTAGAAACAGGGATTTCCCTTACAGAACAATTTTGAATCAGCTCCAACAGACACCAGGCCATGAAAAATGGAGAGCAGCATGTTATTTATTTTTTCTTTTGTAAAATGTTTATTGAATTTATTGGGGTGACATAGGTTAATGACCTTATATACATTTCAAGTGCACAGTTCTACAATACATCATCTTTATATTGTGTATTCACCACCCCAAGTCAAGTCTCCTTCCATCACCAATTATCCCCCTTTTACCCTCTCCTTCCTCCCCCCTCCCTCTTTTCCTCTGGTAATCACCATACTGTTGTCTGTGTCTATGAGACTTTTGGGGCTTTTTGCTTAATCCTTTCACCTTTTCCATCTACCCCCTCCAACTCCCCTCCTCTCCAACAGCTGTCAGTCTGTTCTCTGTCTTTATAAGTCTGGTTCTATTTTGTTTATTTATTTTGTTCATTAGATTCCACATATAAGTGAAATCGTATAGTATTGTCTTTCTCTGACTGGCTTATTTCACTTAGCATAAGTGCCATCCATGCTGTGGCAAAGGGTAAGATTTCCTTCTTTTATGGCGGGGTAGTATTTTATTGTGTAAATGCACCATAGTTTTTTACACATGCTTCTCCTAATGGGCACTTGGGCTTCTTCAAATTGCGGCTCTTGTAAATAATGCTGCTATGAATGTGAGGGTGTGTATATTCTTTTGAATTAGTGTCCCAGTTTTCTTCACATGTATTCCCAGAAGTGGAAGTGCTGGGTTGTAAGACAGTTTCATTTTTAATTTTTTAAGGAAACACCATACTGTTTTCCACAGTAGCTGCAACAGCCCGCGTTCCCACCAACAGTGCACGAGGGTTCCCTTTTCTCTGCATCCCCGGTAGCATTTGTGGTTTGTTCATTTATCCATGATAGCCATTGTGACCAGTGTGAAGTGACATCTCACTGTGGTTTTCATTTTCATTTCTCTGATGATTAGTGACTTTGAGCATCTTTTTATGTGTCTGTTGGCCTTCTGTATGTCCTCTTTGGAGAAGTGGCTATTCATGCCTTTTGTCCATTTTTAATTGGATATTTTGCTTTTTTGTTGTTGAGTCGTATAGTTCTTTAAAAACTGTGGATATTAATCCCTTATCAGATGTGTCATTGGTGAATATGTTCTCCCATTCAGTGCATTTTCTTTCATTTTGTTGATGGTTTCATTTACTGTGTAAAACTTTTCAGATTGATAAGTCCCATTTGTTCACTTTTTCTTTTGTTTTCCTTACCTAAGGAGCTATATCAGAAAAAATGTTGCTATGAGAAATATTGAAGATTTTACTGCCTATGTTTTCTTCAAGAATTGTTATGGTTTCTACTCTTACATTTAAGTCTATAATACATTTTTAGTCTGTTCTTGTTTATGGTGTAAGAAGGCGGTCTAGGATCATTTTTTTGCATGTATCTGTCCAATTTTCCAAACACCATTTTTTAATAGACTGCCTTTACCCATTATATGGTCTTGCCTCCTTTTTCAAATATAAATTGACCACAAAGACATGGGTTTATTTCTGGTCTTTCTATTCTACTCCACTGATCCACAGAGGTGGGTAAAAGTAGGTGTACAGTTGTGCATACACAAAGCACAGATTTTTTCTTGTGTTATTTGTTAATTATTTATATTACGACTGTAAACCTGCTTTGTCCACCCCCATGTATATCATTTTTATGGTTAATAGGGCCATATAAGTGGTGAGTGTAGATTTCTGACACATCATCTGTATATGGCATTGTGTGCCCACCACCCAAAGTCAAATCATCTCCTGTCACCATATATTGGGTCCCCTTTACCCATTATACTCCCCTACTGTTGTTCCTCCAGTAACCACCATACTGTTGTCTGTGTCTATAAGATTAGTTTTATATCCCACATATGAGTGAAATCATATGGTCCTTAGTTTTTCTGGCTGACTTATTTAGCTTAACATAATATTCTCAAGGTCCGTGTTGTTTTGATTACTATGGCCTTGCAATATAGTTTGGTGCCAGGTAGCATGATTCTTGCGACTTTATTTTTCTTTCTCAAGATTGCTGTGGCTATTTGAGGTCATTTGTGGTTCCATATAAATTTTTGAAATATTTGTTCTAGTTCTGTGAAATGTGTTATTGGAATCTTGATAGGAATTGGGTTGAATCTATAGGTTGCTTTGGGTAGTATGGACATTTTAATAATGTTAATTCCTCCTATCCAGGAACATGATATATGCTCCCATTTATCTGTATCTTCTCATTTTCTTTCTTCGGTGTCATAATTTTCCAAGTACAGGTCTTTTACATCCTTAGTTTAATTTATTCCTGGGTTGTTTGGGGTTTTTTTTCGGGGGGGCAACTGTAAATTATATTATTTTCTTAATTTCCCTTTCTGATAGTTCATTATAGGTGTATAAAATGCAACTGATTTCTAGATATTTATTTTGTATCCTGCTACTTAACTGAATTCATTTTTCAGTTTTAGTAGGGTTTTTATGGTGGAATCTTTTAAAAGCATAGACTTGGGGGTCAGAACACCTCCATTGTGACTCACCTCTTTGACCACTGGACAAATTACCTCCCACTGTCCTCTCGGCACTGCTATGCTCAAATTTTATCTTCCCAAAGCAGGGCCAGCATGAGGAGTGAATGAATGGATACTGGGGAGGGACTTTGAAAAGAGCCTCATTTAGGCCCAATGTATCCCTTTGAATGGGCCAGTTTATGAACAAGAGGGCAAAGAGTTGGGGAAGAAGAGGCATGTGAAGAACTTGAAGATAAAGTAGAAAAGGAAAATAATATCTACAATTAAGACTCTTTCTCATGGAAAAAAAATGACCTCAGTGAAAGCAAATGAATTCAAGGGTGCGTTTTCCTGAATCAGATTATTTCTTTGGAAACTGGAAGGAATAGTCAGTGAATGTACTCCCGGGCCCCCTTGGCTTTCTCAGCCCCACCTCCCAAACACACACATTCAGCAAAAACACTAATGGGAGGAGTTGGTTTATGTTTCCGAATGATGATGCCAATGATGCTGTCCTATGTGTGGTCACTAGGGTAGAGATGTGTTGTTTTTATTTGAGAGAAAATATGAAGTATTTCCTAATCTTATGGATCTTGCATTACAGAGCACAGCAGGAGAAGTTTAACTGGAAAGTTCTCTCTTAGATGAGAATGTGCCACATTTTTTTTTTTTGTGGAAAGCTTCAACTGCTCAACTAAAGAATGCATTCTTTAACAGGCAAATGAAAAAGAGACTGTTGGGTGATTCCTTGAGGTATGCCTAATTAATTCCAATTTATTGATGATGGCAATTTTCTAGTTTCAAATGATAAACGATGGTCTTTTCTAAAAGGCATCTCGAAGAGAAAGGATCTTCTTCCCACCCCAGATATTTTTTTTTATCTTTGTCCTTGGCTACTTCTGTCCATTGCTGCTCAGAATGAGTTCACATCAGTAATAGTCATAAATGATTTACAAAAGTAATTCCTGTCTAACCCCTTGGGACTGGGAGTTTTTATGTTGTTACCAGATGTGCCATCAAAAAATATTATCTGGTTCAGAAACTTGTGATAAATTGAGTCAGAGTCCATTAATTCCCTAAAAACAACTGGTTGGTCTGCATGGATTTGTGTTGGGGTCGATCCATCTTCTTCCTATTCTCTATCCACATAAAGAAGGCCAACAGAATTGGCCTGTAAATACGAAGTTACCGGAAAGTTGTCTGTATGTATTAAAGACCCTAGCTCAACTTCTGTTTTCCTCATACATGAAAAGGACATTTTAGTCCAATGAAAGGGGTAGGAGGCGACAGTTTGAAAAGCCCCAGGCAATCATATTTCTCATGCAGACTGTCACTCAGAATGCTGGCGCCAGCATTGCACACATAACTCAGACATTGCCTGCGGGATAATATTCTCTCCTTTTGGATAAAAGCCCCCCTCAGAATTAATGTCGACTTCCTCTGGACCCTCACCACATGAGGTCTATATCTGCAATAAATAATTTGGGGCATTTCACCTAGGCATGTGGTCAGTGGCTTAAACCCATGAAATGGTCGTCTAGCTAAGGGGAATCGCACATTAGGTCCAGCTTCACTTAGGATGATGCCTTTCACCAGGGAGATTCTCACTAATTTTGTTGAATGAAGAAAGAATCGGAAAATGAATCACTATGAATTTTCATTTCAAAGCATATGGGGGCATAAGTGGAAAGATCCTGCTGAGCTTTTAAACCAGTTTGCGGGTTGCCTTACAGCCACTCAGCTGAGCAGTAATGAAGCAACTTGCATTGGGGGAAGACTTTAACTTGGCTTACACCATCTGTGCAAGGACTTGAAACGGTACCCCCCAAACCAGGAATTCTGTGTTCCTAAATTACCGTCTCTCTGTGGAGATTAAAATATCTCGAATCCAGTGTAACAAGGCACAGTAGTGTGCTTTGATGACAAATTAAATCGTGGGGAAAAAAATTTCCCATGTTGTCTCTGATTACATAGTCAAGGAATCTTGTGAATCTGCTGATGTGTGGGCTTTCCTTTAATGTAAGCAGGCAAGGAAGGGGGGTGGGGACGTGAAGAAAGGAAGGGTGGGGGTGGGAATGTGGAGTCTCTTAGGGGAAGAGACTGAGTGTTGACATAATAGAGAGTCACAGCAGTTATTCTGGAAGGGCTTATTGAAATATCTTTGCAGAAGTGCAACAATGACTGAGACCTTTAAATGTTCAAAATATAATATTCACTTAATTCTTCATCTTTGGATCTTATAGGATGTAAAGATAATATTATTGCCCCAAATGTTGTAAGTATCAGTACAGGAATCAGAAACCTTTTTTGATGCTTTTAAGTACAACTAAATAATGTCTCACGGTTAAATAATTTGTAGATAAAACAGGGTGGAAAACACTGTAGCCTTTTGGGGTTCCTCATAAGCTAATTATTTTCCAGATTTCTTGCACCTTTTTAAAAGATTTCAATTCATAGAAATCATTGTAGTTGTTTCAAAGCTATTGGTCAGTCATTTGGGGGAGTTAACTATGTTTTCAGGAACAATACAATAAAGATAGATATTAGCCACTACAACTTAGATTATTTTCTCATGTTTTTATTAGATACTATAGCCTGCAGTTTATCTCAACGCATGCATTTACTGAGTAGAAATAGCTCATAAATGTCCCAATATTGAATCATTAGAATGTAATTTATCTGAAATATAACCCTAGAAAATTAAACTATATTCTCCTTACTTTTATTGTGGTCTTGGTCCATAGGCATACATAATTTTATATCATTGTAGTCAGAAAGCAAAGACAATTTTTACTTATAGTTTCTGCTTCTGTCTCTACTGCGAGCACATGCTGTTGTTTAGTGCCCTGCTGGACGTTGCTGAAGATACAGCGTGCTATATATCCCGCAGTTCCCTTTATGGGCCATTATGGGGGAAAGATCTTTTCTGATTCCATAGCACAAATCATCATGTTTCTAGTGAGCCAAAAAATTTTTTTTTATCTTATGACCATGGAGACTCACTCACTTGATAATCATTTCCCTCTTCCTGCAGTGCTTCCAAGAAGGCTCACGTCACCTGTGTAGTCAGCTTTAAATTCAGGGTTTGTGAGTGGCATTTTCCAGGCTTACCTCCCTTCGCACATCACGTCTTCTTTCCTTCATCCAATTCGACTTTTTCAGCTAATTTTGTTTTTTTTTTAATTTTATTTTGCATATGTTTATATAAAGCACTTGCGTAATATTTTATACAAGAAATTGTTTCTTTTATTTTTATAATATATGCTTCAGGGTTATTTTAATTTCTGTATGATGTTTTATGGAGGAGAGGTAAACCACTAGATGCATCTTTAGCACTTATGTGGTTTCTATTTTTCTACTGGTCCAGGAAATTATAACTTTCACATCCAAGGGTCTTCCCCATTTGAAAAATTTTGCTTTGGTTAAATCTCGAAGAATGAAATGACTTGTTCAAAAGTTCAATGCTGACAACTACTTTCGATTTTGGCCCTTTTTTTGAAGGTAGAGAGGAGGATTAATCCATAGTAAATTTGTATTTACAGGTAGCCTGAAGCATATAATTATTACTGAACGTTTACTTGTCATAGGAAGTAATTGGACCCTTGCATTCCAGTCTGCTCGGGGACTATGTCATTTCTCCATGGAGTTGGGCCAGAGTGAGTCTGGACTTCACAAGTCTGAACACAATGTTATTATTATCCTTGATGAATGAAAGAAATTGTATGGAGATTAAGGTACATCTACTCAATAATATAATAAACACTAAAAAGTGAACTTTTAATATGATAATATTTAATAGGATATAATAAGAATGAAAACCTTTCAGTAAAGAACCTATTATGCTCTGTAATAACTTAGCATTTAGCAATTCTCTTTATCCACCTGTTTTCCACCAGTGGTTCTCAACTAGGGGGTGAAACTGTCCCCCTAGAAAACATCTGAAAATATGTAGGAAGTTTTTGGTTTGCTGTTTACAACCAAGGGCTGCCACTGACAACTAATGGATGCCAGCCAAGGATGTTCAGCATCTGTATTGGACCGGACAATCTTGTGCCACAAAAGAAAAAAAAAAAAGAAACTGTTCTGCTCCAAATGTGAGTTGCCCACATTGAGTACCAAGTGTCTGTGGGAGCAGGTGATTGACTTGGAGCCTGGTCCATTGTAGACAAACCCTGGGCACTTACTGTGTGCCTGGCTCGCTTCTAGGTACTTTGAATATATGGACATCTAGGAATAAAACAAAGAGTCAGTCCCTCATGAAACTTACATTCAAGAAAGAGGTTCTTAATCAAAGTTACTTCAGGCCATGTAAGAGGAAAAAGAAATATATAAAACTTTATCCACCATGTCACCAAATAAATAAGCAAAAGGAAACCCAAGCTGCAGAGCTGGGAGCCTCGAGTAGTAGCTGACATTCCTAGCAGTGGAAAAGCATTACATCAGTCGTTCCATCAGCCACCCCTCCTTTTCATCTTGATCATCTCTGCTGAGCTGTGTGTCTCTCTTCCCCACCGATCCCAGCTTCTCCCAAACCCTGGCTTTTATATTCTGCCTAATCCTAAGAAAATTAATTTCCTGTGGAATAGAATCCAACCTCCCTTTGGTGTTAGATACTGCAAAGGTTGTTCTAATGTAGGAAGAAGTCTTTCAGAAATTAACTTTCAAGCAAAAAACAAATCTGTTTGCACGGGAGTAAGAATATAAGAACATCAAAACATTAAGACCCTAAAAAGTTCAGGAATCACTTCTCTGTTCCATCAAACTGCTATCTGATTATGTTTTTTATTGTTTTATATGTTTCAATTAACTCAATTGTAATTGCTTGTCAGCATTTTATTCTAAGCAATAAATTTGTCATAAAAAAGAGTAGAAATAATCAAATTTCATTGTTCATCATTTCAGTGTTTATTCCCCTTATCTGTTCGTGCAACTTTGGAATATATTCTCCTGCTACCAGCTGTTGTGTTATGTTTTGCAGGGAGACATTTTAACAATTTCCTTTCTAATTTGTTTTCAGTTTTATATGTAGATTATTGCTTTTTAGAGTAAGAAAGAAAATGATCAGATGGGAAGGGGAAAAGGGAAATGGAGGAGACTACATAAACCTGTGCACTGTGAACATTTTATATGTTTATATGACTTTTCATACCATATACTTAAACTCAAGTTTGAAATATATATCACAAATATTTCAAATTATTTATATGATTAACCAGTTAGTAAAATGATTATTTAGCTGTTCAATTAAGATGGACACATTTGTATATTAAGACAACAGTCAGGTTTTGATATCTGCGGACCACAATGTAAAATTATTATGAGGGTTGCTATGGTCTGAACCTCTTTGAACACGCAGTGGTTCTCTCCTGTTCTCCTGTTCTCTCTTTAAGGCATGTTCAAATGAATGAGGTGGGAAAGGATACAAATTTATACAAAAGGACAGATGACTAATACACCACCCATAGATATTTTATTTTATTTATTTTAGAGAGGGGAAGGGAGAGAGAGTGAGGGAGAGAAATATCAATATGTGGTTGCCTCTCATGTGCCCCTTGTTGGGGACATGGCCCACAACCCAGGTATGTGCCCTGACTGGGAATTGAACCAGCGACCCTTTGGTTCTCAGGCTGGTGCTCAATCCACTGAACCACACCAGCCAGGGCGAATATTTTATTTTAACGGAAACACAAGGTTTAACAAAAAAATATTAGAATGTAACTCCAAAAGTGCATGTTTGGCATGGCTCAGTATTTGAAAGACAAGAGATAGTTGAAACAAAAAGTCTTTATGACACTACTAAAATCACATCACACAACTGTGGCCTTTCTCCCTTTGGGTCTTGATAGGAGAATTTCTTTTTCAAACAGTTTCCCCGGCAAATATTTGTTTCTTGAGAGCCTACTAATTCCTCAACAGTCCAGGCCTAAGTCTTGAAATCAGATCACTTAAAAATATGCCGTGTCTTATAAACTCAATTTCTGACACTGTAATTGATCAAAAACTTTGTTATAGTTATTCATGGCTAAGAAAATAGATCTTTAACATCGTTGGACTTGGTTGGTAGGCTTTAGTAATAACATGCTAAAGTAGTATTTTTAATATGATTCAGACATTCAGAAAGCACTGTGGCATTAACTCAGTTGTTTGTAGTATCATATTCAGTTCCTGAATTTATTCCAGATAAATTTATCAAATTTCATTCCTGTTATTCCTCTTTCCATCTTTACTGAACTCTCAAGCATTTTCTTTGTACCTTATAAAGTTCAGTGACTTTAAAATCATTTTAATGAAACAGACACATTAAAAATGAACTCGATAGTGAATTTTAGTTGAATGGATTGTATTTCACCATTGACTTACTGTGAAATTACAGCTTCATTCCCAGGATGAAAAAAAAATGGGACATCAAGCCCAATTAAAATTACATGTAGAAATTTTATGAATCTAATCACATATTTAAAAGAATAACTATGTTCTGATAAGACATTTGCAGTGCTATATCAAAGTGTAAACAACTTCCATAAAATACCCAAAATGATATATATGTGAAGTTTATGCAGTTTTTAATTTTCTAGAATCAGTGCTTGTGACTATTTAAATCAATTATTTGGTCAGCGAACTAAAGCAAACAAGGTTGTTGAGTTATGTCATTATATTTGCTTTATCCTGTTTTCTTCAAGTCATTAAAAAAATTCCTTATCATGGTCAGCATCTACCTGCAAAGTAGGTTCCCAGGTGTACCAGTAATAGAATTTTTAATTTTCATAGTCTCTTAAGTATGTAGATGAAATTTTCTCCATGGTGCCTGACTTTCAAGCAGAACATTCTTGTGCCTTACTATTATTGTATCTCTCAAGGGAGCTATTACAGGCCAGACAAACAAAAGCATTCCAGCTGCATCTGTCAGTTTCTTAGTTTGGGTTCCCTTAGAAACAGACTATGAAACAAAGATATGAGTGCAAGTGGTTATATTAGGAGGTCCAGGGAAATTAGGGGCATGGGGAATTAAAACAGGTAAGAGAATGGAGCCAGAGAAGTGTGCGTTATCATGCAAATCACCGTGTGGGCAGCTGGTGCTGGATCCCATAGGAAGACTGTGTGCAGAACCTGCATCTTTGAGGTACCCCACCCTAGGGGTAAGCAACTTGGTTCTTTACCCACCTTCCCACTGACTGAGATTCTCAGGGAAAGATACTCATGGCCCACTACCTCCTGCTACCACACTCAGAGTGGAAGTGGGCTCAGGTAGCGGAGAGAAACTTCCCACAAAGAGATGCAGGTACTGGCCATCAGGATGCTCTGAAGGATCATCAACACGGCAGGCCTATCTCCCTCAGTGACAGCATCTGCTACATCAGTTAGTGATTCGTGGCCACCTAGCCTTTTGATGATCTGAGAAATATCCTACTGTCATTTCCCTGTTGATTGTTAAATGAACAATCAACAACCAGAAATAATTTTAAAACAGGATAGATACTACCTACCTTCAGGTGCCTTTTCCAATATATGTAATTGCCCAAGTATCTACATACTATGGATGCTAAGACAGCTAAATGTTCGCTCAGCTCCAACATACCAGCTCTGGACACAGTCCATCGCAGATGATTCCCATTCCTGGTTCCGTGGGCCCATGCAGTGTAAGATGCCCCTCTATAATTTAGATTGCCCACATCCTTTCTTTATTAAGTGGCTATTTTAAGGCTCGTCCAAGTGAAATTTTTACTTCTAAAGGGGAAATTTCTATTGCTCACTCAAGTTTTTACTCCCAAATCATTCTGGTCACATTTTAACTTAAAGGTAAAAATGTATATGTTGTTGATGCTTTACAGTGGAGAGTTTGCTGGTTGTCACAGAATAATGGGGTCATTCGCCTGGGGATATAGTGCCAGCGCAGGTTTCCTGAATATGTTTTTATTTTGAGCCTTAACAGAAGAAATCCCTCGGGGTCATCCCCCGTGCCCTCCTTCCCCACTCCAGACAGCCTTTTTCCCTAGCTTCACGTGTGGCTGAGGAACCATTTAAAGAGAAGCGGATAACCAAATTAATAGTGTTTAGATGCAACATAGTAGCACAATGAGACACGCAAAAATTACATCGGGATTCATTTTGTGGATTGAAGGTATCCTAGAATTCGCTCAATTCTTCCTGAAAAAAATAGGTTAGGGTGAGTACCGCCACAGTGCTAATGAGCTCTGGAGCCTTGATCATACCTGATAACTTCCCAGAGATGCCACAAACCCTGGCTCTACCTTTCCTCACCCACATTTTCAACTTACCTAGACTAACAGCCACTCTGAGTGTTGGAACTGATTTTTAGCAACTTTGCAGTGTCCACCCCAGGTATGTGGCCTGGGGCTGTTCTTGCGCTCTTAGCCACTCAATCCTGAGAGCGTGGGTCACTGTGAATTTCATAAAAGGAGGGATTTTTGCCCCCGATACCTTTCTTTATCTTGGTTGTTTGCTTCTCCCTGACTAAAGTAACATTACATTTTTAGAATCATGAGGTTAAGATGAGAAGGAGCCTACAAAATAAATTATGAAGTTCAAAGTCCTTATCCTAATGGTGAAGACCATGAGGTTGAGACAGGTCCAGTGCTTTGCCCAAGGATCCACAGCCGGTGTAGGACAGGTACTCACATTTCCTCTTCCCTCGATTCTAGTTCAATGTTCTTACGGATTCTGCATAATACTAAGCAAAGCACATATCAGACACATAGAAAAAGCAATTGTTCATTTTTGACAAGTAGTAACAACTAGTAAAATTACAAAAGTAAATTAAAAAGCCAACATTCCTCTTTCCTCCTACTTCATTTTTTTCTGTACTGCTTAAACCTGTCTGTGTGCCAACTCATCTACTTATTTTGTCTTTCTTTTTCTAATAAAATGAAAACTCTAAAAGAATAAGGATATTTGCCTGTGTGATTTGCTGAGGTTTTTCAAGCACTTAGAACAGCACTGAGGTGCTCAGTAAACATTCGTTTGAGTGAATGAATGCAGTCCAGACTCTTCATTAGGATAGCGTGTTTTACTGTCTTGAATTAAACCCTGAGGAGCCAGAGATCCCTGTTTCTTTTTTTTTAAAGATTTTATTTATTTATTTTTAGATAGAGAAGGAAGGGAGGGAGAGAGAGAGAGAGAGAAACATCAATGTGCGCTTGCTGGGGGTTATGGCCTGCAACCCAGGAATGTACCCTGGCTGGGAATCGAACCTGGGACACTTTGGTTCCCAGCCCGCGCTCAATCCACTGAGCTACGCCAGCCAGGGCAAGATCCCTGTTTCTATGAGAGGGAGTGAATTATAGAGTAGCAGGAAGCCCCTGTGCTAATGTTCTGAAAATTTGAATTAGACTAGCAGGACAAATTGTATTTGAAGATCATGGTTCATCCGAAGGCTTGTCCATGTATTGACAGCTAAATACTGATTGCTCAGCTTCATTCCAATTATTCAGTAGGATTTCTGCTGCTGACTTTTCAGCCAGGTCATAGGCTGTCATTTTGCATTTCTTTTTTATATTTAAAAATTACACAAATAAGACCCATGTTAGAAGGCCCCAACAAACCTAGGGTGTAATCTCTTCCTAAATAGCAGCACCATTCGGTCTCTTAAAAAAAAACAAACAGTTACTATGTTGTCTATGACGCCACCAGGAATTACTTATATTACAACTGAAGTTAATACCTTTGACGGTCTTCACCCATTTCACCCATTGTGCACTCCTGCCTCTGGCAACCACCAATTGTTTCTTTCTATGAGTTCAGGGTATGTGTGTGTTTAGATTCTACATTTAAGTGAAGTCATACAGTATCCGTCTTTATTTTAATTTATTTCATTTAGCATAATGCCCTCAAGCTCCATTCACGAGTTGTCACAAATAGCAGAATTTCCTTCCTTCCTGTGGCTGAATAACATTTTGTTATGCATATTATTACTTAGATAGATATGGATATATCTCTATACCAAATTTTCTTTATCCAATCATCCATTGATAGATACTTGGGTTGTGTCCATGTCTTAGCTATTTAATGCTTCAATGAACAGCAGGGTTCAGACATCTCTTTGTGATTTTGTTTCACTTGGGTAAATATCCAGAAGCAGAACTGCTAGATCTGATGGTTTGTTGTTTTTATTTATTTTTTTTAAGATTTTATTTATTTATTTATTTTTAGAGAGGGAAGGGAGGGAGAAAGAGAGAGAGAGAGAGAAACATCAATGTGCGGTTGCTGGGGACCATGGCCTGCAACCCAGGCATGTGCCTTGACTGGGAATCGAACCTGCGACACTTTGGTTCACAGCCCGAGCTCAATCCACTGAGCTATGCCAGCCAGGTCTGTTTTTATTTTTAATTTTTAGGAACCTCCATACTGTTTCCCTAAATGGCAGTACCAATTTATATTCCTACCAACAACGCATGAGGGTTCCCTTTTCTTTACACCATTGCCAGCACTTGTTGTCCCTTCTCCTTTTGATAATAGTTATCCTAATAGTTGTGAGATGATACCCCTGTGGTTTGGATTTGCATTTCCCTGAGGATTAGTGATGCTGAGCATCTTTACATAAGCCTGTTGGCCATCTGTGTGTCCTCCTTGGAGAAATGTCCATTCAGATCCTCTCCCCATTTTTAATCAATTTTTTAAATTATATGAGCTCTTTTTATTTTTGGAGATATTTACACATATGTTATTTGCAAATATTATTCCCATTCCTTAGGTTGTCTTTTCATTTTTTTGATGTTTCCTTTGCTGTTGGGACAGTATCATTCTGTCTTAAAATGTAACATTATGCCCTACCATTTTAAAATTTGTTTTGCTCTTTTTTTGTAGAAAAGAGGCAAAATATCCCATTGTACAATGCATTAGATCCAGCCCTCTGACATGACAGTTTTATCTTCCTTTTCTCATTTGTTTTATGGAAGAAAAGTATTTCCTTTCTTAAACAATGCAGCGGGGTCACAATGAGCCCCTCAGTTCTGGCTGCCAATTCCCAAGCTGCTGAACTTGTACCTTCCTTTTCTTAGCCATTGAGAGAAGGTGACCTGAACACAGGGCCCGTCCTCCCCCCAGGAAGTTGCCGACTATTTCATTATCCTCAGAGTTCACAAAAAGGTCTTTCTTCTTGTCAAGGAACTCTTCACTTAATAAAGTGGCCCACACAGAGTACGTAAGCAGCAAAGTGCCCTGGCTTCAGCCTAACGTTTGAAAACAAACATGAATCATGGCTCCCTGTATTGATACAAGGGCTCTAAGTTAAACGTGAAATAGAGGCTGAGGACGTGCCACCTATTCTCACTGTCATTGTGACAAGTGAGCACAAATATATGTGAGTCCACAGGCCAGCTTAGTCTATACTCGGCTTGGCATTTCTCTGTGTCTCGGCCTCTGGACCTCTTCATCCGTCAGCGGGAACCCCAGCTGCAGGTGGCAGTCAGGTTGGTTATACAGAGGTTGTTGGAGACCAGAGAAAGTCATTGGCTCCTCCCTTTGCTGTTGCTGGCGTATTGCTACTTTGTTTAACTTCTTTGTGGGGAAGTGTGAGTGCCTTCTGTGTGCACAGTCACTCCTGTGGCGGGTGTTGAGGGTGCTTTGAAGTTGATCCCTAACAGACACATTTATAAGTGCAATGAGGACCTGTGATCCTGTGGGGCGGGATGGGATGGTGCTTCTTGTCCGCGCAGTCATGATTAACCCAAAGGTTTGCCAAGGTTGCTTTTTTACAGGACTGTGGGTAAACCATGCAGGGATGCCCAACCTTTTGGCGTCTCAGGGCCACACTGGAAGAGAAAGCGTGTTGTCTTGGACCACACATTAAATATACAGACACATTCTTAGCTATCCTGAGCCACATGAGGACCGAGGGCCACAGGTTGGACAGCCCTCCATAGGGTATCTTTGTGAATAGTTCAGAAATGGAACATTCTGGAGGGAGGTGGACCCCACAGATACATGGCTGGAAGAGTGCCCTTCAGCCCCTCCACACCCCCTTAGCTGGACCCTTCCTTTCTGTTGGGAGCCACATGCTCAATTGTACTGAGTGGGTGCGGTTTTTACTTCTCTACATCTAGCTCTCCTGTTCCCCACCACATCACTTTAAACATTAAAAGGACTTGGTTCTGTGACTTACAGTGCAATCCTACTTAAAAATAGTCACTGAGAACATCTCCCTCCCATATGTTGGAAGGTTGGTCTGTCTGCAGCATACCTGGTTACCTTGTGCACCTCTGCGCCCTGTGTTATAACCAAAAATACTGTGGCGAAGCTTTCATCTGCCATCTTCCTACATTCAACTTGGACTTTGAAATTTAAAAAACAAATTCTGTAGCCCTGGCTGGACAGGGCACATGTCTAGGTTGCAGATTCATTCCCTAGTTGGAGACCCTATGAGAAGCAACCAATTGATGTTTCTTTCTCACATAATATTTCTCTCTCTCTCCCTTTCTGTCTCTCTCCCTCTCTCTCTTCCCCCTCTTTCTCTCTCTCTCCCCCAGCTCTCTGTCTATCTGTCTCACTCTCCCTGCCCCTTCCTTTCTCTCTAAAAGCAATGAAATAACATCCTCAGGGAGGATTAAAAAAACCCTGTAATAAAAAATAAATTTGATAATCCCATTTGTGACATATTATTGTAGACAACATTCCACTGAAATTAACCCACAGGCGCTCTCAGGTATCTTTTTCCAACATTTGCTCAAGGGCTGGTTCTGCTTTCTAGAGATGAGGTTTCAAAATAGGCTCCATAACTCTCAAGTTATCAGCTTTGCCCAGATAATAATAGAATTAAATACCAGCTAGCAGATAAGATTTGCGCAGTAAGAAGGCTGAGGATGGATTTTCAGGTACAGTCTATGCTGTTAGCCTATTCCAGAGAGAATATTCCTCATGCCTTTCTTCATTCCCACCCAACACACCCAGCACAGTGCTGGGCACAAAGAATAATGACATCTGTAGGCTAGCAGGGTTATCTCGACCCAGGGTTGGCACCTAGTCGGCAGCCTGCTTTTGTAAACAGGGTTTTGTTGGAGCACGTCCATGCCCATTGCCTTATGAATTGTCTCTGAGTGCTTTCTCACTGCAGGGTCAGAGGCTGCGAAGGGACCTCATGTGACTTGCAAAACCTGACATATTTTCTCTCCGACCCTTTATGGAAGAAAAATTTCAGACTCCCGTTCTAGATCTATCACTCAGTTAATATTACTTTCTTAATATCAATATGAATTTAGTGTCTGGTCCAGACCCTGGTTAACTGTATAACTTTGGCAAATTACCTTTCTGCCCTTAGTTTCGTCATCTTGCCACCTCCCTAACTCTGAAGAGTGCTCGTTCTCATGATATGTGTTTCAGCCACACACGGGGAGGCTATCTCTGAGGTGATGGAGTTCAGTGGCTTTTTTTCCCATTTAAAATGTATAAATAGATACAAATTTAAATATAAATATATTTTTCAAAATACATAAGACTTACAAATACATCATATATATCATTATCATATATCACATATCATTTTTCACATTGACAGATACATATGTGACTGCAGAAGAAAGTTCTCTACCATAAGCGTCCTGAGCAAAATTTTGGCAGGTGTCATAAAATGCACCTGAAAAGACACCAGAGGTTGAATGGGTCTGGCACAAGGTACGCGCTTCCCAGGGGAATTCTAAGACTCCAAATTTCCATGTTCTGTGCTCTGACAATGAGCCGGTTTCCCTCTGTCATTTTTATCTTCATAGGAACACTGAAGGGAGAACGTTACTGGTCCTGTTTTATGCATGCAAAAGCAGGGGCTAAGAGAAGCGAAGCCCCTCTCCCAAGGTGGTGTAGTCAGGAAGGAACAGAGAGCTGTGACCTTCACTGGTTCCCTTTGCATTAGCCCTCTCTTAACTCAGGGAAGATTTGCAGAGGCTCTTTCTGAGGGTGCGTGTAAACCACAGGCAACTACAATAGGAATGGCTAGGGAAAGAGAGATCGGTGGTTGGAACGTAGGTACAATGAATGTGAAATGGGAAATATGCAAAGAAATAAATACCTATCAAATGCAGCTGATTGATTTCGCCCGAGCTTGTAAAGATCCCAGCCAGTCAATTGCAGCTGCACACAGAGTCATCCGGGGCCCAGCCTCCAGGACCTGAGGTTCTGTTTCATTTGGTTTAGGACAAAGCCCAGGCAGCAGTGGGTTTGAAATGCTTCCCAGGTGACGCTCTACAGCCAGGGCTGAGAACCGCAGATCGAGATGAAATGCCTTTGTAGACTGAGCAATTAAATCTGAATCATGAATGTAATTTTTTAAAGAAAGCATGAAAATGAAACGAAAGCATCTATGTGAAAGGGCTTGACAAACTGCAAACTGTTCTACACATGGCACTTTAATGAAGAGACAAATGGAGAACATAATTTATGAAAGTAATTGGACACCTGGTCCACCAGGAGGGGGAGAGGCAGGGCATGGTGGAGGCTACTAAGGAGAGTTTTGTTTATGTGATGATTTGAAGCCAGCCTCTCCTGTGACTGGCCCATCACAGCCCCTCTGGCCTTCAGGCTTTGGAAAGGAAGCTTGGAAGGAGGAGAGGCCAGTGGTACACATAGGTGGAAAAATAAGAGGCCACTGGGTCTCGGAGTCAGCGGCATCAGCGTGATTCCCTGGACAGTTCTGCGAATGGAGTCACTCTGTGATTTAAGAAAGTAATTCCTGATGTGTTTTGATTTGCATCTCTAGTATTCGTTAAACC
The DNA here is from genome assembly GCF_004126475.2 of Phyllostomus discolor. NCBI lineage: Eukaryota > Metazoa > Chordata > Mammalia > Chiroptera > Phyllostomidae > Phyllostomus > Phyllostomus discolor. The sequence goes on along the minus strand of NC_040909.2, from coordinate 20,377,500 downwards.
AAACTGGAACTGACGATTTATAAAGACAACAGAACCTTAGAATTTTCATTTTAAATAAGCTGGACTTTAAAAGGATTCTCCCAGAAGTGCATTTTATACTCTAGGACATGACCTAACTCTTTAGAGCTCAGAGCCCTAAACTTCCACTTGAAAATATGTGCTTGAAGCAGGCCACGGAGGAGCAATCACACTCACACTCATGCAGTACATTGAAATGTATGTATTTTAAAAACTATTATTGCCCTGACCAGTGTGGCTCAGTTAGTTGGGCATCGTCCCACAAAGCGAAGGTTCACAGGTTCGATTCCCAGTCAGAACACATGCCTGGGTGGCAGGCTCAGTCTCTGGTTGGAGCACATACGAGAGGCAACCAATCGACATTTCTCCCTTTTTCTCCCTCCCTTCCCCAGTCTCTTCCCCCATCTTAAAGAATAAATAAATAAATCTCTTATAAAACTATGTTACTTTTTCAAGTAACATAGATGAGTAGCTTAGTCACTAAAGATGAACATCCTCACACCCCCCTCCCTGGAAGAACCTAGACTTTGCTCAGTCCCCGAGGGGCCCTCCAGCTGCTTCCCCCCAACACAGCCCTCCCACCACGCCAGAGAGGATCCACGTTTCTGACTTCATGGTAACCAACTTTTTGCTTTATTTATACTTTTATCATCCAAATAATACAAGTGTACATCCCCAAGCACTAGAGTTAGCACGGCCTTTTTTCAATTTTTTGTATTGTTTAGATATCATTTACTCTATAGTTTTGCCCCATAATTCCTTTCTTACCTCACTGAAATTTATCTGTTGAGGAAACCAGGTCATCTCTCCTGTATAGTTTGTACATCATCCTTGATTTGGCTGGTCGCATTCCCATGGTGTGGTTTAACATCTTTCTTTGGCCTCTGCATTTCTTGTAAGTTGGCAGTTGAATCTAGAGGCTTAATCACATTCAGAGTTGATTGTCTGGGGGAAGACGTCTTCTTAGGTGATGAGTTCTTCATCAGGAAGTGCACACTGTCTAATCCTCTCTCTGTCTTGGAAATAGTTACTGACTCTCAGGGTGTATATCCTTCACTCATTATGGGACAAGGGGTGATATTCCGATTCTGTCATTCTTTCTTCATTTATTTACCCAAATATTTCTGTGCAGAAAAATGTCCCCTCATCTGCTTGCTTGTCTGGTCATATAGTACGTAGAAGAAAAGCAGGACAAATGCTGGAGTGTTTCACTTTATTTAAAAATGTTTTCAAATAAAGAGATCCCGAGCATCCTCCTAAAAAAGTGGCACTTTGGTGTTTCTGTATCCTTAGGAGGTCATGAGGAGAACATTTTGTTTGTTTCACTCTATCACAGTTGTAATTTATAATCCCTATTAGAGGAACATTTTCATGGCTGCACAATGGCACACACTGTGCTCATGCGGCCCTTCCCCCAGGCGTAATGAAGAGAAGATAAAGAGTCTAAAGGTTTCTGCCCCTCTTTCCTGACCCCTGAAAACCCTATAACCAATGGATACAAGGTGACAGAATGCAATGAGTCCAGGTTTCAGTTACTGATGGGAGACCTAGGCTTACATCTTGGCTCTATCACTTCCTGGCTGTGTGACCTTGTGTCTGTCTCTAAACCTCTCTGAGACTCCCTTTTCCTCATCTGTAAAAGTGAAAGCAATAACATGTGTCATAGCTCTGTGTATTAATTGAAAATGTGCACGCAGCACCCAGTCCAGTGGCCAGTGCATAGTAGGGATTTTATCAAGTTCTTTCCCTTGCCTGACCCACCCCACAAAGCTCTGGCATTCTGAGTCTAAGAAGCCACCAGTTCCAGGCCCAGTTGGGAGCAAGCCCAGGAGAAATGGAAACACTTTAAGAAAGTCATCATCCATTTGGAAACATGTTGTTCAAAGATTTAAGCCCATCATGCATGTAGTTCTTTTTCTCCACCCCACCCCTGCCACCTCTTTCTGTTTTCATCTAAAGAAAGCTTTCATTATTGCCATTCAATAACATTTATTTTCATTCCCTCTGTTTTCTGAGGAAAGTTAACTGGTTATTGGTAGAAGGCTTTGATTGTAACGCAAACCAGCTTCTCCAACCTCACTACAGCCCCACGGTCTTCCCAAAGGATGGGACCCCCACTTTCATGTAGGTGGAAGGACCCCAGCTTCTAAGGAGGGCATTTTCCTCTGACTCCATTTAAGAAGCGCTGTGACAATCGTCAGCCTTGAACCCTCCACCTCCCTCGAACCTACTCACACACCCCACCTCTCACGCTGCCTTTTACCCCTTTCAAGGCTCATTTAAGTATCCGGTATGCCATTCTATAGTTCCCCAAGCTGTTCCTTTTCCCTTGTGAGAGTGTATCATCATAAAATATTACTATGCATAGAAAATGCCATTCACTTTCAAAGAAAAGAATTCTTCTCTGTGGGGAAGCCAAAACCAAATGTGTGTAGGTGCATCCCAGCCAGTGGTCTGCCCAGCCTGGGTCTCTGTCCATCCATGGGGAAAGGGTGATTCCAGGGCACTCTGCCCTTGTGACATAAAACCTGATCAGCACTTAGATCTCTCGCTCTTTTTTCGTTGTATGAGAGAAGCAGGAAGTCATTTGCTAAGGCTTTGCATTGCTGTAGGGTTTGAGTATGTCTGTGCAGACATATTCAAGTGCACTTTCATCCGTGATCCTTGCAGTAGTATTCGGGAAGGCTAACAAAACACTTCTCTTCCCATGTTATAAATAGAACATGAGTCTCAGAGAGGGGTCTCGGGGTCACAGAGGTGCTAGAGCCAAGACTAATACTCTGCTGCTCTTATGTCCCACCCAGTGGCCTTTGTGCCACCTAAGCCTGGGTCTCCACTTATCTCAGCGCACCATGGGTTCCTACCTTCACAAAGGGCTTGCTCCCCAGCCCTGGTGCAATGGATCCTGGGCCCTGCACTTGAACTTCCAGCTGATACAGACACTTGAATCTTATCTCTTCTCTTCTAGTCAACCCATCATGCAATAATGGTCCATTTATTCACCTATAAATATTTATTTAGCACCAGCTATATGTCAAGCACTATGTCCCTAGTACAGGAAATCAAGCACCCTGGAGGTGCTTACAGTCTAGTAGAAGAGTGATTATATATATAATGATTTCTAAAGATCCCTATTAAAATCAATTTTTAATGATCTCTCTTAAAAGGAAATTGATCAAAGAATTGACTCTAAGTTTAAAAAGTCCATGTGTATCCATACATCATCCTGTAGTAAAGACTAAGGAAGTCTGAAAGCATCTTCTTCCTTCTTCTCATTTTCTGACCCCCTTGGGGGGAAAAAAGGAGAGAGTATATACAAACAAAGTTGGGGAATCAGCCTTTAACAGCTCTGAGTTTTTAATGTGTCGTTTGCGATCCACAATCAACAATTTGGTTTAAAGAGCCTAATGTTGTTCTTGGTGCCCAGACAGGGTCTACAGGGGGCCTGTCCCTTTGCTGTCATATCTCACTTGCCAAGCGGCCATATCGCACCGTCCTCCACTCCCCACTCCCAAACCCCATTTCATCAGACTCTTCGGATGAAACACGTTGTGTTGGCTCATGAACCACAAATTCAAGACTTCAGGAAACCCCACTACCTTTTGTCAAAGGACTCTCTTCTGATAATGGTTTTAGAATACAAACATCCATGCATTTGCTCTGCCAGCCTCATAAAGGTTTGCAAGTTCCTACGAAGAGATTCCAGTGTGTTCCTTGAAATGGAAAAGAATAAGCTGGGATCAAAAGTAGAAGTAAATCCCTGGCCGGTGTGACTCGATTGGTTGGAGCCTTGTCCCGTGGACTGAAAGGTCATGGGTTTGATCCTGGTTGGATATATACCCAAGTTCAATCCCCAGTCAGGGAGCATATGAGAAGGCACCCAATTGATGTTTCTCTGCCACATCTCTCTCTCTGTCTCTCTCTCTCTATCACCCCCACCCTTCCTCTCTCTCTCTCTAAAAGCAATGAAAAAAAATGTCTTTGGGTGAGGATAAAAAAATATTGTAAAAAAATACTGAATCTATATAACGTGGCACACATACCTTGTTTTAAAACTATTATTACTATGCTCAGAGTAAGGCATTTGAGAAAAATGTGGTGATTTTAATTCATTTTTTTCTATAGACAAGTATTGAATAAGAATATAGGATTATCTTAAAGAATGCCTCTGTCTCATCTTCATAAAAAATCCACTATTTAACATGTTTCATAAAACCCTCATATGCAGCCATTGATTAAATATTGTAATTGAACTGCCTTTGGACTCCGTCGCCATAACTCGAGCTCAACCAGTCACTTTGACAGCTGTATTTCCCTAACTGCATGGTTCAGCAGACACCAACCAATAGGCAATTTTCTTCTGTTTAGAAAAACAGAACAACAATTTTTCTGTGTATGAGAATTCATCTTGCAGCAGCTTAGCTCTTATATTTCTAATCAATATTTAACAGTTATCAAAAATCTTCTGATTAGTCTTGTGATTCTTTTGGAGAAAGCACTCTAGCAGAGAAAGAGAACTAACAGATCTTGAGGTTACAAGACCCACGTTCAAAAGCTAACACAGCCACTTTTTCCTTATGGGATGTTTGACAGTCATGTATTAAGTGGGGATGGTCATTCATGGTCCTGGCTATCTAATGGGGTCACTGATACAGGTCAAGTGAGATGAATAAATAGCACTTGCAAAAGCGTGAAGTGATGAATAATGTCAGACGTCTTTTAGGTCTTGTTTTCACACTTCACACACACACAGACACATAAGCACTCGACAGCTTTGCAGATCTGCTTTTTTTTTTGGTTATAATTTATGCCTCACTTCCAAAAAAAACTTTTCTGAAGTGTCTTATGATACAAGATACAGATATAATACATTCAATCAAACAAGGATGTATGAATAACAACAAGATAATGAAGGCAAGAGAAATTAGAAAAAACCTACTAACATTGGACATAAAATTTCCTAAGCTTCCTAGCAGTTGAGACAGCAGGGAAAGTGCACATTTTATGTGGTCTTTCCAGTGTGATTGAGAGAACCCCTTTATGCTTCCAGTGCATCTTCCTTAAAACAGGACCTTTGTTCGTGATGGAGCTTCACTTGGTAGAGTGCTGTTGCTGCACAGAAAACTGATACCTTTTTTGTGAATCAGTCTTGCTCAAACCTACTTTAGAATATTGTTAAATGAAAGCCACCTTTCTACTGATATGTCCTCACTTTGAATGAATGGAAAATATCCTTAGAAAAATGTAAGTTATGTGTTTTCATAACATCTTTGTATCACATGAGGGGCATGCATATACCTGACATGTCTACATTTGAATACTCCAGAAATGTCCTGATCCATGGGTTAAATTCTTACCAAATTCAAATACATCCTTGGGTTCAAGTTGGGGAAGGAAGTTCACCTTATAGACCCATGAAGTATGGTTTTACAGCTATGGGAATAGGAGCTCATTTCCAAGATTTGGCATTTACTGGGTGGCCTCAAGAAGGTCACTTTGTGTGTCTGATGCTAAGTTTCTCCATCTGTGCAGTGGGGCCACCAAATCCTACTTGTTGAGTTGCTCTGTTAGCAACACTATCTGCCATATAGACAGTATCTGTATACAGTATCTGCCATAAGGACAGCCATCAACACATAACAGTTAATATAGTTCCATTGTCCCTTCTCTACAAATTTTCAGAATCCAGAAATATTTTCATAACTTATTTGATGACAAAAATCTGACCTAAATCTGACCTAACATGAACTGATGTGAGGCTATTTATTGGTTTTTTTTTTTACTATTAATCAGAATTTTAAAACAAAAGCAGAAATATTTTAAATGAGATTCGTTGGGATAACATTGGTTATCATTATGTAACTTTCCGGTGACACGTCTGTATACTCCATTGTGTGCTCACTAACCCAAGGCCAGTCTCCTTCCGCCATCATATGTTCGACCCCTTCTTCCTCTTTGTCCCCTGCTCACCCCCATCTCCGTGGTACCCACCCTTCTGTGGTCTGCTTCTGTGAGCTTGTCTGCATTGCTTTTTGCTTTATATCCCACACATGAGTGAAATCATACACTTCTTGTCCTTTTCTGTCTGGCCTCTTCCACTTCACATGATACTCTCAAGATCCGACCTTGTTGTCGCAAATGGCAATATTTCATCATTTTTAGTAGCTGAGTAGTGTTCCACTGTGTACCACATCTTCTTTGTCCATTCATCCATCGGCAGACACTTAGGTTGTTCATCTCCTGTCTGTTGCGAATAATGCTGCAATAAACATAGGGCACATATATCTTTATGAATGAGCATTTTCAAATTTTGAGGGTAGATACCAAGAAAAGGGGTTGCTGAGTCATAGGGTAGCTTTATTCTTAGTTTTTTGAGGAACTGCCATATTCTTTTCCATTGTGGCTGCATAAAAGCAGAAATGTTTGTGTGTTTGGTTACAGAGCGCTGCCCCACATCCTGTTGGGGATCATGTGTAACAAATGGCATATACACTAAATTACCTTTCAAAACTCTGAAAAATTCTGAATTCCCAAACACATCTGGCCCCAGTGGTTTCAAATAAGGGACCGATGACCTATTTTATCACTAGGGGAGCAAATTTCCTCCATATCTAGCTTGTCAGAATATTTACTGAAAACGAAAATTCTTTCGACTGCATCTCTGACTCACAGTACTTTCCCCAAGCCCCACCCTGTTCTTCCTGAGCTCTTTTGATTTGGGGGGAAGTCGATACTATGATAGCAGCCCAGTTCCTCGATCTGATAGTTGCAACTGAACTGAAATCTGCCTCTCTCTGTTTTCTTCTGCCTCTCTCTATGTTCTTCTACTTGTCCCAGTTCTGTGAGGCTGAGAAAACAGAGGAGAAGCCAGCTCCCTCTTCCAGGCGTCTGCCCCCCAAATTTTCGAAAAAAGTTATACTCTTATTTAAGTCTTCTTTTATACAAAGAATCTCACTTCTATAGCCACTTATCTAACCCATTTCCAGCCCTCTTCTAATTATTCTTTATCTTGTGAATTTTCCACTTAACATGTGTTATCTACAATGAATATTATGGTCTTTGCCTTGAAAACTCTAGTTCCAGACATTGATAATCAACGTCATCTTAATCTTGCCCCAAACGAGTATCTTCCCAGGGGCTAAAGTTTTGTGCAGTGGATGATTCAGACACAGTTTGAATGCTTGATTAAACCTCAGGCAAGTTATACAAACTCTCAGAGCCTCTGTCTCCTTATCTGTACAATGGGGATAATAATGTGAGCTTTGTGGTATAGCCGTAAGGATTAAAAAGGCCCAAGACAAAGCCAGCAAGTAATAAATGGTAATGCTTATTATTAAAAGTTTAATAAAGAATCCTCCCCTTCCCCATTATCATTATGTTTTTATTACTGTCTTAGGCCAATACCGGTACTATCAAAATTCCCAACAGGCCTAAGACATTGGTTGGTTTATTTTTGTGTCTAATCCGTATGAAGGTAATCTGTCACTGTGAAGATACCATTTGTGGAATAAGCAGTTTCTGACAGACTTCAGGGGAAGTCACTATATTTTTTTCTTCTTCTTCCCCCATCTCTTTTCAACTAAATGCAGCTTCCCAGACAATTTGATTGACACAAACACTCAAATCTGTACCTTTCAGGCACCTATTTAGAGATCAACAGTCGAACTCTGTTTGTTTTTCCAGCCTAAAAACCAAGCAGATTCCAGAGTATCTTGTTTCTCATTTTGAGACTGTGCATCCTATGTGACTGTTTCCAAGTGTACAGAGTGGAGCCATAAATTGTATTTTTATCAGTGCCAAAAACTTGGTGCCAAAGAACATCTTGACATTACTATTAGCGTATGTTGTATCCTGTAATTAAGCAGAATCGGCTTGTAGATGAGTTCTTCTGCAGACAGAAGAACTCCTTTCATGGGAGCGTAATCGGAATGAGCTATTGCTCTCATTAAGTTACTTGGCAATACATCACCGGAGTGACCTGTCATTCTAATGATGCATTAGTGTAATTCATCAACAGGGTGAATCCCACTAATAAGGTGTTATTCCAGAGGCAGGGCAATCCAGTACAGAAGGCCTCCAGCGGCAGATGCAGGATGATACAGCCCAAGGCCCAAGAACCTCTGTATAATGGATTTCCCCCACCCTTCTTCTTACCCTATGAAGTTTAGCTGTTTTTAAGCTATTCAGATCAATGCCCATCTGTCCTCAGACTCTTCCAATTTTTCTATTCTGACTAATTCCAGGGTTTTTTAGTAGTCTAGAGATACCCAGCTTTTATTTCTTTGGGTGTAGGATTGAGACACTTGGCCCTTTCCTGAAGAGTTACACTTCAAGAATGTTTAGTTTCATAGCTGACAGCATTAAAGCACCTCTGGGTTGCTATCTGATTCCTACCATATCTGATTCTAAAGTGGATAAGGAATTAAAAAAATACAACTGGATGCCACTGCAATAGAAAGAAGGTAGAAGATAACGATGCAAAAATCAAGGCTTTGCCACTACTAAGTCCTGGAGATTTACTATGTAGTACAGGGATTATAGACAATAAAACTGTATTGTAAACATTAAACTTACTAAGAGGCTGTATCTTAATTATTCCCACTACTAGAAGAAATGGTCATGATGTGACAATAGAAATGTTGGCTAGCTCTACAATGGCAATCATATTGCAATATAAATCTATCAAATCAATATGCTGTACACCTTATACTTACACACTGTAATATGTCAATTATATCACCAACAAAGTAAAAGGTTCTCTACTAAAAAGAGAAATCAAAGCTGACATAGTTGGTGTTATATTTACCTTGGAACTTCCTGGCAGCAAAATCAAAATGGGACAACGGGTTGAAGAAATGACAACCATTTTGTTTGAAAACTTATTTTCTAATCCAAAGAATGTTTTATTTGGATCATGCATATCTAAGGAAGTGTGAATAATTTAGTGAGCTTCCCCTTCAATGATAATATCACTGAAAATGCAGTAGCAGTCTTCATAACGATGTGTTACTCTCGTTCTTTGACGAAGTTAAAGATATATTTTATTAGAATATATTCACTTAGGGCGTTTGTCTGAAAAGGAAAACGAATATGGTTCAACTATATGACGTATTTTTGGAGTAGAGTTAGAAAGCCTACAGGAATGAATGGAACCATTTCTTTCTCCTATTTTTTTCTAATAGCACTTCTCTCCTGAACCTTTTTTTAGGAGGTAGATAATAACTCATGATTTTTTTAGCTTTATTGAGGTATAATTTAAAATGAATAAAATTTTTCCTTTGTAAGCATACATTTTGATGAGTTTTGGCGATTGTATGTAGTTTTGCAATCACCACCCCAACCATGATATTGAACAATTCCATCACGCTATAAAGTTCCCTCATGCTTCTTTGCTGTGGATCCCAGCCCCTAAATGCCCAGCCCTAGGCAACCATTGATCTCCCTTCTGGCGCTACAATGCGGCCTTTCTTAGAATTCCGTGTACATGGAATGCACAGGTAGTCTTTTATGTTTGACTTCTTTTCTGTTGCTTCCATGTTGTCATATATATGCACATTTATTTCATTTTTATTGAGGAGTGGTATTTCATTAAGATTTATGTTTATAAAAAAGTGTGAACGATATTTAAAATAGTAGCTAGAAGGAATATCCATATGAATTTAGTAACAAGCATAGAGGTGGCAATACATATTTTCATTCAGAAAACTAATGCCTTCTATTCCAATATATTGAATGCTTTACAATGGCAAGCTTGAACTCTAAGTGATGGTGAGAACCATGTTCTCTAGCCACTAGTATATCTGCAATATCTAGCCCAGTGCCGCTTTCACTAGGTGATTAATAAATCATTGTTAAATGGGAGACTGAAGGCATTAATAGATGTTCATCATCCACGCACAAGAGTCATGGGAAGAGAGCCGTCCCTCAAGATAAGGAAATAGTAAAATATAAAAATGACAATCGTTACCACTTATTGAGCACTTATCATAAAAGTGCTTGTAAAGTGCGTTGGTACTCTGCACATATTTCAGAGTCTTTACAGGCCTATTTTTAGCTGTATCACCTGTGCATTTTGAAAACCCTTTTGTTCTAGTATATTTTATCCTGAACTGCCAGTTTTAAGATAATCATCTCAGCCCATTTATTATGCCCTGTTCTTTTATTTGCCATAGAACTGTTTCTAAATATTTAGTAATTTTCTGAATCATGCTCTCTCCTAACTTTCAAGAGTTTTCCTAAACATATAAAAGTATGACCAAGGAATGGTTTACTTGGAAACAGAACACCACAGAGTGTTAACACTTAAAGAGGATTTAGTCTAATGTCCTCATTTTAATAAAAGAGGAAACTGAACTCCCAAAAATGACCTACCCCTCTCTGGCTGATGTGGCTTAGTGGATCGAATGCTGACCTCTGAATTAAAGGGTTCATGGGTTCAATTCTCAGTCAGGGCACATGCCTGGGTTACAGGCCAGGTCCCCAGTAGGGGGCGTGCAAGAGGCAACTACACATTGATGTTTCTTTCCCTCCGTTTCTCCCTTCCTTTCCCTCTCTCTAAAAATAAATAAATAAAATCTTTTAAAATTTTTGTTTGAAAGAATGAGCTACCCCAATTCACACAATATTTGGCGATGAGTTTTGTGCAATCAAAGATACATTTTTAATAGCCTATGAATCCTAATAAGCAAGCATTTCATTTGCAAAATTGAACTGAAGACAAAAGGGAATTCTCTTAGTTTGCCTACTTGTTCATATTAAAACTTTACTCAGGAGAATTGGAAGTATACAGTCCGCTATATTGGTTGATATTTGTGAGCAATTTGAGAAAAAATAGCTTTTACAAGAAGAAGCTACATACCTTGAATAAGAATCCATGCCAAGGCAAGCAAGACAGATAAAAGAAGGCCAAAGTCTATACCAAAACAGACTAAATCTCAACTCAACTGGATGTCTCAGCAAGAGGCAAAATATAATGATTATATATCTTAACCTAAAACTCTGTCCTAACACTCTTAACCTTTAAGTCTGGCCTTAAAGCCTGGCCTTTAAGAGGTATTCTCTCTGCCAAATCACTAAATATTCCAGAAATTAGGTTTTCAAGTGGAATGCATTTCAACTGAAATCCTAATAGAAAATTTCAGCTTTTGTCATACACCCTATCTATGCAATCTAATGTTCACAAGGGTTTGAATTCAGCTGGTAAAGCTTTTTTAGATATAGGCCTCTGCAATACCCTGGATTTCATCGATGTAGTGAATCATCAAGATACAACTGAACCTAACAAAGTGTTGGTTTAAAAACTCCAGTAAGGTGATACCCACATCAGTGCTTTAGATAAAACTTGCCACTAGATAAAACTCTGGCTTGCTCCATCCATCCATCAGTTCAAAAATTATTTATTAAATACTAAGAGCTGGAGTGCTATAACACAGGAAGAAGTAATGTTTTCAGAGGGTGCAAAGGGGAAAACAAAGGGTTTCCGTGTGGGAAGGGAATTAGGGAAGACCTCACGAGAAGGCAGCTTGTGAGCTGGGCCTTGTATGAGAAAAAGCATTTTAGTGAGTTAACATCCTGCAGGTGATTCCCGACAGTGCAAAAGAACTCTACGCAAAGGGAGATAAGCAGGGGGCCTCCTCTGTGACTTCATTTTGGAAGTGTATAAATGCCTTCAAAGGGAGATGTGCGTCACATTCGGTCATGTTGTCATACCAAGCAGATGGAATTCAGCAGCATTTAAGATCCTATACTTTCTGGAACCCTTAAATTTCCAATAATTAATATACCATAACAAAAATGTTGAAGTCTCTCAAAATGGGATATTAATGAGATAAAATGCCATGATTTGGCTTTTTTTAAAGCATTGCCTGGAACTTTATAATGTAATATTCAATTACCAATAAGAAAGAATTTTACATGCAGCATGACAACTAGATTATAGATGATACACACACACACACACACTTCAATGAAGATAACCACCCCACTATTGGTGATAGTCATTTCTGATCAGTAGGTGATTTTAATTGGCTTCAATAGTATGATAGCTTTGGACTTTCAAAAAAGAAAAGCTAGGTTTGAACATCCCATCACAAAATTATGTGTTGCAAAGTTCTTCAGTCACCTTTCAATTAAGAATGCAACCATTATTCTTAAAACTAGAAAACAGGTAAAGTAGTTTTATCTATATAATAAAGTAATTTTTAAATCTCTGGTGTTCTAACTGTCCATGGATGACTGTAATCAATCAAGGCAGCTGTCGCCTTTGTAGGCAAGCTGCCCACAAAAACATTCAATGTTACATGATGCGTGAGGAGAGGAAGAGGTTCGTTTTTCTAAATTATCTGCGTTCCGATTTTTTAAATGTTGTGTTTTCCTTGTTCATTTAGATGACCCATAGAGTTACAAATATCCTCAATTAAACTTCATGGTTACTCTATAAAATTAGGCACTTCCATTACGTTATCGAAGTTTATTTTAGCAGGTAGTACGAGAAGAGCCCTTATTAAACCAGCAATGGAGCTCGATTACAATTACTTTAAAATAGCAGTGAACTTGCTCTGACTTCGGGATAATTTAGTTTTGGCCCCAAAATGCTCCATGGTGATGTCTCTTAGGAAAAAAAGTATCATGACCTATCTCTTTTGAAAGGGAACTTAAAATAAGCTTTATGATGAATTTCCCCAGCATGTTATAGAGCTCTCTGTACAAGTTTTCTTGTTTTCTCAGAATAAAACCTGCAAACCTGCCAATTCTGATTTTTTAATATCTTTACTGCATGTATGACAGGTGAACAAGTACAACGTCTGCTGTGGGACATGAATTTGATTTTACATTCACCTTGTCTTCAAGCATGTTGGCTGCTGTATGAATTTCTAGTGGGTACTCAATCAAAAATAATGCCTCCCTTCACTTTTCTGGCAGATTCTCCCAACTTCCACGTCCCTCCTTATCAGACTGCTCTCTAAATCAAACAAAAGGAGACACACTAGAAACTGATCAGCATGTGACAGGTTCAGAAAAGCCGAATGTGGGGACTTTGGAAGGACTTACAGTTATCCATCCCGGCACCCCACGAAGACTTAACTTGGTGATCTTTTCCATGATTCAGAACATGTCACTGTAAAAGACCAATTATACAATAGCCCGCAACATTTAAGCTTACCATAATTGTTGATTGGCCTGATGAGGTGGTTTGCTTTCACTGACGAGCCCAATTAGTTTCAAACTTCAGTTGATTTTATTCAGTTAATTTTTGTTCAACTGGCTGTTGGACACTCAACAGATTTTGCCTGGAGAGATTCATGGTACTGGGAGTGCATTCGTGCAGTTTAAAGGTGGCCATTCAATAGGTTTATGAGCTCAGTGATCAGGTAAATCGTTCTGCTGAAACCACATTTAGAAAACAAAGAAGCCTGAGAAAAAATATGTCTGAGTACTTTACCTTGAGTTAAAACAAAAGAAATGTTTTCAGCATTATACATTATGCAGTAAAATCACTCAAATCATCAGCCTGACATTTTGACTCAGCATGGAAGATGCAATATGTATCTATTCAAAAAGGGATTTATTTTGATATTAATCATAAAAGCACTACAGAAATTTCATACTGTTCATAAGTTTTCATTAACAGGCTTTTTCTTGCCAATCCTATCCCTCAAAGTTCACAATTAGAATCATATTACACATATACTCCTGCAACTGTTTTTTCACTTCTCATAATACAAATACAGTCCATCCAGACATGTAGAGGTACTTTTAGAAAGTAACCTTTGACACCTGACTATGGAAGATAAAGAAAGTAGCTCAATTGTATCTTCTTCCATTTAAAAGTGACTGAGATCTGCATAGAGTATATTAGTTTGTTTTTCTTTTAATAACCAGTGGACGTTGCTTCTATGTCTTCTGGGAGTGAGTGTGGCTGTGGGAAAAGACTGATTTTTATACCTTGTAGCTGATTAATACTTTTTGTCTCAAAACCCGCAGATTTCTTTCTCTGTCCTTGCAGTGCAGAAACCTCTTCAAAATATATTATGTTACTAATTATTCTGTAAGTATTTTTTATGTAAAACTGCAGTGCCCTTGAATCTACAGAAATAGAACTTCCTTTTCATAGGAAATTTTTCTCCTATTATGCCTTTGAGAGTTTTCGGGTTTTGTTTGGTTGGTTGGTTGGTGGGTGGTTGCAAACTTTAAGGGTACTTCATTCTATGCCTGCCATCCATGATATAAATAAATTTAATGATTTTTTATTTCCCTTCGCATTTACGCTATTTCCGTATGCCATCCTTCATGTCATTGCCTCTATTTTTAGCAGAATCCATTCCCCTTCCAGCTGTTCTGATGTGGTTTTCTCTCCTTTAATAATAGTTTTATTGCTTTCTTTCATTCCTTCCCTAACCATAGCCAGATTCCTTTTCATCTTTTTAATTATCTCATCTCTTCTTTCATCTCCTATGTTGATTCTTTGATATTCTTGCCACCGATCAAATATTTCATGTTTCTTTTTATTTTTTTTTTAAGTATAGAGGAATATTTGTAGTCTTCTTTATTTCCAACATGCTAAAAGTTACTGCTTGTTAGGTGCCTTCTTACCTTCTTTAGGCAGGAGACAGGGAAGTGTGATAGTAACCACATGCAGGTGTTGTGTTGGATCCTTGTGGAATGCCGGTCCTCCATGTGTGGCCTTCTGTTTGATCACCACTAGGATAAGCAAACGCATGCACATGGGGAGGAGACTGAAACTAACAAGGACGCTCTCTCGCTAATGGACCTTCTGCTCTCAAAAGAGTATTTTTCATAGCCCTGGCTGGCGTAGCTCAGTGGATTGAGTGCAGGCTGCAAACCAAAGTGTCGCAGGTTCGATTCCCAGTCAGGGTACATGACTGGGTTGCAGGCCATGACCCCCAGCAACCGCACATCGATGTTTCTCTCTCTTTCTCTATCTCCCTCCCTTCCCTCTCTAAAAATAAATAAATAAAATCTTTTTAAAAAAGAGTACTTTTCTTCTGGAGGAACAAACCGCTGGGATGGAGGTTAGGGTGACTCGTAGTGAAGTTTCCTGACCAGCTTCCAGTTTGTTTCTCATTTCTCCTCATTTCTTCTCTGTCCATCTCATCTCCAGTAAGTTATCTCAGCACTGCAAGGAGCCAGAAGTCTGCAAGGGCTGTTTTTGGTCCTGGATGTGCTATCTACTAACTCAGTCTCCTGTCTTCCATGGGAGGGACTATTGCCTGCATCTCTCAGGACCTACTGAGTCACCTTCAGGACAGTTTACAGCCTGCTAGAAGGCTTTGCAAGGATTTATGGGCATTTTTTAAATCCCAATTTGGAACAAGGGTCACTGTCTTGGGCAAAGTATCTTCATAGTCCACTATGACTTGTGGTTGTTGGCTACCTTAATGGTGAATTCTATTTTTAATTCCTTTTGTTCATTTCCATGAATTTTAGAAAAAAGGATATGTATACCTTTACTTTATCATCCCTGCATGAGTTCACTGTGACTTCTTGAAAGTGTACAAACACTTTTCAAGTGTTTGCTGAAGTTGATCAATGTAAAAAAGTTTTCAAGTCCTCTCTCAAATCACTGCCAGGTAATCATGATTTTCTATAAATTACCAACATTTGCAATGATTTTTACAAATTGGTATCTTTTACTGATACTTATTCACCTTAATATATAATTAAGCATTCTGAACCAGTAATGAGTAGCTATGTTGTGTAATGTTAAAGAGATATGTGGACCTTTTGCTACTATTTCCCTATTAAAGATAAAGTGATAGATGTATGTCAGTAAAATTTAGTTTTGTTTTCTAAGTAGGCACTTTTTTATAAAATGCAACTGATACCTCTCCACCACGTGCGTGCACATGTGCACACACACACACACACACACACACACACACGGTCCCCAGCAGTCATTGTTAGAAAGCATTAAATTGAGCATTTAAGATTAATTCCCTGGCAGGTCAAAAGGAGAACAGCATGTAGCCAATCCTACCTTCGTGTTCCTTCTTAATGGCTCCAGCACAGTGTGAAAAAGTAAACAGTTGTGACAAGAGATGTAATGGATGAGCTGGGTGTAACAGGTCACCCCAACTGAAGCTCATCCTCTCTTTAAGTATACTCGGTAATGAAGTGTACTATAGTTTTTCAGGCCATCAAAGACTTGTATTGCAAACCATATTTCTGAGTGAGGAAGGAACTTCAGTAAATATATTATGAATGATGGTGTATAGTGACACCAAAGGACTAAAAACAAATAATAGATAAAGTTTGCTCATCCTGAAGTGTTAGCCTAAGAATCCCTGGTACTAAAATTCCCCTTCTCTCTTCCACATTCCTACCACTGCTCTCTGTTATGTGAAAATACACTCTCTTCCTAATGGTTTCTTAATAATTATTTGGAGGAGTGATTTTATAATTACTATGCACAGTGAACATATCGCTATTTTTTTAATCCAACATACATCATGCCTTTTCACACGCTGGGAACATAGAGCTCCATAGAAAATGAGGTGAGACAGTGGTCCAGCTGTCCCTCCTCCCTTCCTGGAATTATAAATAAAAATAGACATTTACCCCTCCTCCCACGAATCCCCAAATCTCAGGAAGATAGACTGACAGGAATAAATTGAAATAATGCCCTATTCATCAACATAAATTATTACTCAAACTTGGAGTAGATTATTTCAAAGAAGAGTTAAATTCCTCATTTGAATTGTATTTGCCCAGTAGTCAATTCCTAACAATTATCATTCCAGTTCATATTTTTTTAAAGATTTTGTTTATTTATTTTTAGAGAGGGAAGGGAGGGAGAAAGAAAGAGAGAGAGAAACATCAATGTGCAGTTGCTGGGGGCCTAGCCTGCAACCCAGGCATGTGCCCTGGCTGGGAATCGAACCTGCAATGCTTTGGTTCGCAGCCCATACTCAATCCACTGAGCTACACCAGCCAGGGCTGCAGTTCATATTTATTCAGCACTTATTTTGTGTGAGGCACACTGATAGGCATTTTACACACATCACCTAATTTAATCTTCCCAGATAAGAAGCATTCGTTCCTCCATTGACAGAACGCTTAGGTTAACCCAAAATTATAGGATCGAAAGCACAGTCTTTGTCTCTGTACGATGCTATTACGCTGCTGTCCAGCGTGATAGCCACTAGCCACATGTAGTGATGGAGTACTTGAAATGTGGCTAGAGTGACAGGAACTGAATTACTTATTTTATTTAAAAATGGATAGCCACATTGGACTACCATATTAGACAACACAGATCTAACTGGTCTTCTGTAAGATTAACTTTTTTGTTTTCTGCTATAAAATACTAGATAATTGGTATACTGAACAAGAATGATAATATCTCAAATCCTGTATTGAAAATCTTATGAAAGTAAGAAAATCTTACCAGATTACAGAAGCTGCTTTATAAGTTTATTTTATTGGTTCTCAACTTCTGGGAATATCCCCGTCATATTTAACATCAGTAACCAAAAATAAACTTATACTTTGCTATTATATCTAAGGGTTATTTCAAAAAGACATTTCTAAGTAAGAACTCAGTACTTCTGGAAAGTTTAACTAAAAGCCTGTTTATCGGTAAGCAGGGCAGCAAGAAAATGCCTGCCCTTCTCAGAGGACACAAGAATTGTACCTTCTTATCTGACTTAGTATTGCACCGGTTCTTCTTTCAAAACCACAATGGCCAGGTCCCTTTGATTCCTGGGTCTATTCCAGTTCATCTGAAGTCAAACCCAGAATTTCTTGTCATCCATATGTCTTCTTTAAAGGATTCCTGCTGGGGCCCTGTAGATCGGATTGACAAAAGACAGAACAACAAGAGAAAATCATCCAAATGTAATTAACGTAAGTTTTAGATGTCGTGGGAGACTTCCCTGAAGGAGTGGTTACACCTGAGCCTTTTTAGACTAGGTTTGATGAAGAGCAGCAAGTCACGGAAAATGCGATAGACCCAAAGAGGATGTGCTAAGGAGAGTGGACTGGGGTTGGAAACTCACCAAGCCTGCTCACTCGGCTTCCTTTCCGTGCCTCTCCAGCACTGTAGGTGAGGATGTTTTAGAGGGAGGGCGCTGCTCACAGCAGGGTCCGAAGACTTGCTTCAGGGAAGAAGGGAGAGGTCAGGGAGTTCTTCTTGCATCTGCCATTCCTCAGATTCCTGCAGCTTAAAATATGCAACATACCAAGGTACTATGTTTTGGGGTAGCAAATAATCCTGTCATTTACATGTGTTCCATGCATGTACGTGTTAAGGATGACCCTAAGTTTATGATATAGAATTAGTACTGGAAATAACCTACTCTAGTTTTTAGTAACAAGTTGTGTTGGTAAATAGGGCATTATTTTGACTTATTCTTGTCAGTCTTTCTTCTCAGTATATGGAGATTAATGGAAAAAGGGGAAAATGACCCATTTTGTTCCAATTCCATGAAGTGGAGAAAAACGGCTGGGCCACTACCTTACCCTATTTTCTCTGTTATCTCTGTGTTCCTAGTCTTTTCTTCCCTGGGATATTTCCACATTCTTTGGTTCCAGCAAGACCCCTTTTCTGTCCAGGAAGATGGGTTTCTCCCCCTGAACTCTTGCACATTTCTGAATGACTAATCCCCCACTGGGGTGAAGCAAAAAGAGAAAGGAATGAGGAAACAAATGACAGGGAATCCCCCACATGCTCCAGACCTTGGGGACCACTTTTGCTGGTCCCTCTGACCGGAGATCAGGTATTTCTCTTGGAGTTCTATATACCCAACCAAGCTACTGTCCCCACCACCATCAATACAGCTTCAAGACCAAGACTGTCCTCAGCAGTGCTGGGTGGCAGGGCAGGGCAGTATACCTCCTGTAACCTGTAGCTCACAGAAGCCCTGTTTCTGGTCCTCTGGCCAGAGAGAGGGATTTGTCTCAGTCATTGTTGCCTAAGCCCACTGCCCAACTCTGCAGCTCAGGCTGCGGGGTTACCCTCTACAAACCAGAAAATTCAATGTTACAGGTCATTCTCCAAGTTTTGACTTTCCTCCCTAACTACCTGCAATTGAATATTTACTTTGCAGAGTCCTCAGAGTTGCCTTTTGCATTCTGTCTGGGCTCTTTGGTTGTAACATACAGAGAGAACATCTCTCACTCCATCTCGGCAAGTACTGCACCTTTTTGCCATCAAATATTACATACAAGCAAAGTTCGACTCAGAAGACCAGAAAAATTCTTCTGGAAGCTGAACTGAGAATGACAATAGATTCAAAGGTTTAGAGACACTTGAGATGAATTAGGGTATTTCTTCTCAACAAAAAGAGATTGGGTTTATTTTCAGAGTGTGACCAAAGGTAGAAGATGTTCACTCTTCATTTTAGTTGACGTTCAGCTCTCTTTTTGCTCTGTGTCTGTAATAGTCATCATGCTTTTTACTCACTTAAATTGCAGACAAAACATTCCATAGATGTAATAAGCAAATTGGCTGTTTCATGTGGTTAACCACTTTTCTATTACTTATTACAGAGCTTGAGTGAGGTTATAAGGTTATAGGGCAGAATGAAGAAACACACATGCAAATATACACATGCAGTGGAAATGTTTTATTTTAAAAGTCCTTCTTTGACTATTGTTCACTTTTTCATTTGTGTGTTAAACTAGCAATAGAAATTTCAAGATATTTCTCACGGTACTTGTATCTATGAATAACAATGCCAAAAAGTACTCTGATACTTATTCAGATGTAAGACTTTCCTCACCTCTGTTTTTTACATTAAATTCAACTCTGGAGTCATATAAATCAAAGATCTCTAGGTACCCTATAATATCATCAACCCCAAGTCTACATAGCCTGAGAAAAAAGAACATGTGAATTGTTTCAGGGAACCTTAGTTTTAATTTTATCTTCTCTGGTCTTTCTAGATATCCTTTTTTGTGTATTTCCCAGACATATTCAAAGTTCTGATGTATTCATAACGTGATTATTTTATCTCATCATGTAAATGGGTGACCTTATAAATATACCTGTATGGCCTGCTGCATTTATTCAACAAATATTAATGGTGCCAAAAACAACATTGATTGTTAGCATTAAACAGTAAGTAAAAACAGTAGATGTGGTGGATAGGTGGGCATCCCACCTAATTTTTCTTATCAAGAGCCTTTGAGCTCTGAATAGTTTCAAAGACAATGATAGCCTGTTTGTTCTTGCCTTAAAACGACAGGTGGGTAATTTCTTGCTTTACGTTCCTACGGCCAAATACTCATCATACTGACATTCTAATGAAGAAAAAGTCCTCTTCTAGAAAGTCTTTCTTTATATATGGACATTATGTTTCTTATAAAAAAGAGCAGGAGGAAGAAATGAAATGTAGGATCTAAGGAGGGGAGAGAGGGATGTAGGGAGGTAGAGAGAGGTAGAGGAGGAGGACAGAGAAGAGGGAAGGGGAAAGGAAGGAGTATTCTCGTTTTCCCTCACTAGGCACTTTAAGAAATGTGAAAGAGCTGGTGCTTTAAACTTTAATGTTAACACATACATGTGTCATAGAGGAAAAGAAATACTAAAGGTTACATCATTACTCTTCCACTGATTTGCCAGTGACCTAGCATTGAATTTAGTGTTTGGTAGAGGGTATTAGAAAAATAGAACAGAACTCTTCCTCATATAATATTTTTATAAGAGTACTATGACTATTTTTGAAGTTAAATGTTATTTATCTGGAAGATCTCACATCAATGCTTATATTTAATATACTTTTTAATAGAATTTTCATTTAAAACCTCAGAGATTATGAAAGTAACATTATTCTGATATTTGTCTGTGCTATTATTCTATTTCTTTACCTAAATGCAAACATAGCTTAATAGGTTTTCAGTTCTGAACTAATCTGACTGTGCCCTTTCTACAACTGATACTTTTTCTGTGCTTTTGGTCTTGCTTAAAAGAGAATATCTTATGCTATTATCATAATTACCATCTTTCCATTTACTAAAATTCTCTTTTTATCTGAAAAGATTTTCTTTAACAGTTAAAAGCTTTCTTGCATTAATACTTCACAACAGAGGAATTCTATATAGAACAATATCCAGTATTTAGACAGTCCATTTAGAGAATTTGGTTACGAAAGAACTAAAATGATCTCATAATAACTTGGTGCCATTTATTAGACAATCTCTGAGGATGGCTTCCCAAAACAACATTATTAAATGCTCTTAAAGTGACCAGAATAGTATTTTAATAAATATTCTGTTCCTTTTTCCTTTTATCATCTATTTTCCTCTTTCCACTTAAACATTTCAGATACTGTATGGCATTTTACTGTATCTTACAGAGAAGGACACGTGTATGCTCTAAGTAGTTCTTTGTTTTACATAGGCTGGTAATCTTTGTTTAAAAAGGAAACTCCAAAAATATAATAATGTATACGCTTTTCCTCAGTAACTAATATGTACTCTTTAAAAAAACAGCTTTATTGAGTTAAAATTCACATATCATAAAGTTCACAAATTCAAAGTGAACAATAGAATGGATTTTAGTACCATATGGTCACAAAACTGTGTACCCATCACCACTGCCTAATTCTATACCCACTCGCAGTCACTCTTCACTCCACCTGCCCCTGGCTCCTGGCAATGGATATTCTAATTCCTGTCTCTATGGATTTGCCTATTCTGGACTTTTAGTACAAAAGGGCTCATACAATATATGGTCTTGTGTGACCATCCTCTTTTACTTACAATAGACATATTCAGTGTTCACCCATGGTGTAGCATGTGTCAGTATTTCATACCTTTTCATGACCAGAAGCTATCCATTATATAGACACAGTGTTTTGTTTATCCATTCTTTAATTGGTGGATATTTGGGTTGGTTCTACTTCTTCACAGTTGTGAACAATGCTGCTATAAATGTAAGTGTACGAGTTTTTGTGTGAACACATATTTTCACTTCTCTTGGGTGTATACCCTAGGTAGGAACAGAATAGTTGGGTTGTGTGGTAGCTCTATGTTTCACTGTTTGAGGAGCAAACTTTTTCAAAGCAGCTACACAATTTTGCATTCCTACTAGCAATGTATGAGGGTCCCACTTTCTCCACATTCCCATGAGCACTTCGGCTTGTCTGTCTTTGAGAGTATAGCCATCCTAGGAGGCATCTCATAGTGGTTTTGATTGGCTTTTCCCTCATGAGTAATCATTCTGGGCATCTATTTATGTGCTTATATGGCTCTTTGCATATCTTTTTTGGAAAAGTGCCTATTAAAATAGTTTGGCCATTTTTAATTGGGTTATTTGTCTTTTTCTTGATTTGTAAGAGGTCTTCAAAGAGGTCCTGAAAGAAAATCACTTATCGGATATATGATTTTTGAAAATACCTCCTCCCTTTCTTTGGGTTCCCTTTTCACCTTTTTGATGGTATCATTTGAAGCACCAAAGTTTTTAATTTTAATGAAGTCCAATTTGTCTTTTTTTTTTCCTTTCTTTGCTTATGATTTTGGTGTCATATCTTAGAAGTCATTGCTTAATCCAAGGTCACAAAAATTTATACTTTTGCTTCCTTCTAACAGTTTTCTAGTTTTAACTCTTACATTAAGTCTCTGATCCATTTTCAATTAATTTGTGTATATGGTGTGAGGTAGTGGTCCAAACTCATTCTTTTGAATGTGGATATCCAGCTGTCCCACCATTCATTTCACAGTGAATGAACTTAACTAATCCAGACCAACCAGCCTAAGAGAAGTATTAAAAACATGTTGCTAAAATAATGTATTCTAAGGAAGATATGGTGAAATTATCTGAAATAAAATGTCAACTTGTTAGTTGGTTGCCATGATATCATGAGACATGTAATGACTCAAAGAAAAAAAGGAATATGATGTCCATGTTTCATGAGCATAAATTATGCGAAGGAAAAAGATGTACGTAGCTGATACAGGTCAGCAAAAATATGCACTTACTGTGGAATGGAGATAATTCACCAGGCCTTTCTACAGGGTAGATCTCGGGTGGCAAACACAAGTCCTGCAGGTCGAATCCGGCCCTCCACCTTGTTTTATCTGGCCCAGCACCTTGTTTCTACCTGGCAACAGTGCCAAGCTCTCGCTTAACTCTTAAGGAATAGTTACATTTATACGGTCCTAAAATTATACTTGGCCCTTGGAAGGCAACAGGGAAGCTGATGTGGCCCCCGGTGAAAATGAGTTTGACATTCCTGGCCTAGATGGTAGACTTCAGGAATATTTCCTCTCTTTGATTTCTCTGGTTCTCTTTACTGAACGGCAGTTCTGTGAAGAAGAGGATTTACATTTCTGGACATAGGCAGCTTCTTAACTTAGTAAATGAGTATCTGAGTTAGTCTTTGGTTTTTTTACAAGTTTGGTGATCATTAGTTAATGACCTATGGCCTGATCACCTCTGAATGAACTGAAGATTTCCCACTCCTGCTTTTGCAAAGCTAAGAAACTGATGGATGCAACACCAAGACAATGCCATTATTGAAGGCCTCCCTCAGCAGCCAGCTGGTGTTTTCTTCTCGGACAGCTTTCTTTAAAAGGCATGACCTAAAAGGAGGGCAGTGAAAACATGCTCAAAATATGTAATATCAAGTCATGGTCTTGGGGGTGTATGTGTAAGAGGCAGGGAGGGTGCTGGATAATTTGGGTGGTGGGGAGCCGCCTCCTTAAAGTACTTGGAACTGAATCTGGGTGAAAGGAGGGAGAACATAAAAATGAGGCGGAATTCAGCTGAAGACCGAGTGACGGTGTTCAGAGAGATTCTAGGCTCTGCCACTAACTGACTTTGTAGCGCTGGACGACCTATGTGTTTCTAGGTTCTTTCTTGGTGATCTCATCTATAAATTGGGTGTATGAATCATGACTTCATTAATTGACATGGAGCTTTTAAGGGCCGGCCAGCACAATGCCTGATAGCTGGTACGGTCTCAGGAAATGTTGGCATCTTTCTCGTTCTCTCTGTCTCACCTTGGGGCTGCCCTCAGTATTGGTTGAGAAGTCAACTTTGCAGACTAGTTTAAATTTAGATTTAGTTTTGGGTTAACACCTACCCATTTCTGTCACCAAGAATGAGAATAAAGGGAGTGCCTGGTGAGCTCTCTGAAAAAAAAAAAACAAAACCAAAAACCTCCTTCCCACCTTCACAGACAAATGGGAGTTTTCGCTGGGGATCAGGACTTCGATGTTTAATTCCTTGTTGGAACACAAGGTGGGCCCTTAAATCTACAGTTATCTAGCTAGCGGTAGTGATCAGAGATCCTTCTTTGTGCAAAAACAATTTCTTCCCCTCACACATTTAACATCATTATAAATTCTGCATGGGACTCTGTAATTATCTACTTTGTGTCACTTTTGTGAATCTCCTCCTCTGCCTTTCCCATCCCTCAGAAAGGGTGCAATTACAAATTCACGGAACAATTGAGCTTAGAGTTGGGAGCAGCGTTTCACCCTTGACAACAGGAATTCTTAATCATTGTGCACCTTGTAAGTGAAAAAATAAAAGCTAATATTTTATCTTCCATAAGTGCCATATAGGTCTCTTATAGAGCTGATAATATGGATACAAAAAGTAATTTTAGATTCTGACTGTGGGGAGATTTCTACATCATAGTAGAGTAATTTATGCAGCCTGGTTCTGTTAATTAGTTGAGCTAATAAAGTCTAAAGACAACCAGAATCTGGTCTTTTAAATGTACACATTTTAAAAAACTAAAAGTGATTGCTTTGTAACTTTGGACTTAGCAAATTAAGGCCTCTGTGAATATAGTCGTGTGTGTGTGTGTGTGTGTGTGTGTGTGAATTCATAACATTTATTTCCTACAGATTTACTGACTTTTCATTGAGATTTCTTTTTTTTTAAAATTGAGGTCTAATTGAGTTAGTTAGGTATACAACATAGAAATGTATTAAAGGTAAATTTTTCCTTCTAAACTTTGATTTATTTGTGACTCTCTCTTAAAATATTATCTAGATGTCTCTGTGTTTATAAATATTTCCATGAAGAATAGTGTTACATGTGGGACTTAGCTCCAAGCCCCTAGCTGCTTCAACCACTAAATAAAAGTATGTGTGCATCTCAACATTAAACCATGTTGTTGCTGTAGTTGTGGTTAGTTATTCCACCCTGTTGTGTGTCAATATTCTATAGAAAAGATGTGGACTCTTCCTGCTATGAAGAAAATGCCAGTCCACTTGAAAATTATGAGCTAAATATACATACATGAAGAACCCACAGAATATGCTATTATCTTTACTTAGCTGTTTTTTCTCCTATTGTTTTTCAGTGTAGAAAATCCATTTCCCTGTGCTATACCACTCTTTTTGACATAATCTCCTAGAATGGAAGAGCCACAATGAGGGAAACTTGTTTAATCATCAAGGAGAAATTAAAGGAATTAAAAAATTAATGAAAGGGGTAGATTCCTCCAAGGATATCTACATATTTTTGAAATTTATACCAGAAAAAGGCACTATATTGGGAAATGGCTTATAATCAGACTTACAACCATAATTTCAGGAATGTTAAATATTTGAGCAAACTTCAGTAGAAATTTATGAACAATGATTCAAAAGACAGCCTTCACAAGAAGGGTAGGAGGGCGTCAGGAATGAAGCTCTGACTACGTAGTCAGTGGAGCAGAAAAGATAAAGGAAACTCAGGAAACTAATTTGGCTGCTTATGGAGTTCCCTGATCAACCCAATATGAAAATGAATGATGTGAAAATGTGGGGAAATATAAGACTATCCAAGGATAAAGATAAAAACTGACACAAACAGCCTATTTTTGAGAGGTATTAGGTGGCAGTTTATGGAGTTCTGTCTTAGGTTTGTCTCATTATCAAGAACTTAGAAGAGGACATTGGCTTCATATTTATCATGTTTGTCCAAGACATCATAAAACCTGAAGTACGATTCCAAAGGCTCTTGACAGCCTGGAAAAATAGACCACATCTTTTAGCAAGGGAAATGGAAATTGATCAATATAAAGTTACGCTCTCACATTCAAAAACCATCTGCCCCTCGATGGAATAGGGAATGAATTTACCAGCCAGCACTCAGGATGATTGACAGGAAGTTCAGCATGACCAGTAATGTGGTATGCCTGCTTGGTAACTTCATTTGATGCTCCAATGCAGATCAAAGTTTGTGCTGGTGAACCACACTTGGAATCGTGTGTTCCATCTGGGTACCACGTTTTCAGGGAAATGTTGCCCAACTGGAATATGTCCAGCACAGAGGACTGTGATAAGAAAGACTAGGGGATTAAAAACATCCTCACAGAAAAGCACATGAAGAGGGCATTTAGCCTAGAAAAGAGCAGATACTCATGGAGATGTAACAACTGTCTTAAGATTCTGGAAGGGCTGATCTGTGGGAAAGTAATTATGCTCCATCTGCATTTCTAAGACAGGAGAATCAGGGCAAGAGGGTAAGAGGGTGAGGCAGATTTTGGCCGAATGTTGAAAAGACCTTTACAACATCTAAAATTGTCCAGGTATAACGTTAGTCTGATCAGGTCTGTAATATTAGAGATGTTTAAACTGAGGGCCCTGTTTCTAAGTCACTTCAAGTTCAACAGTGAATGCTGCCTCCGCTCTCTCTTGGGCTCTGTATGCCCTTTGTTTCACAGTCCTCCCAGCCCTTCCTCTCCGTCCAACATCTAGTCATCCATCTCGTTCCCCTTCTATCTTTTCCAAGCCCCTTATTCTTTCATTTTAGACCCCCTCCACCCCCTAGGCCCTTATAATACATATAGTCCTTCAAGTCCATGCCTGTGATATCCCTCCTACCACCTAGCTTTTCAATCTGGAAAATTCAACGTTTTTCACCAAACCACAAATCAAGGTCTACTCTTGAAGCTAATTCAGTCCATCCCTTATTTGTATTCCACAACAGTCCCTTCCTGCCTTAGCTATGGCATTTACCCACTTATATTGTAAAGATTAATCTACATAGCAGTCTTCCTTATTACATTATGAAGTCAGTAACTGGTATTCATCACTCTATTGTCCTCAGCTTCAAGGCAGTGTCTCGGGACAGATGCTGTGGAATAAATAAAGGTGGAAGAACTGCTGGCAGAGGCATAATAGGCAGGACTGAGCATTAGATAGAACACTGGGCTAAGGAGCATATGAGGTTCCCTCAAGTACAATGACTACATGTGCCTACATTGCACTGTCTCTGAAGAAAATTCCAAAAGGAGAGTTTCAAAAACATTTTTTCAAATGGCAACCTCAGTTTTGTGATCCACTCATTTACTGATGGACACTTAACGCTGTTTCCAGCACTTGGCTATAGTAAATTGTGCTGCTATGAAGGGGGATATCAGGGGAAAGAAGGGGAAGGGTCATCAAGGAACATGTATAATGGACCCATGGACAAAGACAATGGGGGAGGCGGATTGAATGTGGGAGGTGGGTAGGGTAGGGGAGAGTAATGGGAGGGGGGAATGGGGACAAATTTAACTGAACAGCAATTAAAAAGAAAGAGAGCACCCCCAAAAAAGAATTCTTTAAAAAATGGTAACATCATTGCACTAAGTAGCTAGTCACCCTAAGGTGACTGCTTTGGATGGACAGCGTTGTTTTGTGGCATTTGCAGTAGAGTTAGGCACGTTGTTTGATGGTCACATTTGATATGTTAAAGCAGGCAGAATTCATGGCTTCCTAGGGGAATGTTAATCAGGTTGGAAGCCATTGGGAGGTTTGCTTTATGAGATGATTCTGATAACCTGATCCAGCAACAGTTAAGAATTAGCCAATACCTTGAAATTGTGACTGTTTGGGGTTTTCAGCCATGGCAGTGCCAACCCTGAAAAGGACATTTGAAAACGTACAGCATTTGGGGCTGTCACAGTGTCTGGGAGTGCTCTGGCATTAGTGGGCAGGGACCAGGGGCGTGACCATGCCACTGTATGAGAAACAGCCCAGCAACCAAAGAACTGTCTCACCCCAACTGTCAATAGCCCTCTTCTTAGGAAACAATAATTAAACAAAAAAGTATTAATTTGATAATGTGACTTCCTTTCTTCCTCTATTTCTTTTTCAAACCAATATGATAAACAGATGTGGTAAAGAACAGTAAATCCATTGGGGAAGAGACATCTTGCTTTCATCAATAATTAGTGTTCCTTTTCCACGATATGGAGTTTTTGCTGGAAAGTGGTTGTCCTGCTAGAAGCTGCATCTCACAACACTCTTTGTATTTAGCTGTGGCCATGTGACCAAGTTCAAAGTGGCTGGTGATATGTA
The DNA here is from genome assembly GCF_004126475.2 of Phyllostomus discolor. Taxonomy (NCBI): domain Eukaryota; kingdom Metazoa; phylum Chordata; class Mammalia; order Chiroptera; family Phyllostomidae; genus Phyllostomus; species Phyllostomus discolor. The sequence continues at coordinate 20,349,237 of NC_040909.2, read as the reverse complement.
GGCAAAAGTATCGTATGTCACTGTTGACCTGGTGAATAAAAATCTCCTGTACAACCCTTACTCTCTTCCTCCCCTTTTCTGGCAATGTCCTGGGCAACCTAGGAAGTAATGTTATACATGACAGAACTACCTGTAGCCTAGGTGCTTGAGTGACTGCCTGGAGCAGAGCAGTGAACTCCCTGCTCCCTTCTGATTGGTGGATTTTACACGAGCAAAAAAATAATCTTCCATTGTGTTAAGCCACTGAGGCTTCAGGTTTATCTGCTACAGCAGCTATCATTATCTTAATTATGCCATACATTTCCAAATAAATGCTTCAATTAGGATGAATTCTACATATAAAATATAGATATTAAAGCATTTCTGATTTTGTAAAAAGTAAAACCTATTTTATCTTATCCAGGAACCAAAGCTGTCTCCTTTCTCCATAGAGTCAGAGCTCTTGGTCTTTCCAAATAATCAAGAGATTGCAGCCCACTTCCTGGGCAAGTCTAGGAAAGCTTTTCTCGTTTTTTTCTCTCATACATTCATGTGGGGGCCAGTCAGTAGGGAGCCAGCCTCTCAGCCTTTCTTTTTCTCTCCTCATTTTGTTTTTGGAACTTTTTTCCCTTCTCCTCCTCCCATGGTGTGAGTTCGTGTGTGGCTGGTTTTCTTGGGCACAAGGCCCAGCTGAGTATCAGCTTTGTTTGTTGTTTGTACTGACTCTGTTCTGAGATCAGCCTCTGATACCCAGCACTCAGAGTTCCTTGGAATAGGGGACCCCATTTGCATTCCTTTAAGTCTAGTTGGAAGAAGCAAATGCAAGAACACCAGGACTTCGCGAGGCTTTGTTCACAGTGAAAGCTGCAGTATTTTGTGTAGAATGAGAAATGCATAGATACAAGTGTTTGGAGGCTCCATGTTCTTATTTAAGCCAATGAAGAATTCCTAATCTAAAGTAAAAATGTCCCAGATATTTGCCTACCATTTACACATGAACCAAATAACCAAAAAGTTCACTTAACTGGGATTTGTTCACATTCCTTTATATGAGAAAAAAATTAACAAACCTCTGAAGGGAAGAATAGAATCTCCCATAATCCCATAGGAGAGAGACCTACCAGGCTCTCAATCAGGAGCCAGAGCAGCCATGCCCAAGGGAAAATAACAAACCAGAATTGAACCAAGTCTTTCAAACTGACACCCATCCGAACCCAGTTTAGTCCTTGAGTGGATTGGATCAGATCCTCACCTTATCTGCAGATAAGAGGAAAGAGAGACCCTGTGTCTTAAACAAAGGGAAAGGGGACCTTCATCTTATGAAAGGTAGCATCCAGAGCTTCCTCCTTCCAGTTATACTAGTATTGATCAGTTTCAACATGTAGGCTAGTTCATTGAGCCTGCTCTCACCTATCTCAGCCTGATCGCAATCTTGCTGGAGCTGGAGGACACTGGACAAGTTGGTTAACTTTGCTAATCCTTGGTCACATTATCTGTTTCATTAGGATGGTGGAATCTACCCATTGGCTTATATATGGCAAAAATTAAATGAGATATGACATGCTTGGCAGAGCTTGAGGTTACGAAAGTGGTCTCTGGAGAGTCTTGATTCTGTTGCTTACTAACTGAGTAATTTTGGGCAAGTCATTTAATCTCTCGTGGTTTTTTTTAATCTGTAAAATGGGGCTAGTAATAGTATCTACCTCATAGGCTCATTATAAGAATTAATGAGTTAAAATTTCTAAAGCACTTAGAGTAGTTTCTGGTAGGTAGTGTGTAGTATTCATTGATGAAACAAATTGTAGTACTTGTCTCATCATGAGTGCTCAAAAGGTGCTAGTTGCTGTTGTCATTAGTATTATAATGATAGGATGTTGATGATCATGGCTGCCAATACCATGATTACTTTTCTGAACCCTGCTACATTTGACCCAATGTCTCCTTCTCTTCTTCTTAAAACTATTTCCTTGGCTCCTGAGTTACCACACTTGCTCGTTCTCTAGGCCGTTTCCTGCTCATTTCCCCTTAATGGTTTTTATGAGCATCTCTTTTGCAGCATCTATTCCACGCTACTGCCTTCCAGGGTTCTATGCTTAGCCCACTATTCTCAATGCTTCAAATTATTCCTCATATGCAGGTCACAACTCCTCATGTAAGATGTCAAATCCAATGTCACTAGTCCAGGCTCCCATGGATTCCAGATGTATCTATTTGGCTGTCAGCTCTGTGTCTCCATCTGGTCATCCCAAATCATTCATAAAGAAACTTATCATCTACCCCCTAAATTTGCTTCTTCCTCTTCTCCATTCTGTATCTCATTTGAGGGCACCTTCAAGGTAGAAATGCAGAGGTCTTTCTGGATTTCATCTTCTTCCTCATGTCTCGCATCCAAACCATCCCTAATGTCTGATAATTTTGCCAGCTGCTGTTTCCCAAATCAGGACTGCCTTCCTCTTTTGACACCCTCTGCCTTATTTCAGACTCCACTACTTGGACCTCTTACATGGCCTCCTTTCACCTAGCCTGCCCTCTTCAAGCCCATCCTCCATCGTGCTACCCTAGTAATGTTTCTAAAACACAAAGATGTTGCTCTTATCCCCTCTATGGATTAAAACTCACTGAGATCCTCTGTTTTTATAGGTTAAAGACTAGAAGGCCTACTATGGGAAGCTCCCAATGACTGGACAGCTACCAATCTATCAAAACTCATTTCCAAACATTCTACCTCTCAGATTTTGTTCAATGGTCTAATGAAACTGTCACATCTTAGTCCTTTTTAATTCTTGTTTATTCTATTACAGTTGTCCCAATTTTCCCCCTTTGCCCTCCTCCACCCAGCCCACCCTCCCCCCAGCTTCCACACTCCATCCCTGAACCATTGTTCATGTCCATGTGTCCTTCATACGTGTTTTTTGACTAGTCCCTTCCCCTTCTTTCTACCATTCCTCCCACCCCTTTCCTCAGGAAGCTGTCAGTCTATTCCCTGTTTCTATGTCTCTGGTTCTGTTCTGCTCGTTAGTTTATTTTGTTCATTAGATTCCTCTTATAAGGAATCTAATATGAGATCACATGAGATCTAATATAATACAATATGAGATCATATGGTATTTGTCTTTCACTGACTGGCTTATTTCACTGACTGGCTTAGCATAATAGTCTCCAGTTCCATCCATGTTGTCACAAAGGGTAGGAGCTCCTTCTTCTTTCTGCTGCATAGTGTTCCATTGCGTAAATGTACCACAGTTTTTTTAATTCATTCACCTACTCATGGGCACTTGGCTATTTCCAACACTTGGCTATTGTATATCATGCTGCCTTGAACATGGAGGTGCATCAGTTCTTCTGAATTTTGAATTCTTTGGGAATCCCAGTGAAATCACTGGATTGAAAGGCAATTCCATTTTTTAATTTTTGAGAAAATTCCATGCTGTTTTTCACAGTGGCTACACCAATCTGCATTCCCACCAACAGTGCACTAGGGTACCCTTTTCTTCACATCCTCACCAAAGCAACAAAGCAAGCTTGTAGTTTGCTGCTTTATTAATGATAGTCGTTCTGACAGGTGTGAGGTGATATCTCATTGTGGTTTTAATTTGCATCTCTCTGATGGCTAGTGAGGCTGAGAATTTTTTTCATATTTATGGGCCCTCTATATGTCCTCCTTGGAGAACTGTCTGTTCAGGTCCTTTGCCCATTTTTAATTGGATTGTTTGTCTTCCTGGTGTTCAATCATATGAGTTCTTTGTATATGTTGGAGATTAAACCTTTGTCTAATGTATCATTGGTAAATATGCTCTCCCATATAGTCAGTTCCCTTTCCATTTTGATGCTGATTTCTTTAGCCATGCAGAAGCTTTTTAATTTGATGTAGTCCCATATGTTTATTTTTCCTTTATTTCTAATGGAAGCATGTACCCTGCTCATGGATTGGAAGAATTAATATCATTAAAATGTCCATATGACCCCAAGCGATTTGTAGATTCACATCTTAGTCTTTATCCAAATTGGATCTTCTGCCCTCACTCTACACAATTCTGGTCATCCTCTAATGCTCAGCCATGGCCACTCTCGGAAACTTTTCTTGTCCCCATCGCTTCTCTCCTTTCCACTCCCAAGTCAGACTCTGTATCTTCATTAGTTTTCTATGTCTAGTGTAACAAGTTACCACACATGGAGTGTTGTAAAACAACACAAATTTGTTACCTTCCAGTTTCGTGGTCCAAAGTCTTTGTAGGTCTCACAGGACTAAAATTAGAGTTTCTGTAGAACATGTCCCTTTCCTTAGGCATTGACTAGGCTCAGTTTCCTTGAATTTTTCGAGTTCCCCCAGCCACCTACCTTCCTGGGCTCGTGGTCCCCATCCTCTAGCTTCAAATCCATTGATGGATGCATAAGTCCTTCTCACACAGCATCTCTTTCACACACTCTTCTGCTTCCCTCCCCCAGTTTTAAGGACCCTCTGTTTACATTGCACCCACCCAGAAAACCTGAGATAATTTCCCTTTTCAAAGTCAACTGTTTAGCCACTTAATTCCTCTTTAGCATGTATGTAACATAGTCAAAGTTTCTGGTGGTTAGGGCTTGGACATCTTTGGATGGGCTGTTATTTTGCCTACCTTGATGTCTTTTCCATGTTCATATAAAATTCTATGCTTATCTCTATCATTCCTTATTCATTTCTCCTTATTTTTTGAATTCCTACATTAAGAACAAATAGTAGACCCTCAGTAAATATTTTAGAAACAATGTAGATAATGCAAATACCTAGACATAACCTAAAATTTCTTTAAGGACCAGCACAGAAGAAGGATTGACCTGTGCTCAGTGAGTACAGTTACTCACATTAATAATTCCATTTCTATGAAAATTGGTCAACCAATATATGTTATTAATAATATAAGTTGTATTACTCTTATCATAGCTAAGATTTATTGTCTCTTAGTATGTATCAGACATTGTCCTAGTGCTTTTCATGTGTTCATTCATTTAGTTTTTATAACAATATTCTGGTATACATGCAATTGCTATTCCCATTTTGTGAGTGTGGAAACTGAGGCACGGAAGATTAAATAACTTGCCTGGTGTCAGCCAGCACAGTACACAGTAACTCTGGGTTAACCGCTTTCTTCTGCCAACCCAAACAATCCTGTCTGTGGCCAGTCTACATAAATGGGAGGTCACTGTAGTTAATTTGAAATTTTGTTTATTTCTCATGAAACTCAATAGCCTTTAGCCTCGTGGGTTTAAGGAAAGAACTGAGTGAATTAGCTGGCTCCATTTGGTATTTTTCAGCCAGCCGACTTCTAAGACACATCGGCAATGGGCCTCAAGTGTAAAAATGAGCTGTGTATTATCTTTCAAAGCCACCTTGGTCTTTGGGAAAATCCTTGGGCCTAACCATGAGTCCACACATGATCATTTTGTCAGTTTAATGAGAGCCAGTCCCAGGGGAAGGTTAGCGTGCTGGGGAGGAAAGGCGGAGGGGAGAGGCGCATTAAATCTGTGGTCGCTTACAGCATCTGCCTTTGATGCAGTCTCTGGGGGACCCACTGATGGCCTCCCCTCAGTCAACAAATTCTATGTCTTCTCAGCAGTTCTGAAGGGGGGAGGCCTTTAAGGCATTTTGTACTGACAAGCTGATTTCTCTTAGAGCTCTAGAATGTAATAGAAGCCATCAAAGGCGAGGGATATTAGGAGGTTGTTTTGCGCCACGCAACAGAATTCATAAGTTTTCAGGCGCCTTCCTTACTTTTTCAGCAGTTCAGTTAGTGGCAGGGTAAACGGATAAGATGTATTTGTGAGTTTGGGTTCTATTTTTTTTTTTGAAGGTGGATTCTGGGTTTTTTTGTAAACAACTTTGTTTATAAAGCTGACACTATTTTTCACTGAATTGAAAGTTCTTGCTAAATTGTAACCTGGTCGATCTGTAGGCTGAGGAAATGGGGAAGAGAACGTGGAGCCCTCTGAGGGGCACCGTCACCCCAGTCCACTCTGGAGAACCCTGAGGTGCAGGGGACTGTTTTTGTTTGCTCCATAGATAGGGTGGGCAAGAGCCACTATTTTGTTTTCTGATCTGAGAGAAAGGCTAGGACATGTTGCCAAAAGCTTGAACAATGCCGTGTGCCTTCAGCCTCTCGCCTGGCTTTTTGTTGCCAGCATCTTCCAAGAGTCCGAGAGAAGTCATTGAACAGCTTATTAACAATTAACTTCCTCTTAATTACTTTCAAGCCAAAACTACATATTGCTTTATTTTATTTGACTTTCCTTCATTACTTTGGGGCCAAGTTTACACGTTGCTTTATTTTATTGTAGTGCAATCCAGTGGAAATGTCTTTTGTGAAATAGAAAATAACATGTTTATCAATTTTTATAAAGCTGAAACATTACAAAAAACATATGATCACTGTAATCATTCTCCTGGGCTCCCCCCTCCAGAGGGAGGGCAGGTTTGACTCTGACTCAGGATTGATTAAGCACCTGCGTTTTTTCCTTAGACTATTTATAGATCATATACTATTAATTTTGAGCCACTATATTACAATAGGCATTGTGGGGAGGTGGTGGTAGCACCGTCATTTGTAAGTGTTCACACAGGGAAGGCCTCTCCATGGAGACCGAACTGCGGCCATCGGTCCCACGGCAGCCTCTAGCCAGTCTCATCTCCACTGCACGCTGCCGCAGCCAAGTTTCTTTCCAGAGGATTCCATTGTCTTTATTTTCAGTCTCTCGCTCGCTTGCTCTCCAAGTTCAAACTGTTTTTCTACTTCTTCCACCTACTTCTTGGATCTGTCTTTATTTAGTCATCTTTCATTCAGTATCCACTTGTTTGTAAGAATAAAATTCCATGACAGCAGTGATTGGAAACTGGAAGTCCTATAGAACCCTCCCTTTCCTGCACGCGACTGAGGCTGTTTTCACTCAATAGCAAATGTGACAGGCTCTTCTTGCAAAGAGATTTTTAATGTCTGGGTATTATTTTTCAAATACAGTCATTTAAAGTGTTCAAATGTGGAAGTTATCTGGGTGGGAGTTCATTTTATATGAACTGAGGGGCTATAATTTGTGGTTACTCCAGTATTTGGTTAAATATATAGTAAAAATCAGACCGTTATTTGTAATAATGGCATAGAATTAAGCACTCTTATTTTCCAGTGTTTATGGATTGAGATATTTAGAATTAACAATAGAAATCCAATGTGGAAAGTTGGCAAATGTATAGACATACTACTGAAACTAATAGATTTTCTTAATTTTGATAATTTGTCAAAGTTTTCATCTTTGGAAGAGGTCTATATATATTTTTTTAATTATCTGTGAGAACATATAACTGAATGATAAAACTTTTAAAATAAAATTTTATGACAAAAAATTCTGTACTTGAACTCACAGGCAAACCCTCACACATGAGCCCTGTTTTTTAAATCTTTTAACAAATCTCATTGTAGATTTCTTTTTTCCTTCTCCAGTAGAGAGGATTTGGTGACCATCATGGGTTTTTTGAAAGAGCAAATGTATCTGGCACTGGAGGGTGCATCATTTGATGTAGAAGAAATAAATCTTAGGCTCCATCTGGGTGTGTGCACATGCAGGTAAGCACACATACCATCTCCAGTCTAGAGTCAGAAGTGCCTTGCCCCCTGGGTAATTCTTTCAGTTCACAACGCTTCTGATTCGTGATTGCCCAGAAAACAGAAAAATAACCCAGGTTCTATTGTCTACAAAAGCAAATTTATGTTTCCCATGTTGTTTCCCCATATGCTAGATATAATATATTATAATACTGGACCCCACCCCAGTCAGTGATTTTTAATAAATTTCATTGTTAGCTTCAAGGATTCAAGGAACAGCAGGGTTCATGTGTTTCAGCCCCACCCCTCACCCCCTTCACTCAGTTCTACTCTCTCTGGCTTCCTTGCTGTGACACAAATCTTCCAGTGAGCCTCTTGCCTCAGGGCCTTTGCACTCATTGTTTGCTTTGTCTGAGATGCTCTTTACCTATTGTTCACTTTCTCATTTTGTTCTGGTCTCTTTCAAACATCATCTCATCATAGAAGCCTTCCCTGACAGCCCTGTCAGCCCCTCCCTGCACCTTAGAAACTCTCTCTCTTCTTATCTGCTTTATTCTTCATCCTACTATTCTTTGTCCTCACTATTTTACTTGATATTGAAATTGTTATGCAACTGCATGTGCAATGCCTGTCAAATCCCCCCTCATCGCTCATTAGAGCAAGGCTTTTGGTCAGTTTGTATACCTGGAGCCCAGAATAGTACCTAGCACATGATAGCCACTCAGTAGATTTTGGAATAAATGGATGAGGTTAAATATTCTATCCCAGTACATAAGAATGCTCAATGCCAAAAGTAATTATGACTCACATTTTTCCCTCTAGTAAACCGTCAAGCCAAGAGAGTCTGGTGTTTAGGAATATGTTCTTTGGGTATGTTCCAAAATATATCTCATCTTTGGGCTATTCAGTAATAGCAAATGATAGCCATATTGCTGAATCACTTCAGAAGAACATAGAATAGTCATAGAAATGAGTCCATGAATCTCCCTAAGTATTCTGAAATGAGAGATCATGAGCAATAACCTATTATTTATTGTCCCTCTAACATGCATGTCCCATAAGGTTTGTCAGTGGATCATTGAGCAGCATCCATCATTGAGAATAGTAATATGTGGTGGCTGAGAGCAAGGGCTCTGGAGTCTGACTGCCTGAGTTCAAGTCCCACTTCTTTCACTTAATAGCTTCATGGGCCCTGGAGAACTTACTTAGCTTTTCAAGGCTGTTTTATTAACTATATAATAGGAATATTAACAAAACTTGCTTTGAAGAGCAGATGTAAAGATCCAACAAGTTAAAACATATGCACAACTTAGTACAGTGCCTAGAACATGGCTAGGGTTCAATCATTTTAGATAAAACAGTAATAATTATTGTAAATGATGAACATAACAGTAATAGTAATAACTATTCATTTAACAGTTAAAGGACACTGTAAGTTTGCTACTAGATCCTGAAAAACATTTTTTAACAAATATGTATACTCTCCTTGGCATGAAGAATGTCATGTTTAAATCATCAAAAGGCTTTGATGAGATTCTCTCTAAAGAAGATATGCAAAGAACAACAACCATATACAAAGATGTTCAACATCACTAATAATTAGGGAAATGCAAACCAAAACCAAAATGAGATACCACCTCATGTCCATTAAGATGATTATTTAAAAAACAAAGCAAAATAAGTGTGTGTGAAGATGTAGAGAAACTGGGATCTTTGTGTGTTGCTGGGAGGAATGTAAAACAGCACAGCTACTATCAAAAACTGTGACAGTTACTCAAAAAATTAAAAATAGAATTACCAAATGATCCAGTTATTCCATCTCTGAGTATAAACCCAAAGCATTGAAGTCAGAGACTCAAACAGATATTTGTACCCACATGTTCACAGTAACATGGGTCACAAGAGCCAAAAGGGAGAAATGACCCAAAGTGTCCGTGGACAGATGAATGGGTAAACAAAATATGGATATCCGTACAATTCAATATTACCTAACATTAACAAAGAATGAAATTCTGATACATGCTGCAGCATGGGTGAAACTGGAAGACATTTCAGTGGACCCTTAAACAATGAAGTTGGGGCACCAGCACCCCCAGTTGAAAATACTCATATAACTTTTGACCACCCTAGAACTTAACTACTAAAAGCCTACTGTTGATCGGAAGCCTTACTGAGAACAGTCAATTAACACATGTTTTGTATGTTATGTGTATTATACATGATATCCTTTTTCTTATGATATAGTAAGCTAGAGAAAATAATAAGGAAGAAAATTACATTTATCATGCTTTACATATTTATGAGGGAAAATCTATGTATAGATTTTTCTATACATAGGCCATCGTGTATACATGGTATACATGTATACCATGTTGTATACATCCTGTATACATGTATACAACATGGCCATCAACAATGCCATGTTGTTCAAGGGTCAACTGCATGCTAAGTGAAATAAGCCAGGCACGAAATGACAAATATTATATGATTCCACTTATAATGAGTACCTAGAATCGTCACATTCACAGAGGCAAGATGTAGAATGGTGGTTGCCAGATTTCAGAGTGGGGGAAGGCAGGTGGGAGTAAGGAACTTTTGTTTAGTGGGGCAGAGTCTCAGTCGGGAAGACGAGAGATCTCCTAGAGATGGGTCGTGGCGATGGTTGCACCACGGTGTGAATGTACTTAATGCCGTTGCACTGTATGTGCACTCTTAAAAGTTAAATATTAAAATACATGTTATGTATATTTTATCACAAAAAAAAATTTTAACGAAATGGAATGTGTACATATTGGCTCAAGTTCACCATAAACCTGTAAAAAAGCAGGGTTACGTACTGGACTTGACTTACTGGGAGAGGAATTGGCCATGTTATCCTATACTGTAAATTCACACCTGGATAAAACTGCCAGCTTACAAAACATGAAAACATACATCATCCTGTGTTCTCACAGCCCCAGGAAGTAATATTGTTCCTGCACCTATTGTGTAGATAAGGGAAACGGATCTCAGCAAAGCTCAGTTCCCAAGGTTGCATTACTGGTAAGTTTGAAGTCAGGACTTCAACCCCAGCCTTGAGGCACCTGCAGCCGTGCTCCCTCTTCTAAATCAGACCATCCCCTGACCGGATCTTCTTTCCATGCAGAAATGAATCACCTGTTCCACCTCTCAGTGAAGTACAAATAATGCGCATAACAGTGCTGGCAAAGAACCAGGGTTCTCTCATAACGTCTGATTCCGCAATAATAAAGTGAGGTGGGTCTGTTATTACAACCACCAAGTATGATGGAATATGGCTTAAATGTACGATTCCTCAATTTTTATTAGTGTAAATCAAGAAACACTGACAAGTATTTAAGAATAAGATAAAATACCAAGATAGAGGTGGCAGCAGGTTTGCATTACCATCAACATGATATGGCTTTTCATATGAAAAATAAAGTGCTAACCAAAAATAACGAGCTGTTGGAAAGTCACATGGGACAAGCATCCCAGCATCCCAAGAACCTCATTGTAAATGCAGAGCCTTAAAGAGTGTCTATTTCTTGGACTGAAAGAAGTGATCGGAAAAGTTTAGTGATGTTCTTTGGCCAAGGGCCTTTGCATTAGGAGAGTTTGGTGCTTTCTGTGCTTCTGGGAGAATAAGTTGATGTTGGCATTCAAATAACGTGCCTTTGGAAGAGTTTCCACAGAAAGGTTGTCATTAGCTCCATCATTCCTGCAACACGACTCTCAAGCATCTAAGAGCAAGGCGATTGCTGTAAGATCCTTGCAATTCCTAAAACGCATTCTCATCATGGACTTTAATATTCCAAGTCAGAAATGTTCTCACTCAGCTGAGTAACCTTGTTCACAAAGGAAAACCAAATGCACAAATGTGCTTCTAAAAATTAATATTTCCTGTGCCTTCATTGTCACAGACCACTATCTGCTAATGTTATTTTTTTAATGTCCAGTCCCACTGAGCAAGTTAATGACATGTAGAGAATGAATAGGCAACCACACTGTTTAAAATTAAAATACTTATTCTTGTCATCTGCAAACTCTATATTGCATACCTGCTTGAAACAATTCCAAGACCTTCTTTTCATTGTCCAATCCAGTGGTCACTAACCATGTGTGGCTATTTAAATTTAAATATAAAATAATTAGAATAAAGTGAGTTAAAATTCCACTTCTTAATTTGACTTGCAACATTACTCAGTAGCCATGTGACTGGTGGCAACTGCATTAGACAGTGCACATATAGAACATTTTCATCATTGTGGGAAGTTCTATGGACAATTCTAAGCTTGCTTTAAAAACTTGGGCTATGTATCATCCTGGTGACATGTTTGGGGTGGAAAAATCCACTGTTGAACAAGCTAAGAACACAGCTGGCATCAACTGGTCAGGGCTGGCATATGTACCAAAATCTCCTACTATGTGCACCAGTAAGCTGACTTTGCAACTCCCCAGTATCTGTCTGACTAACAAAAACATTTTGAGGTCAAGATAATATTGCTGGTGAGACCTCTGCCTTCTCTGCAGCAGAGGCCTCGGGTAGGGGATACCCTGCCTTTGGAAGCTGCGTCTTCTCCAGGGTCACTCAGGGACCCCCTTATGCAGTAATTCTCATGACAGATTAGAACCACCGGGAGAGCTTTTTAAAAAAGAAAGATGTCTAGGGTGCATCCCCAGAGAGTCTGAATTAATTGCTCTAGTTTGTAACCAGGATCTTTAAAATTCCTGCAGATATTTTGGCATGTAATCAGAGCTGAGAGCCAATATCCTAAATCCTGTTCCTAGCCCCTTAAGTAGTTTTATTCTAAACATTTCAGCCCCTGGGTCAACCACAGGTAGCAAGTTAAATAAGAGCACTGGAGAGAGACACAAGAGACTCGGGCTGGACCTCCAGCCCACCTGCTGATGTGGCATGGATTGTGCATGAGTTCCTATCCCTCCTGGGCCTCAGTGTCTTCCCCTGTTCAATGAGGCAGTTGATCTTCACACATACCCACATTCTACAGATCTGTGGAATACCATTTCCTACTTAATCTGATCAAACAGAACTCTTCATATTAACTTATGGGAAGAAATATTTTATCTTTTGACATCCCAACTAGTTCATATACATTGTATATACACTGTACGATGATGCTACATGCAAGCCTCAAATAGTGCCCTGGGTTTACCCAAATAGCCCCAGCTGTCTCAGCGTACGGTGGGCAACGGGGTGACCAATACCAAGTAGTTTCGGCCACTGCATTTAGAATCCAGCTGAACATTTAGTGTCTTCTGTGTGGATCCACATGTTGCACTGAGAGTAGAATCATCACTGATATTTGCATATCTAACAAAGGGCTCTAACTGGCCTCAATTACTGTGCACAAGAAATTGATGTTTCTTTTTATCCCCAAGTCTTTCCAGCTGCTCACTTGTGCAATCATTTCGTTTCTTTCTCCAGAAGTTTTTACAACTGTCCTTTAAAATCATCACCTAATGGGCAGTGAGGTGGAAATTATATTTGCATGACATTCTAATCTGGTTATGCCTCAAGATTCCTTTCCTCTTGCCTCTTACCGAAGTAGACTGGCTGTCTTAGAAGCAGCCTAATACTTCTTTGAATGGGCCCATATCTCACGGTGCCGTTAGAAGTGACATTTCCCTGCTCAGCCCGTCAGAGGCAGTGATGGGATAGCACCTTTCAAGGTGACAGTGTGTGTGACAGCAGGCAGAGTGTGCTCACTGGCAAAGATAAGGAATGTGATATCATTTGGTCTGTATGTTTCATCACTGTAACTGCTTATGGTTTCAAATTGCCCATGAATCAACCTGTAAGTGCCTTAGAATAGGAAAGCAGTTGCTAGCCGGCACTTGCCTCCACTATTGCAAATATTTCACTACCTCAGAATCGTCCAGTCTGCTCTCATAGTCCGCCACAGAGTGCCTGTGTGACGAGGTGGCATCCCGCCTTTAGAAAGATCCTTTTCTACACCTTCAGGATACAGCTGCTGTCTTAGGCACGGTGATCAGCCTCAGTAGCCCACCCTCCATTCTCCTCCTGGCCTGCCATGCCCTGCACTGCTTGCCCTGTGCACCCCAAATGATGCGTGCAGTAGCCCACTCCCCACCCTGGGATGCTTCCTAACACCGGACTTTGCTCATGCTGTCTCTCTGGCTTGGAAAGCCCTGCAGACCGGAGCTGCCCACTAGATATATACCCTGAGCCATCCCTGTATTTTTAAACTTTTCCATTACTACATTTTAAAAAAAAAGCAAGTGAAATTAATTTCCACAGTATAGTTCACTTAACCCGGCATACTCAAAATACTATTTCAACACACAGCCAATATAAAAATTAATGGAATAGTTTACATTGCCTTTCTCATACTAAGGCTTCAACATCCAGTGTGTATTTGATACTTACAGCACATCTCTGTTTGGACTAGACTTGTTTCAAGGGCTGACCTGTGGCTGGTGGCTACCAGCTGCCCAACTGGACAACGCTGTTCTAGCCCCGCTCCACCCTCTTCACCGGGTTTATCATCTCATCTTGTAAGACTCAGATCAGGCCTTGCCTTTGGGAAAACATCTCTGACCTCAGAGGCTTCCAACACACCCACTGTTCAATGCTTCTCAACCTTTGCTGCACGTGGGAATCACCCAGGACATTCTTTTTAAAGCCTGAAGACCAGGCCTCCCTACAGATCAATTTGATCAGACTATCCCTGGGAGTCAGGCTGTAGTTTGGGAAGGGGGGTGCTTTTTCACTCCCCCAAATGATTCCAGTGTGAAGCCATGGCTGGGACCCACCCTAGACTGAGTCACTCAATTACACAACAGAGTATTAGCTGAGCACATTCTGGGTGGGGTGGGGTGTGCAGAAGAAGACAGGAAGTAAGTAAATGCATCACATGTAAAGTGGTTTTCTATAGTTTAAGGGAAAATAAAGCAGGAAAAAAACAAAGAGTGAGTGGGATGGGGGGTGGAGAGGGACGGCCGCTTTTTATGCAGGATGGTGAGGGAACACCAGGGCTGCCGAGGCCATGATAGCACGAGCACAGATGGAGCCCGGCTGTCTGGAAGCGGGGCCTCGGCACATCCTGTGTGTATCTGCTCTCACAGGGCCGTGCAACAAACAACCCCCAAATCTCAGGGGTTTATAACAGAGGCATTTCTTGTCTGTGGGCCAGCTGGGTTTGCAGGGCCTTGCAGAGCTTGGTGAGAACGAGTGCTGAGCCTAGCTTTGCTGCTCCTGTCTCCTTGCTCTGGGACCAGCAACTGCCTCCTTACATATCCTTCCCACAGTAATGGCAGAAGTACGAGAGAGGGGTGACAGGAAACACGTAAGGTATCTGAAGACCTAGGCTTGGGACTGGCCCACTGTCACTGCTACACACATTCCATTGGCCAAGGTAATTCAGTGACAAGACTGGCAGCAATGGGGCGGGGAAGGGCCTGGACCCACAGAGACTGTGGCAGGGCAAGGAGGGAAGGAAGAGGTGTGAGTCTGTTCTCAACCCCATATACCAAAGGATGCTAGCTGGTCAGCTTCTGCCCAGAAGCTTAGAAATGTTGTGCTTTTTTGTTTTTTGTTTAAATAAGTTCTAAAGTATCTATTGGCCCCATACTCTCAGGTCTCCTTGGCTGTGCTCTCAGGGACCCTGTATGCTTCTTAGTCACCGTAGTTACCACACTGCACTCACGGGCCCTCCAGGCAGCTTCCTTAGGAACTCAGAGTCCTAAGGCAATTGGTTTGGATTTTTCATCACCTGGCTCATCGCCTGAATACCCTGAAGCTGCCCCCTCATCCTGTCAGCCGCAGGAGGACTCCGTGCTCTGCCCTCTGTGGTAATATGCGCCACCCTCAGAATCATATGTGTCCAATATTTTTATGCCCTCTAATCTAGAAGCCCCACGAGGACAGTAACTAGGCCCACTTTGTTCATGGCTGAATGTCCAATGCCAAGTTCAGTAGCTACAACATCATGGGTTCCTAATTAGTGTTTGTTCAATTGAATGAGATTATCCTAAAGGGAGCAGCAAAGTTAAAGGCATATGGAGGGTCTCACATGAAACTAGGACATCCCTAGGTTAGTCAGTTTCCTCTTCTGTAAAATGAGGTTTGTAATATGAAATTTACATCATGGGGATAATGTATGGATTAAATGAGATAATTCATGGAAAAGCCTTAAAATACACGTGTATCACAAAAATTCGAAAAATAGGTAGTTGGTAGAGTGGGAATACAGAAAACAAAATAAAGTGAACTATAAGAGATTTCATTAGACTCATTCCACGTCGCATTTTTCCCCTCTTAATAACTAGAGAGCAAGTTTTAGTAATCCCAGACTACTTATTAGCCACTGACAAAGTCTGGGGAACGAAGAGAAGGTGTCAAAAGGTGTGCCCCTCTCATTTCAAAGGGCGGTCAGAAAACTGACAGGGGGAACACTGAACCAGGGAAAGGCTAAGGAAAAACCAAGCCAGCATTTCCTGCTCTACTCCGTGTTATAAATGCCCCTCTGGATGATTTTGCCCCAGACTTCAGTAAAATTACTTTACACACCCTGAGTCAGTGGTACATTAAAAAAATAAAACAAGAGGGGTTAGGCCAGTCTTTGGGTTGAAGAGGGAAGATAAGAAGGTCAAGTATCCCAGGAGGCAAGACAGGGAGTAGAGGTTGAGAGACGGGTCAAGATCAAGAATGCTGAGTAGAAATAACCTGGACCTAAGCCTTCTCAGACAAGGTCCACATGTCGGAAAGGTCACCAGACTCACTGCAGAATATGAGGGGTTGGGGGTCAGACCATTTTAGTTGGCTATTGGAGAAAAGCAGTGATCCCAGAAAACTGGAAAACCAGAAGACACCGAGGCTGTATCAGTATTTACTGAGTTATTCCAATTAGGATGCAGGTACCTCAACCTTTGAAAAGTTTACAGGGTTTTAGTTTATATGTTTTCCAACCTTTCATTTGATTCTCGCTCTTACCCATTGTTTTCAACCTACTGAAAAATGACTCGCTTTAACATTCTTTGCTCACTTGCTTGCTTCCCTGCTCATTTGACAAACCAAGGACATGTGCAGAGCCAGAATCCTAGTGGCGTGGCATCTTTCTATGCTCCCCCCACCCCCGCCCCGACCCCGGGTCTCAGAATCAGATGTGTTTAAGGGAGAGAAAAAGCAGGGTCGCAGAGAGAAGGAAGATCACTTATCGGCTTAAGGACAAACTTGTTTACTCTTAAACATATTTTTTTTTCAGAGTCAGCAGAAGCTAGAGTCATCATGCCTACGAAACTGCATTAGCATTTATAGTATAAATAAGAAAAATGAATTTTAGCTAGAGCATGTCCTTACAGAGAGTATAAATCTCCCTTCTGGACTGGAGTGCGGGGCAGTAGTGTGGTTGGTATATGGGGACGTGTGCTGCACTTGAAAGGTAAGGGAAGCGAGAAACTTGGGAAAGGAGCCAGTGGGGGAAATATTACCATGGGAACAATTTAGTCACAGAGCCATGCCCACTACTGAAAACTGCTTCTACCTGGCTGACTCTGTAGACATTTATTCTGCAATGAAGTTTGGCTTATGGCGGGTTAATAATTAGATACTCTTTGTGTATAGTTCAAGTGAAGGCCACTAGCTATGACTTCACTTTGGCTGGGGTTTCCCTGTAATCCATTTAACAAATTAAAGAGATTACTTTGATTGGTGCCATTATCTCCTATTCTCTTGCGGGTGAACCACTTAACCTGTGCTTAATTGAAAGAGATAGAGAGGGTACAGTAACAAATACAATCAAAAGGAAGGAGCAATAGGATCTGTAGGCCAAACAAATGATCAGCACTGGGCTAACAATAGCAGATTAGAGGTGAGATCAATTAATTAGAAGCTATTGTAGGCGTTGGGTGGTTGCCAAGGTTTCTAATAGCCTAAGCCATCATGCCAGCTCTGTTTAGGAGGATTTTAATGACTGGGAGTTGATGTGGTTATTTCAGTAATTACTTACTTTTATAATTACTTCATTAGAATACTAAATGTATTACTTCAGTGAGGAAGATCTTTATACCCCCCCATATCCAGCCATATTGGAGGCTACATCTTCCCATAGAGAAGTCTCCTGTTTGGAAGAGGCAGTGGTTTGGATATAGCTATACTTGTGCTGTTATACTTGTGTTAATAATTACGTATCGTGTCCCCGCCCTGTAAGGCCCGGGCCAGGTGTTCAGAGTACAGGGATAAATGAGGCACTGTGCTCGGGGTGGGTCTGAAGACAAAAGCATCATTTCAATGCAATTTCATAAAGTCTAGAATAAACTTGTGCAAAGGGTAGGTGTCGATCACAGTTCAGTAGAGGAGAGATCATTCTAGTTGTTTCCAGCAGAAAGGGATTTGATATAGGCAATTAGGTACCAGACCAGGACTTCCGGTACCTGACTGGCCTCATCGCTCCTCTCCTCCTCTTCAGCCACAATGGGATCCTCCTGGGTCCTTGAAACTCCCCAGTCACATTCCCACTGACTTCTGCCTTTGTTTGGAATGTTCTTCCCTCAGATAGCGTGGCCAGCTCCCCCTTCCTTCAAATCTTTCCTCAAATGTCAACTCTCAGCGAGTCTTACCCCCACTGCCCTCTTTAAAATTGCTACTCACTTTCACTTTCAGTACTTCTGTTTCCTCTTATACCATTTTATTTTTGTTTGTTTGTTTGTTTTTCACAACACTTAATTTTTAAAATACAACAAACTTACTTCATATGTTTATTCCTACATGCATAGTAGAATGTAATGTCTACAGACAGGATTCTGTGTCTCTTGCTCACTGATGAGCTCCAAGGGCCCAGATCCCTCTCTGGAGTATAGATGGCATTAGATAAATATTTGCAGGGTGAATTAGTCACGTATAGAATCACTGGAAGACTTGCAGGAGAGGAAGCCAGGATGCTGCCACTAGACGAATGAGTTTAAGGTCATAGCATCATAGGTGTGATTCACAGTTCAGGTAACTAGGCTGTTGTCCTGCCAGTGTGCCGCTGGGACAGCTTACCCCTGCAGCCACTCAAGTCTTGGGTGCTTCCTCATCACCCTTCATGGCCAAAGGCTTGTGGCTTCTGCTTCACTCCCCTCTTCCAAACCTCAAGGAAGATCATCCAACAAATGCAGAATTTGTTTTCAGCTTCTCTAAATAGAAGGAGGTATAATGAAGCCTGGAGAAGCCAATCCCACCATCTGCCAGAGACCTTATGGGCATGTGAGGAAGGCCACTGCCTACTCTTTCGGATGGGCAAGTGGAGTCTCAGGGCTGCCCAATGTGCTCAAAAGTAAGGTTTCCCAACAAGTCAGTCGCCAAGTCAGGCTAACCCCTTGGCCTTCTCATTTGAAGCTCTTGTTTCATTGCACGTCATCTCTTTCGGCTGCTCACAGCATAGTGTTAATAAGGCCACAATCAAGAGTGTATGTTCCCCAGGAGGCTTTGCCTCTGCTAGAATTATGGCAATAACCTGTAACTTTTGCCAGTGTGGACCAGATCAGAAAGCAAAGCTGAGCTTGTGGAAACTAAGCAGAGCCCTGAGAATAGCACCTGAAAGCGTGAGCCTTTTCTGTGGCAGCTTCTTTGCTCTTATACCCAGACTATTTAGGTCGAAGAACATTAAATGACCTCCCTCTCTATTTTGGGCCTGACCCCACACGGAAATTCTTCGGTTCCTCTGTTTTTCTGCAGTGGTGTCACATCAGTGTGACAGGAGGCCACATAATTGCTGAAATTAAAGCGTAATACCTGACACCTCAGAGGGGCCTCCCCAGAGTCTGTGAATATTTATGTAATGGAAATGGAGTAAGTCTGACCTTACTGGGTCAGATTGACTGTTTCTCTCCCTGACACACCTTGGGAAGAAACAAAGAAATTTTAACCCGTGAATCAATAAGGTCATCTGCTATGGGGCTGCTGCACCAAGCAGGATTATGCCATTATCAAGAAAATTCACAAGCATTTCTATGGGGCCAATTTATGAATGACATTGGGTTAGGGCCCAGTCAAATAGAATTAGAAATACAGCCTCTAACTAATTCCCCCATGGGTGTTTGTCTGAGTGGGCAGGTAGCCTTCTAAAATGACTCCTAATGATCCCCACCTCCTGCCATTCACTCTCTGGATAATCCCAATCCTTTGTGTGTGCAGGGTGGACCTAGTGACTTTCTAACAAATAGCATATGGCAAAAGTGATGGGAAATCATTTCCAAAATTAGGATGTAAAAGACTGACTTCTGTCCGGCTGTGATGCCTCTCTCTCTCTCTCTCTCTCTCTCTCTCTCATAATCATGCTTGTTGTGATGAACCGAGCTGCCATGTTGGAGAGGTCTACATGGCAATCAGCCAATATCCACTGAGGAACTAAGGCCCTCAGTCTCACAGCTCATGAGGAACTAAATCCTGCAAAGATACACGTGAACTTGAAAGTTGATCCTTCTCCACTGAGGCCTTAAGATGACTGTAGCCCAGTCAACACCTTGATTGCAGCCAGTAAGAAAACCTGAACAGAAAACCTGGCTAAGCCATGCCCAGATTCCTGACCAAAAGAAACTAAGGGATTACACATGTTGTTGCTTTAAGCCACTAAGCTGTGAGTAATTTTTTATACAGTAATCGTAAATATATTGAGGAAGGCAGCATTTTAATCTATGGGTACTCAGCGCTCTATAAATTCCTATAAGATGAAAGGTAGAAGAGGGCCTCACGATGCTTAGTAAAACCATTTGGATGTGCATTCAGGAATATTCAGAATCATAAGTCAAAATCTTGACTCATTTTTGAATAGTAGTTACATTTACCAAGTGTCCTTAGAGCGGCACTGTGAGATAAGTGCCCCAGTATTCATTCATGCCTGTGTTTATTCATGTAGTCACTCACTTATTTACCTGCGCATGTCCAGGTAATGCAGAGCCATAATGCAGCTTCCAGTTTTACAGGTGAGAGCAGCATTGCCTCAGTGGTCACAATAATGAATGTATGATTAAAACCTGAGATGAGTTTTCTAATCCTAACATTGACCCACATAGAGGTATGATCAGAGAATTCTTCAGGAAGTGATGCGGTAAATAATGAGGGATGAGTTAATGCTAAACAGAATGAATTAACTAGGTGATTGGGAAAGGAGAAGCTTTTCAATCAAAGGGATTAGTATATACAAAAGCCATGTGCTGGGGAGCCCACTGTTTGTTTGATGGGCATGTGGTAGTGATATGATCAAAAATCACTATTTTGGAAAGATCATTCCAGCTACACTGTTGAGAGCCAGTTGGAAGGAACTTGAGTTGAGATCAATTAAGATGCTTTTGCAGTAACCCAGGTGAAAGAGGGTGGTGCATGACACTTGGGTGGTGGCTGAGGGCTGGAGAGAGGTCACAGGTTATTAAATATTTTACTACATTTTTTGCTTCAAAAATTTTTTCCCTATTTTCCTCCTCTAAAACCTGGGTGCATCTTATGGTCCTAATAATATGGTACATCCTCATGACTATTCTGCAGCCATCAATTTGTATTTCTTAATTTCTTCACTTATTTCACCCATCCTTCCAACCTCCCCATTGACAACTGTCAAAATGTTCTCTCTACCTATGAGTCTGTTGCTGTTCTGCTTATTCATTTATTTTGCTATTTTAGATTCAATTATTGATAGATATGTACTTATTGCTGTTTTGTTATTCATATATTTTATCTCTTATTTCTTCTTGTTAAAGAAGACCCATTAACATTTCTTGTAATATTGTTTTGGTGCAGATAAACTCCTTTAGCTTTTTCTTGTCTGGGAAGCTCTTTCCATGATTCTTCATTTGATTCTAAATAATAGCTTTGCTGGGTAGAGTCATGTTGGTTGTAGTTCCTTACTTTTCAACACTTTAAATATTTCTTGCCAGTCCCTTCAGACCTGCAAAGTTTCTGTTGAAGAAATCATCTGATGGTCTTATGGGAACACCCTTGCTTTTCTCTTCTTGCTGTTAAGATTCTCTCTTTGTCTTTAATCTTCTGCATTTTAATTATGATGTATCTTGATGTGAGCTTATTTGGGTTTATCTTGTTTGGGACTCTCTGTACTTCCTGGATTTGTATGTGTATTTTTTTCACCAGGTTAGGGAAGTTTTCTGTCATTATTTTTTATATAGGTTTTCAAATCTTTGCTCTTTCTCTTCTCTTTCTAGCCGCTCACCCCATGATGTGAATGTTGGCACTCAGGGAAGCTCTTGTCCCAGAAGCTCTTTATACTATCCTCATATTTGGGGGTTATTTTCTCTTTTTGCTGTTCTGATTGGGTATTTTCTGCTTCTTTGTCTTCTAAATCTCTGGCCTGATTCTCTGCTTTATCTACTCTGCTATTGATTCCCTGAAATGTATTCTTCATTTCAGTTAATGTAGTCTTCATTTCTGACTGGTTCTTTTTTGCTTTCTAATTCCACTTTTATATTTCCTATCTAGTGTTTATTGAAATTCTCACTAAGTTCCTCTACTTTTCTCCTGAGTTCACTGAGCATCCTCACAAGCAGTGTTTTGAACTCTGTATCTAGTAGATTGCTTGTCTCCATTTTCTTTAGTTGTTTTTCTGGACTTTTGTTCTATTCTTTCATTTGGAATATTTCTTTGTCTTTTCATTTTGGCAATCTCCTTGTGTGTGTTTCTATGTATTCGGTACAGTTTCTATGTCTCCCAGGCTTTGGTAGAATGGCCTTATGTAGTAGGTGTCCTGTAGGTCCAGTGACACAGCCTCCCACCTGAACTGGGCACTCCAGGTACACCTTCCGGTTGTAGTTGAACCTTGATTGCTGTTGGCACATCAGTACAGGGATTTACCACCAGGGCAATCAACTACAAGGACTGGCTGCAACCACCATGGCTGATCAGATGTACAGGGGCCCACCCCATGAAGCAAGACTTACTTCAGGGAGCTCTGGTGCCCAATGAGTCCACCCTTTGAGTGTTTTGCTTATGGAGGTGGTTGGGTGGTGCTTCCGACGTGGTCTGAAGCTGTCTACCAGCTGCACTTGCTCTGGGCCTCCTGGGAGGTGCAGGCCAAGGTGAGCCATCACCTGTGTTCTGCCTGAGATTACCTGGCATGATCTACAAAGCTAGCTGCAGATGGCCACTATTTGTCCTGGGCTTGGAGGTGCCCAGGGGAGGCCAAGCTGTGAATCAAGGCCAGCTGCTGCCAGTGCCAGATCTGAGGCCACTTAGTGAGAGGTATGGTGCATGCTGAGGCCACTCCATGCTGCTTGTTTGAGAAATTTTAGGAAAGTCCAAAGCAGGAGCCAAATCTGGCCATTTGTATGCAAAAGCCACTGGAAATAGCTTGGGTGGGCCTGCAGTTGGGTGGGGTGGGGCCGCATGGAGTCATCAGAGCAATGTGAACAGTGATAGCCAGGTTGATGGAGATTCAGATATGGCGCCTGCCTGCCAGCTCTGTGGAAGGAGGACTCAGAAAAGGAACAATGGCCTCTGCCAGTACTTCTGGAAGAAAGCTGCCTCTCTGGTCTCTCTCTCTGATGCCACACAGTTCAGTTCCTCCCTGTATGTCTTTGGTGACTTTTGAACTGCTACCCCAATGCTGGAACTCAAAGTGAGTGAGTCCAACTAAGTCCATGTGCAAGCCCTTTAAGAGGAACATTTGGGACCCTAGACACCCTCTGTCTGGCTCAGTCATAATCTTCTCTGGGTTTTATAGCCAAAACTTATGGAACTTGTCTTCTTGGCACTGGAACTCTGGGCTGGGGCACCTAGTGTGGGACTGGAACTCTCCACTCCTCATGGGGGACCTCTGTAGCCAAGATATCCCTTCCAATTTTTATCTGCCACACATAGGTGTAGGACCTGCCTGTTTGGAGTCTCTGCCCCTTCTGCCATTCTTGATGTGGCTTCTTTTTCCTTTCTTTAGTTGTAGAACTTCTGTTCAGCTAGATTTCAGGCAGTTCTGAATGATGGTCACCCTATAGTTTAGTGGTGATTTTGATGTGGTTGTGGGAGGACATAAGTACCACATTTATCTATAGCACCATCTTGACCAGAAGCCCCTAATTATTTCCCTCTCTGATCTTTGCCCCCCCATCCCAGCAATTGGATTAATCTTTACCAACATCTAGATGGCCATTTGAACATTTTAATAGTACCTAATACCTGACAATTTTTTTATCACATCCACAATGGCCCTCCAAAGTTGGTATTTTCACCCTTCACAGAAGAGTAAACCAAGGCTCAAAGAGGTTAGTCCCCCACAGTGGTGGCACCTATCTTAATTCTCTTTCAATACTTCACCTATGTCTTTACTTAAATATATTTATTTTACAAGAAACTTTATATGTCATGGTCACAAATGAAAATATTGCTATCATTTATGATCCTCTCTCTTTGATAAGGGGAGACTGGAGAGGTGGTAAAGACACATCGCAACTATGAAGATGTCCCCCAGACTATAGTTAAATGCAATGAAAAAGCAATTTGTTTCTCACTGCGTTACTCAGTTTTGTCATTTTCGGTTTTGTACCACATAAATTAATTCAAGTCCTACCAGTGATGCAGGTTGTGTGTCTTATAGAAGAATACATCCCTGAAATGCACATCATGCCAAGCAAAGTTAGCTACCACTGGTGCCCTTCCCTAGATTCTGGTGTCCTCCTTTCTACAGACAGCAAATGCATCCTTCTTTCTCCACCTGAAATTCATTTCTGACATAGCGTTGTTTTTCCCTTGTACTCTTTATTCCAAGACCCATTTTTCCCTATGTTTCTATTTATAAGAAAGAGAAAGAAGCTAAAATTTTGGAATAAGCAATTTCTCTACAGAGACTCCCAAGGCTGCACTCATATCAAAGCTAAATAACCTCTCATTCTAAGGGATGTTGGTCCCGCCGGCCAGAACTGAGGTCATTAGCAGGGCAGAAGGAGGAAGTGTGGATGGTAAATGCTTCCATCCATCCTGGTCCACACATAGATAAACACCCTCAGCCTCCTTACTGTTGGGCCAGCAGCCTTCCCCGGCATCAGGAATCACTTCACAAATTCCAACTCCTCTGTATGAGTTGAAAATTTTTCAAGGAACTTCCCCTTTGTCAACTGATGAAATGCATGGAAAAACCTTTTGTAAACTGCAAAATGCTCTACATAAATGTAATACCTTGTGTAGTTCATATTTTTCATTATTTAGTTTCTTTTGAAAATCAAATCCAGGAAGGATGCAAATAGACATCTTGAGAAATAATTGTACCTTGTGACAGAAGCATTTCTCTTACATTTGTTGTTAGCAGATTCACTTAGAGCTTGATAAAAGCAGATGTGCACGTAGGGTCACAAACTTAGACATTCAATATGCATCAAAAAATGGGGAGGGGAAAGGAATTTTTTTACCATTAAATTTTCCACGAAGCTGGTGAACTTTTTAAAACTAAAATTTGTACTTAATAAAAAAATCAAATATTTAGTACATTCATACATCGAAAAATAGTATGTTTAGTATTAAAAGCAAGTGGCCAAGAGAGCAAAACATTGTGAAAGAAATTCAAGCTGCAAATACTATGAAGCAGTTACAGGAAATTGTCCACTGTGGTATACAGGCAATACTGTGTTTAGCAGTCAGTTCTGTTTGTGCTGTAGTCCAGGCTTGGGGAGAAAGGAGGGAAATGACTAAGATGCCCTGGAACATAAAAAATAAATAAACCTGTAGCCAGGAAAGAAGTGATGTAGAGAGACGTCAGAAGTGAGTTCAAAATCAGACTATAAAGCAATTGATCAATTCTTGCCCTGCTAATCATGCCAGTCTGGAAGCAGGAATTACTGCAAGACTTGGAGCTGATTGAGGCAGAAAGGACACAGACAATGTGCTATTTTCTTTGGTCCAAATCTTTGGTGCAGAATAGTCTTGAAATTTTTGCTGCCCCTTGAAATCAAATACCAACTGCGTGTTCATTCAATTAGCCCACGAGCCCAGGGCATGACTCAGGCCAATTTGCGTGTATGAGGGACTCTACCCCAGGTGGTATTCATTTGATGAATGATTACCTGGCCACAGATTGTCTTTCTCCACTGGAAATGCTTCGATTCCTGATCACCAGCAGAAATCCCTACAGACAGAAACAATGAAAGAGGAGAGCCAAGCAAAATCAGCCCAGAGCTGCCATCTTTCAAGAGAATGTATCATCCTTTGAGGCTGTCCTCCTCTCTTCCTTTTCTCCTCTTCTCTCAGTGATTGAAATTTCTGCTTTTAATTGGCCCTGCAGAAACTGGAGACACAAATCTTTCTCCACCTGTTCCCTTCTATGCAAGTTCCCATCCATTGGCCATTTTCCAATAGTCCAAGAATCAGAACCCTCCATTATTCCTCTCCCCTCACACGGCACCTGTATTTGGAGGCCTAAAGTTTTGGACTAATAATCCCATTGGCCAAAGGTGATGTTAACTCAGCTTTACTGTTGCACCATTGAAGCGATGCTCTGTGGTGTCGAAGTGCGCACAGTGACCTGGAGCAGCAAAGAAGCCTTGGGAGATGTGCCATGTGGCAGGTGGAGCTTAGGTGTAGAGCCAAAGGAAGTTGAATTCAAACCCCAGCTTTCTCCCCCTTGGGTTTCCTAGTGTGTCTGATCCTATTTCCTCACTTGCCAAAACTATAAGTAAGATACCTCTCACATGGATGCTGCAAGGTGGACAGGAAAGATGTGTATAAAACACGGAGCATGCTAGTGGACACTTAGCCAATGCTCAGTGAAAATAACTTTATGAACTGCAGGCTATCAAAGAGATGGAATACCCACATTCCCCATTACTACCAACCATCTCTCAAGCACAGACTTGCCTTTCCAAAAGGCCGGACTTGTCCACAGATGTCTTTATTGTGTGTTTGTGTATGAAGTCTGAAAAAAAACGGAAATGTGGGGAGGTTTAGATCAACAGAATGGCGTATAATCATTTATTAAACTTTGGCAAAAAAAAAAGAAAAAAGAAAAGAAAAAAAGATCCTGCTCTCCATAACTCCCAACCACTTGAGATAATTTCACTTGACTTCATTAAGCTTGAAGAATTGCACTTTCCCTTCACCCCTTTCTTCCTCATACTTACTTAGCCTTTACAACTTAAAAGATAATTGCTCTATTAACAAATGTTTATAGCATAATAAAAGAGTGGGAGGGAGGAGAAGAATTTTTTTTTCTGTCTGGGCCATTCCCTTCAGTTTCTTGGAAGTACTGGAGAGCAGTGGAATAAGCCATAAATTATTTTTGGAATTAAACCAAAAGGATCCATTTTTCAGCCACTGGCAAATAGTTCTTAGCCAACAGACTCCAGGACCTTGAGGGGAACGAGGCTACCAGGAATTCCTAGGGGCTGAGAGGACTTCACCCCGACTCTGAGCTGTGAAGAAATCCTGGCTTTACTGGAAATCAGGAAAAGATGCTGGCAGGTACCGGTCAAGGCTGTGGAAATCCCCCTTTGGGGCTTCGAGTTGGGGACTGAGGAGAAACTCCTGGAGAATTTTCCCTTTTTTGGACTGACTGATGAATTATTGGACTATTCAAACAGAAATCTCCTGTAACTAACCATGTGTTACGGGCTGAATTGTATCACCCTAAAACCCATCTGTTGAATTCCCATCTCCTAGTACGTAAGAATATGACTATATTTGGAGATAAAACCTTTAAAGAGATCATGAAGGTGAAATAAAATGACTAGGATGGGCCCTAATCCAGTCTAACCTGTGTCCTTTTGAGGAGAGATCAGGACATAGACATGCAGAGGGAACAGACCATGTGGAGATACCCAAAGAAGACGGCCATCCAGAAGTCTTAAAAGATGGTTGCCAGGTGGAAGGGGGTGTTGGGGGGCATGGGTGAAGAGCTGAGGGGATTAGAAAGTGCAAATAGGTAGTTACAGAACAGCCGGGAGGATGTAAAGTACAGTGTGGGAAATGCAGTAGCCAAAGAACTTATACGCATGACCCACGGACAGGAACAATAGTGTGGGGATTGCCTGAGGGAGCTGGGAGTGCTGGGTGGAGGGGGGCAAAAGGGGAAAAATTGGGACAACTGTAACAGCATAATCAATGAAATATAATTAAAAAGAAAAAAGAAAGAACCCTACCAATACTTGATCTCTGACTTCTAGCTCCCGGACTGTTGTTTCAGCCTCCCTATCCTTGGTATTTGGTTATGGCAGCCCTGGCAAATTCACACGCTGCGTGTGAAGGGACACATGCGACATACCCTCATGACCGGGGAAGAAGAATTCTTATGGTCTCCCCCAAAACATTCAGAAGGCTTTGTGAGGAGTGTCCCTGACACTGGGAAGCTCCAACTGAGAGCATGGTAACAAGATTCAGGAATCAGAAGTGACCCTACTCACGCCGCTCACTTCCTTGGAGAGACTGTGCTTTATCGGTTGATAACCATTCGGCCCGTCTTGACCTCTGTCGAAGACATTGTCCCCTTTCTAAGGACCTTTGACAGTGAAGGATGCACTTAGCTTTCTGCTCACTCCTCTGCTTCTGTCCTCCCCCTTCCCCCCATTCCATCTCCCCCAGAATATCCACTCGGGTTTGTCTTTGACCCAGTGGTAACATTTTCCTTGAGAATTAGATGTAAAATTACCCCATCATCAATGTCTAAGCCCTCTCCTCACCTCTGACCCTAGAATTTCCCATGGCTTGCTCATGAGGTGGGGGCATGTGGCAAGAGCGTTGTTATAAAGAGGCAGTTTCCACAGATCATCTGCATCCCCCTGGGCACATTCCCCGCTTTCTGTAATACCTCGGTTTTAACTTCTGAAAAACAGAGGGTGGGGGCAAAATTATCTTTAAGATCCCCCAGCCCCCAGCATTAACGTGGGATGATTCCAATCCATCTGCTCAACAGAAATATAAACGCATGCATCTCTCCCTCATGTCACGAAGGCACAGCCCACTGTTGAGGATCGCTTCGAATTCCAACATCGAATGCTGTGCAGTCTGTAAAATTACTTCAGCCATAAGCCGCACTTGCAGAAACCAGTCATTAATGGTCCCAAATAGAACAATTAACTTTTCTTTGTAGTCATGTTGGTAAGGGCTGTAAAAAATGCTCATCCTAAGTCTTGCATATAAGTAATAAGTCATAACTTAAGAGAGATGTGTGAGAATACGGGGGCCAGATGTTTAATTTTTTTCTCTTTTTTAAACCCACACAGCTTGTTTGCACACTGCCTTTTACCCGGTGCTTCAGTTTGGCCTCTGAGGATAACTAAGAAAAACCTCTGAGACTGTTGGAGGGGAGCTTCACCTGCCAGTCTGGGCTGCAGGATCTCTATAGCAACCAAACATAAATCAAGGAAATGGCCCCTTTTGTAAGTTGGTTAATAGGCACAACATGCTTCTTTAGAAAATCCAACCATTCTTTCAATAGACTTTGATTGAAAGTCAGCCTTTTCTTCAGACACATTCACATTCACATCTAGTAGCAGCTTGTATGGCTGTCCACGGGCTAATTTATTACCCTTTAAAGATCTGGCGAAGAAAAAATGGCTCTCAGAACAATGTTTACATTCAGAGGCATAAGCACAGAGAGCCACAAAAGAGCATCCTTTTGTTCTGAACTTGGAATATTAATCTTTAACCTGGGACTTTAACTCCCCCCGCCCCTTATGAGGTTCGACAGAACCTCTCCTCTCATTAAAATTTTACCAATTTAATAGGACTTTGTTTTTAATACGTGGGAAGGGGGAGTAAGCCTTCCTTCCATTGTTTTGCCAAACCCTGATAGAGATGAATTGTTTCTCAGATTCCCCGCCCTTGGCTTGGAGAATACTCTGTTTCAGGGATTGCTGCTGAGGGAAGTTGGCTCTCTTGGCCCCGATAGGAGAATCGGGCTAATTAACAAAAAAGGCAAGGGATGCTCCTCACTCTTCTTCATGAAGCAAGGGAAGGGCCATCAGATGCTAGGTTGGCCCCTCAGACCCCCATCCCACCAACATGTAATTTGGAAATGAATCCAAGAAATGCCTGTCGGGAGCCAGTCCTCCCCACCGTCACAGATATGAAGACAAAGTGGGACGCACACTGAGGCCTCCTTTCATGTGAGCAGGGTCACATCGCTAAGTCAATGGTGTGCTGTCTCTCAAGGGTGGGGGGAGCCGCACTCTGGGCCCTGCCTTCCTTTGAGGTAGGGAGAGGAGACGGGGAAAAGCCTACAGGAACGAACCTTTGTAGTTTTTTATTTAAGTAGATTATGAGATGAAAAAGTCTGTCTAAAACAAGAGGGAGCTTGCGTTGCTCTGTGTAGCTTCGAATCACAGATGTAGTTAGGCAGGAAAAGATTTATATTAATGCCTCCCTCTTTAGCTCCCTTAAATCCTCAGAAACCAGTCTTCAGAAATCAGACTCTTCAGGAGCTCCCTTCCCTTTGATATGGTCAGCTGTCCCCACTGGCAAGAGGGGAATGGAGGCCTGGTTGCAAATTGTGCCTGTGTGAACGTGCCCTTTATTTTAGTAGCACAGTGTTATGAGGCAAAGCTGTCTCATACCATTCAGGGCTGGTCACTCAGAAACAGTTTTCACCTTAGCACTAGCCTGAAGACACTTTCAGGGTCTGTGCAACTGAAAAGGCCCTGAAAAGGCAAGCAGAATAAGGAGTGTGTTAGAGATCCCCTCAAGAGTAGAAACAGATCGTAAACATTCAGTTGAGTAGTTTTCTTTTCTGCGGCCCTGGGGCAGGAGGGAGGGGGAAGCGCATGAGTCCTGAAGGTTAGCTATGCTAGTTATTTATAGCCTGGGTGTGTGGTCACACTACCAGATCAGATACTTTGTGCATAATTTTCCATCACGCACCTATATCCATGTTTCTGACACGCCTTGGAGAGGCTGTACAGTGCGTCAGTCAAAATTGTGGGCAGAGGCACTGAATGGTCAGTGTTCAAATCCCAGCTCTGCTGCTTAGCATTTTGGTCACTTCTGGAAAGCAACTTCACCTCCCTGCTCTCAGTTTCCTCATTTGTAGTATAAAGTCATAATAGCACCCACCTTATGGAGCTATTAAGAGGAATTTGTCATGCTATAATTAACCACTTAGCCTGGACCATCAAAAGCCTTCAAATGTTAGTTCCTAATACCATTTTCACTGTGTTTGTAATAGTTGGTGCTGTTGTCTTGTTGCTATTGTTCACTACAAGAAGAAGGCACATTACATTAGCCAACATACAACACAACGTGTTCTAAGTTCAGGTGACATTTTGCAGAACACGGAACAAAAAGAAAATAATTTCCTGAGACTGAAGTTGCTCATTAAGAAAATCCAGAGGTAGCAATCAGCTTGTGTCTATGGCAATAACTTATCCAATGTGCCTAAAACCATCAAGACCTGCTATCCCCATCGCTTCTGAAACACCTCTGGCTCAGGAGTTCTAGCTGTGTGTGTGTGTGTGTGTGTGTGTGTGTGTGTGTCTCACTTCCTGTCTCCTGTCTGTTCCCTGCACCCAAATGAAGAACTCGTTCTCCCCACCTGTCCTTGCCAGTCCCATGGGGTCACAGCCTAGTTGCATTTTTACAATTTCAGCAGAGAACACTGGGGCCCAAATTCATGTCACAGCTAGGAGGAGCTACTCAGGGCTCATTCGCCCTCACCCTGCTCATTTGCTTGAATCCCTTTGTTCCTTTCAGTAAGCCTCCTCAGCTGCAGCCCAAGTATCTGGGAGACAATAACTTCAGAAGAGGCAAGAAAGGATGCTCACCAAAGGATTCACCAAGGAAAATGCAGCCTGTCTCCCACCAAAGAGCCCCACATCTATTAAAAAAATTGTGAACAAATCAGAACTTGCCAAAAAGATCAAAGGAATTAACAAACTGAAGAGGACTGAGGGTTTTTTTAAAACATGTTTTTGTTATTTTGTCATTAGTTAAGAATTACTTTTTAAACATCAGTTACTCACTGAGGAGCAGCATGGTCTCATTGGAAAGGGATAGGTTTTCGAGGAAGTCATGAGAACCACAAGAACTTCAGTACTTGCTGTGTGGCCTTAGTCAAGTCCTTATCTTGAATCCATCCCAGCTGTCCATCAGTCAGCATTTAGGAAGGAAAAATAAACACCATTTCAACTATTTGTAACCAAAGGAATTTAACACAACACATTGTTTGATGGGAGAGCTGAAAGAACTTTGGAAGTTGGGACAACCCAGATGTTAGCTTCAGCAGGAAGCGGCTTCCCCTCCTGAGGCTGCAGGGACAGTAGGAAGAGATGGTGCTGTCAGAGCCTAAGAGCTGGGCAGGTGCGGGGAGCCAGAACCCCAGAGGAGATTCCCTTGCATCAGGGAAGCCACCGAAGGCGGAGGGAGAGGGGGAGTGATGTTCCAGCTTCTCCCCTCTTGTGCCCCCCCCCATGGGGGGAACTTCCTGGAGGCCAGTTAGCAACACATTATGCTTTCCCGGTCTTTTCCCTCCTGCTCCTGCAAAAATTAAAGGAAAGCCCAGAAGCTGCACTGATTTGCTCTCATATCCACTCCCTGCCTTGCCCCTGCTCTGGTCATTATCCCCGGTACCACGACAGCCGTGGCCCCGTGAATCCTTCACTCTGGGATCTGTCCTGTTCCCTAACAACGTAGATACCAGAAAGTGTTTCCATGTGGTTTTCTTTAAAGACAGTCTTAATCTGTTCATTTTTCCCAAAAGGACCATATGTAACCCTAAGTGGTAGACTTATGTATTATCATGCACCATGTAACTCTTAGACTGGAGAAGTAATACACTGTAGTGGTTAAGAACAAGATTGCTTAAGTATCTCGGCTCAAATCCTGGCTGTGTCGGCTGTGTGATGTTGGGCAATTTAACTTCTCTGTTCCTCAGTGTCCTCATGTAAAGTGGGATTAAGAATAATCCCAAGCCCATAGCATATTTTTTTTAATCTGCCTAACAGTGAGAACTGTGTTCCAAGTATCAACTGAAAATTTTCTCAGGCCCTGCCTAAAGTTCTGACATGTCAGTGACCTGCTTTAATTGCTGTGATAAGATGATGAAATGGGATTTTTTTTTTCTGCCTCAGTTTTGACTAAGCTACCAAAACGCTAGCTATTAGGTACCAACCTAAAGGTGAGGCATACCATCAAAAGCAGGAAGGAACATGTTGAGAACAAGCTCAGTCCAATCACCACCAGTAACCACAGGACACCTAAGAGCCTCAGGAGGAACAGCAAGAATACATGGGGGATTGAGGGAAAGGGTGGCTCTACTTCACACACTAAAGGTGTTTCTCAGAAAGTCTTCTTGTTCACCAACTCAGTAAGTATCCGTAGATTTCTATAGCAGGGACTTGGGGTCCAGTGGAGTTGATTGTACAAGAAAAAT
This sequence comes from Phyllostomus discolor, assembly GCF_004126475.2. Taxonomy (NCBI): domain Eukaryota; kingdom Metazoa; phylum Chordata; class Mammalia; order Chiroptera; family Phyllostomidae; genus Phyllostomus; species Phyllostomus discolor. The sequence goes on along the minus strand of NC_040909.2, from coordinate 20,316,383 downwards.
ACATACAAGGATGCATAATGCAACATAAAATAATAAACTCCAGGGACAGCCAGACCCCAAGAGAGACCAAACTTGAAATGAGCCTTGAAAGGAGAAATTTAGAAAAGGATCAGAAGGCAAACATATCACAAAATGTTTCAGAAACAGCAACAAAAACCACCCTCTCACCCACAGTAGAAAATCTGAAGAGCAAGGCAGTATAAGTATTCCAAAGACTCTGTCCCAAAGAAGCTGGGAATTGGCTAGTGCTTATAGGAAAATTGAAATAGCCACATCATTGGAAAGGGTAATAGAAAGTAAATTTCCTTTTTTTTAGCTTGTGGACTTGAGGCAAATTTTGCCCCTGTACCTGTTTCATCATCTATAAAATGCTAATTGTAGCTGTACCTACCTGTTGACACTCATGTGAAGTTACAAAAAGCACATGAAAGTGCTTAGCAAGGTGCCTGGCAGGTAGCAAACATCCAAAATTCTTAGTTGAATTCTTTTAATTATTTGGTGGTAGAGGCCTGGGAAATTATTTGAGGAAGAGGAAGATGGGAATGATCTGAGTCACTGGGGAATAAAAGCACTCATTCCACCTGGGAAGTTCAACTTACTCCCTGTTCAAATTGTTTTACTCTTTAGTACAGGGATTCTCAGGGACTCGTGAACTACAGTCTATGTTGCCATCACTGGTTGTCATTTGGAAGTCCTGTTACGCTTGCCTTCTTGCCGGAACCCATAATATGTTTAAGTGAAGAAAACATCTCATTATTACATCATCCCCAGCCTTTCTGGAGAAGCTATTTTATAGGAGCAAGGAGATATTTCTTCCAATATCATGGGAGGTCCCTGAGACCCATGGACCAAGCTGGTTCCTGGAGACTCTTGAGTTGTGTGTAGAATTTGCACTTCCTGTATTTCTATGGTCTGCAGGAAAAGTAAAATGGCTTTTGTACCTAGACCCAGGCCCTTTATCTGACCTCTGTGACCTATTATTCTGTATCCCATCACAGAGGCATGTGACTATCCTAAGATCTACATATGTGGAGCTCTTACAAGGTCATACATGTGTACATGTGAGAGCTCTACATGTCTAAGTAAGTATATGTCTTTCTGAAGAGAGAGTTCATTGCTTTCTCAAATGGTTAAAAACTGGCCTAGGACAGTGAAGGGGAATTAAGGTCTAGAATTCCCACTTGCAGAAGAATCAGACTAATAACTAAAACATAAACTACAAGAGAAAGAAAGGAGCTTGTCATCAACTCATCTAAACCTCCAGCCTCCCCCTGCCTACCTCTGACATTACAATTGAAAAAAAAAACTGAAGCTTCAGAAGCCACTTTTCATTTTTCTCAACTATAGTTTACTTTTCATTTGATGTTGGGTTTGGACTGGCCGAAGGCTTTCCTGCCTTCTCCAAAGAGATGTAATGTAGTAGGAACTCATCGGAACCGTGGCTGCTGTGTTTTCTTGTAATCTGAAACAGCTTTTATCAGAAACCTAATTCGTGAGGAGAAGATAATCATGCAGGAAAAGCAGATCTTTGTGGGGTTTTTCCTTTCCTCTAAGATATCAGAACTGTAAAGTATTATATTTTTTCCTTTTGTTTTCTCCCCTATTAAAAGCAAGAGTTGATCCATTTTCTTCCCCCCTCATCCTTCTGTCTGGTCTCACGCATGGGATTAATTAGACAAGAAGAATCACTGAAAGAACATTTATCTTTATCCAGGAGATTGTTTTCATAATTTTTTGATGTTGTCCTCCCATTTCCACTTTTTTAGTGGCTTTTTGTAATGACGGATGGCTCCCCTGCTTTTACTGCCTGGTGAGGCACGCATTCTCTTACATGCGTGTGTATACATATGAGAAACATTAATTTTTAATTTACTCTGTTTACCTTGAGAAACTGCCAGTGCATGATTCAAATATTCCACAGAAAGGGGCTTTTCTTTTGTATTATAGGACAAAGGACAGCTAAGCATGTGTTCTTTCTTCAAAGCCAAGATTCGGGGTGGGGGAGTAATAGTCTTTATTTGTGCAGCTTACAAAAGGACCATTTTGACTATGTAAACACTCATATAATTTTATGAAGAGCTGCTACCAGATCTTTTCATCTAGTATAGGCTTAAAAATCAGGCTTAGAGGCAGTAATGAAGAACCAGCATGCACAGTTCCCATGCTCCTTTAATTCAACTATTCATCGTGTGTCTGTCTCAGGATCAAGTCTCAGGACAGGGACTGGTGTAGTGGTGAGTTTAGGCCAGTCTCTGAATTCCAGTCCCAGCTGGGACACCAACATTAGACGTGTGGGCCCTTGTCATCACCTAGCTTGGTTTTGGGTGCTCCAGTAGGCTGGATGCATGGGGTCTGCTGATTCTAAGGAGGAGCAAAACTTCCCAGCTTCTTCCCAACCGCTTTCCAATAACCGCTATACACAACCTGATTCCAGGAGTTGGAGGCCTCTTCAACTCTCCCCAAGTTGTCCAAGAACTACTAAAGGTTTACTCAGACAAAAGGAATCAGTCCTGATTCCACAGGCCCGGAGAGAACTGGAGAATCTGTGTCCCTGCAGCTGCCGCCACGTGGGGCCTTGTATTAAGGTGGCCATGTCTGATGGTCTTAATGTTCACAGCACATCTAGGGGAACACCCTTCCCCTCATGGATGTCATGGACTCCTGTAGTTATCCAAACAGCGTTCTGGCATATGGCACTAGGGTGACTTATTCTAAAGAAAAAATCAATGTATTAGCTCAGTTTTAGGTAATAGGAAAACAGTTGTGATTCATGCTACATTTACTGGAGAATGATGGCTAATTGCTTTTGGCTTTCCCTTCAAGACGGGCTTCTTAACATAAACTTAGATGATCAGTCAGCTTTGACATGGAAAAAAATTATATCGCCCTGGCTGGCGTAGCTCAGTGGATTGAAGCACGGGCTGTGAACCAAAGCATAGCAGGTTCGATTCCCAGTCAGGGCACATGCATGGGTTGCAGGCCACGGCCCCCAGCAACCGCACATTGATGTTTCTCTCTCTCTGTCTCCCTTCCTTCTCTCTCTAAAAATAAATAAATAAAGTCTTAAAAAAAAGAAAAAATTATATCTTTGTTATCAGTCACTCCTAACTGAAATTTAGGATTATGAATGAAAGCAACCAAATGTGATCCTATTAGCAGCATCTATGATCTTTTTTCATATCACATCTAAATTATTATAATATCCCATAATAGTATTTGTGCTTATCACTATTCCAAAGTTGTGCTGATTGTTAAAAGCTACCACGAATGTATTATTTAATGAGTTAATAAAGAGGAACATATCACATATTTTAAAAAATATTTTAAATCTCTTTTAATAAACCTGGTTTCCTTCTATATATTTTATGTCATGGAACATTATTCCAGAAAAGGGGTTCACAGTCCTCACCAGCCTACTAAGTGTCTGTGGCACCAAAAAAAAATTTAAAAGATTTTGGTAAAGGAAATTAAAGACTAGGAAATACTCATTCTTTTGTCTCTCCCTTTTAAGGCTCATTTGCCCCCTCCTCACAGCTGACTGTGGAAAAGTCCTCATAATTGTATGAATCCACCTGAATAGTTTGCGTTTAAGGCTAATTGCCATTAAGTATAATTACAGCTATGCATGGCATTAGATATATATCAAATTGATTTTTAGTTCATTTGATGTGATTTCAACACCAAACTATTCATTTCAGCAGTCTTCATAGATACATAGTTTATGCCTTAGTAAGATACCACACGAAATCACTTGAGAATCACTGCTCTAAATTTAACCCGTGCTTCCATTATCGATGCGGCATTGTTTCTCATAGACACTCTCTCACATGACAAAGATGACACTGTTTTCTACAAAGCATCCTTGCATTATAATTTGTTCAGCACAAACACATGCTTCTCGATGTGGAAAAATGATTAAGATGCTGCAAAATGTGGCACAACTTCTAGATTATGCTTTGTCGAACGTGTCCCGAAGATACTCGGATTTCTTTTTTTTTTTCAAAGATGTATTTATTTATTTTTAGAGAGGGAAGGGATGGAGAAAGAGAGAGAGAGAGAAACATCAATGTGCAGTTGCTGGGGGCCATGGCCTGTAACCCAGGCATGTGCCCTGGCTGGGAATCGAACCTGCAATGCCTGGTTCGCAGCCCATGCTTAATCCACTGAGCTACTCCAGCCAGGGCTTGATACCCTGATTTCTCACAGCATGTAAAATGCTCTCTGGTACAAAAGATGGTCTCTTAATGGCTTCTCACCCCATGTGGTCTCCTGGACAGACCATTCACTGAGACAGTCTAGTCTCTGAACCATTCATTTCCTGTTCTAGAAGAGAGAATATGACTGTCCACGTCTGATGTGCTCCTGGGTCCATTCAGGAGGCCAAAGGGACAAGGTCCCACAGTAGAGAAATCCTGCAGGGACCCCTGTAAGTGGGGTGTCCTCTGAGAAGAATGGAGGGAGACAATGCTTCCTGTCGTGGGGTCAGAAAGGCTTAGGAAGGGGAGGCCATAATGGTTATTCAGGGAAGACAGGACTGACTATAAGATGCCCGCCTGTGTAGGTTGACAGTGCATCCCCTTTGGTGTCCCTGACCAATATGGACACCTAAGCAGGAAGACCAAGCTAGTTCTTTCCGCCTTCGGATATGTATTCAGGGAACATAAGAGAGCCTTTCACATGAGTGTCTCTGTGTTAGGTAATTTTTATGTACATCGTCTCATTTAATCCTCGTATCTCCCCAGGCTACGCCTGCCAATATTTATCTGATGGAATTTCTGATGGAATTTCTTTATAGGATTCTAGTCCCCCCTTTAATGCTGACTGTTTCCGGGAGTCCCTCCCCATGCACAAAGTAATTTCCTGGCATCTCCTGCGGGTATCTAATATATGCCTGCCTATGTCCCCCATGTGGGCCATTTTCCTGCTCTTCTGCTTGGTTTCTTCAACGATGGCAGCAGCTGACGTCTCCGCTGTTTCCGAGGCTGCCGCAGGGTGTTTCTCCACCACCACGATCCCAGTGCCGACAGTGATGTTCTGGAATTAGAGTGGAATGGTCGCACAACTCTGTGAATGTGCTTACAAGCACTAAATTGTACACTTCAAAGAGGTGACTTTCATGTTATGCGAATTCTATCTCATCTAAACTCTTAGAAGAAAAAAGTGAGTTCTCACCAAAGCTGGGCTGCACCTCACGGAGATCATACCAGGTCCTATGAGAATCATTCTTCTCCTGCACTTCTGTTATTTGGGTGGTAGCCCGCTGCTGTCCACGTCACAAAATTCATGTGTGTGTGTGTAAGAGAGAGTGTTTGTGGGGCTAGGGGCCTTTTTCAGCATTTTTTTTTTATATCCTCATTTCCCAAGTGTGAAGCAGGCTGGTCTAGAAGATAGTCTGAATGGCAGGCTCTGTGCTCTCCTTAGAGGGACTCTGACCCTCCATGGTCATCAGAGCCTGAACATATTCCCTTCAGTTCTTTCCCAGGAGCCACGAACAGCCACGTGGCACGCACAGCAGTTCCAGCCCCGAAGCCTAGGACACCTTGAAGAACTTCAGTAACTATCATCTCCATTTGCAGATGAGAAATCTTGAGCTCAGAGAGATTGTGTCCTGAGAAGCAAAGACATTTGACACTGATTCTGTCCTCACAAATTTGCCACGCCCCTTTAATCTGGGGGCAAATCCTTTTAACAATGAACCCCTGTTGATGAACTTTGTCATAGGACTTTCTGTTCGGTAACAACTACAATCAAGCTAGAACATAATATTTGAGAAGCCTAGCAAGACTGAGCTTCAATTAATATTTTTGAGCTAGCCCAAAGAGGGAGTAAAACAAAAGGCTGAATAATTGCCAAAATGAAGACCCCATCCTGTCTCTATCTAGCTTTTCTCTCCAGTCCCTATGATCTTTAGCAGGGCAGACACTAGCCGGCACCCACCCCACGGTTGAACACTCATCAAGTAAAAATGATTTCTGCATGGTGGTTGGTGCTCATCGCCTCTCTTCCCTCCATAAATGGGTCTTTTAGATGCTCAGGTTTCCTTCTTTGTGAAACCCCAATACAATAACAACTTACCGCAATCACTGGCAGAATTTCAACAGGGTTATTTTGAACCCCATAGAGCCCCCGGCCAGCCTGGCAGAATGTTTGCATTTTATTTTATTTTGTTTGGTCTTGGGGTTTTTTTTCCATAATTGCAGATTGCAGAGCTCAGGGTTCAAGGATACAGTGTGACTGTGGGTGGCCCCCTGGTTTAACAAGGCCAGGTCCCAGCCAGTACAATCCTGAGACTGAGTGGTACCTGGTGTGAAAAACAACACAGACCAGCCCCAAAGTTCCAGAAAAACAGAGCATGGCACTTCCTCCCATGTCCATCTCACGTCTGCTGCAGGCACCTGGAGACGTGAGAGAAGACACATTTAACCCCCTTGGCCTCAGTAATATGGGTACATGCACACCCCTCCTTTGCTAATCTTAAAAATAAAATAGCCTTAAAATAGGCAAAAGGAACGTGAGTGGTTCTTAAACCTGGCTGCACATTAGACTCACACCAGGAGATTTTGACAATCTTGACGCGCAGCCCTCCTCTGAGATCAGTTAAATCAGACCGTGTGGAGGCACTCCTTTTTAAAACTCCCCAGGTGATTCCAAGACTGTGAACTAGGGCTTGGAGCGACTTGGCATCTTAGGCAAGATCTACATTCTGATATCCAGAGCAAAAAATTGAGAATAGAAAAAAATTACTCCTGAAAAATCCTTTAAATTGCACGTGAACTAGACTATAAGTGGCTTTGCATCTATGGCCCTGAATGGTTCATTCGAGTGTCAGTGCTTAATGCACCCAGAAATGCGCTGCATATAGTAAATGGCACAAATGCAAAATATAAATTTGCTTTGTTAATTACATAACCAAGAGCACACATTGTGTTGAATCTAGGTTATTAAAATTCAGCACAGAAAATGTGTTCCACTGTCTAAATGTGGAGTCAAATAGCGTTCATATAAATGATTAATCTTTAAATTTTGGATGATCCAATATCAGCTGTAAGAGCTGAGAGTTCTCATAACATATCTCTGGTGGTACATTTACAACCCCCCAGGGGTGTAGAGAATAAAGTGGCCTCTTCTGCGATACACAGATCATGGCTGAACCTAGAAGCCAAGGGTCCAGATGCTCAGCCTGTTACTGGGCAGGAGTAAGTCAAGGCCTTTCAAAGCCCAGCTGCAACGGACTCCTTTAGTCTTATTTTTACTGCTTCTTAGCAAAGCTGCTTGATTCGATTATGCTAGTCTCCTCTTTACTTGACATTAACTATTCATTTCATTCCCGAACCTTTGTTCAAGCTTTTCCTTCTGGTTTGAATGTCCTTCAAATCCTCTCTGTTTGCCCATCTTTTTGAACCTACCCACCTCTCTTCTCCATCCATCAGAACCTACAGTGCTTTAGTATTATCTCTTTAGACCACCTAAAATGGTCTGTTTCTTCATTATTCAGCTTGCCTCTCATCTGTACGCTTCTGGGCTTTTTTCACTGACCTTGATCAACTCCATTTGGAGTAATCTTTGGCTCTGTCCTTCCGTCATGCCCAACATCTAACCCTGCCACAAGTCTACGGCCTCCATCTTGAAAGTCATCCAGAATCTAACCAGTGCTTTGCCCGCCTCCTCAAGTCCAAAGGCTCCATTTCATCCCACCTGGGTTTTTGTAATAATCCCCCGATGAGTCTCCCTGCTCCCACTCTTGCCCTTGCAGACTGGCTTCCGCATGTCGCCAGAGCGATCCTTAGATGTAATCGCAGTTGTGGCACTCCCGTACTCAGAGCTCTTTGATGGCTCTCATCACCTCTTGAATGAAATCTCAAATCCATCAAGTTCTGCCAAGACACACTAGCAGGTCAGACTTTCTCTGTAGAGTTTTGTTACTCACATTCATAAGAATAGCTAACATTTAATGAGTGTTTACTCTGTATGAGACACTGTTCTTTGACATGTTTTACATGTTTGGAAACTGAGGCACAAAGGGTTACGAGACTTTCACAAAGTACACAGCCAGCAAGTGGTGAGCTGGGATATAAACCTAGTTCGTGCCCTTGACCGCTGCCCCACCCTGCTTCTAGACAGAGGATACACTAAATTGTGCTACAGGCCACACTGTCAGACCCTCATTTCAATTTCAAATGTTTTAGTAAGGAGCCCAGTGCTCTATTTGTTGTTTTATGTTTGCAAGTGTATCCGTGTGTGACTTTAACTGTTGGAGAAAAGGTTTTAAGGAAGGAAAAAAAAAGGAAAGAAAAAAAAAGGCTGGAGCCAGCATTAATTAGGGAAGCCCAAGTTGCTCAGACAGCAACATCCCAGAGCCAAGCTGGAAGCCAAGAAATTTGTTTTAAAAATATGATCCCTCCCAAGCTGAAGATTACGTCAAATATATGGTGATATACCACCCAAAAGGCAAAACCACAGTTTGCTTGTTTAAAGGTTGGCTTGGCTGTGCTCACGGCTGCCCCACAAGCAGCGGGCTGCAGTTCCTGGCCAAGGGTGAAAAAGTTGTCTAGAAAAAGGGAACCATGGTCCTTTCAGCCCAGAACTTCTGCCTTTAGAAGGATCATCCTTGGCTTGCAAACATCAGGTGGGCCTGCCAGGTTGATGGCTTTGGTTATTCCCACACCTGAGTGACAGGGTCCACCACACTCCCCACCCTGTGAGGAGGGAGAAGTCCCATTGGTTGAGTGGCAGAAAGAGCTTGGGCTTCAAGCAGAACTCCCTGAGAAGGAGTATAGTATCGCCCAGTGGTATGCAATCAGAAACAACGGAGAAGGGTCTTCAGATAGCCTGGTAGTGGAGTAACTCACGTGTGAGGCATCAAGAGCAATTACACGATTGGTTGTTGGAAATATGCAAACAGTCAAGTGATTCAGCCTGTGCAGTACCCACTCTGTCCTGAGTGTCTGTTGCTTAGAACAGCTCTTTCTGTTGACTCTGTACTGAAGTGACACTCAGGTGGCCCATCCAGAGCCTTTTGTAAGTATTTGGGAGAAAGAGTTTCAAAGGCTTAGCCTGGCCCCTCCTCAACTGTATTCTAAACAGTCGTTATCTGATTCAACTGAGAACATGGGAAGGAAAGGCCAATTACACATCAGGAAGTATAGCACCCCACTTTTGGCGAAGGGGAGTGAGAAAGCATTGAGTTTCATTGATTGGGTCTCCGTGGCAGGCCGGCTGCCCCCCAGCAAGGCCTGGTATTCCTGTCCTCTCCGTGAACCTGCCTGAAAGGGATACAGGAGTTATTGGGTAATCAGGACTTGTCAGCACCTCGGTTATGCAGGATGGTTCAATCCGATAATGTGAATGGAACCTGTAATAGTGCTGATGAAAAGCACTCCAGTTTCAAAAGGGCCTTGAATGATTTTTTGTTCATTTTCTGTTTACATGTAATGTGTTATTGATGTCATTACCTTATAATACGGCGGCTTGTTTCATAGAAAAACCAGGAATTATTCATTCTTGAAGAAAAAAAAAGAGACTAAGAAAGGGAAAGAAAGAAGGAAAGAAAGAAACCCTGTTACATGAGGAAAATTGCATTCGAATGCGGCAACTGAAACATATTGATTTTCCAGCACCAGACTTTTTAGATTAAAAATGCCAATACTAAATCCTTTCATGACCTATAGTTCATATGAAGTTCGCATGTCATTTACTATTATTCTGAGGGAAGAAAAAAAGCTGAATCTTTAATGAAAACATAGTTGGAAAGAATGTCTGCCGTCTCTGCAATTTGCATACCATTATAATAATGCCTGATTATGAGCTAAACATGCTGATAGCCGGGGGGAGGGGCTGAACATTATTCTTAGTTTAAATCAAAAGCCATTTATTGGTTTTAATTGTCTGCTTGTCTTGGCTTCATCCTCAGTGAGAGGCATAGATGTTCACACTTGCATTGTCCAGGCCTGTGGAGGCGGCGTGCTAAGCTAATCCGGCTAAGACTCATTCCTTCACATTCTGCTAGGGTCGGGGACCTAGGTCTGGTCTTACTGTGTCCAGGAATCATTGACAGCACCTATTAGCTGTTCTTCCAAGTTAGTTAATAACTAGAATATGGCCACGTAAGTTCCTGGCACAGTCTTGATTTTGTTACATCGTTACTGCCAATTTCCAAAGTCCCTGGACCAACATGTGAATGTCTTGATGGCATCTCTGCCTGCAGTTTTTCTTTTCTTACAATGTACCATGAGCCAGGTTTGAAAATCAAGCAAAAGTATCTTTCCTGAAAACCCATTTTCTTTCGCTCTACTCTCCTGTGTTTTCCAGCCATTATCAGAAATATTTGTGCTTTCTTCAGAGCTTTCTCTCTACCTCTTGCTAAGCCAGGGGCTATTGAGTTTCCTTGTCTTTGGACAGGGACGAGTAGATCCTCTGACATTTTGGCTTCAGTGTCTTTATTACGAGAAGGAGGAGGAGGCACTCGTAGAGTGTAGATTTCTTGGATAAGCAGCTTCTCTAGCTAGAATCCTTCTCTGCATCACAGAGGAGTGGGCAAACTATGATTCATGAACCAAATCCGACCTGACACCTGCTTTTGTAAATAAAGTTTTATTGAAACACAGCTCCCTCTATTTGTTTACACACTGTCTATGGCTGTTTTTGCACTACAATGGCAGAGTAGGGAAGTTGCAATAGAGACTATGGCCAACAACACCTAAAATATTTACTGTCTGACCCTTGGCAAAAATGTTTGCCAGTCTATGCCCTCGGGTATTGTGTTTCTTCAAAATATCCTCCTGCATTATGGTGGCCCAGAGTAGGCACTGCTGTTTTTCAGAGCTGTGTCCTGAGCCATAAGCATAAGAGAGGGTTAAATCATGAATTTAAAACCATGGATTTCGGAACGAGGTGAAATCCTAGAGATCCCCTAATCCTATTTCCCAACTGACTGATGTTTGATTACCCTCAATAACATTTCCTGTATTGAGAAAACTACCAAATCCCCAAACATGCCATTCTGTATTTTGATAGTTCTGTTAGGGATTCTTCTTTGTGTAAAATAAAAATCTATCTTCTTAAAGATTCTTTCCATTGGTTGGACTCCTCTGCTTTGCAGACATACAGACAGACGTGCACGAGCCCTCTTGCACACAATCACCATTCAGGCATTGAGAACGACTGTTATTTTCTCCCCGAGCATTTCCTTCTTCAACAGGTACTCCAGTTTACTTTCTTTGTTCCTTTTATGGCAGAGTAGTGAGTCCTTTGCCAATCCAGCCCCGTTCCTCTGGATGTATTATTTATCGCCATGTGCTAATGCAATATTCCGGCTGTGGTTCTACCGGTGTGGAGTTAGGTAGGATCATTACCTCCATCATTCTCGCGGTTCTCTTTCTGTTACTGTAAAGTAAAATTTAGTTTGCCTTTGAGGAGACTACATCTCACTGTTGATTCAGACGAGGCATGAAATAAACTGCCTTGGTAGACTCAGTCTAGGTGGCTTAAACAACAGGCATATTTTTCTCATAGTTCTGAAGGTTGAGAATTCCAAGATCAAGGTGTTGGCAGATTTGGTTTCTGATGAGAGCCCACTTCCTGCTTTGTAGGCAGCTGCCTTTTTGCTGTGTCCTTGCATGGCCTTTCCGTGATGTGTATACATGAAGAGAGAGAGAGAGATCTCTCTGTCTTCCTCTTTTAATAAAGGCACTAATTCCAGCACGAGGAGCCCACCCTCCTGACCTGACCTGATCTAAACCTAACCACCTCCCCAAAGCCCACCTCCAGTTAGCATCACATGGGAAGTTAGGGCTTCACCATATGAATTGGTGGAGGTGTGGAGGAGGGGGCGAAAGGGACACAAACATTCAGTCCCTAACATCAACTGACGTATCACAAATTATCTTTCTATTTTTCCTACTTTTGTCATTTTTTTACCTGCCTGAACTGTGACTTTGCTTTTACAATGAAACCTGATACCTGAACACGTGAGAACTGATCCTTAACTGGGAAAGACTAAAACAAATGTCTCTAATGCTTTCTCTCTTCACCTACCCATGGGAAGGGTGGCTCCTTTTAGAGAGTTACTCTTCTCTAACCTAGTTTACTTCAAATGGGAGGGAAGAAACTAAAAGCAAAGACACTTAATAGGAGTCACAAACGCTGTTCTACACCTGCTTGGGCAATGCGGTAAAATTACTCTTATGGCTGCTTACGGTTGGGGGTGGGGCATATGATGCCCTCTGTCCAGTGAATTGTGAATGTGGAAGTGATGCGTGTCGCTCCAGGCCAAGCATTTACCATATTTTGCTGTGTATAATGAGCACTTTTTGCCCAAATTTTTGAGGGAAAAATAAGGATGCGCATTATATGTATGGGTAGTACTAATTCTATATCTATATAAGTGTTTTTAATTCTTTTATTTATGCTTATGTGTTACAAGCATAACTCTAGAAAGCAGTAATGAGGTCTGTATACAAAATAATGCCCTCAGATATGGCAATTGGTTTTGTTTCTAAATATAAATAAATAAATAATTTAATTAAAAAATTGAAATGAAAGATTTTTTTCTTGAAAGTCTGGACCATAAACATGGGTGCATGTGGTATAGCGGAGCTCATTATACATGGCAAAATATGGTAAATGCCAGTTCAGAACCCTCTCTGGCATGGTGACCAGCAGCATTGAAGATGGTGGCTGTTTTATCAGTCTGTGTCTCAGAATAAGGTGACATGGAACCGTCCCCTCCTAAGTCAGGATGGACATGGAACCTGGGTAAGAAATAATCCTTCGATTTTATAGGTGGCTGAGATTTGGGGACTGTTTTTACAATGTAGCCTAACCTGTCTGACTGTAAACCACATTTTCCAATCAGTCATTCATTCAACATTGGGCAACTCTTGTTTAGTACTTACTATGTGAAAAGCACTTGGGCTATCACAGTGACAAAACAACAGTCTCCCCTCTTGTAGAAATAGAGGGTTTGATCCTTTCATGTAAATGCTACATTAGGTCTGGACTCCTCCAAATACACCGTGGCAGACAGAAGGCAGCACATGCAGCCCGAGTGTCTTCAGATGTGTGATTGTCAGGGAGGACATTAGAGAGGATCCTGGCTTTGAGCAGAAGCACCACGGTTTAAGTAAGTGATAGTGCTGCCATGTTCCTGCTGTATGACTTTGGACTGACCACTTTGCCTCTCTGGGCCACTGTCTCCTTTACCCATTTTCAACGGTGCTTCAATCCACTCTATACCATGTGTACCAACAAAGCCCAGTGCCTACTTGAATGCTTTCAGAAACAGGATGCTCACTGCTTCCCCAGGAAGTGTTACATCCATGAGCACCTGTGTCTGCTCAAATGCTTTTCCTCTGATGCTCTCCAGCCCTGGGAGCTCAGAGATATAAGCAGTTACACTTGTGGTAAAACTCACAAGGCCAGAATTTGCATGTAAATCAATTTTTTTTTACTGAGCTACTATTCTGTGCCAAGCTCCGCCTTGGACTAGCCACTCTAGAAATGAGGGAAGTATACACAATGGCCTAAACTGAAAGTTTAATTAGACAGATGAGACTGGCAGGTACCAGGACACGACATAAGGTGTGACATTCTGGGTCAGAGTGAGGGAAAGGGAGATGAAATGGGGAAGAGGGGGACCAAGGAAGGCTTCACAAGGATGTGGGACCAGTGCCCAGCTTGGAAGCCATATAGACTCTAGGAAGATGGAGGATGTATCAGACAGGAGAACAATGTCAGGGAAGGCAAAGAGAGAGGGAATGTGGTGTATTGTGAAAACAGAATGGTGTCTCACCTGGCAAGATCAGACAGTGGGAGTAGGGACCAGATTCTGACCAACCCTGTGTGAACAATAATTGGAAGACTCCACTGATATAAATTTTGAAAGATAAAGCACCAGCCACCCATACAACCCAGGTCTGTAGTGAAGGATATCTTCATTTCCCTTTCGATCAAAAAAGCCTCCCATAGCTGGGGGCGGGGGGGGGGGGGGGGGGCGGGGAGGAAGAAGAGCTCTGATGATCTGGGCCTTTTCCGCTTATCACAGATTCTCCTTTTGTTTACAGTTTCTATTTAATTAACAATAGCTACAGTATCAAATTATAGATGTACCTCCCTGGACATTCCCTGTGTTGGTGGCAGATATTGCCACATCGATATAAATGGGTCAATTGAGGGCTTCCCCCCGGGGAAACTGGGGGTGAGGCTTAAGCCTGTCATTGCACTTCGACAAAACGTCTGGGGAAGGGCAATACGGAAAGGAACACCATTGCCAAATGGGTTCTGTTCTTCATATAAGTGATGGGTTTGTTTTGGCTTCCAATGAGAATGGCTTTCCCCAGGGCACATATGGTACATAGACAGTTCAGGCTCACGACACAAACTCTCAAAAAATGTCAGGAATGACAGTGGGGGATATGGATATGCCCACTCAAGCTGCACCCCACCCGCCAGCTCTCCATTGACCTCCTCAGTAATTTCGTCTCCTCGTGCAGGCCGGAGAGTTTCCAGTCTCCAAAGACAAATTCAAGTGAAAACAAAACTCATTACTGTTGTACACGGTTAGAAGGAGAAGAAGGGAAGGAAGGAAGGAAGGAAGGAAGGAAGGAAGGAAGGAAGGAAGGAAGGAAGGAAGGAAGGAAGGAAGGAAGGAAGGGAAGAAGGAAGGATGAATTAGGGAGAGATGTGAAAAAATAAATGCTGTGTTCAAACGGAAGCTGGGAGTTGTTTCCTGTGGCATGAGGGGAAGTGGTTAATGAACTTAGTGAATTCAAGGCAATCAGTTTTGAAATGCCAAGGAGGAGGAGGATAGAATTGGACACAGAAGAAAAATTACTATGTTATTTTCTATAAATGAAAAGGAGAGATTTGGGCTAATTAGCTTTTGGAACATTAAGGTCATCATTAAAATAATATACTGACTTTATTGTTGACCTTGATAGTTTTCAAAACATATTCAGATCTGTTGTTTTATTTGATTTCCATCACAACCCTGGGAGGTAGACAAGAGTGGGTATTTTTTTTAAATCTTCATTTTACAGATGAGAAACTAATATTATGAGAAGTTAAAGGGCTCACTCAAGATTATGCAGCTAAAAAGTAATGAAGTCAGAACAAAAACAGTTCTTCTAACTCTGGCCTGGCCAAGTATTAAAGGCAAGGCAAGGCCTAGGAGATAATGGTGGGTTTATAACATGCTGTCCACTGAAGGAGGGAGGCCGTGTAATTCAGTGGGCAAGGGCTCACTCCAAAGAAGAAGCTGCAAACAGAAGCCTGAGGTCATAATCCAGTAGCAGATGAGCTTGCACAATTTTGGCCCAAATCATACTTAAAAAGTTTTTCAACATTTTGACAACCTTTAAAAGCATGCCATTTCCCAGTCAGATCAAGATTTTGGTTCTCTGTTTTAAAGTCAGCATATCTGTCTCACTGGCCAGAGTTCCCGCATGGCCATCATCAGCAAGAGCTTAGGAACCGCCATCCCTCCCTACAGACATGTGCGCTCCAGTTTGCCGTAGGCCCTCCCACTCTGTTATCCCCAGTCTTGGAGTCCAAGGATATTAGCTGAGATTTCTCCACACACCTGTGCTGTTATTTCTTTTTCCTACTCCACCGCAGCACTCATGGGATTCTGCAGGCATTTGAATTTGTGTCCCCGGGTCTGGAGGCAGCCTCCCAGCTTTATCTGTATGAATGTGGGCAGGTTGCTTTCACTCCTTAAGCTTTCATTTGATTTCATTTTACCATGGATATTTGGGGTATTTTCTTTCTTTCAACATTATGTCTTTCTTTGTTAAGTTCCCATCTCACAAGGATAAGGAAACCCACATGTTTTCCAAACCTCCCTAGCATCTACAGCACAAGTGAGTGACTCTGTCTCCTCCAGTGAATTGGAGATGAACCAGACTTGGATTTCACAGCTACTCAAAGGAAAGCGTGTGTGTGTGGTTCGTTGTGCAAGAGCTACATTGCACCTCTGGGAAAAGCTATATCAGATGCCATAGTGGTACCATTCAAAACCCAGCATCAGCACTTTGGCAGCGTGAGCTGGGGTGCATGTGCTCAGTGTAGGAAGCAGCTGGGCTTCCTGCATTTCCTGGTATGATGTCAGCCATTATCTCTGGTTGTGTAACTTCCACGTCTGGTTTTCTACCTTCACAGAGAAACTGTGTCCTCCTCAAGTGCCCTCCTTCTGCCCATTGGCTCTTGGATTTACCCCCATCCTTCCCCCATTCCACTCTGTGTCACACAAGGCACCTGCTATGAATACATTCTCAAGCTCCTGCGTCGGCTGACTTGTAGGGCCTGAGGTTTATGCAATTTGGGAACCCCTCTTACATAAAAACAATTCAAAATTATAAACACAGGATTACATACAAAAGGGAATGTTTAAATAGGAAAAAATCACAGCAAATTAGAAATTTTAAAAATTGACTTAGAATGAGGAAAAACAGAACAGACAAAAAATAAAAAGCTGGAGAAGATCATATTTTATTAGTTAGCTATTGAGGTATGTTTCTCATAATATTTTCCTAGAGTCTTTAATTTATACTTTTTTTCTCCCTATGCCAATAATTTTTACAGAAAAAAAAAATATAATTCAGTATGCTGATTGGGATAACTTTATTATTAATTTAGCAAAGTTTTATTCTCAATTTCTCATTAATGTGGTTATATACATTTATAGGATCCTTGTCAATGGTGGGCAAGCCTCTGTTGAGTTGCTTTCAAGGAAAAGCAGTAAGGTTTTAGTGCAGCTTAAGTTTTTTTTACGTTGTCACCACCCGGGTTTCAGTACTGTCCTTGAGTTAAGACCTCTGACATGAAACCAGGTAAAATGACACAGTGAGCTGGCGTGTTTTACTGCAGGCCACTCTGACACCATGAAAAACCTTCATCACCTGAATGTCTGATAGGACATTCAAAGTCATGCAAAGTGTAGGAGAATTCTTAGGAGTGTGGGACAGTCTGATGTCTGTGTGCCATCCAGCATCTTCAGCCTCTGTGTATGAGGGGGGACTCCCCCCAAAATGGAATTATCTTCTGGAGGATGGGCCCCTGTGGTACAGGCTTCCCCCACGAGGTGAGGAACCCACCTGTATCAGTGGACCAGCTGAAGTCATTGTGAGGGGCTGTGTTCAGCTCCAGTGAATATTTCTGGAAGACTCTTTCAGAGCTTTTGCCCATTTCATGATGGGTGATTATGAGCGCACCTGCCCACACTGTGCTGTGTTCAGCATATTTTGACCAAAAATGACGTGACCCCGTGCCCCATCCTCCATATCCACCCAATCTTGCCCCAAGCAACTTTCTGTTTCCCCAGATGAAAAAAAAAACCCTCAAAGGGAAACATTTTACTGATGTGGAAGAGGTGATACAAAAACTGCAGAAGCACTGAAAGGCATCAAAACTGATGAATTCAATAACTAATTTAAGCAGTGGAAAACTGTCTCACTAGGTATATTGCATCAAATGGGGAGTACTTTGAAGGTGACTGAAGTTTAAACATGTAAGAATAAATACACAATTTGTTATAAATAAATTCCATTTTGGGGGAGTGCCCCCTCATGCTTACTGGTACTACCACCCTCAGTGCTTATGGCAAACACAACCAGACTTCACTCTACACAGATATAAGTGTGAACCACATACATAGGTCCCGCCAGACACCAACTAAAATCAGCTGCTCTAGCCAGCCCCTAAGTGTGCCCAGGCCACTCTTACACCACCTAACATGATAGAAAGTATGATGGCAGGGATGTCAGAGTATGAAAGACAGCAGTCATGACCATGAGTTAAAATAACATAATCTTCAAACGTTGCACATATGACCATGTACACAAATTGCTAGGGCCCTCCCAGGGCCATGCATAAAGGGTCTACACAATGAGCAACCCTTGAGTTTGGGCCTCACTAACTTCCCTCTCAATCTACTGCTTCCAGCCCAGTTTGGCCTAAGGGAGCCACCATTGAGGGATGAGAAGGCCTTTGTTAACATCATCTCTCCAGTTTGTCCCTCCAGCCTTAGGCAGGTAGTGACTCCCTGCTTGTGTTCATCTCTATCACCATCCCATTCAGTTTTTAGCTCTTACAGAACATTTGTGACTAGTTGCTGTATTAAATTCATTCCACTGGCTCAACTAAAATGAGATTGTTTTTGTAACTGGTCCCTAATCCATACTCTACTTCTGCATAAAAGAATAGGCTCAGAAATTGTTGTGTATTTCCAAATTTGGCCTGAAGATTTTGTATCGAGAGGTGCCTAATGTCTTCAGTAAACATTTTATATGTGGCACTTAGTTGAGCCCGCAGGTTAATCTGAGGGCCATTATATAATATGTCCTTTATATGTACTTATATAACTCATATTCTGTCTATTTATTGAGAGATAAGAAGTGTCATTTCTCTCCATAGTTGACAAACATACAAAAGGGGGCATACTGTATTAGAAGAAAGTCTTCATTATGGGTGATCACAATTCAGAACCCCAAACGCACCAGGTATAATACATGTAATGGGGCCAAATTATTAAAAATGATGCAAAGTGGTATTTATAAATATTTTAAGCCAAGGAATCTAGTGGGATTAGAAGTAGAACAGAAAATGAAATTTTATTTCATTTGGAAAAGCATGCCCTGGGGAAAATAATGTATAATTCAGATGTATCAGTAGAAGAGAAAGCTGACGCTGAAAAAGCATTAAAATAGTGACAACAAATCTAGGGTTAGCATTGTCACCAGCTGATGATAATTTTTAAGAGCGTAGCCCAGGCTGCAAATGGATGAGAGACCAGCAAATTTGGTATTAGTAGTAAGTGGTGAAAAAGAAAAGACAAAACAGTATACTTTGCATTGCAGAGGACTAACAAATGTGACCGTGATGAAATTTTGTGCTTTTTTTTTTGTAGTTGAGACATTTTCATTAAAGGGACAACAAAAATTATTCAATCCTAGAATTAAAAAAGGGATCCCAAATGCTACCTGGTTAACCCCCTATTGTACAGATAAAGAAACGAGGACTAGAGAGAATAAATCATTCACGTCAGGTCAGTTAGTCAAAAAAAGGTTCTCTCGTTACCCTCAAAATTATACATGTGTATGAACTTACAATTCTATAAATTTTGTCTGAGGGAAAATTCATAACTAACCATGGTGTAACTATTTTTACAAATGGTGTCCAAAAGCCACATTTGCATAGACTAAATAATATGATAATCATTGAAAGTACAGCAGGTCCTCAACATCATTTCATTACAACATTGATGAGGTGCTGTAGAAACCTAACTCTTGTTTACACCAATTAGCCTGAGTTAAAATTGGTTTTGTTATATGCCATTTTGCTTACGGTCTCAGAACCCATCTACGATGTTAAGTGAGGTTAAATGAACTTGCACAATTATGGCTGCTTACTGTATCTTGTTACAAAGATAGCTGCTCTTTCTTGTTCTTCATCATCTCCTTGGTGCCTACTTTGTGTCTGGCACAGAGAAGGCATTGAAGAGATGTTGGATATTTATTAGCTGGATCACTGGTTGATTATTAGATGAAAGGAAGGAGGGAGGCAGGGAGGAGGAAGGAGGGAAATGTGGGAGGGTAGGTAGAAGGATAGGTGAGTGACCTTCAAGTGGGAAATTTAATCTGGTCTCTAATTTCCTGATGAACTGACCTTGGCAATCCTGGGCCATGCTATCTCAGATTAAATACAGCAATGAATGTACTTTTTAATAATCCTAAGCAGCAAGTACTTCATATCAGGAGATATAATGAATGTAGTCTCATGTTTAGGATCACTAGACTTGAGATTGCCAAGAGAGAGGCCCAAGAGTGTCAACAGTATGGATAGTAATCATTTGCCTAACTTACAAGCAAGACCTCACTACCTGTGACTAAGTGGAGAAATAGCAAATTAGTGGAAAATGGGAAGTGTAAAAGATAATTGTATTACTTCTGGATAACTACAGGAAACTGGAGTAGACCAATGAAATATCATCTAGAAGAGATCATTGGAAAAACTCTTTTCATCAGTTGATAAGACTGTAATTATCATCTCAATTATAAGTGAAAGAATGCCTCCTACAAACTTACGGATGAGTGTAGACAGTTCTCTGGTATGAAAACCTTCTCCTGGTACTTTATTTACACTACTAATTAGATGTGCAAACCCTTTTCTGTATACCACCTGGCCCGTGTATGAATTTTCACAAATTGGGAATTTGTGGAACTAGTCTAACGTGATCAAGTTCCCAACTACTGTTGGAAGTAATAGACATCCTATGGAACGGTGCGCTGGAGGTCTGGAACGCATCACTCAGAAAAAGTTTCATTTGAGCCTGCCTTTCCTCAGTGAAGTTCGTCTGTCTCACTAACTAATTGCATAATTTAAATTATATATATTTTTTAAAAAACTAATGGACAGAAAATTAGAGGAAAGTGCCATTTACTTCTGTCTCTATGCACAGCCAAGTTCAATCACCGTCTGCACTAAATCCCATTCAGAGTTCACAGCCATCACAATAGCTAGTGCAGTTTTAGGTTAAGCATATTTTATCCATAAATTGCTATATTTGGTTCTTGAGTTATTATTGCAGTTCCTTGGGGTCCATTTAAATCCACCTTATTATAATAGATTATGGAATATAGTGGCTAATGTGTCTAATGTAAAATAAATAACTATAATGATTTATGATGCGACACTTCAATTTTATTGAACATAAGGATCATTGTACTAAAATGGATGGTGTATTGCTGGTTTAGCATAAAATAGTGAATAACATATTCAAGAAAATGAATGGCTCGGCCAGTTCATAATATTCTGCCCCTTCAGCTGAGAGGTCTTTAATAAGCAAGAGTGTCATTACACTTGAAAATGTATGTATAGGTAATCTGTTATCTAGAACAATGACAGGGATCTGCTCAAGTCCTTATTAAAGAGGAGACTCTTGAGGAAAAAAAAATGCAGAGTTCTTTGATCTTCCTGAAAGGATGATTTCCTCCCAGCCACGTGGCAACTATGCCAGGTCTTGGCAAAATTGTAAGTGGCCTCCCCGATATCAAATGATCATCTTGAGACTCCCTCATGACCTGCAAGACAGAGGGACTTTCAGGAAGGTTTTATTTTCACTGTTGTCTTTAGGTGATATCCTTGATGTCCTTTTCTCTCTGGAGCCATTTACCCACCTTTTATCCTCACTCCCACGGTGCCCAGAGTTTATGGTAACTCTTGCTACATCTTTACCCTGAACTCCGTGTTTGTGTTTGATGCTGAATAATAAGGTAGATTTAAGAAGACCTGATTTAGCTGTTCATTCTTATTAAGTACAACATTAATGATGGTTTTTAATGATACATTGGGCCAATATATTTGTGTTCTCAGGCCTGGGAGACGAAGGGAAATTCTTCTATGAAAGACAATAGGTTTAAAGTAATGGTGCAGTTTTATCTTCCAAAAATGGGGCATATGAGGAATTCTAAAATTTACATAAATGTTTTCATACCCTCTTATCCATGTGATCCTATGTTCCTGCCATCGTAGCCCCAAGATCCTCCTAGGCTACAGTTCAATGACATAGGCAATTCCTACCTGATTACTAAATCTTCATGGAATTATCTGAATAGTATTCATTGCATTCATGGGAAGAAATACTAGTTTTCCTCCTGTGGAGTGGCCATGCTGTTCTCACAGGTGAGAGAACTTGAGTATTTCAATCCAATTGCTGCATTATGGGTAGACTTTCATAAACACATTACCCATATTCCCCCTCAGCACTTTCTGAGCTTACATCCATTCTCCATCCCTCAGCCCAGACAAGCCCCTCTGACCAACCATGACTGAGCAGCAGTCAAACTAATGATTGAAGGTGTTCCCCGCCGCCACCCACCTCCCAGGCCTAAGAACTCAGCTCAACGTGATACCACGTGTACATGTCAGTTTTGAGCTCCTTCTGTTCAACAGCAGAGTTCCCCAGTGCCTAAAAAGGCCCAGGTCATGATGGGAATGTAATCTGAGAACAAAGTGAACACTGTGTTTGTGGAGCTAAGGAGTTTTACATTCCAGAACACAAAAACAATGTTTACAGTGGATTCTGCACTGTGTGGATTTCAGACATTTATTTATTCAGGATACACTCTCAGGCCATTTTTTTTTGTTATTATTGTTTTGAAAAGGTAACACAGCCTGGAACTATTCACTGCAGAAAGTAACCAGAGATATCTTGATGTCCTAACTTAATTTGGGGGGTCAAAGGCTTTTTGTATATCAGTCTATTTCTGAAATAGTGTGAATATTTTCTCTGTAATCAGCAACTAAAAGTGAAAGTGATAAGGACCATCTTTTTTGTTAATGGGTATGTTGCTTTTGACCTCTTGATACACCAATCTAGAAAAGACCAAGGCAAGGGGTTCTGAGGTACCTCTGGTACCAAGAAGTCCCCCAGTCGCTAGAACCTGCTAACTTCTAGTCTCTAAACTTTTAGGATTCCTTTACACACACACACACACACACACACACACACACACACGCCCCTATGCAGGCATCAAAGATTGCCAAGAATTTTTCATAAAGAATATTAGGGTGTTTTCTTTTTTCCTCATACCTTCACTATGTTTTCTCAAAATACTCTAGTAAATTAAAATGGTTCATAAGATCTTGCCACTGCCCTGTAAGACCTTTTTTTTTCTGCATTATTCTCTCATACCGGCTTCAGTTTGCATTGCTGCCTGATCATCTTTGGGAACCGATCCCACCATATTAGGACTACAAAGAGGAAGCTCACCAGGGCCAAAACACACAGTCTGAAGACTGACCTTAGAGGGGCCTTCTTGCTCTGACTTCATCGTCAATTGACCAGCCTGCCTTTCAGTGTCTCCTATATCTCTTCCCTTCTGCCACTGCCTGCTACTGTGCCGCCCCCGTATCGTCAGGTTTTAAATTGTGCGTCATGTCAAAGATCCACTTAATTGCTTCTGAATTCTTATGTCTTACTTCTGGTGCCAAAGTAATATTTAGAATTCAGGTTCTCATTTATGGGTAGAATTAATAATGTTATAAAAGTCCTAAAAGGCCTTTTGCTGAAATCTAGGATTTACAAACATATTTACACCATTATTATTTGGCTTCTTTCCCAGCAAATGTGTCCAACTATTTCTCTTTAGTCTTGTAGTGTACAGTAAGATCCCAGTTAAAGCCTCAATGTTCATCACCTAATCCCCACAAAACACCTTGATTTAACACAACAGAGAGGATTGTACCTGGGAAATTTTGAGGTGTCCACACAACATGGATATTAAAAGTGTTTCTTTTTCTATATATTCTCCTTTTAATTGTGAGCTCTGTAAGCTCATCAAAGGAACGTTGGGTTTCTCTTTAGGAGCTCTGGTATTCTAAGTGTTGTAGTGTCTGCCTCAATTTAACAGCCAGACCTTTTAGTGCTGAGTACCGTAAAAGCCTAGGACAAGTTTGCAAACCATCAAGGCTGTCAAATACAATTGTCTCTGAGCTAAACGGGACAGATTATCCAATAAAAGTTATGTGTGACACATTTAGACTTTGGGGACTTGACTAAAATGCTTTGAAACGTTCAAGGGAAAGCCTTGGGTATTTACTTCGTTAAAAAAATAAGGTATTTGCTTCTTCCAAGTCAGAAGTAACTGAATATGTTATAAACTGTATTTTTTTAACCAAAAAAGTTAAAATATCCAGCGATTAAAACTTAACAGAGATAAATGAAAAAAATATATAAATGTGTTATCAGTCATTGTGGTTCTTGGATAAATGCAAAAAGGATGGTGTTCTTGGGTAGGAGGGCTCAGTGCTACAAAGTTGTGATTTCTCCCCAGAGTTATGAGTTCAACAAGATGCTTTCCAAACCAAACAAGATGTTTGGGGAATTTGTGGAAGATGGATGCGCAATTGACGTAATGATCCTTAAGTTCATCTAGTAAAATTAAAAATATGCTACTAGTGAAAGAAAAAGAGTTGTAAAAACAGACGAGGAGGGGACCTCCTTTCCATATAGTAAAATGCATGATAAGCACTAGCAATCAAAACAGTGAGTTACTGCTGCAGGAGCAGCGGGATGGGCCTGGCAGCACTGAGTCCTCAGGAAGCTCCAGTACGTACGGAGAGTCAGTGCAGTAGGTGGCCATTCAAATGAGTGGTGAAAAGATGTACTGCTTAAGAAATGTTGGCAGAGAAAATAAAGCGAGCTTCCTACTTCATTCCTTCAGAAAAGAGTTCAGATAAACCATGGAGGGATAAATCATTGCTATGGAGAAAAAAAGTTAATACCACAAAATTCTAAAATAAATCATGGATATAGTTTATGCTAAAGATACTTTATACTGAAGAACACCAGGATCTTTCTAAAAGTGATGTGAAGTGCAGGAACTATAAAGTAGAATATTGATATATTTGACCACAAAACAAAAGTGGGCTCTCACCAAAAATCAGAAAGACAAACTAGTACAACACATTTGCAACACATAGGTCAACAGTCTGGTTTTCTTACCAAGCAAAGTAATTCATTTACATATGAATATACATATATGCAGAGAGAGACACATACACTATTTTAATTTCTCCCAATGTATTCTTCATATTTAAGTACCTGGGAGGATATACACCATGCCTTGGAGGCAATCTTTTATTTCATTTTGTAGTCTCATTTTTATAATGATACAAGCATGTCTTATCTTTATACACAAAAACTAAAACTATGTCTAACTTTAACCCATAAGTCAATGACTTGTGGCCTTTTTGGAGACAAGACTCCTTTAAGAGTTAGACAAAAGCTGTGGACTCCATCCTGTGAAAAGTACACATAAGTACAGACGCCCACAGTACTGCTTGAGTCACGAATCCCTGCTCCGAACGGTTCTTCTGAAGTGAGTTAGTCACAGTTGCCAGTGCTGCATGACCACCCCCAAAGTTACTGGCTTCAAACCAGAACCCTTTTATTGCTCCTGGTTCTGCGGGTCAGAAATCTGGGCAGGACTCAGCAGGTGCAGCTTGTCTCTGTTCCGGGTGAGACTGGCTGAGCACTACTGTGGTTGGAGGAACCACGGAGGCCTTACTCATATGTCAGGGCCGTGGTCCGATCTGTGGGCTGGGGCGCCTCATGCTCTTCCATGCGGCCTCTCTCTTAGCTCCGTGGAGGCTTAGGGCAAAAACAGAAGCCACACAATCTCTGGAGACCTGCCCCTGGCAGTTACGGTGCCATTTTTACCACCTTCTACGGGTCAAAGCAGGTCCAAGGGCCAGCCCAGGTTCAAGGTGAGGCGGAATAGACACACAGAGGAAGAAATGGCATAGTCACATAGGACACTGCAAAAGGTCACATAGGACAGGGTGGGAACTGCTGTGGCCAAGTTTTGAAACAATCTACCATAGTCTGACTCCGAAAATGTGCCCATTTTACCCCAAAGACAAATTCATCCATTTGTGCCCTAGCATTCATCCTCAACAAAAGTAATCCAGGAGGGACTATAGTCTTAATAATAACCTATTCAATTTAAATGCCCAACTTTTATTCAAAAACCCCCAAATGAAAACTATGACAGTATGAACTGAATAGGAAAGTAGATGCCATAATTTTGGTTGGCATATTGTATTTCACCCATTTTGATATAAAATATTTTGCCCACAACTTGGGAAACTCTGGTTTGGAGACTCTTCAGAAATCCAAGGCTGTCCTGGATAATCAAGGGTCACACATTTCTGTGCTGGATCTCGTATGCCCACACCAAGAGGAAAAACTGGAAGACAAAAACACAAACCATGGCCTTAAAATGGATTAATGTGGTGATAAGCTTTCAAAATTAAAGTGAATTTAATATCCCAAAGCCTAAGAGACCTTCCAATTAAATGTGATCAATTCAACCACAAGTTTATCTTCCTTCCAAAATACCACTCAGACACTCTAGCACCTCACTCTTAAATGACAAAAGACCATCAAGCATCACCAAGCATTTAAGGAAAACTTCCAATGTAAAGTAACAGCAAAAGTAAACAAACAAAAGAGGAACCTAAAAGAAACAGAGATAATAAGGGAAATGGAAGAAAATCATGAAAATTACTCATTTCTAGTCTCAGATAATTTTGAAGATATTGTATGTTAATAAAGAGCAAGAAACTGAAGAGAATGAGGAGAGAACAATTGAAAATAAAAATGAAATTGCTAAAGTGAAACAAGACATTGGATGCAATTTTCTTGTGGTCTCAGCTTTAGCTAAATCCAAGATCGACAGATTCCAGACCACCTATTTAGTCCACGTGAGAGAACGTGAGACAGTTTCGCATCCCTTACATCACCCACCGTATGCATATATGAGAGAGAAGCTGAGGGGACTTACCGACAAAGACCAGGAGTGAGAATTTCTTTAGAGTGAGTTACCACTATGATCTTCATTCCTCATTTCCTTCTTGGGAAAGGAAATCAACCTACAGAGAAACATTCTAAGGTGTTGCCACATGTCTCCCTAAAATTTAGGGTGGGGAGGGATGGCAGAGTCATGGGTACCTAACTGCCCCAACAGTAGACCAAGGAGAAAGGCCACAGTGAGAGTCTGCTGGCCCCCACTGGGTGTTGACAAAGTTTTGTGCTTCCCACAGATCCTATGTGGAAACTATGGAAAGGAGCAGAAACCAAGTCATCTTGAAAGGGACCCCTAGACAGGCTCAATGTCCCCAATTGTCTATTGAGACAATTGTCTAATGGAGACTATTTTTAATACCTGGAAATGGCCCAAATATTTTTCAAAGGCAGGAAGAAAATCTCAAAAATAATGTGGTTGACAGACTATGGTATTTAAAAAATAAATAATTTCCTGATTTTAGTCTTCCAAGTTCAACTCCCCCCCCCCCAACACACTACTTACATTGTGGTTTCATCATCCTTTAGCATCTCCTGAACAAACCTGTAACTCCTGCTGTCAGTCCCTGGAGTCTCTCTTGAAACTTGGAGACAACCTGTAAAGCCACAATTAACAGTGTGGTGATTGCAGGGGGTGGGGGAGAGGTGCAAGACGGTACTGGGGGGATAAATGGTGATGGATGGAGACCTGAGGTGATAAACTCACAAAACAGTGTACAGGTGATGTGTTGTAGAATTGTGCACCTGAAACCTGTACAATTTTGTTAATAATTGTCACCCCAATAAATTCAATTAAGAGGGAAAAATTTTTAAGTAAAGAGATTAGTAGGCACAGATATTGCAATATAAATTATTTTATTAGAAGAAAACATCATTTTATAGAAATTAAAATATTTAATAGGTAGGCTAAATGAAAATATCATTAAACTCTCAAATAAAAATAGGTAGAATAATGGCACAAAGATTATAAAATGAGAGGGGGATAAAAGATTTAGATCAACTCAGAAGGTTTAGCATTTGACTGTTAATAATTCCAGAAAGAGAGATGAGGAAAAATAAATGAGAAGAATTTTTTTGTAAGGGGAAATTTTCCAAGATCTGAAGGACATGAAGTTCCAGACTAAAAGGTCACAGTAAATGCTTAGGTAAAGCAATTTAAAAATCAATAAATAAAAAGATACACACCAAGGAATACTACTGGGACATTTCAAAATAACAAATACAAGAGAACTCCAAGTATTCAGGAAAAAGGAAAAAGTCATACTCAAAGTAATTGGAATCTGAAGGACATCAAACTTTCTATTAGCCACATTAAAAAAGAGAAAAACATGAAGGCATTATCTTTATAATTCTGAGAGGAAAGGACTCTCGGTCTAGAATTCCACACCTGCCTAAACTTTTAATCCAGGGTAAACACGGAATAAGAGACATCTTCCGATATACAAGGTTTCAGAATGTTTCTCTTCCTTGCGTGCTTTCCTAACCTGATCCTTTAGCTAAATGAGAACAGTTAACTAAATACAAAGGATCAATGAAGTAGAGGATCCAAAACAGGAAGTCAAAAAAGTACAACAACAATCAGATGATGGGAAAGGTTACATCCCAGATGACAGACTGAAGCATGAGTCTAGAAAGGAGCTCATATTAGATCAAGAGAATGACTCACTCTAAGGAGGAGTTCTCCAAAGAGGGGAAAGCAGGAAATTGATATATTATCTGGTCCATTTGACTATTAGAAAGTAATACTAATAATGGGTCATCTGAAAGAAAATTAAAGATATAGAGAAAGCAAGGCAAAGTTTAAGACAAGCAATTATGAACACATTTGTATTTAGAAATGGAAAGTAATCACAGTATATTACTTGGCTCTGCATGAGATGATACACAGTTCTTACAACACTGTTTTAACAAAAATTTTATTTGGAATTACAAATATCTTGAATTTATTATTAGAAATATATATTTAAAAGTACAGTGAGGCCATTTTATACCATTTTATACAGAATGGTATAAAAGCTAGACCCTCATGTCTCATAAAGGATATAAATATATGATGTATAAATCCCACATACTAAGAGATATTAATAAAAGCCTTTTGACAATCTGGAGACCAGAAAAATCACCAAAGGAGATTTAAGGGAAGAAGATGGGAGTTTACGGGTATGGAGAAGGTGGTGAAGTTTAATTGTTATATTTCCTTTGTCACTTTTTTTTAATTCTCACCTGGGGATATATTCATTGATTTTTAGAGAGAGGGAGAGAGAGACATTGATGTGAGAGAGAGAGAGAGAGGCATTGATCAGTTGCCTCCTATATGTGACCTGACCAGGGATGGAGCCCACATCCTAGGTATGTGCCTTGACCTGGGATTGAACCCGAAACCTTTTGGTGTTGAGACAATGCTCCAACCAACTGAGCCACCCGGCCAGGACTGCCACTTTTTTTTTTAACTATGTGTATATATTACTTGGACAAAGAAATTAAAAGGACACAGAAGGAAGGATATCCAATATGACTTGATTCAATTCAAGTCAACGTTATTTCTAGGTCACCTTCCTATTTCACATCAGTGTGAGTTGTGCAGGATGTGATGATAAGACACAACCATGTTCCTTTGGGGCTTACTTAGGGAGGGAGAAAAATTGGAAGAGGGAAGAGCCTGGGCTCTGGCTAACTGGCCAACCAACCTCTCTAGGCCTCTCTTTCCTCATCTGTGATATGGGGATAGTCATAGAACAAGCACATTGTGTGATGTAGGTTTGTTGGGAGGATTTAGTGAGTGGATGGATGCATAGGCATCCAGGGAGTGCTTCGGTTCCGAACACATGCTAAATGCTCAACGAACGGTCGTTATCTTTATGTATGAGCAGTGCCAGAAAGCCATCCACAAGGCTTAGGAAGCAAAATCCATGAATGTTTTTTAGAAAGTAATTTACTGATAAAAATAATCGTTAGTTACAGGGCCCTGATCATGAACCGAAAAGCTTTGCAAAAGCAACCCACTGTTCAACAGACTTCCTGAGCCCAGAGGGTTAGTGTGTACTCACTTGGCTTCTGTCCCCTGCATTTTGCGTGTCAGGCCAGGTTTGTCACTTCATTACCTCCTCTTGGCTCCACTGGTTCCCTCAGTGCTGCCGCCCCTGAAGGTTCCTGCCCAGTGTCACTGCTAACAGCAGTCACCCCATCTTTTGGCTGTCAACTGAAAGGCCTCCAAGAGGTGACTTCCTGAGAGGAGCCCTGCTGGAGCACAGATAACCCGGGCAAAGAGCCGGAATCCCACATGCTCACTGTTTGCAAGGGCAGAGCAGCAAGCACTAGGTGAGCTTCTGCCTCTGAAGACCTTGTCTTTATGTACTTTGCCGAATGCCTTTCCTGATATTTTCTCACTTACGTGGCCAGGGAACAGACCGATGGAAAGCAGAGCAGACAGTGTAAAGCATCCAAAACCAGAAAATTTTGCTGGAGTATGTAGCAATATAGCCATCTATAAACTTTCAAAGTCTAATTAAGAAGCTATTTATTTTAATGTTATTTAGCCAATAAACAGAGGTTTTAAAAACATGTGAAACATGCTATGATCTTAAGAGGAAAATAGGAAATAAAATTATGTATTCCATCTGATCTTATCTATGGAAGAAGAAAAAAAAACACACTGGAAGGAAATAAGTCAAAATGTTAAGAGAGGTCATTCTGGGTTCAAAGATTATGAATAGTTTTTATTTCCTTCCTTACTCCTTTTTTTCTTTGTGTTTTTATTTAGAAAGACTATTATTTCATCATGATAAAAATACACGTGATTAAAAATAAGTAGTAATAACCTCTAGATAAATAACACAATTACATTTAATGCCATGAATACTCAAGTACTTATTTTCTAAGATCACATTAGACACATTTAGAATTCAGTGCACTTTGGTATTGAAATTGATTTTATTCATTCAGCATTTAGTCTAATAGCACCTTACTATTATTTTCTCAGTAGATTTTAAACCTCTTGCAGGCAAGAACCAAGTATTGACTTCTTTGTAACACAAGTGCCTGCCCTGTTTTTTTTGTTTGTTTGTTTTATTATTTTTTTTTACGTTGAGTGCTTATAAATACTCCAGCTTTGGAGAAGGAGGGCTGGAATGTTTCTCTCTGCCCACCACTTACGATACTTGGAACAAATTTTCAACAGGAACTGTTTGGACCAAGGTGGCTACCTCTCTCTCATTACCCAAAAATCCTTTGAACTGTTCCTAAGTTCATTGCCAATTCCCTAAAGGTTAATGTGGCTGAGCAGTACCAGGAGGACTGCCGTTTTTCCAAGAAGTGGTCTGTAGCACCGTATGTTCGGGACGAGAGGGTGTGATTGGCACCGTGGACCTGCTCACTTGCAAGGCCCGGAGTGTCCCGAGGCGCACCTCTCAGAATAGTGTCCTGTTCCGTGAGGCTAAAGGGAGGAAATGGAAATGGCAGGGAAGTAGATGAAGCGGGACAGACTGCACACATGCATTCAAACACTATTTTCAAATCACCATGGCTACAGTGATAAACAGCCCTGCCCTCGCGGAAATCACATTCTGATGGAGAAACTTCCTTAGATCCCAGCCTGTGGGAATGGGATGTCATGGGCAAGTGAGAATGTGTGAAAAGAGGGGGTTGGGAGCTACTGACTAAATCAGAAGAGGCAGGGATTGGAAATGCACATTCTGCTCTGTTTTGTATTTAGTTTTAAGTCTCGTTATGTCAACCACCATCACCACTATCCTCTCCTCTCTTCCCTCACAGGAAAAAAAAAAAGAAAAAATTAGAACATGTTCAGTATAGAATCATAGGGAAAATCGTTCTATGTACCAACAGTAATAAACTTTTTTTAAGGAACATGATTCTCTACTTCCATATCCTAATCCCCACCACTGTAGCTTAGGAAGCATTTCGTTCTTCAGAGAGAACTCAACAGCATTTATCTGAAAAGCTCCCTCAGTCTGACGGAAGGCGAGAACTTGGGCTATGGCAGGAGTCACATTTAACCTCACGTCCTACACTTGCACCTTTTTCAGTCCCCTCCAGATACTGGATTCCTTGATGTGACTTGAATACACCAGGATCATTTCCCACCTCAAGGCTTTTGCTTTTATTGTCTTCCATGCCTGGAACCGTTTTCCACCAAACAGTTACAGGTCTCCATCCCTACAATTGTAACTTCCATGAGTATGGATTTATTGTTGGCCCTCCTCCCTTCTACATCCCCAGGGCCTAAAAGACTAGATAATGAAGTGGATGCTCAGTAAATATTTGTTGAATGAGTAAATGAATGAATTTAATTGAATTGAGTTTAACTACAGAGAACAGTTGAAAGCACCAGAAAATTAGATCAAAAAAATTGTAAAAGGTACCTCTACAAATAATTAATTCTATGTCTTTCATTGAATCATAGACTTCAGAGTGAAATCACCATTAGTGAGCACACACACCCCTCCACAAAGTGCCAAAACAAAGACACTTCCTGGGACCCGTGCGCTGCATTTGGATCACGTGGATGATATAACCCATCATTTCCAAACCCTCCCAACTGTGAGTCCCTGCCCCTTCTGCAGCAGGCAGGCATGCCCCGGGAGAGCTGGAGATAGCATCTAGAGGCTGTGTTTACCAAGGGGATGCTCTGGTCTGAAGGGCCCTGGCTATTGTTACACCGTTTGTTTTTTCGTGATTGGAATGCGTGACAGGATTTGAGGGTGAGCTAGTGTCTAAATTGAATGGGTGAAGAGAAACAGAGAGATATTCCCATTGCCACCTTTGTAGAAAGGTGGCTGGCAAAAACACGTATTGAATTACCCACTGTCAATTATTGATCACTTTGGCTGGAACATTTAGTCTCTCTAGTTACTTGAACGTAGGGCCAAAAGCAGCCGCTGGCCTGTTTGGTTCTCCACAAACACTGATCCATAGGGAAGTTCCTAGGAAAAGCTTCAACAGACTGAACTGGCCCTTAGAAGTTTGTATGGTTTTCTGCAGGCCCTGAACAACTTAATTGTTATTAAGAGGAAAAGTCATTCATCTATTCATTCATTTAATTTCATCCAGGAGAGTAAGGCTGATTGATGTTCAGCAGTTTGCACTAATATAGCTGTACTTGTGATTAAAACACGAAAGTACTTGGGTGCCACTTGGTAACTATTTAACCACCTGAGCCCCCTCCAACAGGGCCACATGGGTTTTCCCTACAAGAACCCCTCACTGGACCTTCTCAAAATCCCCACCAGAAGTCTGTCACCTGGCATAGTGAGGAGCCTTCGGGAACAGGTCTGTGACAGTATAGCTGTGGTCCATTCTGAGTAGCAGGGTCCATTACCTTCTGTACCATAAATATTTAACTATCACCTTGCCTGAGACTGTAATGAAAGGAAACTTTGCTCTGAAAGCTTTATGCCCGCTTACTTCATAACAAATCCAGAGAGGGAACTCATATAATCTGAAAATATTGAACTGGCTTTGAAACACCGTAAAAGAGAAGTCTTCCAGGACCTGTATCCGTGGCCTTGCCCCACCAAAACAAACTCACACCCATTGACAAATTAGAAAGCATTTCTAAAGAAAGGACAATCTGGTTTTAACACATACACCCACGAGCGCAGTGGGATCTCCCTCTCCGTTCCTCAGTTGCCTCTGCGGCTGGGATGTGAGTCAAATCTATTACGTTCCCAGGTGCCGTGGCATTGCACTTCCAGAGGACGGGGTCTGAGGACTGGGTCCAACTAATAATATGTATTGCAGTGCTTGGCAACCTGTTCATTTTCTGGAAAAGAATTTTGTCCTCAGCAGTTTCCACCCAGCACGGCTTGAATCTCACATAACTCCTGTCACAGCTTCTGTGCTGTGATTTAGACAGTTCCTCAGAAATAAATTAATGAGAGCCCCACTGTGGGGGTAAACAGGAGCATCAGCCATGCAGGAAATCTTGAACAGGTTTAAAGACCCCTGTATGAATGTTGGCATAAAAAGCGCTCCAGCCCACTAACCATTGGGAAGGAACATGTGAAGCAAGGGGGAACGCCTGGGGCAAATGTCGTTGACGTTCAAGTGCAGAGACATGCTGACGTTTTTCTTCCTCCCAGAAAGAGTGAGGGAGGTGTGTTAGTGCCAGTCTCACTCATCATGCTGGGCTGGCTCCAAAAGATTCTGAATGGCAATGGCAGGAAAGAGAAACTTACTGCACTGCTGGCTTTACCTCGCTGCACCATTTTAGTGATTTCCTTCCCTTTAGGGAGCTTCCCAGGTGAATTGCTTTCACCTCCACCCGATCAATGCTCAGTCTCCCAATTACTTTGAGTTCCAGATGCAACTCTTTCTCTGTTCTAAGCCCTGTTTTCTTTAAATTTTCAAGTTTATTCCTTAGCACATGCATGATGAGCCCCCACGATTGAGCTCCCTTGTGTACACAAAGGAAATAGAAATGCATGTTTTTATCAGTCTTCATGCCTCTGGTTTTATTTTATGAACAGCCTGGGTGTATGAATCCATGTGTGGTTCTGATCAAAAGAAAACATTAATTAGAAAGCAAAAGAGTACTTTTTAAAATTTTCTGCTTAAAATACCTGGCTCCACAAAGCAGGGAAAAATGTATTTTGCCTTCTTCTCCCTGTCCTTGGCAGTTGACTTGGGTAGGCAGGAGATGAACAAGAGAGCTTTCGAGAGAAGGTCTGTCTCAGGGAAAAGCGACAAGAAGGAAGGAGATCAAAAGCCTAGCGAGGAGTTTTAGGAGAGATCTCACTTAGGGGAAGATAGCCACAGAGCTCAAAGCCAATGAACACCAAGTCTCAACTGATTCAGCAAATAATCATGAAGAATCAAGTCTAGTGGACTTGCCACTTCACTTGTGGAATCACTGCCATTAATCATTTGCTATCAGAATTATCATCAATCATATCTTCTGCTGATATTCTTTTTTATTTTTCATTTTACTGTTGTTCAAGTACAGTTGCCTCCATCTCCTCTTTATAGTGGCTTAGATGCTGAACTGTGAGCTGAATAGGCATTGCCCTTGCCTCTCAACCTGTTTCCATTTGAAAGGACAGGTGGACCACAGGAAAAACCTGCTCAAACACTAACAGTTTGTCTCTACAGCTCAATCAGTACTGCAGTTGAATGAAACAAGAGAATAAATTCAGGGAGACCACAGGTCTCTCCTTATTTGTATTTATACCATCGCAGCTAGGGTAGTACCTGGCGTGAAACAGGCCCTCAATGCCAATCTATGGAGTGGTCAAAAGAGAAAGAAGTACACAGGGCCTGTGTACTGGAAACATAGACAAATAATCATAATGTCATCCAGGGCACCTTCTATCTCTGAAAAGTAAAGTAACATTGTGTGTCCAGACTTCGTGCACACCCTGGTAGTTTGCAAAATAGTGAGGAGGCAAAAAAGGTCACTGGATCTACTATTTATTCAGGGTGTGAACCATGGGGAATTTAGCGCCTCTTTCCCAGTTATTCCACGGGCACTTTAAGAAGAAGAGATTTTTAAAGCTCTTTGAATAAAGTAAGAGGGTTTTAAAAATTTACCAAAGGAAGAGGTCTGGGTGAAAGATGAACTCCGAATTGTTGAACTCTCCCTCTTGGTGTAACGGAATCTCCTATTCACCTTCCCAGTCTCTGTTTAAATCAGAGATTCTGAACTGGGGACAGTTTTGTCCCCAGGGAATATTTTTCAGTGTCTAGAGCTATTGGGGTTGTCGCAACTGGGAGGTGAGAGCTCTTGGAATCTAGTGGGTAGAGGCCAGAGATGCTGCTAAACACCCTACAACACACAGGGCAGCCCATCACCACAAGGAATTCTGCAACCCAAAACGTCAGTGGTGCTGGGACGCAGAAACCCTGGTTTCAGTGTACCTTCTAGCAGCGTTCCCTGATACACCCCAAACTATGCTAACTTCCTATAAATTCCCATCTCCCTTTATACTTTCCACTCATAGTATTTATCACAATTATAATGAAATATGGTATATTTCTTTCTTCCCTTAGAAATGAAGCCTCATAGAAAAAGAAATTATATCTTATTCACAACTGTACCCTAGTACCTACCACAATGCCTGGCATCTGGTAAAGCCCCAATAAATATTTATTGAATGAATCAACAAATGACCAAGAGTATAAAATAAGCAAAAGAGATAACTCAAGTTGTTAAGTCGAGCTGTAGTTTCAGCAGTCATCCGAAATGTGTCAGATGGTCCTGGGTCTCTCCTCTATTTCAGTTAAAGAAAGTGATGAGGTCATCTACAGCGTGAAAGGAAAATAAAACTCATATTCAAACTCCTCTGTGTATACACTTTTAATTTATAGACTTACTGCAGTATTTCAGCGTTTTAGCTGTCTACCAGTAAAAGAACATGGATATCAACCATGACAAAAAATCTTTGGAGGTTAAATCAGGATTGATCTTGTGGCAAGAACTTATTGGCTCCCACAATACCTATTCAGGTTCACTTTCTTATCCTCTGTTTCTTCCAGCCCTGGGACACGTTCTGGTCAATGGGATAAAGACAAGATCTGCTAAGACAAGCTCTGCTAAGACCAGGGTTCTGGAAATGCCTTTGCTTTCCTCACAAAAGGGAGAAGCAAACAGACACCAACCTTTTTTCTCCTGGAACCAACATCAGCAAAATGCCTTCGCTTGGGCTGATGGTTCTGTGAGAAAAATAACCCATTTTGTTCAAGCCTCTATGGTTAGGTCTTCTCTTACCTGCAGCCGAACACAGTCTGACCGGACAATGCATTCTTCTACCTTGACAGCTAATCTTTCTCCATGGTCTTTTTAAGGATGCAAGGGCAGAAACAGAGGTGGTCGCTAGCACAGCTTGGCCTGGGCTTAAATCTCATGTAAGGCACAAAGTAAATAAAGGAATCTGCGGTAGGAAAGATTCCTCTATTTCTTTTTTTATGAACAAACAATGTGTTCTGATAAAACTTTATTTATACTTATAAGTGATAGATTGTATTAGGCAAACTACTACTCTAGACATTGAAGATGCAGTAGTAATAAAATAAAGTGTCTCCTTCTATGAGCCTATATTTTGTTATGAGGAGGAAGACAACAAATCCATAAGTAATATATTAGGTGATAATGTACACATTAAGAAAAATACGTCAGAATAAGGGCAGAGAGAGTGCCTCTTCTTTCATGATATCAGTTATATTCCAAGTATATTAAGTATTGCTTAGAATCTACTCTAGAGTTTTCTTTTTCTTTCCTTTTTTTAATGAATTTTTTTTGATGCGGCATTGAAATGGGGAGTCCAGTCCCCATTGTAGTGAGTGCAACAAAGAGAGATGCCAGAGTTCACGGAGTAAGTGGGAAAGTCAAATACTCGGGACATACAGTGTACCTGGCTGAGTTCCCATTTACATTTTGCAGGCCTCTTTATTTTTGGTGGTGAGTGGGTGTTAAAAAATGAGAATTTCAGAGGCCAATTTAAAGGTTCTGCATGGATCGGAAGACCTTAGCATAAAGCATCTGCTCCATGACTGTTGTGAATGAGAGCTTCAGAAGGCTCATACCTCCTTCTACGGCTCTCTCATTTTCTCCACCAGGCCGTGAAAATCTGGGAGATGACGGCCTGTCTCCTTTTTTTAAATCAATTTTTTTTGAGAGAGAGAAACATTGATCTGTCACTTCACGTATTTATCCTTTCATTGGTTGCTTCTTGTATGTGCCTTGACCTGGGATCAAACCCACAACCTTGGATTATTGAGACGACACTCTAAGCAACTGAGCTGCCCGGCCAGGGCTCCAGAGGGCCATGTCCTCTTGTTGTCAGTGTCTCTGCCCTAGCAGAGCGCTATGTCCATAGAACATTCTCAGGCAATATTTTCCCAGCTGGACGTTTTATGGTTCTCTGCCTTTAGTCTTTTAAGTGAGTGATCGTGAAGAGATGTAATTAAAGTCTGGAGGAGGAGATCAATTTCATTTCTTCCCCACATCCCTGTTTTTTAATCTCAAGCGATAGTTCCTATGTTCTGAACATAAGAGAACATGGAATTCTGAATTGGGGAAAATCCTTAAGAATAGAAATCTTTATTCAAGAAAAGAATATTTCCAAAAATGTTTTTCCCAAATTGTATCCCTAGAACACAGTCCCTTGAAATAAATACATAAACGAATTCTTTCATTTAGGAGATACTGGTTTAAACAGTTACTACTTTGATTTGCTAGTGGGTGCCGTGTCTTTCTAAGAGGTGTATGGATTGCTGCTCTCCAAAACCCTATGTAACTGTATAACCCGATAATGACTAACAAATCATCTGCTCACTTGTGGCTGGTAATGAGGAAACGAAGGGGTGTACCGGACGAAGGACTAAAAGGATAGAAGAGGGCAATTGATAAAATGGAAAATTCAGGCAGACAGAAAGACAAGTGATGACAGGAGAGTTTCACCTTTGTGCCTGCTAAGACAGTCTTTACACATGCAGAGCCCAAAGAAAGGGTTTTGGCAAAAGTTTTAAGCTCAGAATGAGGAGTCTGGCGGTGTGTTCCAGAAACTCCCTCCAATGACTTAGTTACCTCTCTGAATCGGCTGTCTCGGGGGTAATGGACTAATTAATCCCCTCACGCCTTCTTGCACGTGCTCATATTTGAAATGATTTAGAGGCTCACGTTGCTGGAGAACATTTGAGTTATTTTAAGAGGAGCCGAATAATGTATGTCTAAAGAAACAGTACTTTTGTGAAAAACAGTTGTGTTTGTTCATTTTAGTCTGAGGTCCTGAGAATCTCGGGCAAGTTTTCTCATTAACGAATCCAGAACCGTGAGTTTCTGAGTAATGTTTATGTCAGAGAGACTTGCCAGTGGTCGGGTCAATTAACAAAGAAATAAAATAACTTACCGAAATGCGCCTGCCACACACTAGTGTGGAATGTGGAATGCCTGCTGTGCCCCAGTGGTAAACTGAGTCAGGACTAGGCCTAGAATTTGGGTTTCAAAAGTATTGCGTTTGATATCTGGTGACAAGTTTTTAAGTTCAAATAAACAAACACGTGATTTTCCCTTTTGACTGAATTTGAAAGCTCTGCAATGAGAACCCTGAAGCCATAAACATTTACACAGCTTGGCAAGTTCCTAATTATGTAAATACTTCGTGAAAATAACTTTCAGTCCATAAAGTATTAATGCTATTTGATAAAAATCAGGTTTTGTTTGGTATGTCTTTTGAAGCTAGTGTAACTCCTGGTCATTCTATATGACTATAAAAGCTTTTTGGAATCAAATCCTAATCCCAACATGTTTTTCTTGTTCATTTAAACCTTTTATATACATGTGGGAGCCAGAGAGAGTGGAAAGCTTTTAGGGCTTAAGCTTAGCTTGTTTGTCCTTCTCATGCATGCTCTCTGAAA
This sequence comes from Phyllostomus discolor, assembly GCF_004126475.2. Lineage (NCBI taxonomy): Eukaryota > Metazoa > Chordata > Mammalia > Chiroptera > Phyllostomidae > Phyllostomus > Phyllostomus discolor. The sequence goes on along the minus strand of NC_040909.2, from coordinate 20,277,652 downwards.
GGTACTTGGCATGTTTGTGTTTGTTAGTTAAAATATCCATTTGTGTTCTTAAGTAGTTTCTTTCCTTTACCTTTCGTGCTTGTTTGTTTGGCTTACAAATAGAGGCCATCTTAATATGGGAGAGCAGAAAATGCTGAAGTTTGGATTGCTTGACTTGCCGCTTTATTTTTTAAAAAAATGTGGGTGTTGATTTGCTAGGTTAGCCCCTAACTCAGGCTTCCAAAAAGAAAAAGTGTTCCCAGTTCAAACTCGGTAGTATTAATACTCCCTGGAGCATAAAAACCTAAACAAACAGACCTCACCAAAGAGCTTGCCCAGTGCTGCAGGAGTCAACATGTAACCTCTGGAGTATTTTTAGTTTTGTTTCAAAAAGAAGCAAGTGAGACGACTGAGCAGAAATTCATAGTATTTTATTTTTCCCCTATGGATATTTTGTCTAATGTCAATATATTATGTCCATAGCAAAATAGGATTAAGCTACATGAAAGTCTTGAAAGGACTAAACTTAAACGGACTTGGGAAAAGCTCAGATTTTTTTTTCCTGTGTTGAAGCTGCTGTTGAAACAAATAAGTATTTGTTTCTCAAAAGGTGATTATGTGAGATTAACTATATTAGTTAGCTTTTGCTGTATACGAAACATCTCTAAAACTTGTAGCTTAAATCAAACGCTATGTAATAAGCTCATGGTTCTACAAGTCTTCAGTGTGGGATGGGACCAGATGATTGGCTCTTCTGATCTGGACCGGGACTGACTGATCTCAGCTGGGTTTGCACAAGCATCTGAGGTCAGCCTCTGGGTTAGTTGTGGACTGTCTGGTCTAGGGTGGCCAAAGCAGGGACAGCTGAGGCCCCTCTCCCTGTGGCCTCTGAGCCTGGTTCTTATTCGGATAAAACTTCCACACCTTTTCCATTTATTTTTAATCTGCCCATGTCTCAAATTCCTCCTGTAATTTCTTTAGTCTGTGTCATATTAGAACATGCTCAAGGGTAACATCCTTGGATCTAGTTGCCTGGATTTTCTTGAGACAGGGCATAGAGAGGGAGCCAGCATTTCTTCGGACTTATTTTAATAACTTTTAGGGTTATTATATTTGTGTCTTTTATGGCCATCAGCCCCAAATGCTTTCAGGAAGGAAACACAGTCCAAACAAAACTAATTGACTGATTAATCAGATGGTCAAATGATTAAAAATTGATGGTGAAATGAATTAGCATCTTTATTGAATTAAGTGCTTTTTATTCCTCCTTTCCATTTCCTGAGTGTCTCGGAGAAGCTCACCAGTCCCTGGCAATTTTGCCCTTAGAAACTTTATTCCATGCCTAACACGGGACACCACTGACAAACGGTGCGGCCACTGCAGAATGCGTCCTCATTACCCCTCACCAATTAATCAGGAAACTTGAAGTGACTGATTGCAGCCTCCATCAACACAGGATGTTTTGACACAGCTGCTCAGACAAGAATGTTTGAGGCCCCCTACAAGGCTTGCTGGCACTTTGGAAGAGGGACTTGGCCCAAAGGTCAAGGTTTGAAATCAGCCACTCCTCCCTCATCAAACAGTAACCATTCAAATGCATTTGGAGCATCTACCCTGATTTAGACCCCAAAGAGGAGACTATGGTGGGGCGGGCAAAATTGATGCCAGCCCTGCCCGAAGCAAGGTGGTGAGAGCATTGTTCTTTAGTAATCTTCTAAACGGGGCAATACAAACTGTGCTATGTACTACAAAGACAGCATTGGAAATACAGGTTTGAGGACAAGGAGGAAGGTTCAATACTGTGGTTGCTGAGAATGAAGGAGCAGTTTAACTAGAAAAACATACTGGATTACCAGATGGTAAAACTGATGTCATGAAGTTCGCATGAATTTCCTTCCGTGGGGCTCAACTGCCCAAAGGCAGAGCCCAAGAATTCAGATAATTGGATATATCTAGGGCCGGGTTCCTGCAAATTGGTGAGCCCCACGAACCTCAGGGTTGGTGAGACCCTAGGAAACTGCCAGGATCTAAGCTAGTTAGTTTGAAGCATGGGCAAGAGAGTTGAGGCTGGATGAGGCTTCCCACCCTGAATGGTGCCCTTGACCAGTGATCTTGAGCCCGTGAAGTGGTACAGAGTTAGCCACCCTGATCAATGGAGCATCCCTTCAAAGGGGGCCATTGCCACTCAGCTGAAAATGACACTTGGTAATGCTATAAAAAGTTATCAATAATAAGTAATGAAGAATATTGTCTTCAGGGACACTTAGATTTTTTAGTGAAGTTTTATTTTCTCTGTCTTATATATTATTATTTTTTTCATAAAGGTCACTTCGTTCAAATTTACTTTCCCAACACAGTGACGAGGGAGTCTGAGTTAGCAGTCCAGATGCAGCGGGGAGATTTGGGAGTGACGGACACTTTAGGCGCTTAGATTGCCAGGCCCCGCCCCCAGAGTTTCTGAGGCAGTCGGGCTTGGGCAGGGCCCACGGATTTGCATTTCTGACAAGCTCCCAGGTAATGCTGCTACTGCTGGACTCAGGAGCATAGTTTGAGAACCACTCAGTAGATCATCTTGAAGACCCTCCGGCTTGTATCCTCTCCCAGAACTTGGGTACATATGACACGGATGTAGTTAAGACCGATGCCATCAAGAAGTGACATTCCCACTATATGCTGGTTTACATTCTCCATTTATGTCCTAAATTTCCCCACCGCCCACTCCACATCGCCCACCGCCCTTCCCCCACAACGAGGCGGAAAGGGCCGGGGGACAAGGGAAGGATGGTGCATCCTCTCCGTGAATACAGCTGACAGTTTGCACTACCTGGTGAATTCATAACCTCAGCATGTTTCCCCAGGGTGAATTAATTGCTTTGCTTTTCCTTTTCCTTTGCATACAGCCAGGCAGATTTGTCCCCTGTTTAGACAAGACTTTCTTGCCAGCACTTTCCGAGGATGGCCAGAGAGTGGCTGCTGTATGAGGTTGATAGTGTTGTCAGGAATTCCAGGGCGGGGTATTGTCACTCCATTTGGGAAATGCTAACTGAGGTCAATTCCAGTTCAGCTTCCTACCTACAGAGTTATGGCAGGATAAACGTTTGGCCTGCGTGAGAGGAACAGGTCAGCAGAAACGCGTTCTTGTCTCCCTAAGAGCACACGCCCCGACTTCTAAGCCTTAAGTCAGAACTCATTTTTCCCCACATTTGAGGTCTAGCAATGTATGCCTTCAAATGAAGTATTTTGAAATCAAACACACAGATAACAAAACAAAACAAAAAAATCAAAACCAGAAAAAAAAATTTTCCAAGTGAAAATTGCACATTGAAAGTTATCTGAAATTAACTTTAGATTTCAAGTTTTACTATCTGAACTTAAAAGTCGTTGCTTTTGTGTACTAAGGACAAAACTCGCCCCAAATGTAATGGCTTGGAGCAGCCACCGTTTTGTTCCTTTGCTCATGACCCTGCGGTGTGTGCAGTGCTGGGGAGAACAGCTCGTCCCTGCTCCAGGTGGGGGCAGCTGGGGCTCTCGACTGGGCAAGAGGCTGACTTCCAAGATGGCTTCACTCACTTCCGTTGACTAGGTGGCGCTGGGGCTGTTGGCTGGGGCCTGGGTTTTCCTCTTCGAGGCCTCAGAATGTGGCTACGTTGGGCTCGTCACAGCAGGTCGGTCTCAGGGTAGGAGAAACCCTTATGAAGCAAGGTATGCCAAAGCAGAAACTACCAGGCCTTCCTAAGACTGGAGCCTGGACCCAGCCCAGGACTGCTTCCATTGCATCCTTTTGGTTGAAAGAAGTTGTGGGGCCAGCCCAAACTCAAGAGGACAGGGCATAAACACCAGGAAGGGGGGTAGGGGTCATCAGGACCACCAAAGTGACAGGATCTTCTACTCCCTGCTGCTTGAGAGCTCTTTGCATTCCATACCACTGTCACTTCAGCCTAAACAGGGCCAGAGTGTCAATCTCAGGACGGACACCAGTGCCTCCAAAAGAGGGAAAAGTGGCTTTGGCTTTATCTGAGAATTTTCAGAGCGTGAGGACACATATCTGCTGAACAGGCCTGTCTGTTTAACTTCCCACTGAAACATTCCTCTGGTAACTCTCTCTGCCCTATCTTGCTGCTTTTTTTTTTTCTTCTTCTCCATAGCACTCACCACTGCCTAACAGCTTACTAAGTAGTTGTTTACTTGGTTATTGTCTGCCTCCCCTCAGTGTAAATGCTGATCAAATGCAAAACTCCCAGGGGAAGGCACTCAGTCTCTTTTGCTCTCTGCTGGATGCCCAGCCCTGACAACAGAGCCTGGCACGCAGCAGTCCCTGAAAAAAATACCCAGTGCATAAATGAATACAGAAATGTCATATTTGAGAATATGCCTACAAGGCAGACAGGACAACTCCAAAGAAAGTTGTGCTGGCGCAGGGCTACGGCTGGAGCCTGTGTCGCCTCCGTCCGGCTCGGGTCGGGCTGCGCGCCCCCTTGTTGTGTACGGTGCGTACCTTCTGCTGGTTCCCATGGTGTCATTGTTCGGAGTGTCAGTGGGCATCAATCTTGGGTTTAGAGGGTTTTCCGTGCAGCCTCCGGCTCCTTTATTTGGCCAATTAGACCTTGTGCTCCTGTTTCCAAATACAGAGGTGAGAGAAACATGAACCTGGCTTTATCTAATGCCTTAGTTTGGAGGAGCAGCCTCTGGGGCAATGTTGTATTATTTCCAATTAAACCTTGGATATCCTCATTCTTGCTAAAACTGGTTAGTGAGCATTAGCTATTCATTCCTAAAAAGAGGCTTAACCAGATAGTTTTTCATTATGTCCTGCCTTTCACTGAGATATAGGAAGGGGGGTTGCTTGCTTTCTTCTTTCCTTTCTTTCTCTCCTTTTTGCTTCCTACCAATTTTTTTTTCTCTCTCTGTGTGCTTCTTTTCTATGACATCCCCTTGAAATCGGGTATTTGGGGTTAGAATCCCAGCTTGTGCTCCATCCTCCTGTCCATTTGTTCTTTTGATTGTTTATCGATCAGAGAAAAAGAGATCAGATTTCCTTAATGAATTGTATGTGCTTGCATCTGATTTGGTCGCAGGTCTCTGTATCTGTCATTTGTGAAGCCTCTCGTTTGCATGCCCAGTCTATTTATTATCTTTTGAGGAGTTTCTTTATCTGAAACCCATTCGTTGTGGTGCTCTGCAAAGTGGTCCTCTGAGCTGCGGTTTTCAACCACTTTACCAGCCCAGAAGGCATTTGTGTGTTTTCAAACAAGGTTAAGTAATTGCTTTGAAAAAGCATTTTAAATGTTTCTCTTGGATGGTGTCCTGGTTATTTCCCTCCACATCTTTTTGTTTTCCCATGTTGCCTCTCCCCCCACCTCACCCCCATTCCGAGTTCTGCTCGTATTACTCGAGTATGACCACCCTATCCGTGGGAGCCTCAGCCTGGTGTGGCTGCAAACGGAGGGCATCTGGCTAAGAGCGTTCCTCCGAAGCATTAATGTGAGTGTCGTTTCTGCTTATGATGCCCTTAACCAAATATGCTCTAGCTGCGCATCAGAGTTTTCTGAGGCATTTCAGACTCTAGGCCTAGAACTGCCAGAACACCATGTGTTTTAAATCCAAATAAGAGACCCCAATGTCCTGTGGAGTTTGCACCCAGTATGCAAACACCACTCTACTCTACTAAACCCGGAAACAGCCTTGAGCCTGTGAATCTGGAATTCTGTGTCGCAGTAGTTCAGTTGAGCTCCTGCAAGCAAACCAAGGCCAGGCCGTGGCAGGACCTCAACAAGAGACAGAATGTGAACTTCAGTCCCCTTTGGAATCACCCCAGATTCCTTCTCTCTCTCCCTCCATCTGAATCCCAGTCTTTTCTGATGTGAACATGTCCCCTGGCTCTTCAAAACTGGAACAAGAAAACAATCCCAGATTCTCTTGGGTTTGGCAGCAGTCTTGAAGTCTCTGATAACAAAAGTGTCTCAGAAGCTAGATTAAAACGACTTGTTCTTTATCTTCTCGCATCAGCTTCAGCAAGCAGATCTGTCTTTTGCATTGCTCATGCCCTATCTTTGCAGGTTTAACCTGTCCCAATTTTTAAGGAACTCCATGTTTTTCTTTATTGTCTTTTTCTGCCTCTCCTTCTGTCTGGTTCCAATTCACTCACTAATTACTTTATTGCTCATTTCTGTCAAAACTGACCCATTTAATTATCAGCAGCACAAAATGACCAGGCAGCTCTGAAGAGGATCAAGTCCAACTTTACAACTCTCATCCTCATGATTTACCACATCCACTCCAGGGGGGTATAAATATCATGTATCACTTCCCACCCCCTTTTTGGCCTGTGTGCATCTCGGGAATAACATTGAGCTAGGAGCTGAAAAGTCTTGAATTCTTGACACGGATGTGTAACGCGTGATGACGCCTTTGGGCATTTGCTTACCTTCTTCAAGGCTGAGTTTTTCTCATCCGTATGATAGGATCATGATCACCCTGCTATTATGGAGTTATTGAACAATAATCATGCACTTATTATGTACGAAGTAAGATGACACCCTTAGAATACAGACACAAAAGGAAGGTCCTTCCTGCCCTTTAGGGGTGTCGCCATCATCATCAGCACACAGCTGCCTTTACTTCAACGTTCAGACCCATGAGAGCAAGGATCCCCCAGGGCAATGTCTGGTCTCACTCACCTTTCCCATGGACCAGTGATGATGCAGCTAACATCGGCGGTCAGGAAACCTGGCTCTGAATTCCCACCGTACTTTACGGTCACCCCCGGACAAGGTCTGTTGAATCCATTGAGCATCACCACACCATTGAATCAGCCACATAGTAGAGTCTCCATGGAACGTTGCTTAAATTAATTTATGAGTCAATCATGAATGAGTGAGGAAATGTTAATGGGGAAATTTTACCCTGGACAATTTCAGTTGGAAACTGTTTTCACTGGAAACTGATTCTCTCTTAACTTGTGAGACTTAGCTGTAAGATTGATATTCTCCGGGGGAAACTACTGCGGAGATTATTTTGTTTTACCCCAAACAGATTCAGTAATGTTTTCACCATTAGTGAAAAAATACTAATTGAAACCAAAATTCAGATTATTCCTTGCCTTTCTGATGACTCTTGACATTGGAGACGGCTGAGCATAGGTGGGTATTTTCATACTTCTTGCCCATAGGTAGTGCTCCTTTGGCCAGGGGACTATGCGGTGGACCAGAAAGTTGCTCAAATTAGGCACAATGGTCTTTGACCAAGTGAAGTATCATTTGCTCCACACCATCATCTCAAACCATCTATGGAATTCCATTAGGCCCTAAATATATCACATGGTTTCTAAGCACAGGGAGTTAAGTGGGGTTTGCAAACCCCATGAAATAGAATGAATAGAATACAGTATATTATGATTATATGCCCATGCGTTTCTCTGGGGAGTTCATTCATGCTCCCCAGTTTTCCTTAGATCCTCAAAGGGATCGATCCATGACCTTCACTACTCCCACCACCAAAAAGAAAATGTAAAGAATGATTGATTGAGAGATTCTGGTCCACATGGAGAATGTGAGTTCTTATGACTAACATACTTTCCTTTTCCCAGAACTGCTATCTAGCAGTAATAAAAATGTAACCCTCCAAACTGCCTGGTGGTAGACTTCAAATTAGACAAGTCTATCGTGTGACTCATGGAAATTTCTCATGCTTTTACATTCAATAATCAGGAAAATCCCATGTAACTTTTTCATGCTTCTGAAGACAGTAATCAGGAAAATCCTTGAGGAGACTGTGGTTTTAAAGGATGCTAAATCAGGTTAAGATCATGTGAACACTGGTGATGTGTTTTTCCACTCTGAAATTTCCTCTTGGGGGTGGTCTGTTCTTATTTCTAAAACTTGTATCAACATCCTCTTAGACCCAGAAGTGTAAGCTACTAATTTATTTTGTTTTATGTTATTTTGTACAATGGAGAAAAAGAGCTATCATGAGCCGTGGAAAACGTTCCCATGGTCTAAACAAGCCAGACCGTCGGTCCTCGTCATGTGCTGTGGACCCGGAAGCTGAACTCGCTGGTCTCCCCTCAATGCCTGCCTTTCAGCCTCTCAGTGTAAACTCTGCGTCCCAGTTGCATCTTCTGCATGAAATGGCCCAGTCATTTTGGATTGCCTTTGTTGCATTTGATGTATTGGTAACAGAGTTCTACACACTTTGGGAAACTGGAGGTGCTAATACTTAAAAAACAACCTGTGCTTTGCTGCTACTCAACTGTTAAAAGATAAAGGACACCCACTAGGGGTTTCGTAAAGTGGGAAAAGTAGAAGTTTGGAATCATGAAAATTCACTTGCATTGTGCTTTATCCAGTTCCTCCAGCATAGGCTAGTTCGTGACCATGAGCACTCACTCTGGATTCAGAACATCTGGGTTTCAGTCCCAGCTCTACTACCTACTGGTTGTGCCACTTGGGGCAAGTTATAGGGCCTCTCTGTGTATGTAGTCTTCACCTAGAGAATAGAGATACTGATATATTTACCTGTTAGGGTTTAGAGGAAAATTAAATATTTTGCAAAGCTCTTCAAATACGGTTTGACATGTACAAAGTGCTATCCATGTATTTTTTAAACAAACCTGATTGTATTGGGTGATATTGAAGTTTGTATCACATCGGGATCAAGTCAGAGAAGACTATTACCACCATTGGACCAGTTAGTGGTGGTGGGTTTGGTTTTGGGTGTTTTTTGTTTGTTTTTTGGTTTTGTGTATTTTGCTGTTTTGTTTTGTTTTTCATCTTTTCCATCCATCTTTACTGAGGACAAGGTTCTCCTTGGCTGGCCTCCCCACACTGCAAGGGCTTTCAGATCACAGATAATCTGATGGAATCCCTGCGTTTTAACCCCTTTGCCACACAATGAGGCACTTCAATCAAAGCCACTTAGCCTCTTCTTGACAGGAGTTTCTTTAGCTACAGGGGGTTTTTTGTTTGTTTTTTCTTTGGCCTTCCCTCCCTACCAGTGGTTGACTTCCACTCCTAACCACTGAGCCTGATCCGACCTTTCATTTTAATTATCATTCGTCTGCAGTCAAACTACCCAAATTAGTTTTAAGAAGAGCCACTTGTAAGTCACCATGGTGTTCGTGATTAAATATCACCCTCTGTTAGCAGACTTGCACAAAAAAGAAAGCAAGACATTGTGAACACAATACTTTTCAAAACTTCATAATTAGCTAAAGTAGTCTGAATGTAAGAATCACAAGATTCAGTTTAGTCATGCAAATTGTAGCCTAGTGTCTCGTGAAATACACTTACGCCAGAACACAGAGAATAATTTTGTTGGCCTTGTGATAGTCTCATATTTTTTGTGAGATGAATCTACAATACACATTGCGATTATTAATTTTTTTAAAACATTAAACAGAAACTCAGAAAATGACTCTTCTTAATTCTTCCAAAGAAAATGTTCCGTATCATTCTTGGAAAACTTCCTTTTGTTGAAAAGAATATTCTTTATTTGCAAGTTAGTAGCAAAGAGCTCTAGCAAAGATTACTGATGGCAACATCTATTTCTTACCATTATTTATTCTGGTCCCATGTCATTTTAGGCATAGTGAATGGTGCATTCCAGCAATTTTAGTGATTTAGCAGAGCCATTCTAAATTTTTTGAAAGAAGTATTTTTATAATTGTAGGCACTTGTAGCCCAGTTTCTTTATCTTTTGGATGAGGAACTTGAGAGCCACACACTCACTAATTTCACTCAGCTAATTGAGTGCAGAGTACAAATGCTCATTTTCAGGGAAACTGTAAGAGGAGAATTTTTTAAGCTTACTTTTTGCCTTTTGACATTTTTTCTGTTTTACTTACAATAAATACTCTGAGTGTCTTAAAAGTAGTCTGTTTTAAAGAGAAAACTGGCTTGATAGTGGTTCACATTAAAGAGAAAATGAAAACAGGATCTGGATTTTCTAGCAAATATTGAAAAAGAAGAATAAAAGAACTCAAAATTATTACTTCCAATCGATCTACAAGTCTTGGCAATTGGAATATCAAAGTTAATGGAAAGGAGCTTAAACCATTATTTTTTTAGGGCAAAACAAGGGATGCAGGGTTGGATAGGACAGAATCTGAGGACTTTATTGCCCAGTAAGGAGAATGAGAAAAGTATTTAGAAAACTATAGTACAAAGAAAAATGAAAAAAAAGTTCACTGGCTGAAAAATGTTTTAGAGGATCAGAGAAGGGATGTGAGCTGTTGGGGATGGCTCTCCTTACTATCTATAGTTGGTGAATAAATCCCACTTGATCATGGTGGATGATCTTTCTGATGCATTGTTGTATTTGGTTTGCTGGTATTTTAGATGAATCCCAAATGTTTATCTCCAGCCAAAGCTTCCCCTAGAGCACCTGACTCATTGAGCTGCCAACTAGCTATCTCCACTTGGATATCTAACTCAGCATATTCAAGGCTGAATTCCTAACCTTACCCCCCACCCCGGGGCCTATTCCCTTTTTTTTTTAGTCTTCCTCCTCTTGACTGATGGCCAACATCCTTCTGATTGTTCAAGCCACAAGCCTGGATGTCATCCTTGTCCCCTTTCTCTCTCAGAGATCTATCTATGATCTATGAGGAGATCGTACAGATTCTATTTTTAGCGTACCATATCCAGACTCTGACAGCTTCTCCACTGCTTGTCATCCTGGGCCAAGCCACCTGCTGTCTCACCTAGATTATTATTAAAGTCACCTACTAGCTGCTTTTTCTTGCCCCTACCCTTTCCATCCCTTAGAGCTTTTTCTCAACACAACACAGATCAGATCCCATCATTTACTTTTTCTGAATTCTCCTATACTGTCCATTTCTTTCAAAACCCGACATAATCAGCAATGCCTCTCAGCCTCAGCTCCTTCTGCTATCTTCTTCCCTGACTTTGCTTCAGCCATACTGGCCTCCTTGTGTTGCTCTTACAGACCGGGCAGAGTCTCATCTCAGGACCTTTGCACTGGAATTCCCCTCCATCTGAAATGCTCTTCTCCCAGATATCCATATGGATCACTCCCTTACCATCTTCAACACTTTGCTCAAAGGTCATCTTCTTCATAGGGTCTATCCTAACCATTTTATTTAAAAATGAATTTCTTCCCCCACTCCTCCCAACTTCTGATTCTACTTACAGGCTCATTCTTTTCAGTAGAACTTATCTTTTAGCTTACTATATAATTTAGATACTTTGGTTGTTTCTTATGTGTTTTGTTAGCCCCATTTTCCTGCCAGAATATCAGTGCCAAAAGGGTAGACTCCTCATTTGTTTTGCTCACGGCTGTGTCCCATGTGGCTGGAACAGTGCCTGGCACGCAGCAGGCTCTCAATAAACATTTGCCAATAAAAGAATAGGTTGACTCCTGGCGGAATTAGGGTTATTTTGAAAACAGAAGATAGTGAGTACTTTTTAAACAACCTGGGATCACAGACCCTTTTGTAAGTCTGTTGAGTCCTACATACCTCCTTCCCAGAACGATGGACATGTGCAAATGTATACAAAATTTGACATGCACTTCCAGGAGGCTCACATACACCCTGAGACTCATCCGTGAGTCAAGATTAAGGACCTGTGTCCTAGGCAGACAGAACAGTATAGACAAAGGCTCAGTGGTGGGATTGTGAGGCATGTGTTAGAAGCTCAGCGGGAACCATTTGGCTTGAATGTGTAATAAAGGAGAGTAATAGAAGGCAAGTTTGGGCTGTATTGTACAAGGCATGCAATGCCAGGGTAAGGGTTGTTTCTGTTTAACATGGAAGGCGATAAGGAGCCATGAGGAGCTGGTAATCTTGCCCTATGTCCACCTCTGATTCAGTGTGAAACTTTGCACAATTTACTTGTGTCTTCAATTTCAGAAATTAATAGAGTTTCCCAAAGACAACCTCCCTCTTCTTATAAAAGGTATGGATAGGTACTCTATTACTATGACAATTAAAATGTACCCATGTCCCTATTAAAACTATTCTAGTTTATAAACTTCCTTCCATTACGCTTCTGAGGGCATATCTCGGTTGTATCATTCTACTAGTATCTGATTATTATTGCTGTCATTTGATTCAATGAGAACCAAGTTTTCAATTTGTTATTGTCCATCTTATGCTGTGTTTCGATTGTTATTTGGGGGATATCTAGAAGAATCATTGCATCACTAAGAGGCCCTAAAAACCCCTCTGAATGCAGGAATACATAAAGAGACCATCTGGGCTCGCAGCTCCTCTCCCAGAATGTCTTCTGTACCTTAAAGAGGGTAAATAAACCATCTGTGTTTTCTGTCCCCCAAATTGAAAATACGTTCTATGTTCCAGTGACAATTTCTGTGTAACAAACCACTTCAAAACCTAGTGGCATAAAGCAATCATTTTACTCTGCTCACAGATTTCGAGTGAAGAATTGGGACAGGTTGCAGCAGGGATGGCTTATGTCTGCCCTGTGTCATCTAGTCTCGGCTGGAAATACCCGAGGAGCAGGAGTGACGTGCCGGCTGGAGACTGAGGTCATCACGTGGAGGCTCGCTCAGTCACATGTGTGGCCTGGGTGAGAGGGCTTGAAGGCTGGGACCATGGGCTGAAGTGTCTAACTTCCCATGTGATTTGTGCTTACTCACAGCACGGAGGCCTCGAGGCAATCAAATTTACATGGTGGCTACATTGCAACTGTGCTAATCAACAAGGTGGAAACAGCATAGCTTTTTATGACCTAATCCTGGAAATCACATGGCAACACTTCCGTGCTTCTGAATTAGCCACACTGTGCCTCCATTCAAGGGGGAGGAGCAAAAGAACTTGCCTCCCTATGGGAAGACAGTCAAAGAACAGTATGGCTGTTTGTTTGTTTGTTTTTAACACTATATCCTTACAAATATAAGCATCTTTATGGAGCGTGCAGAACAGATTCCTTGCTAGAAACTTTTTCTACAGGTGTGAGACTCAGCTAGGCTCAACATTTATTCAGTGCTTGCACAAAAATGCAATTAAGTCCTAACTGTGTGAGATGAAAAATCAGATTAACAGAAACAACCTCTCTCTGAAGGGGCTGTAGAATCTGTGTACGTGCACACCACTAAGATTCCTAGAAAACATTAAGTAACCAGACCTCCAAAAATCGGGGTGGGTGCAGGGACGTGAGTTGGACAATTAAAAATAAATAATTTACAGTCACAGTCAAATGATTGATAGCTCGTGGATCTTAACCACCTGTCAACTACTCTTGTCAAATGTTTGCCTTGGTGAGGGGCGCTCGTTCTCATTAACCTGTGTTAAGAGTTGTTATATCATCTGCAAGTGCTGGGTGTCTGTGAGTGCGAATGGCCTCTCTGTGGGGCAGAGAAAATGGGTCTCCAGTGAGAGCATGTCCTATGTATTATCCTCACCTTTGCAGTGGTGCATGGGCCTCCCGTTACCTGGCGAGGTGAGCAGATCGCTCCCAGAGTGGTGAACACACGGAGAGGCCCAGATCCAGCTATTTTTGCCATCTCTGCAGCAGGTCCTCTGGATTACAGCAACAGACAGATTTCCTAAAGAAATCTGGATTGAGAGAAGGGAAGGAGAGGATGACTCTTGAGCAGGCCGCCTGTCTCGTACCCTCTTTATACCAGGCAAGGGTTCACACTCCATCATTTTCCTCTTGTCAATCTAGACGTGTAAAGTGAGAGTTCTAAAAAGGTTGGACTGATCACCAGAAAAAGCAGAAGGTAGATGTGCTTATTAATATTTACTTGAAAATTGGGTTTTTAACATTGGCACAGAGCATCTTTTATTTCTTTTTTCCACCATAGAGCAGAGAGAGAGTTCCAAGCTATGGTAGCATTTGAGCAGGCTCCTTTGACACCCAGCAAAATGGCATTAGTCACACTTTGTCAGAAGAATTTTCTTTCCATGTTCTGGATTTTGCCTGGAACTCCTCCCCCTGAAACAGCAAACATGAGCACAAGAACGAACCCAGCTTAGTTTACAAGCCAGCATTTCTGCCTCTGTAGCCTTTGGCAAAGCACCTACCTCAGGGCGGAGCACATAGTAGGGCCTCTGTGAAGGCTGGTGGAATTGCATCAACCCCTTAGCCTAACCAAACCATGGCCACATGGGGTTTTGTAGGAGAATTTCAGAAGGATCCAGAGAGCACTGAAGCAGCCAGGCTGGACAGGTGGTTGTTCGCTCAGCGCTGGTCCTCGCGCGGGAGTTTATGGGAGATCAGGCTTTCGGGGCTCCTCTGTGAAAGGAGAAAATAGGAAGAAATCCACACGTAAACCTCAATTTTTATAACCTTAAATTTCTTCAAACTAAAAGACTTCCCTTTATCCTCAGAATGTCCTTCTGACCTTTTTGAGAGCGGGAGTGAATAAAAGTCTTTCCTTTCACGAAATGGTGATGGCAGGAAATGATAGTTGTTTCTGTTTTTGAACGTCCTTTGGCAAAATGAAATGTTGGCCCCTCTAGCAGACCCCACATTTGTCTATCGGTTTGCTTTTTTAGTTGTCCCGTGAAACGTGAAGACCTGGGGATATGTAGATGAAGCAACTGAGGATTTTTGCCTTGCATTTTTAGAGAAACTAAAGAATTCTTTAAATAGTGCTGTTGGCAACAAAGCTGATAAATAGCTATACCACCTTATTTGGGAAACAATAGTATTTATTATTCATATGCGCTATAATCTGGATGTACACAGCACTTACACACAAGCAGACAAGTTCTAAGATGTTCACTGCCATGCATTATTTAAATATGCACACACTCTCTTTCATATAGCTAAAAACCCAAAATACACCCACACACAAATGAAGAGGTGGCAATCTGCTTATAAGGGCTTGTTATGTGTTTTCATTGAAAACCTACATCACCCCAAGGCCTCCCTGGTTCTGCCGTCTGAGATGCTGACGTACAGGCCTGGCCTTGACAGATGAGTTCATTATTCCTTTCTAATTGCAAGCAGATTTCCAGGTGTGTTCATTACATTTTAAATGAAATCTGCCTAATTTTATGTGGAGCTGGCCCAGGGATCAGCCCGTGGGATCTATTGTTCCTTTTCTGTCACTGGCTTCTGTCACTTACCTGTAAATCCTAACCGAGGACCGGGACGGGCCCCTTCGAGTAATTCCCCCTGTGCAATCCCCCTGTCCGTCTGCACCACTGCAAGAACACAGGTGAGGAAGCTGAGCCACATCGTAGGGGTATACTCTTGAAAAAGCCCTACTTATGTATTTTTAGCTACATATTTCAAATACTGGTGGCATCTTATGAGTGGATTCTGAAATCTACCATTATATAATTGTTTTCAGTTGCACAGGGCTGCGGGGTGGGCTAAGTCAACCACATAGTTTCCATTTCTTTAACTACACAGCAGTTTCTTTTGCTTATTCCGATTTTGATTAGCACCTAGATGGTATCTGAGAGAACTAAAAAACAGGGTACAGAGTGATAGCACTGAGAACGTCTTCACTGGCTCAACAATAAATAGTTGCAAGCACTTATTTTGTATGAGACACATGGAGGCATCAGGCACAGGAGAAAGAATGAGCCACCGATTCCGCCCAGAAGCAGCTCACATTCCACTACAACAGAGAAACCGTCGTCCATTCTGCCGATAGTTATGGAGTGCCCGCTGGGTGCCAGGCACTACTCTAGGGACACAGAACACGCTGGCGCTTACTCTCTGTGGTTAACTTGTTTCAGAACTGTTGAGTGGGTCCTCTCAATCCAGTGCTGTCATGAAAGAAGATTCGGCGCTATTTGCTGAAATGTAAAAGGTGTGCCCGTCCCAGTGATTCTGCTTCTTTATATCTGCTGTAAGAAGTACCATCACATTGGCATGTAAGCAAGCATGTCATTGCTTATCGTGATACATTGGAAATCGCTATATGTTGATTTTTAGTAAGGGAACTTTTTAGTGAAAAGGCATGGAGCAGAACAAAACACACACACACACATGCGTTTGTGCTTGTATGCATGCGCATGGCATATGTTTAGAAATACACATGAAATAATACTGTCCCCTCTAATATTTACATACACAGGCACAAGGGATGCGGTAAAATAGAAGCCACATCTCTGAGGAGAATAACAGGTTTTGCAGAGGGGTTGTTAAAGGGATACTCTTGCTTTTTCTATAATCCTCTCTTTAAATAAGGAGATTGTATTCTGAAATACTTTGGGATTGAAATTAATTCATAAATATTAAGTTTCAAAGTAGAGTGGCACAAAAATTAACGCAATAGTGAAGATGGGTACTCCAAGCAATGGAGGTTCCATAGAGAAGTAATCAGTACGGTGAGGGTAGTAAGGTGCTTAAGAAAAACTGAGGAACCAGGAAAATGGACATGGGGCCTTGAAATACGAGCAAGAGTCTTCTGGCTTCACTAGAGTGGGAGAAGGTGGAGGAGCAGGGCAGGCAAAAGGAGCAGCTTAAGCATAAAAGGAGAGTGAACATGAATAACAGTATCTGACTATGGCATGACTTGTGTGCCTGGCAGAGTGGGTGGCATGTGGAAAGCAGTGACAGAACCTGGAGGTGAGACCGGAAAAGCAGGTGGGGGCTGCAGCCGGGAGAGCCTTGAGTGACAAGCTGAAGAACTGGATGTGTATCGTGTAGGGACTTCTGTTAGTTTCCTGTGGCTACAGAGGAAATGACCAGAAACTGGGTGGCTTAAAGCAACAGAAATTTCTTCTCACCCAGTTCCAAAGACCAGAAATGTGCAATCCAGCAGGACCTTGTTTTCTCCAGAGATGCTAGTAGAGAATCCTTCCTCGCTTCTAGCTTTTGATGGCCCAGGCATTTCTTGGTGGGTAGTGCCACGATTCCAATCTCTGCCTCCACCTTCGCATGGACTCCTCCCTCCTGTGTCTCTCTGCTGTTCGGCTCTTGTACAAATGCTAGTCCTTGAATGTAGGCCCCACCTGCATAATCCAGGAGGATTTCATCTAGAGATCGTTAACTTAATTACATCTGTAAAGGCCCTTTCTCCAAATAAGGTCCCATTCACAATGCCTTGGAGTTTGGACGTGGACAAGTCCTATTGGAGTACAGGGAGGGAGTGGGCAGGGGGACGCTCACTCTTCAACCCAATACAGTACCGATAGAGCAAATCATTAAGCAGAGAAGTAATATTATCAGTTTTGGGTCCTTGGAGGGGAGTACAGGCAAGTCATGACAGTGTGTTTCTCAAGGACTGAAAAAGTTTGTGGTCATTGTTAAGAGCAAAGCAGCTTCCATGACTTCTAACGTGCTGATTTTTGAAATAATGAACAAATGAAGGACTTTGCAAGCAAACCAGCAAAGGAAAGACTGTGAACATTTAGGGATGAGAAGAGCACTTGCAGGAGGTGCTCATTAAGTCTTTTGGAACAAATGTTGGTCCTGGAGCAAAAATTATTCTTGCATGTAAGTGTTCCTTATTAGGCCACTCAAAAACACACAAAACCAGTGAGGCCTTACTGTACAAACATAAAGTTAATTTGTTCAACAAATATTTATAGAGCATTTACTGTGGCTTTGTAGATAAAGGGTGAGAATATTCCCAGCTCTCACGAGCTAACAATCAATACGTAAACAGTATGCAAACCAGAAAAAAATAGCAGAGCCATACATGAAAATGAAAAATA
The DNA here is from genome assembly GCF_004126475.2 of Phyllostomus discolor. Lineage (NCBI taxonomy): Eukaryota > Metazoa > Chordata > Mammalia > Chiroptera > Phyllostomidae > Phyllostomus > Phyllostomus discolor. Next base: position 20,260,068 of record NC_040909.2, on the reverse strand, counting down.
AAATATGGTAGCGTGAGATTGGGTGGTCAGGGAAGGCCTTGCTAGAAGGTGACATTTGATATGGAGCCCTGGGAAAATCTAGGTGATGGGCATTTCAGGCTCACAACAACTATCAGAAACTTGAGAGACAAGCCTAGCCTGTTTGAGGGACAGGGAGAATGGAAAAAAGGGGTATATGATGGGGAACCACATTATTTAATGTCTTGGAGCTCATAGTAAAAAGTATGGATTTGAAATACAAGCTGAAGCCATTGAGGGATTGTAAAGAAGAGCATGACATGATCTTATTTCCATTTAAATATGGTTTCTCAACCTCGGCACTATTGACATTTTGGACCAGACGGTTTTTTGTTTGGGTGCTTTCTTAAAGAGATTTATCAGCATCCCTGGCTTCTACCCACTGGATGCCAGTAAAACCCACTTTCCCAATGTCTGGAGATACTTATGAGAACCAAAAGTATCTCCAGACATTGTCAAATGTCCCCTGGGAGACAAAATCACCTCCAGATGAGAACCATTGATTTAAATAAATCACTCTGGCTACCATGAGGAGAGATGTTTGTAGGGGAGGTAAGAGTGGCAGAAGCCAAAAGGCCAATTAGGAGGCTGTGTTATGCTCCAGCAAGAGAAGACAAAAGCCTTCACTAACCAAAAATGCTGATTTTTCTCTTATCCAGAATAAGTAAATTTGAAATCTGTGTTGGAGGTAGAGCCACAGGATTTACTGGTGGGTTGAAAGTGTGGATATAAGAGAAAGAGAAGAATCAAAGAAGGTTTGTGGCCTGAGCAATGGGGTGAATAGTGGTATCTTTTACTGACATGGGAAAGAGTGGCAGAGGACCGAGGCTGGCTGGAGGGCACAGTATGGGAAGGAAAGTCAGTGTTCCAATTTCTAAAAGTCCTGTGTTTTTTGCAATATCTATTGGATATCCCAGGGAGAAAAGGAGTCAGGCAGGCCCTTAGGTACACAAGTCTAGAGTTTAAGAGAGAGGTCTAGCTAGCAGTATAATTTCTGGAATCCTTGGCATGTGGATGATTTTTAAAGCTATTGTCAAGATGAGATTACAGGGAAGGAGGGAGAGGGGAAAACAAAGGAGGAAGAAGACAGAGAGAGAGAGGAGAAGAGTACAGGAGTAGGGTGGAGAAAAGGGGGTTCCAGGACTGAGCTTGGGGTCCACCACACTTTGAAGTTCTGTTACAGGACAAGCCAAAATAAGAAATCAAGAAAGAGGACCCAGTGAATAAGGATGGTTCAGAAAAACAATGAAGGATGTTCCAAGGCACATGAAAGACCTTATGCTTTTTAGATGTTGCTTTTGTTGAGCTAGAAAGATAAGGAATGATAAGCAATTCCCAAAAGCCAGAATGAAAACTCTCAGTAGTATTGAGAGATCCTAAATATTTCTTCCCTCTAATCCTTTTAGCTATGAAGTCTAATGTGTAGACAAGATGTCCAATGTTCTAAAGCATGAAAGAACTAATTGTTTCATATTCTTACAGTCTGTTTTTTTCATGTATTCTTCTTTTCTAGTCATTGAAAGGGATCTGTAGACTCCCTTCTACTATGGCAAGGGATAGACCATATAACCTTTCACAATTCCTTCTAAATTGTGCTAAATACCTATTAGTGACTCAAACTGTGTCCAAATAGAGAACCCACTTTTCTTTTCTTGGTGTTGCACCCCAGGTGATAGGAAACAAATAGGCAGGAAAGTAATGAACCAGAAATCAGACTAGCTCACAGAGTAATACCTGTCTGACTAGAGTACATGGTGAGGATATCATTGTATATTAATTTTTTAAAAAAAGAAAGTGAGGGAGGCTCATGATTACATTAAGTCCTCATTATGTTTTAATATCAAGCCACTAGCAAACAAATCCAAGTGCAAATTGGAATCATACTGAGCCTTGAAAGGCCTAAGCAGAAGCAGGAATGTGGTGAATGGACAGGGTAGGAAGTGAGTGGGCATAGCTGGATGTAGAAGTCAGGGACTGGGGTCAACATCTAGATGGCGTAGTTGGACACAAAGATACATGAACACACTATGCTCACACTGTGCACAAAGGAAATAGTGGAAAACAGTTAAAGGGGTCCAAGGACTGGGAACAAAAAAATCAAGTCTCAGGACCAATTGTCCCAGGACAGCACTTTGCATCAGGTAAGTTTCCAAGAGGAAACAGGTTGGCTAGTTTAGGAGAATCTAAAGGTGAGAGTAGGGTTCAGAGAGATCCGCAGAGATGAAGAAGGCTCCTGGTATTAGCAGTAACAAGGCTTCATTGTTATGGCCAGACCGGAAGGGTCCAGAGAGGAAACAGTCACCCGATTTTGCAGAGGGCGGGAGAAGGCCGCCCCACTGCAGCTGGGGCCTTCTTAATAGAATACAGCCAACCTGCTGCCCCCGTCTGGGAGGGAGCTGGGAAGCACGCATTCAACTTCAGAACCCTGATACCTGCCCATCAACCAGAAGGCAGAGTGTATGTTAGTTTCTTGGGACAAGAAGAAGAGTGGAGAGTAGATCTAGACGGGAACATGGAAGAAGACCTTCCCACAGGCTCCCTCTGGTATGAACAGGTTCAGCCTCACATGTATGTTCTGCTCTTCAGAGGGAACAAGGTTTCTCTCTTCAGATGTTAATGATTTTGGCAGAAATGTAGCTAACCTAAGCAATTGTAACCTGGACTTTGCCTAGGAAAGAACTACGGAACCACACCCGGGAAAACTCCACAAAGAAGACTGTAAGATTATTTTATTTCTCCTTTTTTCCTGAATACCTTTTCTGAAACCCATACCTTTTATTTAGCACAGGAAGCACTGATTATCTTCCAGGCTGAGAATAGCCTTTGCTGAAAACTTAAAGCAGAGAGAAATAAACTGGGTTGTCAAAAAATATGAAAAATGACTACTCCAAGGTGATAGGCACCAAAACTGTGAAGGGATGTCTGCCAGGGAGAAAATAAAGCCTTGAAAATTATCCTCCATCAGCATATCTCACTTCTGAAAAATCATTATCTTCAAACAAGGCAATAAAATAGAGCCCTATGCATAGTAAGTGAGCCAATGCTCTCTCAATGATGATGGTGTATTTCTACACCATTGTGTCATTGGAGCTGAATTATGTTGTAATGATGATCTATTTTATGTCTAGAGAACCATGGGTGCTGTAGTCAACATCACAGCCATCAGTTCTCAACAGTTAAATGCCCTGTGCTAAATGCTATTGTTGTTTTAATTCCAATAGTTACCACCTTTCTGAAGAGCCCTGTAACAATGTGGTGACAGTTGAGCCAGGGAAGGTGATGAGTTTTGGGGGTATCCTTAAGGCTTCTGACTAATTGTTACAACTGATTAAGTACCAATTTACACTTTTGATGGCTAAAAGGACTAAATGGGGCTATTATGTGTGAGTTACATAATGAATGCATTTGTTCCAAGCAAACTTGGATCCTTTTACAATCCATCAGTTCATCAATGAATTCCACCTAGTAGATGAGAGAATCTGTACCATCCCTTTGAACCATTTGCACACACAGAGATGTATGCTGGGGCACATGGACCATGATCAAAATTGTGGTTCTATTTGTGATAAGCTCCAAGCATTTAGCCACATCATTTTTTTGTTGTTGTTAAATGATGGAAAGCGTGGATTCCAAAGCCAGACTTCCACTGACCATTTACTAGCTATGTGTCCTTGAGGGGCATTACTGAACCTCCCTGTGGTTCAATTTCCTCATGTATGAAATGTGGATAAAATTACACCTACCTCTTCAGGATTAATGAGGAGTAAATGAGTTAATCCATGTAAAGCTCTTAAAACCATGGCTGACCCATGGGGAGTACCCTGTAAATGTTAGCTCTTAGAGTATTATTTTATTGCCGGTCTAATGTATTGCACTGTTTATTAAGAAAACCTCAAAGACAAACTATTATTATTGTGTAGAATCCATTACGTAACATGGTATTTTTCCCACTCCACTTTGGATATCTTACCATCTCTCTACCCACCATAATACTACCTCCCTGTAAGCCCATTATCAATCACCCCAGAAAAATGCCTGATGTGTAACACATAGTAAGGACTCCATTAATTTTTGTGAGATGCGTGTAGTCCAATAAGACAAAATTCTAAGTAATGACAATATGTTATGTTTCATTAGTGTAGAGAACACTGAAGGAAATTTTTGTCTCTGTAAGTAATTATAGTCCTATGGCCCCAGATAAAACCGTGTCTTTATATCACCCCATAATCTGTGCTTTGCTCTGTAACAGAAGTCCTCCTGGGAGGGTCAACAATACACATGCTGTTCCTGAGTAGTAGATTTTTAAATTTGGAAGCAGGCTTTTGCTGACAGATATATAAAAATGCAAACTACATGTGTAATTCCCTCTCACCTTGACAGCTGTGGATAGCAGGAAAATATGCTGTTTCTTTTCATGTGGCATTAATGGACACTTGAATCTTTCTCCCTAAGCCTACTTGTTGCTGATGGTATCAGGCTCTCCCAAGCATGGTTCAGCCCAATGCACTTATTGGGGTTTCCCACACCACTAGTGGAAGCAATTCCAACACAAATATTGAAGACGTGCAAATATGAACTTCTGTTTCCTTCTGGAGGAAATGAGAACTCTACCAGGGTGTCCTTAGTTAGGCACTGGTCCCATTTCCAACCCTGCATGCCCCCCAGAGCCTACCCAGTACAACACATATAAAACGTGGACTTGGTAGGACCTGGGTGGGCTCCGTTTGCGATCATGAAAAATGCCTTGTTTTTCTTCTGCGTAATCTTCTTTCAATCCCTTATGTTGGTTCATTTTTTTTTTCGTTGTTGCTTGGGAAATACTAAGTGATTAATAACCTGTCTTGGTTTTTCTCTTGCTCTCACTGGCTTGTAGAGAAATAATGTGACCTACAAATGTTTGGACAAATAGTACATTGTGTTAATGACGGATTCCGCTCAGACATGCCCCACGCAATTGAGCTTATCAGCACTGAAAGAACAGGTATTCCTGGACTTTGTCTAATTGTCCTTTCTTTGCTTTTCTTGTTAGACCAAATACCAACCATATTGAAAAGGGGACTGAACAAAACAGGGTTCAGAGCCGTGTATTGTTCTGTCCTCCACGGGGCAGACAGAGGGAGAACTGGGCAGATAGACGCGTGTGGGGGTCATATAAATGGTCCTGGCAGAACAGAAATGTTCTCAGATGCCAGGCATGGCATGGTGTAGGTCAGATATTTCTTTAAGAAAAAATTTAAAAACACAATTTATATAAAGTATGGTATTAGGAAATAGGGCTTCACAAGCAGATAAAAATTACCAGGCAGAGTTAATTAAGTCATCTTTTATAGTATGTAGTTCCCTTTAACAGAGGTGATTAATGATAACTGAAACTCTCTGTGCTGGTTTATATATGAGGTGCAGTTGGGACTTTAGAGTAGAGGAAAAGGGAGGAGACATCATTTCCAAACTGAGTCATGTTCCCTCGATAAGAAAATTCAGACAAGTTAGAGTTCCCCAGGAGAAGCATATGGTTGAAATTTAGAACTCAGCTCTTCTGTAAGTAAGCAGCCAGAGGTGACCTCTGAAAATGGTTCGCTATTCACTTGACCCAGAAAACCCCAGAAAATCAAGCAAATCAGAGGTTCAAATTCTTCATGTTCACTTTAAGTATACTCATGAAACTGCCCAGGACATCAAGGTTATGCATACTTGAAAAGCCACCAAGCATCTGAAGGATGTCACTTTACAGAAGCAGTGTGTCCCATTCCGTCGATACCATGGTGGAGTTGGTAGCTGTGCCCAGGCCAAACAGTGGGGCTGGACACAGGGTCAGTGATCCAAAAAGAGTGCTAAGTTTTTGCTGCATGTGCTTAAAAGTGCAGAGTACTGCTGAACTTAGGATTTAGATGCAGATTCTCTGGTCATGGAGCATATCCTGGTGAACAAAGTTCCCACGATGCGGCGCAGAACTTACAGAGCTCACAGGCGGGTGAACCCACCCTTGAGCTCTCTGAGCCATGCTGAGATGCCGCTGCTGAGGAAGAGCAGGCTGTTCCTAAACCAGAGAGGAGGTCGCACAGAAGGAAAAAGAGCCCAGAAAAAAATGATGAAACAAAAACTTATGGCCCTGGAGTAAACTCAGCATAAAGTACGTGCTAATAAAAGTTTTTAAAAATGAGAATTCAAATCTTAGAGCTGGCAGAAACCTTTGAGTCACTTCATCCAACCTGCCCATTTTTACAAATGAGAAAAGTGAGGCACAAGAGCGTTCGGTCACACTGCCAAGGTCATATGGCTCATCAGTAGCCTAGCAAGAACCAGAGCTCCCCCCCTTTTTTAATCTGAGAATTGTATTTTTCCCACATTGCTGCCCACCACCTCTTCCTAGTCACAGTTTTTTTTTAATTCCAAAAATATTGGTTAAGCGCATAGCAGACATTTGTTAAGGCACTGAAGTGTGGCACTTTAGATGAGAAAATAGAACGTGAGAGTTCATCGCGTTAGCCATCAAAGTTATGTTTTTCATCTGCAAAACAGAGACAGCTGCAAAGCATTTGATCTTAACAATGGCAATTAAAATGAACGTTATTTGAAGTTGCAAAATCACCACATTGCATTAGCACGAGCCTCTGGCATGTGTGCACAAGGGCACTTTGCAGATGTCTTCCAGAGGCTGAGTTTATGTAGGCACTTTAGGGAGCATATGGAACCTGTGGCGTTCCGTGGCAAATGTGGATTTATAGCACCGCCGTCACATGCCGGAGCGGCTCCTTCTACCTGAGGGAGCGGCTCGGGTGGTGTGATGCCTCTGGTCTGTGGGTCAGTGTCATGCAGGCCCCTTAAGGAAATTGTGTCCGCAGTGGTACCTTTGGCTTCATCCTGTCCCCCTGCAGTGCATCATTAATGGGTATTTGATGCCCTTTAAAGATCCACCTTGTTTAAACTTGATGAAGGATAAACATCGCCCAGAAGGCTGCATGGTGAAGAGAGGAGCCCATATTAGTCTAAATGATCTCTTCTTTCACCACAAAGCCAACACAAAATGTTTTCCTTATTTTTTTCCAACTTCTGTATTTAGTATGTATGCTGCATACCTGCTTCCCCTGATTTCTCTCTCCCCCAAATGTTTTAAGCACTTGAGTTTAGAGAATAAAAGGAAAACACATATAAAGCCAAGTTTCATGATGACTCTGTAACTTCAGGCTCTTTAATCTGTAAAATAGTGGTAAAGATGTGTGCCCCGCTTCCTCACAAAGTAGCATCAGCATCTCATGAAGAAGCTATCAGAAGAGATGGCCAGTTTGAAGGGAAAAAAGTCACATAATATCCCCTTCAAAAAGATCAGGGACATGATAGCTGAAGCTATTATCGTGGATGTAAAATATTCTCTGTATGATGGTGTCTTCCGTAATTATTTAAGATCGCTTGTAGCATTGATTTTATGTAAACACAAAAACACTCAGCAACAGCCAGCTCCTTGCAGGCAACATAAGTTCTAGGGAATTTATTGACCTGTCGTCCACATGTGTTACTTTACTACCACTTAATGGTCTGTTTAGATAGTCTTGGTGTGTACAAACTCCCTGCCATCAGCTCCAAGCACTGCACATTGACAGGTAGCTGCCACAGAGATAAAATAAGGGACCCCAGGCCAGAGCACATGGGACACGAAACCTTCCTTTTTTCCAGCTAAATGCAGGGTTTTTCTCTGCAGCTGGAATGGGAGATGAGGAGTCTCTCTCTTCCATTTTCTACTGTTTCTTAAACACCGAAAGCATAGAAAAAAGCTAGACTCAAACCTAGCTTTAGATTTTTGTCTCAGCTCTTACTGGTGATGAGTCCATGGAAACAGCAGGTCACATCTTTGAGCCTCAGGCTAATCAAGTGTAAGAGGAAAAATTCAGTACCTGCTTGGCTCCTAAATGTCTTGGAAAATTTTAAGGACAAAATGGGATTAACATGCAGGATCGAACGGCACCCATACAAACTCTGTCTCTCTCCCTCTCCCAGTTCTAAGTTATTAGCAAAATAGCTTGGGAAATACAAACAGCTGTTTTCTGCCTTGGACGTGGCTTAGAGACAAGAGACTAAGGCGCTCACAAGGAGCTTCGAGTCTAACAGAGGAGGTGCCACATTCCTCTATGTGTCTTGCACACTGTAACATCTCTGAAGCTGAGATCTGTCTGAAAACCCGTGGTGCATCATGGTTGAATAAGCAGGCTTTTTGTTTTCTTGGTGGCACCTGACATAATGATGCCTCGTGCTCACACTCATCAGTGTTTTAGATTCCATGATATTTAGTAATGTGGCCTCCCAGATAACTCTTCTCTTGGACTGAGGGAGCTGGAGGAAGAGCCCTGGATAGAAGATGCTCAAATACTTTGCAGGAACAGAAACTTCTTTGTAAGCTACATGGCTGAAAAATTAACATTGGACAGGATAGGAACTAGTTTGGAGGGAAAAGACGACAAATTTCGTGAGTATGCCATTTTGAAATTCAACAGTTTCCTATTATGTCCCAAGAGAAAAGTAAAGGAAAGGATCGGACGAGTACTGGGAAGGAGGTAGAATAAAAGGTAAATGCTGCTCTCCCTCCCACCCACCATCCTTCGCCCCACCCGACGGAACAGTTCATTTCTAGAGAGCTTCCAGAGTGATCAGATGCTCCCATGCAAAATGCAGGCCCTCCGACGAGAGCTGACGTCATCCACACTCTTCCCCACACTGTACCCCTTGGGTGAACCCAGCTCTTAATCTAAAACAGAACGTTTGGAGTCTCAGGCTCTGTGACCGGCCTCAGAGGCGACCCCAATTCGATCCCAGGGCAGAGCAAACGGCCTCACTGCAGGTTCAGTTTTTTGCAGGCCTTTGCTTCCAGGAATGCAGTTATGTGGCCATTTCCCTGACCTGCCCCCTGTCATAATGAATCCTTCCTTCCCCGTGAATTATTTCCCCCTTTCCTCTGAAAGATTTATCCTACATGCCAACCTTTAGTGAAATGTCTCTTGCTCAAGAAAAAATAAACAAGCAACCAGGACTTGAGTGGCCAGAGTTACAACAAAATGAAATGGCGTTTCCTGTATTTTAAAAGATTGCAAAATATTCAAACGATGAAGAGGAATGTTGATATAGCTTAAATGCCTAATTATTATAACTGGAGTTCAAGATCCAATGAATGGCATCGTTTGTCTCCCTCCCCCCTCTGATTTTTTCTTCCTCCTGTTTCCTGTATTTTCTTTTCTTGACTTGTTTTACTCAGAGACTTTATATTTTTATTTTCTCAGTGTGACATCGACCCCGAGTTTAACTTTTCTATCATGCACGTTTAGTTTTTTGGATTTTTTTTCTCCTATAGAATCCTTATTTCCCACGTTTTATCTATCTTGACCTTTCCATCTGGTTATTTTTACCCTTCTTCCTATTGCTGTATTATTTTCTCTTTCCTGTTTATTATTTCTCTTCCTTCACTCAGGTTTCCGTTTTTCTATTTGTCAAGTCGTTCCACATCCCTTGTAAAATAATTACTGAATCAAGATACTCCCAAACTGTCAGGGTGTAGGCCAAGGAGAAGCTGTGCTCTGTTATCATTACTAGGTATTAAAAATAAACTTGACCAAGACTACCATCTGGCAATCTTGAGGCTGTTAGCATCGCATTTAGGGGAGGCTCCCAAGGAGTCCTGTCTTAAAGGAATGTTGTCATTTGCCCAGGGAGAAACACGGAGCTGGAAGGGAGAGGCAGTGTCATATGGTGGCCATAGCCTCCGGTCTGGACTTCCTATGTTCGAACCCCAACTTTTCACATTAGCTGTGTAACCTTAGGAAAATTAGTTGTCCAAGCCACATCTGCCAAATAGTGATGATAATGTAATACCTGTCTTAAATGAGTCAACACATTTAAGTGGTAGAGCCACACCTGTCACACTGTGACTCTATAGAGGAATTAATGATTATTTGTCTGAGTTGTTCAAGTTTTCTTATGGAACATAAGAAAATCCACATTTCAGAAAATACATTTTCTCTTGCCTATGTCCACCCAGATCAAGTTTGAGAAGGCTTGCAGGTAGTGATTCTCGAAGTTTAGTCCTTGGATCAGCAGCAGTGGCGGTATCTAGGGACCTGTTAGAAATGCATGCTTTTAAGCCCTACTACCCTGACTTGAACTCCAGCCATTGGAATCAGAAACTTCAAGGACAGAGTCAGAGGATTCAAGGCTTAACAAGCTCTTCAAGTGATTCTGATGATGCTTCAGTTTGAGAACCATGGCCTGAAGGTAGACACCCTCTCTACTCTAAAGGTGTGTCCAGAAATGGAATACAGCCATGCCTGCCTCTGCCTGTCCACCACCAGCAACATGATGAGCCTTTGTGTGGTTTATGGTCATACTCTTTGGAGCGACTTGAGTAGTGAAGAAGCTGTGGGTGTGAGGCAACAATGTGCGAACTGGAGAATATTAGCATCGTTTCTTTCCACAGTGGTGAATTACCTATTTCTTTGGATCCAAAGAACAGGACTGCAAAAGCATATGGTAGGGGAAGACAGATCAAAACAAAGAGATGGCCTTCATTCTCAAAATAAGTCACACTAGATAGTCCAGACATAAATATTAGTGCCTTTCACTGATCAAAATAATCAGGTCCCCTGGCAGTGAATGTATAATGACCCCTGTTGAATGTTTCTAAGTTGTCCATTTTGGGGTACGTTCAAGACCTTTGGAAGTTGACACTATTTAGGTAAAACCACTGTTCTCCTTAGGGTGCTCCTTGGTGGTTGGAGAAGTTCCCCTTTCATGGACATGAACTAGGTAGCCCACCCATAGTTGTATGTAGCATTGCCTATGTCCTGACCAGTAGTAGGTGATTCACTAGCACCTGTGAAACTGTGTTGGATACAGAGAAGAGTCACAGACACCTCTCTTGTGAATTGCATTAAGAAGGTACAGGTGACACCTGCTGCTAGAGATATCCCCAAATACACATTAACTCAGAGGCCAGAATCTTCACCCACAGGCAGTCCTTCCAGAAGTCCTCAGAGATGAAACAAAGTGAAAGCATCCAGGCTAGAAGGCTTAATGTCCACACTACAGTCTTAGACCAGCGATTCCTGAATATAAGCTACTGATGCAATCACTGTGCAAATACAAATTCCTGGGTTTGGTTAGGATATGACACCTTTCTATTCACTTAACCAGCCAGGTTGTTTTGGTTATCTCCATTTTATCCATGCAGACCCTGAAATTCAGTGAGGTTATAAGAACAAAAGACATACAACCAGTCAAAGAACTGAGGCGAGAGCCCATGACCTCTGAATGGCAACCTCCGACGTATTCCCCACCCCCCTACCACCACCACCCAGCTCCTCTCTGCCAGCCCACAGCACGGCATGGCCTGGAGGTCTTCAGCATGAAATGACACGGCAGCCGCTCAAGTGGGAGGCCCCTTTTATATTCTAAGAAATGAAACGGTAATTTCCTTACTAGCTTTGGCAGCCCCCGTATTGATAGTGTCTGCTATCCAATAATTTCCCAGATTTCATCTTGGTAGGAATAGGAGCTTGGCAATGCTAGAGAGGAAGGCCACCGTTAGTATGTAGCCACGCTATCCAGTAGAACTTTCATTGCTATGGAAACGTTCTGTATCTGTGCAAGCCACTATGGTAACCACTAGATGAGCAGTTCAATTTTCAATTTTATTTAATGTTAATATAGACAACACAGGACTATAAAGTCATTTTGTGGTTGGCTGTCAGGATGGGTTCTACTTGAAAGAAGGAAAAAAACAAAAACATAATTGAACCGCTGTCTCCTCAAAAGAAACAAGCAAACAAACAACATCCACCTTCTCCCAAATACTCAATACATCTATTTAGAATGTCCTGGGGTCCGTGTGTCCCCAGCAGAGCCCTCATTACCGATGGCACTTGATAAATTGTCTGGTTGTTACCTGAACAGCCAGTGCAATACACACGTGTTCCATCTCCCTCTCTCTCTCTCTCCCTCCCTCCCCCCAGAGCAAGCTTATTTATTGTTATTTCCCATTAACCAACAGGGTAGGATGAGTGTCAGTGAAAAGACAACAAGGAAAGACTTGTCCTCTGGGTTGGGGACAGGCCTTGTGTTAAGAATTATAACCTGGACTCTAGACTCTTGCTTTTAAAAGTGAAAAGGTGCCCTGGTTGGGTGGGTCAGTTGGTTGAAGCATCATCCCATACACACAAAAGGTCATGGGTTCGATTCCCTGTCAGGGCACATGCCTAGATTGCAGGTTCAATCCCCAGTTGGGGAGCATACATGAGGCAACCAATCGATGTTTCTCTATCACATTGATTTTGCTCTCCTTCTCCCTCTCCATTCCTCTCTCTCTAAAATCAATGAACATATCTTTGGATGGGGATTGGGAAAAAAAAGTGAAAGGTCATAGATGATGATGGTCATGCGTAATTGTTGGATGACAGCATGTTAGAAATTGGGGCAGGGGCCAGTTCCTCAGCTTTGCCTTCTTTAAGGCATCAGAGCCCTGGCTCTGCAGTCAGACCCTCACACACAGGACCGGCTCCCCTTTCTCTGGAATCTTCACTTCCATTTCTCTGGAACGTTCTTTTCTCTGCTAGAAGCTTTCAGTGGAAGGAGGTAGGCTGATGTGTAACACATTCAACAGCAGTGAGCCATGGTTTATTTCATAATATACCGTCCAAACAAGACCAGTTTCAGATAGCCCAGTCTCCTGTATGCTTTCAAGGGTAGAGGACAAGTCAGCCAATTCTGTCCATTCAGAAAGCTTAAGAGGGGGAAAGAATGAAATTGTTTTCTAATTAAGTGCACTTCTTTCTTGCATCAGCATGCTGACAGTAAAAAATTGTGAGGCACCACATTAGTGGTTCCACATTACTGCATACTACACCACAGCTGCAATCTGTTCTGTCTTCATGCATCACAAACCTTTGGGGTTGTACACTGTGTAGTACCATGGCCCCACTAGATACTTGCAGGCAGAATCAAGTACCCTTCCCTCCAGGCTGGTCCCCTGTTTAGTTCCTAGCCTTGTGCTGTGCTGTGCCCTCTGCATACATGAGACTCTAGTCACACACATATACTGGGCTTTTCTGAGATGTGCCCTCTCTTCCCACACCAGATGCAGGTTCCTTGTCTTGAGTGCCTTTTCCTGATTTCTCCACTTGCCAGAATTTTGAAGAAAGAGGATCAGGCACCATACATTTATTTGCTCATTTATTCAATTCATATATATGTCCTGTCAGTCACTGGACAAGACACAGATGATGAGAAGGTGACAGACTAGGTACCTGTGTCCAAATCAGAACCCCCTGTCACCTTCCCGCTGGGTAACTTTGGGCACTCAATTTAACAAACCTCGTGTGGAAAATCCTGACAGGTGGGCAGTAGGGGGATGAGGTGGCAGCCCTCAGCTGGGCGGAACGGCTGGTGCAAAGTAAATCCCGAAGTTGCTTCCTTCCCCTTTAAAGCTCTGCTTCAATCCTGCATATTCCGAGGGTGCCTCCTAAGTTCACCTGGTTGGAATTCAACTCCCTCTCCCCATCCTGCCCGTGGATGTTGCCTGGACTAAAGGAGCACATATTTCTTTCTGTTTTGTACCAGTTATTTGCATGAAATTCTGTCTACTCGATTTGATTTCAAGTTTTAGAGGAAATGATTTAAGTGTCTGCCCTCTCTGTGAGGCCTGAATCACTTACATTAAACTCAACACATAGCTTTTTGACTGTGTCCTGTGTGCCAAGCACTGTATTAGGTAGGGCCCATGCAAACGGGTCAATAAGCCACGTTGCCTGCCTGCATGAAGTTAGAGCATAACCAGGGAGAATGCAATGGGCATTATCACTTCTGTCTATGTGGACCTATCCCTTCATCTGGAAATTACATCACCCTTCCTTTGAAAAATTGTTCTTACAATTGGAATCATTGGCACCCAATCTTCACCCCGTCCTGTACCCATACCCTTTTGCCTTGTGACCCTGTAGTCCCTCCCACCGAGGTGACAGTACCTTTCCCTGGCCCTTGACATGTGCTCAACAATGTAGGTTGCTTTAACCAACAGAATGGTGTTGAATCCATTGTGCCATTTCTGAGTTTGGTCCTAAAGACCCACAGTGGGCTTTCACTCCCTCCCTCATACCCCTGTTACTGCCTTAAGAACTTCCCCTTCAGCCTGGGCACCAGAATAAGGCACATTAATGGAACAAGCCTGAGTTTAATCCACCAGCCAGACCTGCAGCTTCAAGCAGAGTCCCCTAGTCTGTACTGGCCAACCTCCAGCTGCATGAAGAATGAATGCTTACTGTACTTTCCCAGAGATTTTGTGGTTGTTGGTTTTGCAACAATAATCGATCTTATGCTAACTTCACCCTTGCCCTGTCCTCCTCCCTGCCCTTCCCTCTACCCAAGAGCTTGAAATGTGGTCCAAATGGGATTGCCATCTTCTTACGTCCTCCCTCAATCAGAGCCACAGGGTTTGGTCCAGGGCAAGTATGTGACCCAAAAAGGAATAATCAGAAGTCTTCTCAAAGACCTTCCCTATTCGAACCAAGAGAAATGTGAGCTTAGGGCCCCCTGGCACAGATGTGATTCCATCCTTCTGATAAGAGCAAGCATGTTGTTGACAGAGGAGGGGGTGACAGACAGACAGACAGACAGACGGACGGAGGCAAGGAATAGAAACAGACTGACACAGCAAGACCAGTCTTCATGGCCCTCGTGCAGAACCTGGGAATCGGGGAGGACCCCTCATTTCTGCTTTCCTCAAGGTTGTTCAGCATTTCCTTTAGTTGTATGAGCTAACCCAGCCCAACAAATGTCCTTTTTAGCTTCAGCTGATTCAAGTTGAGTTTCTGTCTCTTGCAACCTTGAAAAATCCAGAAACTAAAAAAAAATGAATATGCTATACAGCCTGAGACAGCTGTCCTGGGGTCACAAAAGGGGCTGTGAAGGCACAGGATGAGGGCCCCTGGCCCAGCTTGGGTAGTCAGAGGAGGCTTCTGGGGGAAATGAGCAATTAGGCTGACACCGGAGGATGAGCGGGAGTTGGCCAGAGAGGAGAGAAAAAGGGAACAATTTCAGAATGCCTGGGGGCTCATGGTGAGAAATGAGTTTGGGAAGATTGGCAAGGGACCAGGGTGGGAGGGCCTTGTAAGTCAAGCTAAGGAAGTGGGATATCTCCTGATGGCAGGTAGGGCCCTTACAGGACTTGACACAGGGATGTCATAGCCATTGAGAAGGCTTTTTTTTTTCTGGCTGCACAGTGGAGACTGAAATCAGGATACCTGCTAGGAGGCTGTTGAAAGCATCCAGGCATGAGATGAAGGCCTTCTGGATTCTGGCGAGCCTTAGGCATTCAAGTAGGGCTTTCTCTGAGTGCGTGTGCATGTGGTTTTTTCAGAAGGATTGAAAATTGGGGAGTCAAAGCCACTTTCGCAAAGCTCCCTTTGCGAGGAGCTGTGCCTTCCACTTAAGACTATGAGGAACCTTCGACAAGGGGATGATTGGCCACTTGTTCCATAGTTCTCCTAAGGACTTGACTGAGTTTGTACAACCTGGGTGTCACCACCCTGGGGCCATCAACTCCTTCCCTACTACTCAAGATGTGCGGTGTTGCATTTACCCAGAATCAAACGCTTCTCACTTACTTACCTAGCAGCTGTCAAAGCCTGAAATTCCATTCTGTAGGCGGAAGCAATGTTCCCGCCTCCATCGGCGCGGCTTCATCTCAAGTCTGTTATCTGTCCGCAACAGTGAACAGTGGCGCTCCAGTCTCCCTTCCTCTCTCCTATGAGCAACCATTACAGACCAATTCTGCCCAAGTACAAACGCATCTGTTAGCTGTTGTCATTCCAGAGCCATGAGCCTGGGAGCTTTAATAGTTTTTCTGAGAGACCTCCAGTGGAAGAAATGGCTTGGTGATATACAACCAAAACCCAGAAGGAGAAAGCAGTGGCTTAACTCCTCTTGGAGCTGGCAGGGAAGGAGAACACTGTTTCCTGGGCAGACAAGGGGACACTGGCTTTGGGAAACCTCAGGATTCAATTCCTCATTGAGGAAGATGGATTCAAAAGGAAGACGTAAGGGAAAGTGCTTAGATGAGCTACATTGAATTTCACCCCAGCTGGCCTAATCCCTCTGGCACCTGTGGAGGCAAAATACATTGGCTGGACTGTGTCCAGAGGGCTGAAGCCGGGAGGACATGAAACAAGAAGGAAAAAACTATTGGTTTCTGGATTGTGTAGGCAATCCTTCTGTTTTTTGTAGAACTCTTGATATCTCCTTTGCATTTCCCTACAGTCCTGCGAGTGTAAACAGGAACAAGATACGGCCCAGGGCACCTCCCAGCCAGTCTTCTGGACAGAGGAGGGCCTTGGCTTTGACATCTGCACGCAGCAGGCCTCTGGGCGTGTAAAGTAGCTCACCATCGGGTCCTCTTCCCCATCTCTTTGGGGCTTTTGACCACACACATAATGAGGTCGCACTTCAGCCATGCCTTTGTTTGACCCCAAATGATGTTCCCACCCTCCTGACAAAGCGGCTTTTGTGTCTTATGTCAAAATAATCACTTGCCCAAAATGATGGCTAGACCCAGAAATATCTCTGCTTTATCCCTAGGGAATAGGGGGGAAAAAGTGTTAAATGTTTAACCTGGATTGATGAGGTTTGCTGAAACTATTGGATGAAATAAAAACTTTCCTACAGGCATAAATCACTGGGGAGAATTTTTCCCCCCTTGCATTGATTTTTGGATTTGGTTAATGATTCCAGCGCTGAGAACATAAGGCCGGGTGGAAGTTAAAGAAATGGAAAGGCTGCATTAACCTCTAAATTTTACCTATATGTTGATTTTTGACAGTGAAATACTATAATTAACCCAGACTATTTTCCCAAGATTTAATTTCTGCTGATGTTCAAAAGTATTGCAGAAAAGCTGATTCCTAATTATTACATACAGCATTGCATAAATTTCTTCCTAATTAAAAAGCCTCTAAATTCTAAATAATCAATTTATGAAGACTTGGTTTTGAAAAATTAGGCATTTAATTTCTAAAGATTTATTAGTAATTTGTGCTGTAGCTAGTTAATTATGGTTATAATACTATTGCAGTCATAGTGGAGATTGATGTAATGATACGATTGCAAATTTATTTTGATATGTCTTCTTTAATATGAGAGAATTACAATATACTTAGTTTCCAGTCCCTTCTTAATTATGCTTGAAAGCATTAGTTTAATGAAAGATAAGAGGGCTTGATAAGTGTACCATCAGAGTTTATTTGAAAAACTATTTTCAACATGGAACAAACAAATTGATTTTTGCCCTGGCAAAATGAAATTTGCAGTTGGTAATAAATTAGCAGACAGAAATGCCTTAAAATTAAATAGTATTTGATACAGAATGTCCCATTAACCATTGTGACAATCCACAGAGAGCTTAGCATGAGAACGTAGTTAAACTGTGCAAAGGAAGCCTGCCGACAGAAATGAATAGGACTCAACATAAACAATGACGGCGTTGTAAATATTCACAAACGCATGGGAGAGGTGGCCAGGAGTTTATCCTCCTTCCTTCACCATGTGACTTTTCGGGCATTAAAAAAAAAAAGAATCTAGACACTGTTTTGGACATCACCAGCTTCTTCTTTGAAGTTGTTAGGGGAGAGAGATTTTTTGATTCAGCGGTGGAAAAGGCCACCACACTGTTTCATTGAACAGAAACACATGAGCCTTCTGGATAAGCTGGGCGACAGAAACGTATTGCTGGTTGCAAGAAGAAAGGAAAGGGAAGAACGTAAAAGCAGTTTCACAGAATGTGTGGAGCCAGCTGTGCTCAGAGTGCAACGTGCCAAATTCAAGTTCGCTGAAGGACACGTGTCCACATGGAGGGAATCTGGAAGGGATTCCTGGGGGAAGCGGCGAAAATTCTAAAGCTGGAGATCTTTGTGATCAAATTCCAGGTATTAAAGTTGACTGGGTGACCTATCAGTCCTTGCCCTTCTTGTTTTACATGGCAATGAGCTTGGCTTTTTTTGGTTCTGCCACTTCTTTAGGGAGAGTCTCAGTTTGGATGGTTTTTGTTGCTGCTGTGGCTTTTACCAGGCAAGGTCTGTTTGTTTCACTGTTCTAGTTTTTCTGCAGCACACCGTTCCACACGGCTGTGTCACTTTGAGAAAGTTACTAAACATCTCCTAAGCCTGTTTCCTCTTCAGTAAAAAAGGTGCCAGTAAGAGAATCAGCTCCATAGTGTTGCAGGGAGGATAAAAGGTGGTGACCCCTGCTAGCCAGCACCCGGCAGCGCTAGGAAGCCAGCTAACAGTCAGCACAGGACCAGTGCAGAGAACTGGGTGACTGGTCCGTGGGAGGGCTCGGCAGTTTTCATTCACTCATCTTACCAATATTCATTCTCCACCCCCTCTGTGTCAGTATGGCTTATTTGCTATGGACACAGAAATAAATAGAATGTATGGATATCTGCCCTCTCAGAATTCACAATTCAATGGATAAGATAATTGCGTAGAGAAATAACAATGGTTAGGTTTAGGTTGCGTGGGACACAGAGAGAAGAGCCTTAGATGGCTTGAAGAGACCTAAAAGAGAAGATGGTGAGTATATGAGTCCGGAACGAAGGCCAGCTGGGTGGGGAAGAGTACCGACTCAGGTAGGGACGCAAGACTGAAGGTGCCTAGGGCGCTAGGAAGGAGCTGTAAGAAATGCAAGTTGGCTGTGGCCCAAGAGGTCAGATGAGGCTGTGGAGAGATGAGTCTGAAGGTTGGCAGGGCCCCGGGGTTGTTTATTGGGTGAAAGAAAACCTGTGGGGTGTAAAGTGCCAGGCATACCTGTGCGTATATGAGTAGACACATTCATGTTTCCGCTTCAAAAAATAGCACAGGTTTTAAAATATGGAGTGGCAATCTACTTGGAATGTTTAAAATAACCAAATGCATATTCTTTCATATTTATCAAGTTTGAGCTTCACAATAATTAACATCATCATCAAAGGAAAAAGTAATACGGCTTTAAAAGTTACTCTTTGGGGGTATTTTATCACCTGTACAGTAAGCTTATAACCCTCTTCCTTCAGTCAACAAACATTTATTCAACTCTAATTTATGTGCTGGGCATTCTGCTAAGCCCCATATGATTACTATATTATATTTTTTTTCCTTTTCCCAGTAATTTCAGTAAAACATTAATGATTTTGATAATAATTTTACATTAGGTTAGCTGTGTCCTTCACATTTTAAAAACCTGATATTGAACTTATTTAAAAAGTACGTAATGAGTATCCATTCTGTCCCAAATAGGCATATGGACATTTGTTCATTGGTCAAGCTCTACATCATTGTAATGTTTTCTATATTCATGATCAGGGATTAGAACTAACCATATGACCTTGCATAACTCATGTAACCACAGCAGGCCTCAATTTCCTGATCTAGAAAGGGAGTCCATTTCACAGTTCTTTACCATCTCAAAAACTGCGTGATTTTTGAACATGGGTGAGCTCTTTAGGAAAAACATGCATTTCCTTGTATAAGTCTCAAGAGCTGATATATACAAACTTTACCTGAAAGCTCTAACTTTTCATGTACTCTGTCACTACAATTCAGGCTGATGCCAAGGTAAATCTTTTGGGTAAAAGTTCCCCTAATTTTGGATTTCTGATATCATACAATTGTACGTGAAATTTATTACCATTCCATGTGACTTCATTCATGTGTCCACGTACTAGTTTCTGCCAAAATAAAAAAGCAGAAAAGCTCCAGGTTTGGGGACTGGCTGGAAGGGAGTCGGCCAGGCACCATGCACTCCCCTGGGAGGAGTTAAATAACTGAGGCAGGCTCCTGAACTCCGGGTCATGGTTTCCAGGCTGGTCCATCACCATTAACTACAGAAGCCACATAACCGCCCCGGATGCTCCCACATCGCTCCCATTATTATCGATAAAAGTTACACTACTATACCAAGGGGAGAGAAAGGCCACAATAAGGCTTTTAAAAAGCTATTTAATATATCAGCTTTCACAAAGATAGACGGCATCACTAAGACAAAATGAGAAAAGATGTGCCAACTTTACAAAGTATTGGCACTGTTAATCATATTTTGAAATATTGCTGGCATATATCTTGGAAAACACAGCACAGTTGCCATACTTCCAATGGGAGACGTGACAGTTTTAATGTTAAGATACACTGATAATTTCAAGCCCTTCTTTCTCCCTTATATGGGGTAATCTAAAGAAGTAAATTAGGCAACGAGGTGGGTTCCAGGATCTTAAGTGTCAAAATCGAACGCTGTATATTCTGTCACATTCCATTACAAAGATATCACAAAAATTTTATTCAACAAAAAACTACATGCATATATGTATGCTCTAATGTTATAAAATTATGTACATCAATACATGTTTTTATAAAAAGATTTTTAAAAATAATCAGCTGGGTCCCATTTATACTTCCTCATTTTCAATTTTTAAATATGCCCTAAGAAATAAATAAAATGCAAGGGTCAGTAGATTTCAAAGCTTTCCATGTTTGTTATTTTGATCTTCCCAATTCTGTGAAGTGGGTTGGGTGCATACTCTTATGCCCATCTTACTGATAAGGAAATGTGAAGTTAGTATCTTGCCCAAGGTCCCCAGATTATATGTGGCATTGGCAGGATGTGATCCCTGTCCCTCTGCGGCTAAATTCAGGGCTCTTCTGGCTACACCATCCTGGCTTTCTGACATGAGATCACTCACAGATAGACCAGTGCACACACAGACACGAACCAGGAGGGTGTGGGCTTCCTGTCTAGTGCCACGTATCACTGTGATGCTCACTGAGAAATAGGGTCTACTGAGCCTGCTTATTTCTGATGCACTTGTCTGTCTAATTTCAATTAAGACTTGAGGAACTATGGCAGATACTTTGAGTCGCTATTGTCCTTTCTTTCGGATTAAAAGAATCTTGGTTTTCTTCAGTGTAGAATCTACCCACTTAAAACATTCCATCTTTCGGCTCCTTTGTAGCGATGTGTAGCTATGGCTGACAAAGTCCTGGCCAACTAAATGAAAAGAAAGTCTCTTAATGAGGCTTCAGAGAAAACTATTTAAATGGGAACAGAATTGTTAGCTTTACTTTTTATCTTATCCCCCTTTATCCTTTTTTTCTTTCTACCCGAAATGCAGACAGAATGCTGAAGGGGTAGCAACCAGTTTGCAAGCATGATGATGAAAGCTACATATTTAACTAACAGAGTAGAAAGGTGGAAAGAGCTTGGATCCCCCAGGGCATTAGGGAGCCATTTGTCCTGAGATCTGACTGACTATCTCCAGAATTCTCCTTCTGTGAAAAACATAGGCCCCTAGCTTATTAAGCCATTGTAGCTGCTGTGACTGAACTCAGTCCTGACGGACAGAGTAAAACAAACTAAACATGAAAGAAAAAATTGTTGGATGGAAGCAGAAGGAAATTCAAGGTTTGTCTCTCAGGCAGAGAATATATATAATCAGCAAGTCCCCCATCAACTACCCATCCCCTAGAGGCCATCACCAGGAATGCCTTGGGTTAGGGTCTCAGCTGCAGTTTCCAGAGAAGCAAACCTCAGGGTCGGGCTTTGTAATTTGCCACTTCACGTCTCTGTTTCATTATTTGCAAAATGGGGATGTTAATAAAACCTTCCTCTTAGGATCGTTCTGAAGATGTAATAACATAGTACATAATGCACTTAAAATACCACCAGCCACCCTGGAAGCACACAATAAATACTACCCATTAGTACCGTGATCTGAAAAAAGAGGCCGATGCTTAACAGTTCTGCGTGGGCAAGAAGAACTGATGCCTAAAGACACAGTCCCTGCAAGTCTCCCCTTTCCACAGACAGGACCCCCATACGGAGCGCCGCTTCCTTTACCCCATCTTCTTCCGCACAAAATATACTATCAGTATGGGAGCTTTGCCTTGGGAATGATCATGATGGTAAAAAAGAAAAAGGGCAAGGAGTCTATGCTGGGTGATTTGGAGGTTCCAGCATAAGTATCAAACATAGTTCTTGCCTTCCAGAGAACCCACATTCTGGTGGGTGAGGGAGAAGGGAGCAGCGTGTTCCACAGTGCGTGCCTCGTGACAGGTTGTTCTGCAGGGTGCTAATAAGAAGTAGCACACAGTTTCAGAGAAACAAGCTCTTGATATTTGCCTGAATCTCTCACCAAAGGTTTACTGGGGGTCTTGGACTAAATATTAAAAAGGAGCAAAAAAAAAAAACCCAGAGTCAGAATGGAACTGCACCTTAGAAGAGGTCTGATAGGATGTGAACGCCCCCAGGGTAAAAGTATCATCTCATTCATTTTAAAACATCAGTACCAATACCTACAGAATCCGTTTTCCCAGTTGGGTTTTTGATAGTGTTCTGCCTCTGGGATTTTTGCGTTGGCCAAAACCACAAGTACTCAACAATTCTACTTCTGGCTCTGATGAAGTAGCTGGTAGCAGACCAATGTTCCTAAGGAGAACAAGTAGAAAGGCCAGAGAGAATTGAAACAAAAACCCGCCTGAAGGCATCAGATCTGCCGAGGCTCCCAGGAGTGGAGGGGCAGAGCTCTCTGGGAAAGGCAGGGCCTAGACTCTGCCTCCCACTGATGTTCTCATTCTTAGTTGTCTAAGGCAAGGGGTTAAAAAGTCAAACAAAAGAAAGGCTGCTAAAAAGCAGATGTGGGGGAGGGGGTGGTTAGAGTCTCGTGGTGCTGGAAAGTCAAAAATTCAAGTTCAGGAGGATAGGTTCTTCTAACATCCCACGCTCCCCTAAAACACAACACCACAGGAGCAGGTGAACCCAAAGGAGACAGGACATAAGAAAGGTAATTCTTTGTCTCTGGTCAAAGGGACTTTTAATTAGATTAGAGAAACTTCCTCTACTCTAGATATCTGGATTCACCTTTTACCTGCAAAGAGAGTAAATCCTCTCCAAAGGAAGAGGACATCATCCATATCCTCTAAGATTTCTTTATCATCAATATTCTTCATTCTACCAAAACTCACCAAGCAAAATATGAAACAGGACCAAGAAGAAATAGATAATAGAAACAGACCCATAGGTGATCCAGATGTCATACTTTTCTTTAAATAAATGTTATTAGTACATTCAAGAAATACATGGTAGGATGGAGAATTTCACCAGCAAACTAGACTTTATTTAAAAAGAATCAAGTAGAAATTTTGTAATAAAAAATATATTAACTGACGTGAAGATCTCAGTAGATGAGATTACTTGCTGATTGGGCATAGGAAAACGGAGGATAAGAGACCTGTAAGAGAGGCTGGGAAAAAGTGTTCAGAGTGAAGCACAGAGCAGAGCTAAATAGATGGAAAAAACAGAGAAGTGACATAGGAGACATATTGAAAAATATACATATATAAATAGGTGTGTAGATACGTAGATATAGATAGATATAGATTTGCATTCCCAGATGGAAAGAAGAGAGATAATGGGACAGAAGTAGTTTTAAGGAGAAAAAGACCATAGATTTTCCAAAATTGATGGAAGGCATCACTACAGGTTAAAGAATATAATTCATAGCCCCAAGCTAGACAAAACCCAATTACTCAAAGCCACTTCCATCCAACACTATTGATTTGTTCATGGTTTAGAAGGAAAACCATGTGAAGCTTCATTGAGTTCATGTGATTTCAACTGGAGAATGAGATACTAGTGTTAAATTTGACCTCAACTTTGCCTTTAAACCTGAGTAAACCTAGGAAGATCAGGTTCAAATCAAGTTACCCTGGCTTGACTTTAGAATCAGAACAAAAATTAAAATTTCAGCTCTGTGATTTTTTTAACATGCTCTGACGTAAGAAGAGGCTGTGTCCCAAACTATATTGCCATCCTTATAACTTTTTCAGCTTCTTTCATCAGTTCTGATATTTTCCTGGAAAAATCTTGTCTTCTCTGACATTTGAGTACTGGTATTTAGCACTTTTATTTCAATTCCTTTTTCTGTTAAGAAATCAGCTATCATCTTTATTTTTTTAAGATGCCAAGTTTCACAAGCTGTGAATTCCTTTTTATAAAAAGAAAATTTTTTAACCTTACTTTTTTTCCTGAGAAGCTTATAGTTGAAGGGCAAAGCTCCCCTAATAAATTTTTAGTGAATATTTGAAGATTTTTTTTCCTGGACAGGATCCACCTGGAGCCTTACAAAGGCTGCAGATAAGGCGAGGCAGGGCTCTATCCCGGACTCTGAAAACTCTTATCTAAAATCACTCAGGCTTCCACTGCTTGATCTGATTTGATGAAAGCAGGGAGGAGTGCTATTTGTCAACACGTCAATGGATTCTCAGGTTGTTTTACATCTTCTCCAGCAATCTTGGCTACTTCATTCTTTCCAGAGGTCTCTTCTCACCGATGAATAGCCTTGGCAGAGCCCTGATGCTTTCCTTCCATATTCATAAGGTGTTGGCTGCACTCCGTTCCACATACCAGCAGGGTTAGCATAGCTGGAGTGCTGTGCAGCCAACAGCAACATGCTCCTTGGTGGAAAGCTGACTTGCTAACGCTTGTCCCCCTTTCACTCCCTGGAGCCACTGGTTTTTGGTTGTTTTTTTTCCCCCTCAAGAGTTACTGCTTACTAGAGCAAAAGGAGACAAGATGGCTGACTCACTATCCTTTTTTTAATAAAGACCATGCTTCTAGGGAATGGAGAATTGATTAGGTGTAGAGAAGGTATGCAGAAATAGTTATCAACCTTTTCCCCTTTTCGTTCTCTAGCAGACATTTTGAGCACCTGTTATTGGCAAGGTCCCATGCAGGGGGTAAAGATGGGATGGGGGGAGAAGATGACAATGAATTGGGCATGGCCTCTGCAGTTCAGCGGTTGCCCACAAAGAGAAAGACCCTCACCGATGATACAGTAAAGTTAGTTACAATGACGTAAAACAAGTAAAGTTTTTCAAAGTTTCTGTCCCGAAAGATCACCCCTCACTCCTCTTCGACACCCATCCTCCAGTTGCTGATTGCTTCTCAAAGACCGTAATTTGCTTACTATGTTTTGTCAAGGATCTTAATAGGCCTCATGCCCACCGGGCATTTATTGTATATATATTTTTTTAATCCATGGAAAACAAAATCAATTCTATAGGACAAGAGAAAAAAATACAAGGAGTATAATCCTAAATCCCCTAAGACAAATACCAAATCTGGCTAAATGCCATCAGCAGATCAAAGAGGTAGGTGTGCTTAGCTTCATTTCTCTGCTTATTCTATGAGACCTGAACCCTTAGAGGCCAAGGCTATACTGTAACCATCCCTTACTCCCCAGAGATTAGAACAGAGACCTGGCATCTAGTGGAACTCGTGGAAGTCATTGAAAGCATTTCTTTTGTGCCAGAAGGCTGACAAGTAATCTATAGCAATGATCCAAGACAAACTGGCAACCATCGTATGCTCACAGAAATGTTACAAGCATTGCCAGGCACCAGGTGTTGAGTTGGGTGTTGTGAAAATACAGACTTACTTAAGAGGGAATTTCTTCTCTCACTTGGCTTACTGTGTGGCTGGAGAACTGAGACATGTGCAGAAATGTCCATCATCCAAGGCAGTATGGCATGAGAAAAGGAATGGCGGAGTAAACACTCTAGATCTGAATTGCCAAATATATTAGCAACACATGGCTATTTAAATTAAATAAAATGAGATAAAACTTAAAATCTTCTTCCACAGTGACATTCACTACATTTCAAATCCCCAATATCCATATGGGGCTAATGGCTTTGGCATTGTAAAGCACACATATATTTCCATCATTGCAGAAAGTTCTGTTGAACATGCTACTCTAGAAATCCAGAGAGGTGAGAAAGTTCTTCTGTTTGGTTGGTCCCGGGAGGTGTCATGGCAGGTGTGGTAGAGGAGCCAGCCCTCAGTGGAATGGCAGGACATTGATGAGAAAGGGGGAGACCTTCCAGAGGGAGGCACTGCTTTGCTCGGGCTGCCCTAACGGAAGATCACAGACTGACTGGCAACAGAAATTTGTTGTCTCACAATTCTGAGGCCGGAAGTCCAACTTGCAGGTGAACACACTGCTGTTGCCCCTTCACACGGTCATCCCTCTGTGACTAGGCACCCCTGGTGTCTCTGTGTCTTATAGGGGCATTGGTCATATTGGATTAGGCCTCCCCTTAGCAACTTCATTTTAACTCGACACCTTTTTAAAGACCTTCTCTCCAAATATGATCACATTCTGAGGCACAGGAGGTTGAGACTTCAACATATAAAACAAGACAGGATCATCTACCTTGCAGCCACATTAGCCACAACAGAGAGCAGGGTGACAGAAGCCACAGCCACCACTGCCACACCAGACCCTCATGCTCAAGTATTTTGCATTGCCTCAACTCAGAGTGATAAATAATGAGCCCCCCATTCATGCCAAGGCTTCCTAATGGCTGCCAGTCAACCCCACCAACCCTTTGTTTTGGTGCCTCTAAGTTATCTTCACTTCCCTCTCTCTGCCTGTAATGCAGAGTGATTTTTTAAGTCCTGCAAGTTTTTCTAGAATAGACACCATCTTTCAAAAACATCTTTTGTTCTATTGGTATCCCCACATTTTTTGACAGTTACCTAAAGGGCTACTTCCACCGTGATCTTTTCAGGATATCTTCTACCAGCTACATCCTGTGCTCCTTAAGATGCCTTCAGTGGTCCCCTCCTGCCTGTGGTCCAGTACTCGAGGTGTTCCTCACCAGAAGCTAATTTTTAATATCTGCCACAGGTCTCACCACAGATGAACAAGGGGACTGACCAGGCAATGTGGTAGCCAAAAGGACAGTCTTTTGAGTAAAACGAACACAAAATAAAATTCAGAATTCAATACTCATTTGAGGCTTGTTAACTGAAACTCAGTTTTCTTGTGTAGAATACTTACCTTGAATGTTGCTAGAGAGATTGCTTAAGACTATGTACAAGGTGTACCTGCTTGACTATGGTATGTGCTCAGTAAAACGTGTGATCATCATCGTCCCTGACTCTGCTTTGCACCTTGGAGCACACCGTCTCACCTGCTGGCTGGGACCTGTCCTCTTTGTACTCCTATCTTAGCTCCCCTTCTTCAAGCACCCGCCATGAGAATATTCTCAGTTCTCAACCAGCCCAAGCTGGAAGTGTCAGGAAATTAAACAGCCCTCAACAAGGACAGACAGGAAGTTGATGGATAAATATCTGAGCCTTCTTGCCCATTTGGGAGGATAACTCTCAAGGGCAGTCTACCCTTTCTCCCAAGATCCCCAGCAGGACTGAACTCCAAATGCCCACAAAGTCAACTTCTCAGTAGCGCACATGTCCCGTCACCATCTTACTTCCTCATTTCCCCACCTCTGCTTCCAGGAATTCCCCACCTTAACTACATGCACTCAAAACCTTCTCTCAATATCTATTTCTGGGGGAACCCAACTAAGAGACAGAGTACGTGCCACCTTTCATCACTGCACAGAACAGTCTCAGTCTCTCACTTCTTAACTCCACAGTAACACCCAATTTAATGGGCTGCAAACAACTGGTGTTCACTCCAGGCAATTGTCACGAGGAATTGGAGAGCTATGGTTCATGTAGCATCTCCAGGACTACCAGAGGTCTTTTTCCATTACAGAACTGTTGAAGGAAGACTCGCATGGCTCCACACAGCAGGCAAATCGAGCAATGCCACCACGGCTTATAAAACAGAACAATGAGAAAGACTGTGCTGCTCAAGAATGAGTGTGCCAGTGCAGCAGGTTCTCCGTGATTGTATCCAATGACCTAGAGCCCTGTGGTCACAGTGGCCTGACCCCACTGCTTGGATCTCCCTCCATTCATTCTTACCAGGGAAAAAATGTGTAGCTCATGAATATCTTCTACTGACACAACAAAAATTTTTTTTTACATTTATTTTCTGGTTGTTTTCCCAAGAGACCCTACAACTGACTTTGCTTTTGTCATTGAGCATCTGCTAGTGAAGGTTCTGTGAACCTTCTCCGCCCTCATCAGATCGCACACCATCTGCCATTATCCGCTGGGCTTGCACATTCTCCTGGTTGACAGCCACTGTAAATTTCTGCGTGTCTGGAACACATTTATCATCCACTCAAGGCCGTGCTCAGAACTGTGTTACCTCCATCGTGCCACGGGGTATAAGAACCTTCTGGAATCAACTTGAATATTTGGGATGCAGAGAGAATGCAAAGTCCTAGAATATTATTGGCCATTAGACTCTCTGAGGTGGAACTATGCTGGACATTTCTCAAGATGTGAAAGAACTAAAGAGGTGTGCAGAGTGTGAACTGTAGAAAGTTTTGCTTTCTTTATTATGAAGGACTTGGTGGTAGGGTCCCGTTCAATCATATGCAGAATTTAAAGTAACCAATCAACCGTGGGGTTCATGTCCAAGCCAGCTGAGCAGTGCCCCCACGTTCACGCTCCAAAAATGTTACTGTTCAAGTCCCCATGGGTACAGAGAGCTATGTTACTACCTTTAGGTGATGGGATCTTACTTTCACATTTCAGGAATTCTTCTAGCAGGGAGTTGCAGAAAAAGACAGAAGTTTTTCTAATTTCGATCCTGGACAGATTTTAAATCAGACATGTGCTTCCATCAGACAGTTGCACGTTGCTATAGACCTTGCCCGCCTTTTCATGTCTGAGCACCGTTTACAACAGTCCAGTTCTGGTTCTCACCCGCTCTCTTAGTGGGTGACCCATCCATCACTCTCCCGTGGTGAGTTTTAGTACTCTGGCCAGAACACACCGGGCTGATCCCTCCGTTCTAAAAATGACTGGTAACAGAACGACTGAGTGTGGGCCACCCTGTCACTCACAGTGGGTTGCTCTTCCTTTGATTTAGCAAACATTTACAAGCTGAGATATAACCAAGTGTACCTGGTCTGCCACTCATGAGCTCTCGTGTCCTAGCTAATTGCTAAATGCTGCTTTCCCAGGTGCCATCCTTAAATAGCTTCACAAATCTGTCTCCGGTGTTTTGTCTCAAAGTGGCAGCAGAATAAGTGCTGAGGGCGCATTGCCACATCGTCTAGTTCTCATCCGAACAAGGCAGTTCTTTTGATCCTGGACTTTCAACTGATACCAGCTGACTTGACAAAGAATTATTTAATTCGTGCTTGCTTGTCTCTATTTCCTTTGAAACTGGGATCAGTGAACTATCGGAGCCCAGGGCCATGTGTTCCCCATACATGGTTGTGACTTGCTGGTTTGTTTCATTTATTTATTCTTCATTTGTTTCATGGTCCATTTTAGAATAAACCTAACTTATTCTAAAGTCCTGTTGGAAAAAATTGGAGGGGTGTCTAAGCAGCAGTTTGATAGCCAGCGGGTCCTGAGGTTCCCTTACCTATATGAGTTCACAGGAACCAACGCTTGGTACATCTACCCAATTCCATGTCTGGCGATGTCATGTTAGAAGATTCTTCAAACTGGCCGTGATCAAAGTATAGACACCACGGAAATCTGCAGGCACTGCAAATCAGAGCTTCTCCCCCATGGAGAGCCAGTCGTTAAATATTTACCAGCACACCATTGGGCAAAGGTCAGCCAGTGTTTGGCA
Organism: Phyllostomus discolor; assembly: GCF_004126475.2. Lineage (NCBI taxonomy): Eukaryota > Metazoa > Chordata > Mammalia > Chiroptera > Phyllostomidae > Phyllostomus > Phyllostomus discolor. Next base: position 20,230,490 of record NC_040909.2, on the reverse strand, counting down.
TAAGAAGTCAAGATCATAGAAAAACCTTAGAAATTTTTCAGAGCAATTGGAGCTGTTTTTCTAAATCGGTGGATCCCAGCCCTTTGCTCCCCAATATTTCCTTTATATACTAAACATTGTATAAAACATTACATGTTATTCTGAAATGGAATTTATTGATAATAGAACTTACCTGCTACAAAACATTATTTTTAGAAACCAGCATAATATCCTAACAATAATACAAAGAAAAATGAAAAAGAAGTTATAATAAATTAAGTTATATTTTAAAATGTAAATGCCTGGGCATGACTATACTGGAAAACAAGATAAGGTAGGCAAATGGTCATGTCTTTTAGAGCCAGTACGTAGCACCAGCTACAATGCAGACTGACAGACGTGATGTGTTTTGACAATTTGGGGGAATCAGTATGATTGCCTGGAATGATAAGCAACTCATGGTAAAATTCTGCACAGCACAAAACACACTCTTCCCTCAATCCACAAGGAAATTGCACCTTGAAAGAACAAGGGCGTACTAAAACAAGGCAAAATTGTCTGTGTGTATGTATATAAGAAGGAATTTGTTCCTAGGCTCAGGTTAGTATTAACTACTTTCTAAAGTCATGTGGGACATCGGTCACTGTTCTTCATTGTACAGAACAACTGGCATCTCTAGCACCACCCACTAAATGCCAATAGTTCCCCAGTCAAAGAGGCAACCAAAAATATCTCCCAAAGCAGCCTAAGAATAGTACTGCCCTGGGTGAGAACCGACACAGTTTAAATCAAGGCCAAAGAATTGCCCTTGAGGGCCTAGCTTTATATGTACCCGCTTTGTCTTGATGGGTCGGTATCACAAAGGAGAATTTCTTGGTTGAAAGGACAGTGACACCTGGACATCCAGAGAGAGGTCTCAAGCTACCCAAAGTCTCAGCAAGTCCAAAAGAGGCAGAGATCACGGGGTGGAACAGCAGGGAGCTCCGGGAAAGGGACAGTGCTCCTCTCCAGCAGGGTGGTGCGGCAGGAGCCTGGGAGCTTGGTGGCTGGCTGAGGAAGGGGGCAGAAGCAGCGACCTAGGGAAATGGCAAACTTTAAGTGGAATCACCAATTCTGCTTATGAAATCGTCTGTCATCCAGGAATTGCAGGTGGCATAAGGAACACTCATGCTGGGGCCTTACAGAGCCAGGGACCCCCTGGAAATGACTCTGTAAATGATCTGTTCACCCTTGGCTTCTTTCATACATTGTGGTTAAGGTGCTTCTTGGTGGGGAGTTGAGAGCAGACAATTATCCAGAGAAAAATGCACATTTTTTTCTGTTTTGTTCTCGGCCCCTCACTTCCTTCTTTCTCCTGAATATAATGTCTTAGATATTCCTTTAAAAGTAAAAATTATGCCCTGAAATATGGAGGTTCTGGTGTTTCTTCATTAGGCGTTGCTATTAACCAAGGAACCTGGTTATATAGATGCTGACATGAGGTTTCATCAAACTGCTCTTTGTACTTTAGAGTTAAATATTCAAAGCCCGTTCTGGAGTGACTTCTAAACTCCCAGCTCCCCTTCCCCCAAGTATCTGAAGTGCTGATGGTTGAAGCTCCTCAGACCCTCTCAAGGTTGTTGACCGGAGTGGCTGCTCTCCAACTGTTTCAATCCAAAGACCAATGGAGAGGATTTAAAAAAACAAAAGACAACAACAACAGAAACAGCTGTGAGTCATCTGCCTCATTCACTCTTTATTTTTTAAGGAAACATTTGTATTGAAATATGAAATATACAAATCCTAAGCCCACAGTTTGGACCTTTTTTTATTTTTACAACACAATGTACACATTCAACCAGCACCCTGATCCCGAAACAAAAAACCAAGAGCCCCTTTGTTCCTTGTTCCAGTCACCAATCCCAGCCCCAGGACGACAGGTATTCTGACGTCCAACAGCATGAGTTAACTAGACCTGTTCTTAAACTCTGTGTAGAAGCAATCATAGAGGTATGCTTTTTGTGTGTGTTTCTGGTTTCTTTCACTCAACACTATGTTTGTGGCATTTATCCATGCTATCGCATATAATTGAAGTTCATCTGTTCTTGTTGATGGATAGTATTTTATTGGATGAATATATCATTTTATTTATTCATTCTATGACTAACAAATATTTGGGTAGTTTTCTCCTTTAAGCTAGTATGATTTGTGCTGCTAAGACCAGTGTTTTGTACATGAACATATGTGTGCACTTCTATTTTGTATATATACAGGAGTGAAATTACCATGTCCTGGATTTTGAGTATGCCAGATTTCAGTAGATATCGACAGAGGGTTTCCCAAGGAGTTGTACAAATTTCAGTTCCACCTGGAAGTGTATGAAAATTCAGATTTCTCTACATCTTTGTGTACCCTTGGTATCACTGCTTGTTTTTTTGTTTTCATTTTAGCGATGCTGGTGGGTATGCAGTGGTATTGCATTGTGGGCTTAAGTTTTGTTTCCTAGAAAACCAATGAAGTTGAGCACTGTTGCAAACAAGACAAAGTAGTTAGCTGCAATACACTAGCGTTGACGGCATTTATCCTCAAGGGTTAGTGTCTCTACTATACTGGTGGTTAAATAGTTTGTTAAATACTGTTTTCCATGGCAGCTTTATTGAGGTATGATTGACATACTTTAAACTGTAATTTTTAAAGTGTAAAATTTGGTGTTTTGACAGATGTATACACCTATGAAACCATCACCATAAGCAAAATAATGCACATATATAACAAAGAAGACCATCAACAAATGAAAGGGAAAGGTTCATATCCAAAATGTATAAAGAACACATGCAACTCAGTAGCAAAAGAATTAACAATCCAATGAAAATATGGGCAGAAGGCCTGAAACACACATATTTTTTTCAAAGAAAACATACAGATGGCCAACACATACATGAAAAGGTGCTCAGCATCACTACTCATCAGGGAAATAAAAGTCAAAACCATGCATCTGATGGAATGACTGATATCAGAGAGATAAGAATTAACAAGTATTGGTGAAAATGTGAAGAAAAGGGAACCCTTGTGCCCTTCTGGTGGGAATGTGACTTAGTGCAGCTACTATGGTTCCTCAAAAATTTAAAAATAGGAGTACCATATAATCCAGCCATTCCACTTCTGGGTATTATCCAAAGGAAATAAAAACACAAAGATATCTGCCTCCTCATGTTTACTGCACCATTATTTACAACAGTCAAGACCTAGGAACAGTCTAAGTGTCCGTTGATGGATGAAGAAGATGCAGTATATAGACACACAGTGAAACATTATGCAGCCATAAGAAAGAAGGAATCTCACCATTTGCGACAACATGGATAGAACTTGTGAGCATTATGCTAAGTGAAACAGTCAGACAGAAGAAGACAAATATCGCGTGATCTCATTTATAGGTGAAATCCAAACACACACACACATACGCAAACTCATAGCTATAGAGATCAGATTGATTGATGTTTATGGGAGGCACAGGTGGAGGGATGGGAATGGGGGTTGAACAAAATAGGAGAGGTTCATCAAAAGGTACAAACTTCTAGTTATAAAATAAATAAGTTCTGGGGGTGTAAAGTACAGCATAGTGACTATTGTTGATGATACTGTATTGCATTTGCATGTTGCTAAGAGTGTAAATCTTAAAAATGGTAACTATGCATGGTGATATGTGTCAACTAGACATTGTAGTGATCACGTCATAATACATACCTAAATTGAATCATTATGTTATATATCTGAAACTAATACCACCTTATATTTCAATTATATCTCAACTAAAAATAGTAATAATGAACATAGCCACCCTTACCCTGGGAATTTCTGCATGTGGTTTTGTAATCTCATCTTCCTGTCCATCCCTATTCCCCCAAACCCTGTCTTTAGGCAACCGCTCATCTGCTATCTGCTACTGTGTATTGTATTTCCTAACGTCAGTGAAACCATACATTAAATACTATGTTGTGTCTGTCTTCTTTCTCTCAGCATAATTATTATGAGATTTATCTATGTCATAGCACATACCACTTCATTCCTTTTCATTGCCAAGAGTTTTCCATTGCATGTGTATCAATTCACCTGTTGAGGGACAGTTGGGTCATTTCCAGGGTTTAGCTATTACAAATAAAGTTGCTATAAGCATTCGTGTTATTTGCTAAAAACATGCTTTAATGTTTCTTGAGGAAGTAACGAGGAGTGGAATGGCTAGATTAGTTAGTAGGTGCATATTTAACTTTCTAAGAAATCTCCAAACCCTTCTCAAAGTGTTTGTATGATTGTAGACTTCTAGTCTTGGTGTACGAGAGCTCCCGTTTCTCCATGCCCACAACACGTGGTGTGGCAGTCTTTGTAACCGCAGTGATTCCAGCGAAGGTGTGGTAGCATCTCACTGTGGTTTTACTGCATTGCCCTGTAACTCATGATACCAAGCACCTTTCCATGTGTTTGTTTGCCGTTGTAGTTTGTCTTTGGTGGCACTTCTGTTCAAGTCATTTACTCACTGAAGGTCAAGGTGGGGTGCTTGAATTATTATTATTAAATTTTAAAATGTCTTTATGTATTGTGGGTACAAATTTGTTTTCTAATGCATGCGTTTCCTTTCATCTGTTGTTTGTGTTCTCATTTTTTTTGGCAGAGTTTGTTCAAGGAAAGACATTTTTAATTGCGATAAAACCCAAATCATCAATTTGCTTTTTATGTATCATACTTTGGTGTCCTATCTAAGTAACCTGTGCCCAACCCAAGGTCACAATATTTTGTCCAATTTTTCATCCAAAAATGGATAGATTTATGTTTTAATTTTAAGCCCACGATCCATGTTGAGTGAGGTTTTGTATGTGGTGTGAACTGTGGGTCCCTTTGTTTGTTTGTCCGCCTGTTGCACTGGCTATCTAATAGGCCTGGTGCTCTTTTATGACATGACTGTCCTTTCTCCTGGTCTGCATATACGTTAACTTCCTTATCAATGAATTAAAAGGATCGGGTTTATGCCATAGATTTTATTTTTTAAATGATGTCTTTTAATAATTAGTCTGAATTTTATGTTACTTACAGTGAGGCCATTCTAATCTCTTTGAAACAGTAGTAGGTTGTTGTTTCTGACAATCTGAAATTTCTACCAAGTTGTACCTGGCTCTGCTTAATCACTGTCTACCAAGAAGTGCTATTTGTTCATTCATTTATCTATTTACTCATCAAATATTTATTGAAGGATTACTGTGTGTAATGTCCTATTTATTATCGGGGTCATCACAGTGAACTGGAGAGAGGCGCTGCCCTCAAGGAGGCAACTTTCTGCTATCGGGGACATACAATAAAGAATAAGTGTAGGCCAGGTGGTAAGAACGACTGTGCATTTGAAAACGTAGGGCCAAGGAACAGACAGCGAGGAATGTGACCTAGAATCCTATTTTAAATGGAGTCGATTGTGTCTCACTTAAGGCCACCTAATCATAAAGAAACAGAAGGCAGGGATTTAATAACTCATGTTGGTATCTAAGCAGGGAATATTCCAGGCAGAGCGAAAGGAAACTCGGAGAAGCTGAAGAAGTGTATCCGGCATGTCTGAAAAATAGCTGCAGAGGGTTTGGGGGGCATTTGAACTGAGAATTTTAGATCTTGAAGAAACTTTCCATTTTATCCAGTTCAAGGATTGCTGGTCAATTTCATTTCAAAGCCAATTCAAATGGATTTGTTGTGAATGCCTACAGAGTATGAGTCAGCATTTTTATATATATATGAAGGTCCAGATCATAAATATTCTCAGCTTTGTGGGACATACCGTCCCTGCGGCAATCCCTCAGTTCTGTCCTTGGTTGAAAGCAGTCATGGGCAATATGTAAACACATAAATGCACATCTGCTGTTCTCCAGTAAAATTGTTTAACAACAACAGGTGGTGGGCTGGGTTTGGCCTTGTAATCTGCCAACCTCTGGGCTAGTCTGGTGTTGGGCAGCCTTACCCAGACCTTTTAGAGGTATGCATTAGTAATGCTGGCAGGGGCTCATAAGAAACACCTCAGTCATGTGTTTGCCACCATGAGTCACAACAACTTCCTCATGTTGCTGATCAGACCAGGCAAGTTCTTACACGTTGTTAGTGTTAAGATAGGTCTCTGGCCTTCTTAACCCTCCAGATTTGCTACAACTTACACATATGACTGTAACAGAGCTTTGAGGGCTGCTCCCCCTTCAAGTGCAGCCCACACTGCTACAACTGGCCCAAGCCTGGATGGGAGCCTGTCCTAGGAAGCTCCTGGTAATGTTCAGAGTTGGAAGTGAGGGCTTCTTCACAATTCTGACATATTCTGTCTGTGCCACACAGAAAAACTCTGTTATGTTTTCTTTGAATCTGGAACTTGAGTGGGAGTGGATATCAGCTGTATTCCCTGCTACTGACCGGTTCTCCCAGCAAAAAGGAGAGGAGACCTTGGCCCAGCTAGGAAAGAAGAGCAAGTGTCTGACCTTTAGACTTCACAGGGGTTGGGCAATTGCATGAGGAATATTAATATCATCTTCTTCCTTATTTTAAATTAACACATCAAAGGAAATTTGATTAATTTGAATATAGAGATCCGTAAGCTATAATGGCATAACTAAGGTAGAAGTTTATTTTTCTCAATGTAATTGTCTAGAGATAAATAGTCTAGGCTGGCAGGGTAGCTATGCTCCACAAGGACATTCAGGGACTCAGGTTCCTTCCATCTTACTGCTTTGCCTGCTGGGTCCCACAGCATTCCAGCTGGCAGGGAAGGGCAAGGACAGCAAGTGAAATGTTAAATGAAATCACTTTTTAAGAAAGTGATATGGAATGTGCACATAGCATTTCTGATAACATTTTGTTGGTAAAAACACGTTCACATAGGTACTACCTAGCTGCAAAGGAGTCTGGAAAATGTGGTCTCTATCTGGATAGCCATGTGCTCAGCTAAAAATCTACTGTGGATTTTTAAAGGGGATTATGAATTCAGAGGGAGGCTAGAGCTGGCAGTTTGCCACAGAATTTATAAAAAGAGGTAAAAGTATTTTCCGTCGGTTGTTACCTAAAGTGTGAATAGTAATGTCTAACATTATACGATACTTGAGAGATTTATACAATTTTTTCTCATACAGTATTTGATTTCATTCTCCCCCATTATCTTCCTTGGAAGTAGATAGACATTATCATTGGAAGCAGACATTATCTTCACTTATGAGACGACTGAGTGAGGCTCAGAAGGATTGTGAGGATACCGAAAGCCACACAGCCACGGAGTGCAAAGCCAGGACTTGACTCCAGGCTCAGAGCTCTGCTATTCCCACTCCCAGCAACTCATTTTTCTTAACACCGGCTCCTCTAAAGGCCTATTTCTTGTCATTCACCACATGCAGTATCCCATCAGAGTGGAAGATCTGACACTTCAGTGTGCAGAGTTAGTACCTGAGGACCTTGATTAAAATGCAAATTACTTTACCCCAACCCTAGCAATTTTCATTATGTGGCTCTGGGTGGGAAGCCCTAGAATTGCCATGCTTTGAGAATCATTACGGCGATCTTATATTTCATCATTGCACTTTCCTTAAACAGAGAGGGCGATGTTTCGTGGTTCTGTTATTTCACTTCTTTTCCCTCCCATGCTTACGTGTTACCATTCAATTTTGAAACTGCTGCCTTCCGAAAAATCTTTGCTACTCTTCTGAAGCATCTCTAATTCAAAACAAAAAAGCAGACAATGACGAAGTGTCAAAAACTAATTTTGGAAGCCACTGTGGTACCCTCTCACATGGAGGTGTCAAAGCCCTTGGTTGAGGTAGAGGTCAAAAAGGTGGATATATATATATTTTTTTTTCTGCTGTTTGAAAGGAGAGAGAGAATGATTTTTTCAACAAAATATTTCTCTTATATTCATTGTGTATGTGTGCCCATGCGTGTGTGTGTGTGTGTGTGTGTGTAACGTATGTATAGGCAAATCATTGTTTCCCCAACAGAAATTTCAGAGATTTCTTTCTGGCCCAATTCCTGCTCAGTCACATTGGCCTTTTTTATTTGCCCTTTTCTCTGTCAGACCCCAGGATGAATTTAAACTCCATTCCCTCTCCAGTGGCCTCTGATGTATTTGTGACTTTTTACATCCTTTTTGCTAATAGAAACTAATGGAAATTCCTTGGGGGCCTTCAGCTTTCCCTCCGAGTCACAAACTTTTGTGTTGCTAATAGAACTCAGCTTCATTAGCATTTCAAATCCTGGATGCTCTTAGAAATCAGTGTTAGATCCGAGGGGCACCCGGCCACAGCCTGATTACCGCACCTGTTTAACTGAAATCTCCAGTGGTCAGTGACTTTGACTCTATGTCTGTCGGCACAACTCCCCAGGAAATCCTTTTCAAGGACTCTACAGGAAGACACATGCATAATCTAAGAAGCTTTACTTTTGTCTCTCTCTCTGTTCTGCATATTGCCTGCCACAAGGCCTACCCTATCACCATTGGTGGTTAGATGATGGGTCAGAACGAGAAGAAACAGGTCAATGGATAAGTAAATGGGTAGGTGGACAAGTGAGATAGAAGTGTGGGTGTATAGGTACTGGGTAAATAGATGGGAGGGTGGACGGGTGGATATCAGGTAGATGAATGAGTAGGTGGATGGGGTTGATGGAATGGGTGGGTGGATGGAAGAAAAGATGGATAGGATAGGATAGATAAAACAAGTCTTCCATCCTGTACAATACCTTTGACATTTTATTAGTTATAATTGTTCTTACCTTCCTGAGGCTAAATACCACTGCTGCAGAAAACAGCAAGTCGTGTCATATATTTTCTGCCTCCCACAGGAGCAGCAGGGTGGGGCTTGTCAAATAGTCTATTGCCATTCTGACTGAGTGTCTGCTTTGCAAAGCAAAAGAAACCATCCTCCTTTCTACTGCACACACTCACACATGCATGCTTCAGTGCAGTGGTACATAACCAGGCATGCACAGCAAAAGCTCTCAGGGAACTTGCCCTAATTGCAAGCGTTTGTATCCTGTAGCCTGAAATGTGCATCCTGGTTGGAAATGACAGCCCTGAGGAGGATTCTCTGCACCTGGTAACAGTGGTGCTTGAGTAGTATTTGAGCTATGTGTTCCCGGCTTAATTTTCTCCTCACAGATATTCCGCTAATATTTTTAAAGCACTTATATCTCAGGCAATGTTCTACATACTTTTCACTTATATTGCTTCAATTCCTCATTTCTACAGACCTTTAACATACATATTATTAGTATCCCCATTTTTCTGGTGAGGGAATTAAGGCATGTAGAGGTTAAATTACTTGCCGAGGGTCACATGGGTAGAGGGGAGGCTGGGATTCAGGTACAGTCAGTTGACATCCAGACTCCATGGTCCTGCCCACGATGTTATACTGCCTCTCTGGTCACTGAGCTGACATTTGAAAGCACCGTGGTCCAATAGAACTTTCTGCTATACTGAAAATGTTCTCTATCTGTGCTGTCACATGTGACTTTTGAGCCCTTGAAATGCAGCTAGTGTGACTGAGGAACTAAGTTTTTAATTGTATTGGATTTTAATTAATTTAAACAGCAGTTTAAGAGCCAACTAATAGCCTCTGTTCATACGTATGATTTTCCAAAAATGAAGTGTTGAACTAGGAATTAAGTTAGGCATCTCAGTTATAGACATTATCCATTATTAATAATATTAACATGAAATAATTGCAAATCACTCTGAGACTCCTTTGTGCTTTTTTCCATCCTTGAAAGAGTCTTACTGTTCTTCTAAGCGCTCTGCCAGCTGGGTGGCACATCTAATCCTAGCTCATTGGAAGATGCTTTGAGATGAGACATTAAAACAGTTCAAGCAGGATAACACAGGGACGTCACGGGCATGTTGTAGCACGGCGGTGCCATTGGCATCTGTTCTCAAAATCATTGCTAAATTTTCCAGCTCCCAAATATTGGGGTGAGTGGGGCGCTGATGGAAATAATGGACTTTAAAGCAAGGCTGGGCAGTGCAGAAATGGAAGCACAGGGGCATCGGGCTCATTGGAGGGCAGAAATGCTATCTCACGGCCCTTCCTACAGAAGGAAGTGGAGAGGGTAAAGTAGGAAAGTGGGAAATTATGAGGCAAGACAGAAGGAGAAGTGATTCTAGAGGAAGGAATATAATAGAAGAGCCACTTTACTCAGTTACTCATGTGGTACACCAGTTGAAACTGGGTGAAGCTTTTAAAGGAGAAGGAAAATTAAAGTGGTAACAAAACTCAAATGTACATAGGCAGGTTTTCTAGAGAAGGAGGCAAGACAATGTAGAATTTGGTGATATGTTGGTTTAGAACAGAAGTGGACAAACTACAGCCCATGGGTTAACCCCAGTCCACTGCTAATTCTTATGAAGTTTTGTTGAATACATCCATGCCATTCATGTGTGTATGTATATATACACACATACATACATGCCCATTCATATATTGTAGAGGGGCTCTGCCCACAGGGCCCCCCAACCTGCCCTGTCCACCACAGATGAGAATAAGTCTACCGAGAAATGGTCTGCTTGGGAAGGAAAGATGGCCAATCTCTCAAAGAAGAAAGGCCAGGAGCCTATTCCTCAATGGGCTTTTATTGGGTTTAATTTGTAAAGGAGTACAGGGCATACACATAAAGCTCATCAATCATTGTCAGGTAGTAATGATCAAACAATAGATAACATTCAAAGAACTCTGAGGGCTTATTTTTAGTCAGGGTCCGATAGCTAAAGGGCCATAAAACTTTGGGGAAACAAACTCATTTCATGCTCGGACCCTTATCACTTAAATTGAGGGTATTAGCAAAGTAGGTTTCATAAGATTTTGTGCATTCTTTCTTAGGACTGATTGCCCCAAGGAACCTGCCCTTTCCAGCACAGGGCTGCACCTACCTCCAGCATTGTTTCAGGCTTAAGTTAGGCAGGGGAAGTAAGGCAGCCAAGAGACTAGGAGACTTCTTGCAGACAGAATGAGGACCCAGGCTATGTCAAAGTTGAGGGGCTAGGGTCCATCTCCCCATTTTTCTATAGCCTCCCGTGTCCTTCCCTGAGGGCCCCTTCATGACCATGCCTGTCTTAGGTTGTCCCTCCTTTGAGGAATCTTACTCGTCATTGGCTAACCAGTCATCCCCCTGGGGCCAAGCAGGGTGAAGTAAAAGGGGGGCAGAGGTGGTGTCCCAACAAGGAAGATAAGCTTTGTCTCCTTAATGGCTTATAGGTCTTTGTACTCAGCCTTAGCCAAGGGGGATTACAGCTTCTGAAACCAGGCAGGGCAGTTCCCAACAATATATATGTATATAAGTATATAGTGTGTGTGTGTGTGTGTGTGTGTGTGTAATGTATACATCTGTGGCCTATGGCTCCTTTATACTGCAGTAGCAGGGCTGAACAATTGTAGAAGAAACCATATAACCTGCAAAGTCTAACGTATTTCCGGTGGCCCTATATAGACAAAGTTTATTGCCCCATGCTTTAGAACAAAAGGAGAATACACTTTAGCACAACCATCCAGGAATACTATATTGTATAGCCATCAAACTTTAAAATGTACATCATCTTTGACCTGGTAATACTGTTCCTAGAATTTTACCCAGCAGACGTTTTGGTATACATATGCACAGGGCTTCTTAAAACACTGAAAAATTGGAAACAACTTAAATGTGTAGTAGCTGGACACTGGTTAAATGGATTACAGCACATTAGTGTAAAGAAACTCTATTTATTTAAAAAATAAATCTCTATGTACTCATTTATTAAATGATAAAGTTCTGTTTATTATGAAAAGATGACCAAAAATATTGTTAAATAAAAAACATTGCAGAACAATATGTATTGTTTGATTATATCTGTGTAAAACCCACAAACAGTCCCCATGATGATAAATAGGTATATGCCCAGCACCTACCACAATGATGCACATAGTAGGTACTCAACATGTGATGAACAAACACATAGAGGAGTTAACTAAACATTTGCCCAGAAAGTACCCAGCCATGTACTATGAAAAATAGAGACATTTATTGAAGAAGATACAAGAAACATTGTGCATGGGACAGTGATACCTCAGTCCCCTCCAAAGTAGGCACCTTGGGGCCTCACACAGTTCTCCCAATCACCTCAGCTGCCCCATCACATTTTCCTGAGTCTTGTTGACAGTCCTCAATCTCTTCCCTTTCAAAGGTGATTTTAGTTCTCAGAAAAGCCAGAAGTCACAGGGCGCCAAATCTGGGCCCTAGGGGGGCTGAGTCACCTGGGTGATTTGATGTCGTGCCAAAAAAAACTCTGCACAAGATGTGATGCATGAGCGAGCATGTTATTGTGATGAAGCTGTCACTCACTAGTTGCCCATAGTGAATCATTTGAATAGTTTCTGCACAGCACACATGCTCACTCAGTGGGGGGCATCTACCGCCCCCACTGACTAGTACAGTGAAGTCATCATTGTTCAGTCATTGCTCATTCCAGTCCCCTCTCCTTGGCTGCCAGGTTACATCAAGGCCACACAAACTGTTCTCATTATACTAACAATGGCTGGATTTTTTCTGGACAGATGATATTTTATATACACATATATATGCATACACACACACATATATATAATTTTCACTTTATATCTTCTAGACTAGACTCTCTGAGTTTTTATGAATCTGTATTACTTTAACAAAATCTAAATTAAAAAAGGGGGGAAAGTAAATCAGAGGAAATAGCCAAAGATAAGTCTCTCCCAAGCTGATCATTGAGATGATGCCAGCAGCAGCGGCTGTCAGCTGAGAAACAGCTGGGAGCTTATTGCTCAGTGCCGAGGCCTTCCGGAGGGGATGGATTTAAGTGTTAAGTTGGGACCACCAGAAACTGTTGGGCTTTAAGAAGTTTCTTTATGAGTCATGCGCAGCAAAAGCTGAGAAGTGCTAAAGAAAACAACTGAGAAGTGTGGAAAGAGAGAAGTGTGCCCCTTGTCCTGGAGTGAGTGATGTTCTTAAGCAATCAGGTGGGAAGACTTACTTGGAGAAACTGGAGAAAACAGGAAGCTGGGGAGAAACGAGCCAAATGCAGGAAGGACACAGTGGCCAACACTCAGGGTGAAGAAGTGTTTGAGGCAAAACAAATGCTTCTTGGGGTTCTGAGAGGACCCACTCTGCAGTGATGCATAGCACCACCTCTCAAGTTCATGTTTGGGAAGTGCCTGGGTATCCTCTGATATAAGATGCATGGACATCAACAGTCCTGGTGCATTAGCAGGTATGCAGATGGAAGGGCCCGAAGCAGTTCCTGCATGTTGATGAACGTTAGAACTTCTCCCACCTACTGACACCCAAGCAGCTCTTCCTGGTGGTGTGGCAGCCGTGGGAACAGCCTCAGCACCTGGCTTGTGGTGGCCACACCTCTCTGCCTCGGCTTCCCCGCCCAAAACACATAGTACTCAGTGCTAACCATTTGTTTTTCTGGCAGAATTGTGGCAAGAGGGATTTATAGAAGATTAACGGTAAAAAGAAATAAATATATATTTTAAAATAAACTTGAAAGAGACAGGTGTGTCTTTGTAAAACAATCAGTATCCGCCTCCCTCCACGTGCCCCTCCCCCACGTGCCTGCACTTTGCATGACTTATGCCTGGGGTGGATGTGTCTGTGCCTGTAAGAACCACTTTATTTAGACATCACACAAAGCACTTGACCAGTTTTGAGCACGGCCGGCTGCAATACTGTTACACAGAGATGCCTGCTCTTTCTTCACAAGACTCTCCAGTTCAAACATGTTTGCAAAGCATGATTCATGGCATTTCTTTCTGGATTGTCCAGTGGGTAATTGCTGTACACAAACCAGAGAAACAGATGTAGACCCTGAACCCTGGCTATAAATTTTTGTTTTATGATTATGGCTTTCAAATGTGCTGTGTCACACTGACAAATACACAGTTATTCTGAAACAAAATGGCTTTTGGTCTCAAACTTTAGCTTTTTTGTTTGTGGTGGGAAATACGTGTACTAGAGTTTCTTTTATCATGGATCAAACATGGGAAGTACAGGTCCTTTCGTTCAATGTCATTTAGGTGATGAAATGTCTTAGGAACTTAAGTCTTGTTTATATCAATTAGCCTACGGTAAAATTGGCTTTGTTATACATCGTTTTGCTTACGGTGGGACGTTTTGACAACATTAAGTGAGGAGATGACATATATCCAAATCTTATTTATGCTGTACCAAGAGGATATTTGGGAAAGATTTTTTTTCCAACTATTTGATTAATCTTTAAAAGAGGGGCCAGTGATTTCAACTTCATTATCAAGAAATTAACTAGACTGCTTTTCACTTTCTACCTAGTCATTAATCTTTATAGTGCATGGATATGTATTTAAAGAACTGGTTTATTTCTGTGTCTTAATAGAAATAAATTTTACTTTATTCCTGAAGTAAATTTAATTACTTAATTTTACTGAAGATGATAATTTGGAGTAAGAACCAAGTTTTCAAGAGGTATAAGAATTAGAGTTCCTGAAAAAGAAATGATAAGAAGCATGTGGCTAAACTGTGGGGTTGCATTCTAAATTAATACTTGGATTAAATAATAGTTCTAATAATTGTTTTCAGCATAATTAATTCATGATGAGAAATGATGAATTGACTGAATACTGTTGCATTATAGCAAACCCATAGTATTCTGCTCACAAGGATTTAAATACTGATCGTTCATCTAAGGCCTAAGTTTATTTCTCTACAGTTAGGAGGACCCTAAGGTGATTATAAATTTTAAATTTTCACGGGCAAAGGAGAAAACACCAAATCTCCCAGCCCCTACAAAGCACACACTTTATTATTGTCTTTGTGTTATGACATAGTATTTGAGGGAAGAAGTTTGGAAGCCGTTACGTCTCTTTCGAGATGAGGCTGATTCTCTAGCTTAAGAAATGACAATGAACAGAATTCTGGGGACACTAACCCCGCCCTCATTTCCCTGCCACCAAGGCACCCTGTCCTTTGGGAGGGTGTGGAGTAAGGAGATGCTATGGCCTCTCCTGGTTGCAGATGCTCACCCACCCACACCTGGCAGTGCTGCCTTGTGTCTCATCTCTTAGCTCCTCCTCCTGTACTTTAAATACAGATGCTTCCTCCTCTCTCCCCGAACAACTGGTTGTCCATTTCCAGCCCCAGGTACAAAATAAGCCCAGTTTCCAAGGAGCTCTGAGGACCTTAAATAAACATTTGGAGCTACAAGTCTCATGGACCACATAGAAATTACCACATAATATGGTGCTTTGTGTATCTTTACAACTATCTTAATGACAGTGTGTTAAATGTTTTGTAAATTGTGCCATGCTCCTTGCTAAAAACGCGTGTTTTCTTTGTGTTAAAGGGTTGCCTATAATACGGCTCTGTTACAAAATGAGGGCCATATAAAAAAGAGAGAGAGAAAATAACAAATACGTAGATTCAGCAAAATCTCACCCCTTTATCACCCTGAACTTTTCAATAGCAAGAACTCAGCTTGCTGTGCTGAAAATTGTGTTAATGTACCTTCATAAAAGGATCTTTGATTTGGTAAGTGTGTGCGATGCATACTTTTCATGTTACTCCAGGAGTGCCACTTAGCAACTCTGCTAGATAGAGCAGCGGTGGGGTGAGGGGCGGGGTGCCCCCTGACAAGCTTTTTGAAAGCGTGGATGCCAATGCACATTCCAGCACTGTCCGCAAAAGGGAGACTGGAGCAGCATCCTTCCCTGTAAGGGGCCAGGAGCCTGTCCACTTGCCCACCCTGTTTTGTGGGAGAATTATAAGTAAATATTAGAGAGGTGGTGGAAGGGGTAGGGTGTTTTAATTCCTCCCCAGAGTCTCCTCTCTTTGAGGTGCAGTAAGCAAGTTATGCAAAATGGCTGCAGGGTGGATGGGCTCTCCCCTCGAAAGCCCTCTGTGTGCCTGTGTTTATTTGCAACCATTGCATCTGTCCTTCTCAATGTTTTCAGACTCGGTTAAAAAGCTTCTCCTTCCTCTAGGTAGGGTCATTGTAGGAAGTACAAAAATAATTTTTTTCCCCTTAAAACTATTCTAAATAAGTGTCAGATTGGGCAGGGGCTAGTAGTGCTGAAAACTGGCCCTCACATTTAAGCAGTTTTTAAAATATGTGTTTAATTTGGCAGTGGTGGTGATTGTGTGATCAGAGCGGCTGCCAACATGTTATCAGGGTGCCAGGCTATGGTAACAGCACAGTAATTGCTGCATTAGACTGGGATTCCAGGGAGCTGGGTTCTAGTTAAGATTCTGAGCTGTATGATCTCAGGCAGGTCTCGGGCTTCCTGGGCTTTTATTTCCGTGGTTAAAAAATAAGCTAATCTTTGTTCCAGGCTGTGTCCTAACTTGTACAAGCACGGTTTCTTTTTGTCCTCAGTGCAACCCACCAAGGTGGGTAGTAAGTAGTATGTCCCCATTTTACAGGTGAGAAAACTAAGGCCCGGAGAGGTTACATTCCTGTCCCAGATCACACAAACGGAAGTGGGAATCCAGTTCAGGTTGACTCCCACATTCATGCTCCTGAGCACTGTATAATCCTTGCTCACCTCAGGACCTGGAATCCTGTATATCAGCGACTGTGTGTGTTTGGAACAGGAGTAACTAACTAATCTTGACTACTCCCTAGGCTGTCTATAGACTTGGGAGTTTTTAAAAAGTAACTGAATCCAGAAAGCTGGCTTTTTACTCCAGAGCAAATGCAATGCCTTCAGCCAGGGCTTGCAAGAAGGATAAAGGGGAAAACACTATGAAATGGAAAGTTTCTCATCCCAAGGCTTCCCTGAGGGGTAACTGTTCTCTATTCTACAGTTTAGGGCTTGCCTGTGCTTTTTCGGGAGTGGAAAAATACATAAGTTACAAGGAATTTAAAAGACAGAGAGGCGCACAGAGGAATTTAAAGGGTGGGCTGGGGGCTCGAGGGTGGGCGGGAGGCAAAGGGGGGGGCCGCATGGGGGAACACTCGCTTGCAAACTAAGCGGCTGCAAATAAAAAAGGTGAAAAGGGAGAGAAGTTGGCGCTCAGCGTGAGCCAGGAGCGGTGTCCTGGCTCCTCCCCTGCTCGTTTTAAAAGCACTTCTTGCATTGTTTTTAAGGTGAGAAATGGGAAAGAAAGAGCCGGCTTGCACGCTCGCTCGCTGCCTGTCTCTCTGGCTGTCTGCGTTTGCAGGGCTGCTGGGAGTTTCTAAGCTCTGTGAGAATCCTGGGAGTTGGTGATGTCAGACTCGTTGGGTCATTTGAAGGTTAGCAGCCCGGGAAGGGTTCACCGAAAGTTCACTCGCATATATTAGGCAATTCAATCTTTCATTCTGTGTGACAGAAGTAGTAGGAAGTGAGCTGTTCAGAGGCAGGAGGGTCTATTCTTTGCCAAAGGGGGGACCAGAATTCCCCCATGCGAGCTGTTTGAGGACTGGGATGCCGAGGACGCGAGCGAGCCGGGCAGGGCTTGTCTGGGCACCGTCGGGGTAGGATCCGGACTGCAATCGGAAGGCTTTTTGCAGGCATTGGCTTCGAAGGAGAACTTGGGATCTTTCTGGGAACCCCCGCCCCGGCTGGATTGGCCGAGCAAGCCTGGAAAATGGTAAATGATCATTTGGATCAATTACAGGCTTTTAGCTGGCTTGTCTGTCATAATTCATGATTCGGGGCTGGGAAAAAGACCAACAGCCTACGTGCCAAAAAAGGGGCAGAGTTTGATGGAGTTGGGTGGACTTTTCTATGCCATTTGCCTCCACACCTAGAGGATAAGCACTTTTGCAGACATTCGGTGCAGGGGAGATCATGTTTGACTGTATGGATGTTCTGTCAGTGAGTCCTGGGCAAATCCTGGATTTCTACACTGCGAGCCCGTCTTCCTGCATGCTCCAGGAGAAAGCTCTCAAAGCATGCTTCAGTGGATTGACCCAAACCGAATGGCAACATCGGCACACTGCTCAATGTAGGTTTATTTTTTCCCTTCTTCTACCAAGAAAAAAATTAATTGTCTCTCTTGCATGCAATAAAGACATTGGCAACAAACTGCACTGGTAGCAAGACAAAGGATTTAATGATTTAATGCTGAAAGGGTGTAATATGCTGGCGTGTGCATATTGATCCCCTCTGCTGAAAATTTCCTGTTAGATGTTTTCTTCCCAAACAAGCCCTCCCGACCCCCGCTCCTCTCCTTACCAACCTTACCGTCTCTTGAAAACAGTTTTAAAAATATGTGGGGGGGAGGCGGGGGGGGGGGGGAACGGAAAGTAGAGGGTGACCACAGGACTTTGAAACATTCTTCAAGTAAGGCAATTGGGCACATTGTGCAGTTTTTACTAAGATGTATGCAGAGGGAATTTAACTTCGCTGTTCTTTGGATTAGTTACCAGTTGTATCTATCAGCCCCTCCCTGTGTGTTTCAGCAGTCCAAAGTAATTAAAATATGACATCTTCCTTGCAAGGAATTTTGCCCGATGGAGATGGCTTGCAGCTCCTGAAGTTCATAAACCACCAGTTAAAGCTGCAGCCTCCAATGTTTTCCTTGCTAAGGAAAAGCAATATTTCTTAGCATTGACCCTGCTGCCACCTTTCCGAGTCACTTTGTTGCTCTAAGAAGTTGCTGTTTTGCTAGAAAACTACTGGCAATGAACACCCCTTGCGCCGAGCCATCCATTATTTTTCATATCTTGCAATTCAGTGAGGAGCCTGGACGTTGGTTATAGGAAAGGAAATATAAGTGGGGTAGCCCAGGTTTTTTTTTTTTTTAATTGACTATTCGGTTATCTGCTGCTGACACCATGCCGAGGCACGCATCTGGTCCACAGTAGCCTGGCTGCAGGATTGAGAAATGATCAGAAGTCCCAGAAAATCCCACCTTCGGTGGCTGCAGTGGGAGCCTGCAGGATGCATCTTAGCCGTGACAGTGATTTAGATAAATGGCTGTGGCTATCTATCAAAATGTTTTTAGTACTTTATTTGACAATTCATTGGAGCATTAGCCTGAAAATGACATTTTAAATCTTTGTTTTCAAAAAGGTCAAAGTTTAACTGGGAGAAATTGAGTTTTCCTAAGAACATGGTGGCTTGCTTATCTAAAGAGAGAAGAAAAAGGAGAGGGGACACTGACAAGATTTAAATTGCCCTTTCGGAAACTTTTCTTAAGGATAACGACTTGCTTCTTGGGCCAGGAAATCAACAGGTTCGGAGCTGAAAAATCAATAACCATTTGATGCCAGCAGGCTGGCTGTCTGACTCAGTATTTCGTAGAGTCATAACCAGGGCAAAAAGGAGATCGTTTTCAGAAGGCGTCTTAATCCTCAGCTGCTCCCCAAATGCTGCTTATTTTTTTTTCCAGAGAACTCAAAGAAACTTAAGCCTTACGAAATAATTCTCCAGCCCTCTACCAGATCTCTTAGACCTATCCTCCCTAGCAATGAAAAGTGTGAACAACTTCACTTGGGGTGGCAGCAAACCGGGGCTCTCCCACATTTTATCCTGTAGGAAAAGTCCTAATGAAACAGTTTTTAAAGAAGGGGAAAAATATGCTGGAGGCCGTAGCATAGAGCTGGTAGACCTAATAGAGCTTTTACAGGCAGACATTCTCCCTTTTGTAATTAACCCTCCAAACCTGCCCCTGAAGTTGTAGGAGTAGGGGGAAAAGCTTTGTTTGTTCTCGAACAAGTTAAACAAGGGATTTGCCTTATCTAGGAAGAGGAGTGGTAAATGTGTCATTCGCCTAGGGCTAGCCGATAAGCAAGAAGTGTTGATAACAGCAGAGTTCAGCTAATCAAAGAAACTTGCATTAGGAAAAGTAAATAAAGACTTTTGACAAAGGGATTTCAGAAATTCCAGTGTCTTATTTTTGTAAGCAGGGCAATTAGTGCGTATTGTGGTCAGTTTCACAAGGGTTTGAATCCCAGGCCCCAACTTTAGTTTAAGTGAATAAAGTGTAAATACAGCTTATGTCCTATACAGAGCTGCTTTCTCCTCCATAAACCAGTTTATGACTGGTCAGTTTAGGTGATCAAGCAATTAAGCTTTTAAGTGTAAATAAATATTCCAACAAATGTCTGCCATGCCATGCTGGGTTCAGGGTGAGGAAGCTAGTTAGGGCTTTTTGAATAAAAGCAATCATATCAGGGCTACCTTTCTGTAAGTAAGAACATAAAAGCCACAGCCTTTTCCATTTTCCTTAATGAGTGTTTTGATGAGAAATAGATCTGTTTGTGCTCTTACTGCAGAGGAAACAGTGGGCAAGGAGGAAAAAAAACATAGTACTAAATTCCAACCAAAACTATTTTTTGTTTTGAGATCCTACTGATTGTGTGTGTGTGTGTGTGTGTGTGTAGTAATTAGAGTAAATCTTTTCAACATAAAACACCCGAAGCTTTTTTTTTTTTGGAAAGGTGTTAGAATGTTCTTTTTATTATCATTTCTTAAAAAATTTTGAAGACAGAAAAGTGATATGCCAGCCAGCTGCTGCTGGAGCAGGGCCGGTGAATCGCTGGTTATAAAAATGCGAAGTCAGGATTAGTGGGCTACTAAGGGAATGTGGTATAAATAATATGATTTAAGGCTGCCCCTGGAAGGCATGGCGTCTCCGAGTTTCTGTTCCGATGCCCCCTGGATTATCTTGGTTTTAGGCTGCTCCAGATGTTTTCAGCATTAATTGCTCAGTGGGCAGAGGAGAGGTCCTGATATTTGTGGTTTAAATATAGTTGCTTTCAGTGACATCGTGAGTGCTACAATTTCTTGGCCCTTTTCCCTGTCTTCTCCCTACTCCTCACATCAAACCAGAAAAGAAAAAAAAAGTCTTTTTGAAATAGTATTTTCCCCATTAGTGAGAAATAATCTTTTTAAAACAACAACAAAACTGTGGCTGTGTGTGATTAAGAAATGAAGTCAGTCTCCTTCCCAGAGCCCTGGGACCTGAATTTTAAGTATTAAACACTATCCAAATCCTCTCCTAGTGAGATATAAATTGGGGTCAAAGTGGCAAAATCAAAGATACCCTCTGAAAGAGAGACTAAATAAAGACTGACAGCCACCGTATGAATTGAATGGGGTTTTGAATAAATATTTCAGTGAAAAGGCTCAATTGTTTTTCTAAAGTAGGACATAATTTTCTGCTTCTCGGCCACATGACGGTGGTAACTAATACCATCAGAAAGAAGAGAAGAAAAGGGACTTTTGCTTAAATCTCAGAGTGCAGGACAGGGTCGGCTGAAAACAAGTGGGAGATTCACAAAGTTTTTTCCCCTGTAGAAAAAAGAGATTTACCCAAATAAGTATCGTCAACATCCAGATAACTTGGGGCTTTGGGTAGAGAGGTATGGACAGGCATCTTAGAAGAAAAAATGCATGCGTTGAAATTTTATCACCAGAAAGCGTAGATTCCAAAAGTAAAACAAAACAGTAGGAGCGGTAGACATCTGTCTGCTTAAACTTCGCTTATGGAATTGATTTGGAAACTCTCGTTAGCATTTGATTTTCCAGCCCAAATGCAAAGCTGTTGCATTGGAACAGGCCTCTTTTCTCTTTTTTTTTTTTTTCCTTAGTAGATAAATGACCAGAATGGCAATTTCTGATAGGTTAGCTGACCTGAATCAGAAGTTTTCTTCTCATTTCTGGAAGCCTGGCTTTGACGATACAACACCCAGTCAGCATTGTCATGAACTTTTCTTTACAGCATGAAAGTAAAATCGAGACCTTCTGCACATCAGATATTTATAATTTACTTTCAACATGTTCAGCCCCTGATTTGGCTGAAAGGGAAAGAAAACCTTACGGTTTTCTCTTTTCTACATTCCGCTAGCATCAATAAAGGATTTCAGAAGAGATATGCATGATAAATGATAAAGATGATAAATTCTGCTTTCAAGGAATTTATAATCTTTAAACCACCCCCCCAAAAAAATTTTTAGAGGCTTGAAATTTTTAGTTACAAAGAGACTCTGGGAGGCAGATGGAGACAGGAAACCAAGATGCAAAATATAAGTTGCACAGGACTTATTAAATAATATGTGCCATGTTCATTTTAGAACATCTTGAAAAGAACCTTCCATAGAGTTTGAGTTACATGTAAGTGCCAATAAATTAATCCTTAACTGACATTTTTATACTTTAAATGTTCTAATATAAATTCAGTTAACTATCAATTAAATAGACTATTTCGGAAATGGGAGTTTTGATGAAGGTTAATCAGAAAACTCTTGGCTAAAAACCTCTCCAAAAGATATTAATATGGAATCTTGCCTTTCAAATTATAGGGTACTTATGGCAGTCATATATCTCTGATTTTCTAGAATAACCCACTTTCGAATATACTGCCACAGTTCCCACATAAATCATTGAAATATGCCAGATATTTCAATATTACGACATCTCCTAGGCCGCCCCTTGAACTCAGGAGTGGCACAGACTGTCTTTGTTTGGATTCTATGGTCAATATAACTAGAGTCCTCACAGCTTAATTTTCCCATTCATACTAAAGATCTCCTTGTGAATGTGAATTCCGAATGTGAATTCCTTTGGTGGCAAACTGCAGGCCTGTACTTAGAAGACGTCCCTTGCAAACTGGATTTAAGTATTATGACGATGGTTCTGCCTCCAGCACTTGTGCCCGTGCTGGGAGTCAGGGAGGGGAGAGAATCATTGGATCGAATCACTATGAGCGAATCTACAAGGTCTGGCAGAAGTAAGGCCGGCTTGAGTGTGGTTGGTAGGGTAATAACGTGGGTGTAATAATCTATAGTTTTAATTTGAACATTTCACCTGAAATGTCATGTGGTGTGCTTGAGCGTGATACTGTTATGTTACAGAACGGCATGCTTATGATTTTGTAATCAAAGATTTTGTAATAAAACAGGGGCGTTATTTGTGCCGGATCCTGTATATCCGTTCTTCACCAACCTCATCTTAAAAAGTTGGAATTGGGGTTGAGGGGGAGAGGAGAGCAGAGTTACCTCAGGTTTCAGATTTATCAGTCTTCTGTCTGTAAGTGGCTTGGCCTAAGTACCTCTTGTTAAATAGCAGATGAGATAACCTGCCCCATCTGTAAGATCTAATAACACCACCTCATCAGTCAATGTGTTGCCCCGAATTCTCCTCTTCCTTCCCAGCTCCCTTACTTCAACATCAAGAAGCATGATTCCTGTCCCATCCCATCCCCCTAGACCCCTTTAAAGGAATTTTTTGAAACGTTGCAAAAGTTCTCTCTACCAAGAAAGCCGTATAGGGTGAGTCTGCAGGTATTATGTTATTTACTCTGAGCTTTCGGAGCTTCTTAGATAGGACTTCAGACAGGCAATGGAACTGCTGACTTGATTCTTCTCTGGCCTTGCAGGGTGGGGAGCTGAAGGGGGGCCAGTTAGATAAGACCCTTGGTCCGCAGCCTGATAAGGTGTGGACAACAGGAACTGACATCAGCGGGGCGACCCAGCCCGGCCCAGCATTTCCTCTCGCCAGGGCACTGGGATCCCAGGAGCCTTGGGCTCCCACCCATAGCAACTGCCGAAGGGAGCCCACTCAGAGTGGGAGACGAGAGCTCCTGTTCACAGGGGGGGATCATGAGTGACAGTGCCCCTCATCCCCAAAAGGAGATGGCTTTAAACAGAACAAAGAATAACTTGGTGGTGGTGGGGCGGGGGGGTGAAGTGATTTTAATAAAATCAGATCTAAGATTGTAAGGGCAGTTTAACGTTGTCATGTCATAGGTATTTGTTTCCTGGCTGTCAGCGGTTTCCAGCCTCTGATGTCTCACGAGAGCCTACCCAGCAGTCACCAAATATTACCACCTATGATTCGTGCCAAGGCCCCATACAGAGCAAAATGGGAGGGAAGTCACATTATTGGAGCTAATCCCCTGGACCCCTATTTACTTTTCTGAGCCCCAAGCAGCCACCCCCATCCGCATCACATGACAGCATCCTTAAAGCCATTCCATTTGCCACCAGCCCCGCAGATTCTCCGCCCCTCTTTCCGTCTTCCTTTTCTCTTAAACTCAGATTTATTTTTTTTCCTTTGCAAATATATCCGATTTGAGGTTTGGAGAAGGAGAAATTCAAATGAAAATGTCCTATTTTTGTTTTTCAAGTTTATGGGTTTTCTTCAATCTACTTCTTTCAAGATGGCTCCTTTTTTAAGTTTTAGTGTTGAAGAGGAGTTAATCTCCTAATTTGATTCAGATTTAGGGAAATGTTGGGTGGTGGTGTTGTTGATCAATTACTGTAATTACTGTTCACCACTGAGAATGAATGTTTTACCAAGTCAGGGGAAAAAAAAACCCCACATAACTGAGTTCAAAATACTGTGATAGAAGTGATGCAGAGAAGACCAGATAAGACCTGTACATCAATTAACTGGGAAGAGATATGGGTCACATTTATCACAGTTTTTCTCTAATTTGCAGAGCAAATGAAGACCTCCTGCGATAAATCCCTGTTCTCACGAATATTAAAGCTTTCAGGGCTCCCGTACCTTTGTCTTGTCATGAAAGTCCATAATTATAAAAAGGCTGATGATATGAAGGTCATTTTCGCTTCAAAAGATTTTTTAGGATCTGGTCTATTGGAAAGCTTGGGGGTATAATTAAGTAAAATGGAAATGGAGGCAAGCGAGATTTAGTTCCTGATGTTTTAATTTAGCTCAGCACTGCCATGTGTTATTGAAGAGAATTCTTAAAGGCAAACATAATTATTTCATTATGGGCCTCAGAATGCTTTCATTGGCTTTAATGACAAGAAGCTGTATAAAAAGGCATACATTTTAATTAGCCCTCCTTATATTTACATCAGATAAATAACAAATAATTGATGAAAAACAAGACTTTGGAATGGATGATTTCACATAGTGCTCTGGTTACAGTTTAATGATGAAACATTTCTCTGTTGCTTTGCATTTTAATTATCCCACCATTACAGCGGTGGGGCCGTGGAGCTAAAATACTGTTGTTGCCATTTTATTGTCAAAAAAAAAAATCATGATTGATGCCTAGGAACTGGAAGCTGAGAAAGGTGGCGAGAACCGCATCTCAGAGGAAGGATATTGCCAGTCCCATTGATTTCACTGCGTTTGTTAGCACTTACTTTTGATCACTTTTATCTTTCACGCTTCATCTTTAAGGATTAAGATTGTCAAGGGTTTCACGAGGCCGGCTGTCTCTATGGCCACATCCTCTAAATACCTCTCTTTTTCTCTTGCTGCCCATTTTGAAGACAGACTTGCCTGAAATTACTTTGCCAAATGTGTCCTGGAAATGCAGAGAGCCTTTCTCCGTGGCATAAGCCCAGTGTAGCTTTGATTTTATATGAAAACCCATTTCACATGATTCATCCCTTTTGGTGTACAGAACACTAATTGTTATTATTGATTTTAAATTCCGTGACCATTACAAGTAACCCAGATGAGTGGCAGATAAAGGGTAATAATCCATGGAGTTCTGGAACTGTTTCATGTTTGTCTGGAGTACTTTATGTGATCAATATTAACTGCCCCATTGAAACTAACTGCTGTATCAAATAACAGTCAATCAAATGAATGTGCTTAGAGATTATTTATTGAAAGCTTTAATTGTTCACTGGGGCCCTGCTTATCAGAGGAAACAATAGGAAGTAGAGATAGGATGAGCAGGTTTGGCTTTGCGGGGAAAGTTAGAAGATGCTGAGAAACAGGCATCTCTCCGGTAGCTGGGCAGGAGTTTCAGAAACCCATGGTGGTCCTCTAGCAGGCAGAAGCTGCGTGCACTCTTACAGAGGCTAGCCCATCGCATATACACCGAGAGCTCTCTAGAGAAGATGTTTTCCTGCCCTGTGAAAAGTTGTCACTCTCAGAGCTTAACTGCTTCTTCTGTGCACGCCCACTCACATCATTACCCTCCCATACATCACCCCACCAGCAGCCCTTCCGTGCCTGGTGGTCCGAGATCATGGAAATAGCCTGACTTGACGCAGGATCGATTTCTACAACTATGAAATGGGAACAGTAATGTCTACACTGCAGGATATGTAGAAAGAGTAGAGATCGTGTAAACGAAGGTTCTATTCTTGTCCTGGAGACAGACATGGAGATGTCACTGAGTAGACCTTCTGCTCTGTTCCCTGACACCTAAATCCGTTTGTACTAAATCTGGGGTTTGTTTAAATGGATGCCACTGACACCTGTGGCTTATGTGCCTTGGCTAACGGTGAACAGTCTTTTTTAGCTGGCATCTCTTTTCCTCCGGTGAAATAGTTCCTCTCTGTGTGGCTCATGACTTAGATGACAGTCCTTCCCGTTTGTCACAGTTTGGATAGCGCTGTGGTCCTGATTCAGTGGCATCCATTTAAACAAACCCCAGATTTAGTACAAATGGATTGACTTTTACAAGGGAGCGTTGTCACTTTTGAAGTTGTTACAATACACATCGCCCAAGGATGCTGTCAGGGGCGCAGTACATTTTTATTACTCACTGATGGATTAGATCTTGTAGCGTTCCATTCAACAAAGGGCTCTTGGGTGTCTGCCATGTTCCAGGCTCCCTGATATGTTCTGGGCAGAGGGGGTGGGGGAGACGGCAGGATGAATCTGGCGCTGCCTCTGCTCTCTCTGGACTCACAGTGTACGGGACAAACTTGTGCATGCAAGTCCTTGTGATGCAGCCCCCTTATGACACAAACACAGAATCTCCTCAGAACTGTGGACCTGAGTTTCATTTTGATAAAAATTAAAACCACTGAGAACCACGGCTGACGCATAAGGTGAGGGATCAAGAGGGTGGCACATTTCTGTCACAAGGAGCAGGCTGGAAGCTTTCCTGTGTGTCGGCCTCATAGGTAATTTCTACATGTAGTTTACAAAGCAGAGTTCTGAACTTTATCTTGAGCAGTAGAATAAGTGCCTACCTTCCAAACAGGCTCCTTGAAGGCTCTCGTCTGAATGCTTCTGGAGTGTTTGTTAAATAATGTTCTTTGCGGGGTTGGTCTGATTAGATTAGGTTTTTCAGACTCACTGATTTCTTTACGATTGTTTCTGTGACATTTTGCCATGCAAGGAACTTCCCCAAAGCCGAAGGGCCTAACATTGCATTGTCTCACGTTGCGGTGGCTGGACTGGGCTCAGCTGGACAGATCTTCTGTTCCGCCGGATGTCAGCTGAGGCCGTGTCATCCAGGGCTAAACTGGGCTGGACATCCCAGAAGGCTCGCTCCCGCGGCGGCCAGTCCACATCGCTGGTAGAGAGCTCAGCTGGGGCTGATCCCTGGCCTCGCTGCACGTGGCATGTGCTTCTCACACGGCCCCCATATTCCGAGAGGGAGCATTCCAGAGGGAGGAAGCGGGTGCTCCCTGTGAAAGCCTGGGTCCAGAGCAGGCATACAGTCACGCCACCGTATTCCGTTGCTAAGCCGCCACAGGGCCAGGCCAGGTTCCGTGGGTCTACCTCCCGATGGGGGAGGGACGGAAAATGCACAGCCCTGTGTAGTCCGCCCTAACAATCATCGTAGAGGAGCGTGTGCCCTCTGACAGTAACGAATTACTGCCGTCTGACGATAGAGGCCACGCTGAAGAACCGTTGTGGGATTTTAGTTAGTTGGGTTTCTTTTCTGGCTCGTGGAATACGTAACACAATTCCACTCTAATGACTGTACATGCATTATTATCCGTTAATCTTCACAAACAGCTCTGTGAGGGAAGCATGATTGTCCTCATTTTTCAAAAGAGGAAATTGAGGCTCAGAGAAGGTGAGTAACGTGAGGGACATCACCCAGGGGTGGAGCTGGGTTTTCAGGACGGGGAAGGTCCCTCCACCCTCCATGTGCAGTAACCCCCTGAGGGGTCACCTGCTTCTGCAGTTTGCTCTGTCATCTCTGTCACCTGAGCGAGGAGTTCCTGAAAAACTTTTTGCGCCTTGCTAATACCAGGAATGACCATAGAGTGCTTTGGTTTGGGGGCGGTGTGGAAAAAGGAGAGCCATAATTCCCATGAGTCCCTCCGATCACATTATTTCTCTAATAGAAACCAGAGCCTTTTAAATTATACAGGAAACTATTGGAGCTATTTTACTCTTTTGTTCTTTGTGGTTTGTTTTTTTTTTTAAATCCTGTTTGTCGTTGAAGTCTGCACTGGCCTGGCCCTCTGCAGCTCACAGGAGTTGGGGTCAGGATTAATTTTGCACCTACTGAGGAATCACAGGAAAGAGAGATGAGAAGTAAAGTGTTTCCCGATAATCTGGTTCGCCTGTAACCCTCGTGTAGAAATGGGCACTCGTGGCCCCTACTAGCTGGTGTCTCTTAGCTAAGCAGCACGGTTGTGTCTTCTGTTACTTCAAATGGGGTGGGGGGGGACTTTCTAAGAGATGATGAAGTCGAACCATTATTTTTGTATTTGCTTCCTATTTTAAGTATCTGTTTTGTTTGGAGAGCCCTACACCTCAGAAAACTATTATTACGTAATGAAGTTTACGTTAATAATAATGATGTTATGCATGACCCATGGTCACAGACCATGATATGGGGACGGACTAGGGGAGGGGGCAGGCTGGGCGAAGGTGGGCGAAGGGAGGAAAAACCGGGGACAACTGTGATGGCATAAACAATTAAAAAATGATGATTCCCTGCATAATGATCTTATTTTTGTGATTTCAAATATAGTTTAAATGCAGCATATTGTTTTGGATTTTTATATGCCATATTCTACCTGTTCTTTTTGTTGGAAAGCTAGTTGTTGAATTAGACATTTTGAAGAAATAGAGACAGATGGACGGACTGACGTGGGTTACAAAAGGTCAGGTGGTGGGTTCTAGAGGGAAGTAGATCTGAATCCTCAAGGGGCTGCCACGCGCTGCAGTGTGGACAGCGTGGTAGCGAGCTGTGGGGGGCAGTGCGGTGGGGTACGTGCAGCAGGGCACCCCACATGCACGGCCTCTGCTGCGGGAGCCAGAGCTCCAAGAGGCCACAGTGCTTTCACGTGTAAAATGGATCCATCATGCTCACTTTGCAAGCATATCATAGACTTAAATAAGAGAGTGTATTTAAAGTGCCTGATATGATTCAGTAAGAGATTTTTGACCCCAATACTTTATTATGGAAAACTTTTTAAATGCAGAAAAGTTGAAAGAATCCTCTAGGGAACACCTGGATACTCGCACCATATCTACCGTTAAAGTAAACAGGTCTGTTTTGTGTTGCTACCTGTTTCTCCTCTGTGTGTGTGTGTGTGTGTGTGTGTGTTTTATTTGTTTGTTTTTGGTTGGGTTCCCTCATTAACCTGGGGGGTCTTTGAGGTCAGATGGTGTGTCCTTTACTTCTGCTTTGCCAAGGCTAGTCTAGTCGTACTTGGTACCTGGTCAGTGCTCAGTTCACTGTGGTGGAGTCATGGACATGTTTAGACATACCACTACTATCAGCACTGTCCAAACTGTCCACAGTGATGAAAATGATCTGTAATTCTGTGGTGTCCAGTATAGTAGTTGTTAGCCATGTGTGGTTACCAAGCACTTCAAATATAGCTAATATATCTGGGGAACTAAATTTTTAATTTTATTTAATTTCAATATATTTAGCTGGCCAGTGCATGGGAAGAATGCAGCCCTATATACGTCAGTTATTAATATTTTTAAGTA
Organism: Phyllostomus discolor; assembly: GCF_004126475.2. Classification (NCBI taxonomy): domain Eukaryota; kingdom Metazoa; phylum Chordata; class Mammalia; order Chiroptera; family Phyllostomidae; genus Phyllostomus; species Phyllostomus discolor. Next base: position 20,200,941 of record NC_040909.2, on the reverse strand, counting down.
TTTGTTCATTCTCTTTATTTCCCTTTTCCTTTAGCCTTTATTCCTCTTTCCTATTGCTATTACAGAGCTCTAATTATATCTTTATGTAGCTGGTAAATAGACTGTAGGAGAATGTAAACAGAAAACCATGGGGTGGTGATTTCAGTCATTGTTTAACTTGCTTTCCTTCTGGGTGGAACTGTTTTTCCTGGGGCCTGGCAAATACTTGGTACTTCTTTTGCTAACACTTATTTGGCCAGCTACACCAAGATTTTCACCTAATTCCAGTGGGCCAGACTTAATCACATTCTTTGTAGCAATTGTATCACGGTTGCCTGCAATTTCTAGTCCTGCGCTCCACTCCTGATTGGTTTTCGAATGGACACAGAGAATCTTCCAACATTTTTGAGCTACTCTCAACTTGTCGAAATATCTTAAACTTCAGGGAGGCAGAGAGGAACAAGCCACACTCCATGAAAGCCTCTGTATGTGTTCTGGAAAATTCCATGCTCTGCTTCCCAAAAGTGCCTTCTTCTGCTCATATACATGTGCTCTGCTTTGTAACCCAGCAGCCGGCACACAGTAGGTATTCAAGAAAGATGCTGAAAGTGGTTCAGTGACAACAAACTTGAAATTCAGAACATCACAAAAGGTGTTGGCTTTTATTTATTTGTATATTTGTGGCTCACTCAAAACACCTCAAGCAAAGTTGAGGGAGCTGTCAAAACTTGAGAGGTTCAAGTTAGCTGTTATGACAAGCTGTTATAAATGTGTTAGCTGGAAAACTGGCCTGGAAGTATAAGAATGGGATATTTCCCTGATCTCTGACACTTACTCCAATATCCTAGGAATAGATTTTTCTAATGCTACTCCGGTTAAACCATTGCTGCTCCTCCTCCCCCCACCCCCACTTTTCTCTGTCTATCCCTAGAAATGGTGTGAAGAAAGTAAATAGAAATAGGGCCAAATCAAGATGAACTTTTGACTTTGTGTTTTTTTTCCCCCTGAACGATTGCAAGTTGTGATTGATTTTAAAAAATGAAATAATCACCACCGTCATCATCATTAATATTAAATGCATATTATCTGCTAAGTGCGCAAAATGGCGTACGTCATTTGAACCTCACAGCAGCCCAGAGAGGAAGCACTGGTTTTCCTCCACTTAATGGATGAGAGTTCCCAGGCACTGAGGCGGTCAGGTACCCACTTCAGATCTCTTGAGGAGGAGGAAGTGAGTTGGAAGTTCCCCACTCAGCTCCGCATAATGTGGGTTTCCTTCCCTCTGCCAACTTTGCAAAGTACACTCCTGTTTTCTTTGTGGGGAGGGGCAATGAGGAAGGTTGGGAGCCTCAGAACCCACAGAATAATAAAAGGGTTTCCAAGTGAAAGCTGGAAACAATACATTTTTTAAACAAAATGGGCAGTTACTCTAATTGCTGTGCCCCTACTGTTCAATTCCTTTTTATGTTCTAATTCATTAAATTATGTGCACACACAGGCTTATTATTTACAGATGTATGCACTTTTAACTGGCTCATGTGAAACAGATGTTGCAGGAAAGGTAACTGAGAGCAAGTGATCTAAACCCTCCTTAGTGGGTATCAAGTGCGTATTATGGCCCATTATCTGCAGGTCTTTTGCTATTATTTTGAATTGCAGTGTCCAGTGTGGGGAGATGAATTCAGTCTGTCCCCTGGAGGAACAAATTAAAACACAATGACCCTATAAAGAGACAGCTGCATCTCAAAATAAAAGAGGGCGCGTGCAGGTGATAGACAGGTGGTGTTCGCATGTGGTCTCAGGTGGATATGAGTGAGTTTTATAAGCAGTTTGAGGGGGGGAAAGACCCACTGCATTACAGTGGATAGTTTTTTTTAAAGAGACTTATTCCATGATATTTTAATCATCACAGTCTTTGAATTCATAGCCAAGCAATTAACATACTCTTTTTTTAAAATCCAGAATGTCTTAATTCTTGGTTTTCAGGCGGAATGATTCTACTGCTCTTGTAACTCACAGGAATGCACGTAAAGCTTGGACCATGCGTGCGTATGATGTCAAATTGCTCCTATCTACCAGATTCCGGAAGAGCTGAGGTGGGCCCTGACCACAGGTTTTTCATGGCTCCACAATAAATAATCCTCAGTTAAGAATAACTATAGAATTAATTGCACTGTCTGTTGCTACATAACAGACCACCCCAGTACTTAGGGGCTTAAAACTTTCACGGTTCTGTCTCACTTGGGGTCTTTCATAAGGCCACCACAGTCAGAGGGTGCTGGGGCTGGACGCATCTGAGGACTTGCCTAGGCTGGATGTTCCAGGTGGCTTCTCCATTCACATGCCTGGTTCCTCCGCTGAGACGGATGGAACAGCTGGAGGCGGCCTGCATATGTGTCTCCATATAGCCTCCTCTTGTGATGCGGGCTTCCTCCCAGCATGGTGGTTCCTGGGCTCTTTACGTGACTTCCCCCGAATAAGCATTAAGAGAAACCCAGATGGGAGCCATAGGGCTCCTCAGCATCTAACCTCGTGTGTAACACAGCATTCCCCTCGCCACATTCCATTGATCAGAAGAAAATCATAGTAGCGGCTTCGATTCCAGGGTAAAGGCCTGCACCGTGGTGTGGCTCAGCAAGTAGGCCGTCCTCGGAGACCGGCTACCACACCAACTAGCTGCAGAAACAAGGTGACATGGCCTAATAAAAACAAACGTGGCCAGTTCCAGTTGCCAAGTGGGTGGCACATGTCAGTGGGCAGTTACTTCAGGACTTCTTCGGAATATTGGGGAGCAACAGTAATCACACCTCAAAGCCACAGCAAGATTGATTGTTTATGAATTCTCAGGAGTTCTCTAAACACACTACAAAAAAATGGAGCAAAAACATGGGTGAGCCTGTGTCGTTCTGCACCTTGAAAGCTGGAAACCATCACGACTGAAATATAAAATAGGATGTGAAATATTAAGTGGCATATCAGGTTTACTGCATGTATGACCATGAGAGCGCATTTTATTTTGTCTTATGGAGCTCTAAAAAACCCATGTAATGTATTAAAGGTATTAAAACCCCCACATTCTGCCTGGCTCGAGGCCAGGGAACAAGGCGAGATAAATAATCCCAATAGACAGAATATGTAGGGAGGAATTTTAAAATGTACTTATGATAGACATATTGACCTCCCTAACTAATAAAAATGTATACATGAGGTTAGTTTTGAAGGAAAGGTGCAGACCTTGCACATTTATGGTGTATATAAATATTATATACACTATAGTGATAGCATCCTTAAAGTATTCCCTCATCTCTGTGACATATGGCTGTCATATTCTGTCTTTACCTTGGAAGCAAAAAGAAAAGCATGGATTTTATATTAGCATGTGCGGTTACTATATGAAGAAATAGTTTTAATATCCTTCATCATAAAGCAGAGGTCTGAAAACGGAGCCAAACCTAGCCTATAGCCTGTTTTTGTAAATAAAATTTTATTGGAACATGCCACACCTGTTCATTGACATCTTGTCTGTAATTGCTTTCCCCAAACAATGGCAGACCCAAGTGACTGTGACAGAGACCAACTATGTACCTCCCAAAGCCTGAAGTACAGGTCTGTCCAGAAGGCATCCAGCCATAATGTACTATGAAAAATAGACACATTTATTGAACAAGACACAAGAAACGTTGTACACAGGTCAAATGTGCCTCAGTTCCCTTCAAAGTAGGCACCTTGGAGCCTCACACAGTTCTCCCGATCGCCATCAGCCGTCCCGTTGTATTTTTCTGAATCTCATCGATGGTGTGAAATCTTTTCCCTTTCAAAGGTGATGTTAGTTTTGGGAAAAGCTAGAAGTCACAGGGCACCACATCTGGGCTGTAGGGGGTGCTGAGTCACCTGGGTAAATTGATATTTTGCCAAAAACTTTTCATGAGGCATGACGCATGAGTGGGTGTGTTGTGATGAAGCTGCCAATCACCAGTTGCCCACAGTTGCAGACTTCTGAATCATCTGAATAGTTTCCATGGAGGAATGTTCATGCTTAACCCAAAATTTGATGTAGATTCATTGCTCTGCTCACTCAGTCATTTTGAATGCGTCAGCCACACAGTATGCATGCTCACTCAACGGTGTCCACCACCCCCACTGATTAGTACAGTGGAGTTGTCACTGTTCACACGTGTGCATTCCAGTCCACTCTCCTTGGCTGTCAGGTTACATCCATGTTGTGCAAACAGTTCTCGTTATGTTAACAGCGGCTGGACTTTTTCCGGACAGATCTCATACTTGCAAGCTGTCCTTTTATACAAAATGTTTGCCAAGCTTGTCTTAAAACAAGACAAGAAGCCCTGGCTGGCGTAGCTCAGTGGATTGAGCATGGGCTGCGAACCAAAGTGTCGCAGGTTCGATTCCCAGTTAGGCCACATACCTGGGTTGCAGGCCACGGCCCCCAGCAACTGCACATTGATGTTTCTCTCTCTCTCTCTCTTTCTCCCTCCCTTCCCTCTCTAAAAATAAATAAATAAAATCTTTAAAAAAAAAAAAACAAGACAAGAAAACAAGACATGAAAAATTAATAGGACAGCTTGGAATATAAATGAGTGCTTTGTTTCTTGTTTATAATAATCTGTGTGTGGATTCAGGAGGCTGGTTCTGGATCAAGCCATTTTCTAACCATGTGACCTTAGCCAAGTCGTTTAATGTCTCTGAGCTTCCATTTGCTCCTGAGATAATGAAGCCTTAAAAGCTGAGAATGATAATAATCCCCCTCTTCTTCACACTTTGTCATGAGGGAGCAAGTGGGGTAATGTGAGTGAAAACCCACCTCAAACCACCCGCTGCCGTGTAGTGTGTGCTGTTGGCAGATGCTGCCGAATTGGCTGAAATCGTCATCATTCCGTTGATGGGGCAAGTAAGGCTGTCTATCCAGATTTCCTTCTTTTTGCTTATGAATTTTTCTCAACCAACATCCTTTGCAGTCACACTGTGTACCAGCACTTTTCCAGGCACTGGGTATTTAAGGCAAGGCCTCTGTGTGTGCGAGTAGTATGCCAGGTCATGGCAGCCTCGGGCACCCATCCGGTCCTTCCTCCAGCCTGGGGCCATTTTCACCATGTGGTATTTTTAGTTGTCCATGTGCGTGGGCCAAGAACAGTGTCTTCTAACTTCCCTGTAACCCAGCATTTAGCATGGTGTCTGAACCTGCCAGGTGCTCAGTAAATATTTATCAGTAGCTGGATGTTGTTGGTAGTCCCTGCCCTGTGCTGGCAGCCTCCCCATTTGGTCCCTCCCAAGGTCTGCCACTCGGGGTTAGAGCAGCTATGGTAGGCCGTGCAGTGACAAATCCATGCTGTAAGGGGTTGTTTAAAGAAGCTGTTTCTGAGGCTTCTAGGCGTGTGGGTTGGGGATGGGCCAGGAAAACCATGAGGAGATGGTTGTTGCAATATTTTAGATTACTGCCTGAGAGACTGGGAAGGGAGAATTAAGACACAGTGTAATGAGGCAAAGATTACTCAACTTGTTTTATTCACATTACCTTGTACAGAATCTCTTAGGTACATCAGGAGGGCCAACTATTTTGATAGGGAAATGAAAGTGAAGTTCAGGAAATCAAGACATGCGGCTGATGGGTAGGAGAAAGATGAGGAGGTGAGTAACATTGAAATACATCAACATGAGCCTGGTCCTTGATACAGGAACAGTGATTGCGTACTCCATGTAACACTGCTGTGTAACAGGCATCATGTCCAGGGCTTTCCCGTGCTTTATTATTTAATGCTCACAACCATCTAAAGAGGGATATGCTGTCATTTTATAGAAGGAGAACTTAAGGATTGGAGAGGTTAAGTAACTTGCCCAAAGTCACACAGTTAGTAAGTAAGAGTTAGGATCGAACCCAGGCAGGACGCCTCCAGAGTCCACACTTCGCACCGCAACGTGTTACAAAGGTGGAAAGTTCTCTGAAGGAAAGAAGATCCTCAAAGACTTGGGCCTTGGTCCTGCTCATAGTTGGGAGATGGGTGAACATTTCTTTGAACACTTTTTTTTTCTTCAGTTTTCCTTAGCAATTTTTTTAAGAACTAAAAGTAAAGCACCTTGAGATTCTCATCCTTCTCACATCCAGAAGTACTGAGGAATCACTGTTACAAGAGAAAAAAATCAACGTTGTAGTGTTTCTCTAATCTGAACAACTCCACATAGAAACTTAATAATCTTTTAGAATAAAGTGTCCCCAAGTGTATACTTGTGAACTGATGTGTTCTGCTCAACAGCAGCGCTAACGAAATCTTCCTATTAGTCAACCAGAGGGTTTGGTAAGGATGCTCACTCTCTTTCTGCTTCCAGTCTCCCCTCCCACACACCCTGGACCTCAGGGAAGAGAGTGATTCAGCTCCTTTATTCGGGGCATTCCAAACCTGTGGACAGGGACTGTCCTCCATGCTGGTTTCCTTCTTGTGCCCCATGAGCTTTGGTTAAAGGAGTGCATGTGGCCCCCTGGGAGAGAAGGAGGACCAGGCTAGCGGGGGCGGGGGGGTGTCCAGAGTCCCCCACCCCACAGCGGAGCCCGAAGCTGGCAGTACTGCTGACCACATTTGGCCCGAGTTACTGCTCCTCGCAGCGCGTAGTCACACGCCCTTGGACCACCGCCAAGGGCCTTGAGAACCTTGGTCTTAGCTGCTGCCATTCTGCCTGCTGGGGGCTGGTTTCTCAGCAGGGAAGATGCAGGAGGGGTTAGAGGGGTGTGTGTGTGCGTGTGTGCGTGTGTGTGTGTGTGTGTGTGTCTTCTAATTCCTGTGTTTGCCTCTGGGGGACTTTCCTACTTTACTGCTCTGACTGGAAAGAAAAAAAGGGCTTTATTTCTGTCCCCTTAGCTCCCTTTTCAGTTTTCCAGTTTACTTTTGGTCATTGTCTTTGGGTAGCCATGTGTCCGTTTGATTTAGACACAGTGTATATGTTCTCAAACTTGCGGCCAGGGGTTTCACCCACCTCTTGCCAAAGAAGTCCTGTGTGGTCACAAGAGAGAATGGCATTGTCTTCTCTCCACACCAGAGTCACACCCATTCTCTTGAACCCCACACCATTTGCCTTCAAATTCCTGCTCAAAAATCCTGTCTGTATGGCCTTCAGCAAGCCACCTAGCCCCCCTGTGTAGGCTAGCCCATAGTATTGAATACGTGCTCCATGACTGTTAGTTATCAGTATGGTAAGTTGTTATTCAGCTAGGCTCTAGAGCTGTTTCTCCCTTCTTCTGAGCTAATATTAGTCAGATTAAGATATGGTGTACCCACCTTTCCAAACACTCTAATAATGAAGTGTTAGGTGTTATTATTATGTGTTTGTACAGTTTGGTCGTTTACCGAGTGTAAATCCTGCCGTGTGGTAAGCATACTTGTCATCTCTGCTTGTGAGATTAGGGAGCTGAGGCTCAGGAAGGCGAAGTGACTGCTTGGAGGCCGAGTTAGGAGCTGAGCGAATGCCTTCTGCCTTCCAGGCCTGCGCAGTTCCCACCTCTCCAGAGCTGCAGGAAATTATTGTTTGCTGTCCCGCTGCTTTGTCCTAAAGTCTCCACACAAGTAGCATCCTTACCTCTAGATCAGGGCTTTTCAGACTCAGCACTGTTTATCATTGGAGCCCAATAATTCTTTCTTGTTGTGTGATGGTGGTGTTTGGAGAGGGGGGCGCTCTCCTGCGCGTTGTGGGGTGTATAGTGACATCCCTGGCTTCTACCCACTGAAAGGCAGTGGGGGCCACCATTATGACAGCCAAAATGTGCCCACACACTGCAAAATGTCTCTTGTGGGGGCAAAATCTGTGTCAGTTAGGAACCGCTGCCCTAGATTAAAGATAATGTGTGTGGAGAGAGGAGTCGAGTCCGCATTGGCGATCACTGATTGAGCACTTACTGTGTGCCAGGCAAGTTGCAAATATTGCCTACCTTTCACCGGCTCGCCAACAGGAATTTTAGGAGTGTCTGCGTTGTCAGGAGAAAGATGCCAGGGCTCAGAGAAGTAAAGAAAAGCAGCAGAAGAGGGATTCAAGTTCACATCCATCTGGCAGCAAAACCTGTGCCCTTCCCATCACTTCCTACACACAATTTTCTGCAGGTTCATGGCGTTTTAGTTCTTTTCTGGAACCAAGAAAACCCACACAGTGAGGATTAAATTGGTTCCAAAGTTATTTCGAGACCACTGATATGAGTGTATACCTGTAAAAACCAAAATGAAACCAGAAAGATTCTTTGCAGCAAACATGAGGGAGGAAGCAGAGCCTTACTTGGTTAACAGGGGTTTGGCTAAATTCTGGTGTAATTGTACTTGAACTTTCTTAGACCTCATGTGACAAAACATATGAGGTGTCAGCCTTATAGAAAAGTAATATCCCCCCCATTACTTTTCTATAAGGCTGGCACCAACATGGTTTAAAAATATGTTTACAGTAAAGAAGCCAAGAACTGTGTATCTGAAACAATATATATTTTAATGTTCTTATTTTCATCTACTTTGTGTGCAGGAAATTTGAGCAGATAATAGAATGTCATTTCTTGGTGCAATAATTGCTTTTTAGGAATGATGGGAATCCTGATTGGAAGTAGAATACGGAGCTGAACCGTTTGGTGTTGAGATAAACTCTTCAGGGGACCTTGATGTGGCGATGCAATTAGCTCCATGCGCGTGTGATTCCCGAGGCCCGTTCCGGCATTTGTTCAGTTAATACAGTTCCACTCCTGATGCCTCTCAGTTCAGATCATTAATAAGTACTTAGACGGGTCTGCCTGTTAAGTGATTTTAAGGGAGAATTTATTTGAACCTTGTCATAAGCTATCTTAGTATGCCCTAGAAAATACTGATATAAAGCGTCGTCTGTTAAAACGTCACCCAAAACAACCTATGAGATAATTTTCGACTATATTCCTTGAAGCAAGAAAGCACATTATAAAAATGAAATGTAGGTGTTGAACGTGTCATGGTCCCTTATGAAAATATGACAGCACTTCCCATGGTAAAAGTCAGTCCCAGATATAATTTCTGCTGCTGGCTGGGAGCCCAGGCCGGTGTAGCTACACTACAGTGATTAGTGGATACTGAGCCTCACTCTCTCTCTCTCTCTCTCTCTTTTAAAGGGCCAAACTATCTTGTTAAATTCAGCCATGTCTGGGATCATATTGGCGTTTGGGAAATTACAACTGGGAATTAAAAGAAGGGGAGGGACACAGCTCTGCCGTTCTCAAGTTTGAGTAAATAAGACCATACCCAGTGATGTTTCTAGCAAAGGAAATAAATGAGAGAGATGGGAAAGGAGCAGTTAGAGCTGTGGGCTTTCATGAAACAATAGTAGTTTATAGCAAACCATTTAAATCTCTTCTGTGAAGGCGGAGAGGGGTGGTGTCTTTTTAAATGTCCTAATTCTAAGGTGCAGAGTTCCTGGTACCTCCCGTCCCGGTGATTTTGGGGGTGGTAAATGAGTTAATGCATATTAGAAGCACTAAGCACAGCCCCAGGCACACAGTAAAGGCTCAGCAAATAGTAGATACTATTAGCTCGGGCTTTTCCGGTACAACTTTGAACCCACTGCCAACTGAAATCTACTGCCAAAATTCCGTGGGAGAGAACGAAGGCTTCTGGTTTCTGGTGAGCATAAACACACACCCAGCTTGAAGATCTTAATATATTAAGTACTTAACAAGGTGGGGCATTTAGTGAGGACCTGTGCAAAAGGGAAGCTCACTGAGTTCCCATGCCAAATTGACTCAGCATAGTGTTTGGGGTTCTGGGGAGGTGAGGACAATAACAAGCCATTTTTAAGTCAGGGCGTCTCAAACGTTGTTCGTGTGCAGAGAGATTGATGGGATTTTCTTAAAATGCCTATATCAGCCCTGGCTGGTGTGGCTCAATGGACTGAGTGGCGGCCTGCGAACCAAAGGGTGGTGGCTGGTTCCATTCCCAGTCTAAAGCTCACGCCTGGGTTGTGGGCCAGGTCCCCAGTAGGGGGCGCGAGAGAGACAACCACACATTGATATATCTCTCCCTCCCTTTCTCCCTCATTTCCCCTCTCTAAAACGACATTAAAAATAAATAATAAGTAAATAAGTAAGTAAATAAATAAATAATCTTTAAGAAATGGCAATTTTGATTGGCAGACATTTCCGGGTGGAGTTAAAAGCCTAATTTTAACAAGTTGCCAGGTGATGGTATTGCTGCCCACCCTGGGCCACCTTTTGCAAAGCAAGGCTTTCTTTAAGGAGTCAAAAATCAAAGTCTCCCCCCTGGCCCCACTTTTGTCCCCTGCCTGTGTTCCGCACCTGTTGCATGTGTGGTCAGAATAGCAGGGATTCTCATAACCCAGCTCCAGCCCTCCGCCAGGATCCCGGTGACCCGGGCAAACACACACTCCGTCAGGGTCACGGGCAGGTTACGGAGTCAGGACTGCCAAAGCCCCACAATGATGTTTTCCTTCTCCCAACACCCCCTCCTTCCCTTGCCTGCCCCAAACCCGGGGCTAATCTCAGAGCTGCTTAATAATAACAAAGCCAGCAGCAGTGTGCGGCAAAGTCCATTTTAAAGCAGAGTTTTTCTTGTTTGACAATTACCTAATTTCAGAATGCGATTCACAGATTTGCAAAACCCACGTGTGTGGAGACAAACTGCTTCTCCAGAAAGTTGATTAAAAGCAGACCCCCTCACGAAGAGGCGACAGGAAAATTAAATGAGCGACAGTATGGAGTTCCTTTGCCCCCACTCTAACGTTTGGAGGCATGTAAATTATATTTTAATAAAAGGTCCATAAGTGCGCTCACACACGCATGCGCACACGCACGCAGAGGAGAATCTGGTTCTAATTACTTGTACTTTAGTTGAACTTTGGTGTTTCCTTTGACTTTCTCCCTAATGTATGTGAGCTATGGGCCTTGCAGTCCTGCAGTGGATCCACAGAAAAAGAGGGAAAAAATCCAGACCAGCTCTCTTTGGTGCCAACAAAAATGAAGCCCAACTGAATGTTTTGACCAAATGCAACACTTTGCTATTCTCCCTTAATTAGCTGAAATTACTCCCTCCCACCGGGTCTGGAGCTCTGGGCTCAAAATTCCCTGGGGGACATGCAGGAAATGCCTTTTGCTTTACAACTCCTTTTTTTTCTTTTAAGGCTCAGCTGCCCAGAGAGTGTATTAAAATATTGTCTTAATCATGGAAGGTTCTAGTAAAAAGACAGGGCTTTCATAATGCAAGATGCCTGCCTCTAATCAGGCCCAACATAAAATCCTGAAATCTGTCAACATGGTTTAGCAGGCAGTAAATTAGTTCTCACAAAGAAAAAAAATTGTATACTGAGCTCTCTCTTAAAAATGGTATCTGCTACTTAATCTAACCTTCAGAAAAATGCCAAGCATGTTAGGAATTGTGAAGGGAGCTATTGTTGGAGACTTTCTGTGTGTTTAAATGACACTCAGGTGTGTTGTAACAACAAGGACATTTATCCTGTGTTTTCTCAGGTGAGTGAAGTGTGTAAGTGCCAAGTCCTCTTAACTGGCAACAACGTTAAATTGGTTTTTCTTTTGAATTTTGGGAATGCATTAACCCCCAGAATTGTGGCCGTGTTAAGAAAGCTGTGGCCCTGCGTGTGCTGGCATTCTATTTTGCAGCATCTCGGTTGATGGAGATTTTGTTTAGTTTTTTGTTTTGCCTGCAAAGAACCTCCGATTTAGAAGTCCTTTGGGGCAGTACGTCTCACAATGCCATCTGTGGACCAGAGCCCTTCCCGAAACTGCTGGTGGCCAGTCTGCAAGTGCAGAGATTGAGAAGGAGTGTTTAAAAACTTTTACAGCAATTGCACAGAGTAAGCTTATGTCCACTAACACTTTTTCGAAGTTGGAGCTTATGTTTTGGATACCTTTTTCTTAACCTTTTTTTTTCTAGAGATCCATTTTACTTATAAATACTTTTCTAGGGATTTGTCCTTATTGAATTTTATCAACTCCTGATAGCTTTACAGTGGAATGCTAAGAAATGGTCCTTTGCCCTAGATAGAATAGAATGGAAATGACTATGTTACGGCACATGCCTGTTGCCCTACCCCCAGGAATTCTGTTGCTGGTTGCTGGTCTGGACCACACTTTGGGGAGCACCGATTTAGATGCAAACAAGACCTGTAATGAATTTCTATACCAGAAACTGATTCTAGCTTTGCTTTCCTTAGTGGCAGGTATGTCTAGGTTGCAGGGACGAAGGGGTTTAAAATACGGGCTGGAAGCCGGTGTCTGTTCACGCAGGGCTGTGCAGCTTGCTGTCTCCTCTTGCCAGTGTGCAGCCCAGAGAAGCCCCCTCAGCACCTCTGGTGCTGACTCTGCTCTGGGCAGGGACCCATGGAGCCAAGCATCCATCTTACCCCAGTAGCAGAAGTTTCTCTGTCTTGGCCATTCCCTGACGAAGCAAAGCAGCCCATCTGGTGAGCAGTTTAGATGCCACGTTGGAGGCTGCTGCTTGTCAGCGGTGCAATCACCAAAGAGCACTGAATAAGACAGTAAGTAAGCAAGGAAATAAATAAAAGCAGGAGGCAAAAAGCAGATCCTAATTACTCCTCAAAGGCTGCTTCCCCAAACCGAAATCACATCAGGAAGGCTGGAGTACAGTGGTTTGATTGAATGACACAAGCCTTTTTCCCCCTGGGAAGTCTAAAAACTGCTTTTTGGGCCTGCCTGAGATCGCTGAATGAGCTAATACAGGACGCATTGTCTGCTGAGCCTGCAGAGTTTTCCAGCAAAAATTTTATCATTCCATAGACTTATTGTGCTTGCTCGGAATAAGGAACAAAATGTTTGAGGCCTCTCAAGGGCCTTTGATGAATCTAACTCTAATTTAAAGGGACTAATAGATTATTGATTTAAGCAGGATGACAGTGAACAGATCAATGGCCAAGCACTCTGTAGCTACCTTAAATACCGAAGTGACCGGTGAAAGGGGAGCTAGTAGGCCACGGCCTCCCTCGTTTCCCGTTTCCCACCGTCTTTCCTGGTGGTTGGTGGGGGTGGGCAGAGCTGGGGAATGAAAGGGGAAGGGGAGCACTAATAAAGTTTGCCAAAGTATTTCGCTACCTTATCAGAAAGGCCAGAGGTTGCCTTAAGTAGGGATCTGCTTTTATACTGATGCCATATCCTGGCTTTCATCCTGGAACCAGTTGTGGCATGTTTGTTGAAGATCAGCTTGGGCAGTCTGACCAGACCACGGAGACTTTTTCTTTTCTTTTAGCTTTGCATTGTTCTCAGTGTTACAGGCCACACCGAGGAAATAGAGGACCACAGATGACCAACTTTGAGGGTGATATTTGAGTATAGGTGTAAATGAAATGTATAATTCTTTACTATCAATGGGAACTTTTTTCAGAAGATGATTATTTCTTGTCATATAGAAGACTTTTCAAAATGTTCAGATTTGGGTGGGGACCCCTTATGGCATTTATAGGATTTAAATTTAAACCATGACAGAAAGAATCAATCTATCCTTCAAAACAGCCTGGCCATCTCCTCTGGGAAGCCTCCCTTGGTTTCTCTTGGGATGCATAAAGCTTGAAACCTTCTTTGTTATTGTAATACCAGCAGTTCCCGAACTGCTGCAATTTGGATTCATCTGGGAATTTTTATTCTTTTTTCCAAAACATGCTCATGCCTGCCTTCCACTCCCAGACATTCTGGCATAATAGGTCTGGGATAGAACCTGTGTGAAAACTTCCTGGTGGTTCTAATAATAGCCAAGTTTGGGAACTACTGTTGTATTGTAATCATTGGTTTAGTCTCTATTAGGCCAAACTTGTCAGGGCTAAGGGATTATACACCGTGCTCTGTCCATGGCATGTAACACGATGCTTGGCATGTTATAGTCACTCAGCAAAAGTTAACGATTGAAGATATGAACATCCCTTGTACAGATATGGGAAAGTTCAGAGTTTTGCAGGTGAAATCACCCCAGCTTTAATAAAAGGCCAGAGCCCTCGCAATTGATGGCTTGCAGTAGAACATTTGAATTGATGGCGGCTATTCAGGAAAGGCCTTCTAGATTCATTCATTTGTTATAAATGCCTCTCATCCATAGAAAAAGCCTTTTCCCAACCTTCGTAAAGTGTTTGGGGATTTTCGAGGCCTCTCATTTTTGTGTGTGTACTTTGTCCCACGTTGCTTGGGTATTAAATCGCCCGCAGTTATGTTTCCTCTCTTTGGGAGGGTGAGATGCTTGAGTACATGTATTTGAAGTGGCATATTTATGGAAATTACCACCCACTTTTGAAATTCAGGGCATAGCTGTGACAGCTGAATCCAGCCCTAACAATTCTATTTACAACTTCCCCAGTCAAGCCAGATTAGCTGTTCTACATGAGCGGGTAGGGCGTTCAAACACACCCCTCCCCACCACATTGCTTCTGCAGAGAACACAGTGCTGGCCGGACAGATCGAGGTGGAGGGGACGGGGCCCTGTCAGAGTCGTGGGAGCGCTTGGGCAGGCATCGAGGCTCACTGTAGAACCAATCCAAAAGTTGTCAGAGGCATTTAGGGAAGGACTCACATATCGATTTTAGAAGCGTTGATTGCCACAGCCTTCTTAGAAGGCAGTTTGTCAACCTGAATTAAAAGCTAACAACATACTTTTAAATAACCATACCTTTTGAACAAATAATTCCACTTCTGAGACTATATCCTAGGGAAATAGAGATATGCTGAGATTAGCTGTAAAGATCTTCATATCACAATGGAATGTTTTGTGGGGAAATCTTTTTTGACAAGATAGAAAAAGTTAAACAGACTAAGTCCCAAGTAGAATCTGCAGTATAATTCAGTAAACCAACAAACCCAAAATGTTTAGATGCACAGGAAAATGTCTCAGCAGGGCATGCCAAGGTGACAACAGTGCTTTTTCTCCGGGTGAAAGGATTGTGGGTGATCCTGTGTGTGTTTGTTTTCTTAGGTTTTAACAAAGAGCAATCTATCATTTTGTACTTTTAACAAGTACTGTTTTCTTCTACATGTCACTATTACTCATTTGCTTTCAGTGAAGCTGATTGGTGTGAGGAATGCTTTGCATTTGATAAGCCTTCGAGACACCTCAGATGCCAGCCCATCTGTAGAGCACTTGACATGACTGTGCCAGGCTGTCCCAAGCAGGGGCTCTCTCGTTCCAGATCCCTGAGTTCTAACCAGTGAAGACTCCAATAGTTTTATCTACTAGACCTGAGCTACTCTAATGACTTCATTCCAAGATTCTTCTGAATTATAAAAATACTACAATAATAGTTCATTCTAGTCCAAAGGGATGATTAATTACTTTTTAAAGTAGGCAAGTGAGCCTATGAAAGCTATTTGATTTCCAATTTTATAATTTATGGACTTAGAGGAGCACTTAGTGTTTGTAATGAAAGAAGAAAAAGTTTATGTATTCATTCAACAAATATTTATTGATTACTTAGCTACCATGTGCTAGGACCTCTTCTGGGCCTAGAACACATTGTAAACAAGGTAGGTAAGTTCTTTGGCCTCACTAAACCCACACTTGAGGGTATGGCAGAGGTATAAAATAAAATTATACACAAACTTCCTAAATGTAGAATTAGAGAGTTTTATAGAAAATAAAATAATGGGCTATAGTGTCCAGGAGTAAGGAATGGCATAGATCATTTTACTTGCAGGAGTCACCTTGGAGAAGGTAACATTTGCTCTAAGGTCAAAGAGATGAAAAGGAACCAGACAGCTGAAGGTCCCAGAATGTCCGGGTAGGAGAAGTGGTTAGTGTGCAATTGCCCTAAGATGGTGTGAGAGCTTGGCCTGTCCCAGAGGTGGAATAGAAGGCAAGTCCTGGGAAGCCTATCAGTTAGGACAATCACTGCTGTTGCTCTTGGGCCGTATCATGGAGAGCTGCATAGAGCATTAGTGAGGAAGGAGCTGAGCTTTGATCTAATTGGTGACTATTGGACAGCTTTAAACAGGTAAGCCACAGGGACTGCTATTAACGTTTGGAGCAGTTACCTTACTGCTTGTTTGAAGAATGGACTCCAGCGTAGAGGAGCAGGGACAGTGAAGAGGCCACTGATGTAGCTGAGGTGGGCTCCTAGCCTGGTGCGGCAGCGGGACTGCGAGATGAGGACTGACACAGCACGTCTGGGGGGCGCCTCGGCTGCAGAGGCTGGAAGCTCGCCTGTGGGACAGTTCAGTCCGCAGAATGCCTTAACCCGGGAGACTGTGGGCAGTGGGACAGCTGGAAATTTTATACTCTGGGGAACCTTCTGTATGTTGTCAAGAGATTTGAAGGTTGGAAGATTCTGGAACATTATTTGATTACTTCCCATCACTTCTTTCCCCGTACCCATCATACTTTATAAGCATTTTTTGCCTGTGATAGGAACAGGGCTGGGCCTTGCTTTGACTTGGTACGTAGAGTAGGAAATGGAGAATACCTGAGTATTAAGTTTTATGAATGCCTATTTCCCGTGGAATTTGGGTGGTTGAACAATGAAAGAGAGGAATTTTGTACTTCTAAATCCAGAATAAAGAGCAAGCAACATGACTCTAGGCCATGACGAGCATAAAGCAGTGCTCCTCAAGCATTAATTGTACATTTGGTCTGCTGCGGGGGGGGGGGGGGGGGGGGGGGGGGGTTGTTAAAATGTAAATTCTGGTTCCATTGAGCTGGGGCCTGGTAAGTACGTTTTCAAATAAGTTCTGAAGGGGCGCTGATGCTGTGGGTCCAGAGAGCAGTCTTTCAGAAGCAGAGGTCTTGCCAGTATTATTGTTGTTGTTGTTGTTGTTGTTGTTGTTGTTGTTAATGAAGATCAGTTAGGACACATGCCAGAGGCCCTCCCCGTACACTTGCTGAGTGGCAACTTTGGGCATCTTCTTCATTGTGCTCAGGAACTTGGCTTTTGGGTAATTGAGCAACAGAGTCAAACAAGTTATTTCCGAGGCTCTAACTGAATCAGAAGCTAGCAGAAACAGAAGAGGGGCAACAGCCTGGGGTTTGCGGTGTGAAGATCTGACTCGGTGATTTGGCTTGACCCCCGCCCTGCTGGTCCCGGACGAGTCACTGCACGCCTCTGACTCTGTCTCTCTTGAGGGTAAAATGGCAGTCAAGTCACCTCCTGCACAATGAGAGAGACGACCAGGATTGCTTTGTAAACAGCAGAGCACCCCCTCTGAGTCAGTGTCCCCGCTGCCATGCCTGCCACAGGGACCGGCGTTGTGGGCCTATCTCTGCCAGTGTTACCGCTGAACGGGGAGCAGAGGCCTATGCCTTCACCGATACACAGAAAAGAACTGAAACCCACTTTCTCTCTTTCCCCATCGTAGCGATTGAAACACAGAGCACCAGCTCCGAGGAACTGGTCCCGAGCCCTCCGTCTCCGCTTCCTCCCCCGCGGGTGTACAAACCCTGCTTCGTCTGCCAGGACAAGTCCTCCGGCTACCACTATGGGGTCAGCGCCTGCGAGGGCTGTAAGGTGAGTACCCCCGGCCCTGCGCCCGGCGCAGCCCGGTGCACGCTCCTTCTCCACGTGCTCAGCGAAGGCGACCTCCCCGGCTCCAGAAATGGGCCGCTTGGACTCCTGTCCCATCACCTTCAGCCAGGGCGGTGGCCTCGCTTGCGTTTCATGGTTTGATTTCTTTCTTCTATCTCATTAGTGAAAAATTTAGAAACTCCTGCAAATGATTGATGGGGGCCAAATACTGAAGGGCCCTTTTTAAATAACACAGAGCAGTCCTTTCTAGGTAGCAAGAGCCTTTCGAAGGAGTTCTGAGAAGCATCATCCTGTTTCTCCTTAAAACATGCCGTCTGGTGTGTCTGTAGTTTTGTTTTATTTTTAAATGTGACTGACAAGCCACTGAATCAACTTGCAGAGAATCCAAGGTTGAAATTGGGATTTATCTTCTGGCTGTTTCCTCGGCCCTGTGGCCTTTGAATCACAGTTTGATTTTCAGCCTGTAGGGACTTGCTACTGTGTGGATGTCATAAATTCAGGGGGACTGGGTTTAAAATTCCAGCCGACCGAGTACTGGAGGCTGAACATGTGTCAGAGAGGATATGGCTGCTTTGAATCAAGCTAGACAATTGTTATCGAGTCCAACAGGCTTAATTGAGTGAAAGGGCTGCTTTTTTTTAGAGAGAGAAAAGAAACAATCACTTTCCAGGCAAATCCAACTCATCCACAGACAGTTTTTCAAAGGAACTGTGGCTGCCTAGAGCCAGCCCTTCCCCAGATACACAGTTTCTTTATGCTCTCTCCGATGGGTGTTCAGGCCTGTGGTTTATATGCCTAAATCGCAGGATTCACTGGTAATTGTAAACACGTGGGAATAATGTCACAGGTGCTCCCATCAGGTGCTGTGTGGCATTTTTGTATTTGGCTTTATCAGAGTTAGCACTTGTTGTTTCTGTGTGCATTGTTTAGGCACTGTTGTGTGACAAACCATCCTAAAACCAAGTGGCTTAAAACAGTAGCTTTTTACTGGATTGGCCAAGAAAAGTCCATTATGTTTTTTTTTTCTGTAAAATAAAGACACATTTTTCATTTTCACCAATAACTTCATTGATTTGGATATTTTCAGTATGGTGGCTGTGTACTGCTATTGGCTTCTAGTGGGTAGAAGCCAGGGGTGCTGCTAAACATCTTTCAGTGCATAAAACCCAAAGAATTATTTGGCCAAAATATCAATAATACTAAGAAACGTCACAAACCACTGTTGACATGTTCGATCAGTCACAGCACCTTCTCTGTACACTCACAAATCTTTCTTTTTTGCATCTCAGTTGCGTTTTTATTTTTCTTGAAATAGAAAGCACAGTATGCTGAAAATTTTGCATATTTTCTTCCATCTTCAATACTAAAATGGCTGCACAAAAATTCACCAATTTTGATACGTTTTTTAGAATGCATGCTGTTGTCACAGTTGTCCCAATACAATCTAACAAAATGGTTTTGAATGAAGTTAAAGACAAGGAAGCACTGTGAGACCCATCGTATGGAAAAAACGTAGCGGATTTCTGGGCCAACCCAGTATTTAGCCTATAGTTCTTGGGGCCGGCACCTCAGGCCAGGCTCCTTCTGCTGCTTCATCCGGTCTCAGTTGTGCTCCATCGTGCATCACTGGTCAGCTGCAGGCTTGTCCATCAGCTCTTCCTCTGCGGGGACTACCTGTTGGCTGGGGCCCTCAGCTCCATGCTCCTCCATGCAGTCTCTCATTCCCAGTGGGCTGGCCTTGGCTATTTGCACAGGCAGAAGAGAAACCTGGGGCACACAGGTCTCTCTCTGAAGGCCTAGGCTCCGAAGGGGCACCCTGTCGCTTCTGACATATCATGTGGGCCAAAGCAAGTCATAAGGCCAGTCCAGACTCAGGAGGTAAGAACATAAACTCAACTTTTTAATTCAAGGAGTTGCAAAGTCACATAAGAGGCAGGAACACAGGGAGAGGAAGTTGAGGATTTTTTTTTTTACATTCCCTCTGTCACACTGCATGTCTAATTGCCTGTGAACACAGAGTGGAGAGGCCTCTAGTTCTGGTGCCCAGCATCTCCCACGCAATCTGTCACACAGCGGGGACTTCAAGATGTAGGTTGAACAAACACATAAATGTCACTCAGCCCCTCAACGAAACTGTGTGTGCTTTCCCTTCCTTCGAACTGTTTGAATAAACATGTATTATTTTACAAGGCAAGACCAGTTTGGGGAAATTCCTGAGCGACTTAGGCGCATTTCTCTGCCTCTGGCATTGTGCTGGTTGTTTGAAAGGCGCTTGCTTTCCTGCAGTGGTTTCAGATACAGTGGCCAGGGACGTTAATACAGCCACCAGTCGGCAGCTGGAAAGAAAGCAACACATTTGTGTGTCTAATTATTGCTTCATTATTGGGAACCTCTAGATAAATCTAAATTTATCCTGAGGTTTGAGATAGCTGCAGAATGCCGGTTCACTTTGTCCCATATTTTTGGGCATTTGAATATTTTGTTGTGTGATATAAAAATAATTTTCTAATACTTATTTGAAAGTTAAATGAAAAGATACTCCTTTATTTCTAAAACTTTGAACTCATCTCGTGTCCAGAAATCTCAATGAGGTTTATTATGACTCAGCTTCCCTGATCCCGCCATGTCCTGGGAAAGACATTACCAAGCGCGTCTCTTGTGCCAGTCCCAGGCCCTGCGCGTGAGAGCCGTTTCACAATCTGCCTGGCACACCCCGTTTTAATCAGCCCTTCGCTAATTCTCCAAATCGCTTGTTTGAATTTAGGATGCTGATTCTTTTTAGGAAAAAAACCAACAAAAACAAAACCCACGTCACCTCAGGAAACTTTGATGAACTTGGTTAAGCTGTTTCCAGTCATGTTATGATAAACCTTTTTAACAGAGCCGTAAGCCCAGTTTAAGGTCAGATCAGCTCGCCAGCCAGTTAGTTGTCAGATTGGAGGAGTTTTGTCTTGTGGGTGGGTCTCTGAAAGTGTGAACTGCCTTTTCCCTTTGGCAGAGACGGGTCTGCATTTTCGCTTGCTGGAAAAATACAGCGCCGAAATTCACAGAACTAAAAAACATGAGAATGCAAAAGTACAATGTAGTACCCCCCGAAACAAAATAAATTATTATAATTTCTTAAAATTACCAACACAATGCTGAATTTATTGTATAAAAAAGTACAAAAATTAAAACAACCATAGTTCTACCCTAGGAGAAAACACCCCCTACTAACCCTGTTTTTCTATGAGTACATGATGTTGCTATTTTTGTTATTTTTGTTTGTTTGTTTTCTACCAAAATGGACTTTTACCTTGCACACTGGTTTTAATGTATTTAATTCATTACCTATGGTTAGGTAATGAGTATGTTTCTAGTGTTTCTCATAGCTAATGCTTTAATGCGTAGACTTTACGTATATATCTGATTATTTCTTTGGGATAAATGAGTTACAAATAGATACAAATAGAATTTCAAGGTCATTGGCTTTATACAGTGTTATGGCTTTTGATACAAATGGCCACAATGCCCTCTAGAAAAGGTACATAAATTTAAGCCCAGTTATTTTGTAAAGGCTAATCTTACTGGAAACTATCTATTAGAATGTCTTCCTTGTGAAAATAAGGAGATGAGTCAAGAGACAGCTTCTCTGCTGGAACCCTGCCTATATTTAATTTGGTTATACATAATGGGTCCCCTGCTGGATACCACTTTGGGCAGCCTAGGCCCCTGGTTGACCTAGAAGAGGTGGCCCATCCTTTGGCTGGAGATCAGAAATCACTACTCTGGCCTGAGAGCCTCTGCTCCCCAGTTGGAACCCAAACAGCACCCAGGTGATAATTTGAAGAAATGATGGCCTTCTTAAGGAGGTGGCTGCTGCCTCTCATTACTGGGCTGAGCTTATTATTGATTATTGTTTGGGAGAGAGAACCTCTGTCCTTTTAGGAACCAGGTGGCGGTCTCAGGGCCAGAGTTTAATGAGTAGGTTGTGGTCCACCTTTGGGAATGGCCGGTGGCTGCTCTGTTGACACAGCATCACCCTGGTGACCACCCCAGCAACATAACCATTGCATGTGCTAGAGGGATGTCCCGTTTTGGGGATTTCCAACGGACCCATGACAATATTTTGCAGAGGACAAAGAGTATGTAAAGTGAACTTGTGGTGTGGTTAGCCAGCAAGGTTTAACAATATGAAGTAATAAAGCTGATTTTCATGTAAGAAACAGTCTCATGGCTCGTAGCTGGCATGTATACCACACTTTGGCCTTCATCATATTTCACCTTTCCATTTTTGTATCTTTTAGGAAGTGTGGAGCCTGGAGTGAATCCCAGCTTGGCACTTGCTAGCGTTGTGACTTTGGGAAGGCATTTTTAACTCTGTGTCCCTTTTTTCTCTTGGAAAAATGGAGATAGTTAATACCACCTGACTCATGATATTGTTGTGAGGATAACATGAATAACTACAAGGCAAGGGGAATAATACCTGGCACACACTAAGTGGTATATGATGTGCTTGGTCGTTGTCTGTATGAGCTTTAACTTATTATAGTGACTTTTGTACGCCATGATGTAACATCAGTTACAATCTTAGTATCCTTTCTCGTAATGTTCTCTCAGCAATTCCCCATTCCTTTATATCGAAACGAACACTGTCTCTTTCCTTCAAGACTCAGCCGAAGACCCAGCCGTTCCATGGAAGCTCCCCTGATCACTCTGGCAAAGAGGCTGGCAAATTGTTCCTGTAAAGAGTGAGATAGTAAATATTTTAGGCTCTGAAGGCTGTGTGGTCTCTGTTGCAGCTACTCAACTCAGCCACTGCAGCGTGAGAGGAGCCATAGACAATGTGTCCAAGAATGGACACGGCTACGTTCCAGTAAAACTTTACTTAAAAACAAGCAGTAGCTCACTTTTGGCCCTTGGGTCCAGTACCATGACTTCTGCTAAAGCATACATGGTGGTGCGTTATTTCTTACAATTTCTAAAATTTAGAACCAATAGTCCAGAGCACTCATGCCAAAGATGGCAGGGCAGCCGATTCTGGTGGACTGCAGGCTTGGGACCGCGGCTCCCCCTCCCCACCTCTTAGAAGCACGAGAGTCGCCTAACGAGAGGTGATGTCGACTTGCCCAGGGCTCCGTGGAAGGTGCTCCAGGGCCACTCGCCCTGTCTGGTAGTATTCCTCCACCTGTTTGTTCTCACTCAGCTCCCACTTCCTTATCTCACGAAGTCGGAGAAATTAGTTATTTTCTCATAAGAAAGCACCTGGCATCTTATTTTGGAGTGCTTTGGGGAATGCATTCTATGAGCTGCTATATCAGTGAGCTTTCCCTGCTTAACAAATAACTCAGATGCTTGCTGGCTTAAAACAGTAGACATTTACTATTTGATATAATTCTGTGTAGGTCTTTTTATCTGGGCTGGCTTGGCGTGGGCCGGCCGGGCTAGGGTGACCTCACTCACGTGGCTAGGACTTCGGTGGGATGACCGTATCCTCTTCCCACGTTGTCCTTTGCCCACAAGTTAGCCCAGCCTGGACTTGTTCACGTGGTGGTGCATGGGTTCCCATCAGGAAGAGAAGACATCCCCAGTGGGCAAACCCCTGGTTGCATCACATTTATTAACATCCCGTTGGCCAAAGCAGTTACATTGTCAAGTCTAGATTCAGTGGGTGGAGGAATGGGCTGCATTCCTTAAGAGGAAAAGTAGCAAGGTCACCTTGACAAAGGCTGAGTGTACCAGAGCTGGCCTTTGATCATACGCTGTCTTCTATTATTTTCAGTGTCATGGGTAAGTCTCTTGCGACATCTGTGTTCACCATTCCATCATCCTTCCGCATGCATATATTGAACACCTAAGTTTCAAGGCCTGTGCCAGGTGCTGGAGACACAACAGTGAACACGAGAGACAAGTTCCTCTTGGAACTTACTGTCTAGTACAGGAGGGCAGATGTAAACAATTCAAAGTTGGAAGGAAATGAACAGGATGGTCGGGCGAAGAATAATTGCAGGGCACCTGATCTGACAGTGGGTCACTGAGCTCTCAGGGCCGCAGTGGAACCAGCTGTGTGAGTAGGAAGGGGAAGCATTTTAGGTCAGAAACCGAACACTGGATTCTGGGGCCATTTCTCCTACTCTGCTCGGTGCCCATGAACTTGTCTGGGCTCAGCAAGGCTGTTAAACAAAAGCAAATCCACACGTTTGAACTAAGTGCTATCGCAAATATGCGAACGCTAAAACAGTGAACCCGGCAATTGAACTGGGACTCGTTGCCTGTCATTTCTTGTTAGGACTGGCTCACATGGCGTGGGGGTCCCCAGTGTTTGCAAGTCTGGGGAGAAGGAAAACACCAACCCAGGCATTTGGGCATTTTGTACCCGTACTTTACTTAATTCTCACCGCAGCACAGCAGGGGGTAGGCTTTATAATCCCCAGTTTACAGAGGGGGAAACAGGTTCAGAGAAGTTAAGAAACTTGACCAACATCACACAGCTTGCCTTGGGCTGCAATTGAAATCCCGTGCCTGTTGGAAAACACCTCATTGCTCCAGCCACTCCGAAACAGAAGGTGGGAAGCAGTGGTGTGTTACGGTCTAGATTGGGGGTTTCATTGGGCAGCAGATTAAAAACAAGAATGGATGGGGGCATATGTAAAAGTAAAACACCTCTATTGTTTTGATCATTTCAAAAAGAAATGACATTTTTATAATGAAATGTTTAAAAAAAAAGGAGAGGAAGAGCTCACAAGTCAGTCTTTTCCTAAGAAGGGACAGTGAGCAGAGAGGACCCACCCATGGGCACGCTCCCAGCCCAACCGGTGCTTTGTCCTTGTTCTCTCTGCTTCGCCACTGCTGGGTGGAAACTTCCCATCCATAAGCCAGCACTTGGGAGCCACGGCCCAGCCCACATGCAGGGCCCCTGGGGCGAGGCCGGGTGCCGGCGCGATGGCGTGCCTTCTCCGCTGGGGCGCAGAGGAAATGCCTGCTGAAGGTCACGTTGGTAGCCTTCTATTTAAAGCAGCCTTTAGGAGTTTAAACTCCACTAGCCCCCTTGGTCCCTCAGGGCTAATTTTGTCCATTTTTCTCATCTGCCTTTGTTTTTCTTGCCTCTGAAGGAGGGAGCCCTCATCTCCATGACAGTGTTCAGCTACTGGTCTGGTTTTTTTTTTTTTTTTTTTCCTGGCACACAGCAAGTAGTGTGGTCAGGCACAAAAAGTTTTGCAATCAGGAAGATGGATGTCTGTACTTAATTTTAGAACTTCTATTAAATACTGTAAATGTGCCTAGTGATTTTATTTGACCAAGGCCATTTCAAATGACATTGTTTTTTTTTGTTTTTAATGGGCGTGGGTACACATGAACATGATGCTCTGTTTGGAGAACATTTTTGGCTTTGCCCACCCTGACAGTTGCTTCTGCTTAGGGGTTTGCTGCCGTGTCGGGCCCCAGGAACAACGTGACATAAGTAAAGGCAATAACGAAAACAAGACATCTGCGTGCTGTAGTAGCTAAAACTGAACTGTGAAGCCTGCCATCAAGTTCATTATTATAGTCCTTGAACCACAGTCGTAGGTCCCCTTATAGACCCAAAGAGCTGCTCTCCTTACTGAAATCAACCAACAATGGAGAGTTTATTTATTCTCTCATTCATCAGATATTAAGTGCTTTCTATAAGATATGCTCTAGGTATAAGAATTAAAAATTATTCGGGTTTTTCTGAAGACAGACTATTTTGTTGCTTAAATTTCAAATTTCTAAGTTGAAAACACAAACTTCCGGAGCTGTGAGCCAAGGTCGCATCGGAGTAGACTGTGCTTTGGCTTGTCCTCATGGCCAAGGCTCAGAGCCTCCCGCTCACACTCAGGGAGCATCTTCCTGTGAAGCCAGTACCCAAGCTGGCTTTTGCATTGCATTGTAATTTGTGGCTCCATGAAATCGTACAAGAAATGAGGGGAGGGAACCTTAGATCACATTGTCTTCAGCTCATGTAACATAAAGTCCTTGAACTGACCTATCCTTTAAGTCTTTACATATCACTCTGAAGCAGGTAGGAGATCTGTCGTTTAATCCCCATTCTACAAAGACAAAATCAAAATTAAAACAGAATTAAATCATATATGTGCAATATAAAAGGTTTGTATGCATTTTGTTCGCAATGTTGTGTCCCAGTGTTTAGAAAGTACATAGAACAGTGCCTGTTAAATACGAGGTACATAGTAACTATTTACTTTCAAACCGATGAATGAATGGGCAAAAATATAAACAGTACACAGGCCTTGTTCTGGGATTCTCATGGTTACAGTGCTTGACGGGCTCAGAGAAGGGGCCTCACCTGCTCTGCCCCATTCTGGGAAAGGCTTTGTAGCAGAGACAATTTTGTAGATAGATGTGTGAATGTGTTTCAGATGAGGAAGGGGAGAACAGTATTCCAGGCAAAGTTGCCAATGAACAGGAAAACAAGAGAACTTGAAACAGCCTATAACAATTTGGTGGGACGATGGGAACTCCCCCACTCTGTTAATGTGAGTTTTGCACAGCCCTCTGCAAACAGCGGGGGGTGAGCCAGGCGTGAAAGACACTGGGCTGAGACTGTTACCTATTATTTCCTCCGGGAAGCCTTCTGTAGAACCCCGCAGGCCAGATCTCTGTGTTTAAATTTTCTATTCTCCTTTGTAGCACTTAACACAACTGTAATCAACTCATTATTTATGGACTCATTTGTTTGAAATCAGCCTCTTTTGTCAGACTATAAACTTCAGGAGGGCTGAAGCAGGTCCTTCACCACAGCTTCGTTATCTGTGCCTTGTACATACAATGCTCTGCACATAGTAGGGCCTCAATGCATTAGCACTTTTATCAGAAACTAGACCTAAATATATAGTGATTAATATAGAAATAAATGACACGTAACAAAGCAGATGTAACTATGTAGTAATGCGCATAGTAATATACGTTGATATATTCTAATTGTGTAGTGAATTACATTTCATTATGTAGGATTTGTGATGGTACATTTGTGGAAACTTTTGTGAAATTTTCTAAACAGGTCAAGGCCTTTGGTGGCTAAAGTCCAGCTCGTTTTCTTAGTAATTTCTTCCTTCCACCTCAGAGTTAACCCTTCACTGCAAAAGAGCTATTCTCTTCCAAATTGTCTATAAGCTAACTGTTAAGGACTAGCAACTGGAATATATACTCAAGAATGCTGTAAGATCTTAGTGATTTAAAGAAAGTAAAAATCTCAACAACGAGAATTTACCTCCCAATTTAGCCACATCGAAACAGCTGAGATAGCAATCTGGACTTTCCTAGTTAACAGTTCCTACAAGAGAAAAAAACTCCCTTTTTTTCTTCTGGATAAATGTTATTCTAAATAAAGAAATCATTTTGGGTTGAAAAGGCAGGAAAATCTGTCTGTTTTTTTTTCTTCTGATGCATAAATAAACAGGAAGTGGAGAGTGAATTCTGAGTTTGCCCGCAACCCTCTATTTCTGCTTGTGTGTGTGTGTTGGCCGGATGATAATAGTTTGTTTAAGTTGGTGGTTTTAAGTAGTTTATAAATCTTTTAATAGTTAAAAGTTCATAAATGCTTATTTAAATGCTTACGTTGTTGTTTTAAAATATCAAGACCACTTTCGTTAGCTGTTTTAGTTTATTAAACAAGCTGAAAGCCTGTAATTTTTGGTCAAGGTTTTACCTTTGATGTACAGTAGAGAAATAGTTTCCAGTATCCATAGTTAACCAGTTGATTGGAAAATGGCTCCCTACCCAATGAGATCTTAAATCTGTTTCATGAAGTTTTGGTCAATTTTTTAAAAAAAAATATCACCAAAATCAACACTTTTCTGATTTAAAGCAAATGAAGAGCAAAATAAGTTACTTTTACAAAATTCCTAGGGACCAACCATCATCTAAAAATGAATTGTGCCAATGTATTACAGTTATACCAAACAACAAAAAAACAATGTATTTTCGTCAGAGAAATAGAAGTATACTTTTGGGCTTTCTGAGAGTGATATACCGTACTTTTTGGACTGTAAGACACACTCCCCCAATTTGGGAGGAAAAATAGGGTGCATCTTATAGTCTGAATGTACCTTACCTGGCTCAATGTTGGGGTTCCTATGTTATTTATGTTATTAAATATTTTACCACATTTTTTGCTTCGAAATTTTTTTCCTATTTTCCCCCTCTAAAACCTAGGTGCATCTTGTGGTCCGGTGTGTCTTAACAGTCCAAAAAATTCAGTAAATTATGACTGAAAATAATTTCTTTTTAAATAAAATAATGTACATCATCATAGGTGATGCTTTAGGTACTTTTGGGAGGTGAGTGTTTTTAGCCCTCTCTCTTTCTCAACCATTTGCTAGAGAGGTTAAATAGAAAGCTTCCAATTCTATTTCGTTTTCCTGGGAGAACTCTTGGAAAGCAGTAATAGGAAGTGAAATGGCCTGGGAAGATCCTCCCGTCTTAGCAGCCCCTGTACTTCTGTCCACAAGGACACGGCTGTGGGTCCCTGGTCGTCCCACTGTGTAAGGCAGCCTCTCCTTCCACCTGCGTTAACCGCGTAAAACCATAGAAACAATAAAACTGTCTTACGTTCCTATGCCTCTTCATGTTTCT
Source organism: Phyllostomus discolor (assembly GCF_004126475.2). NCBI lineage: Eukaryota > Metazoa > Chordata > Mammalia > Chiroptera > Phyllostomidae > Phyllostomus > Phyllostomus discolor. The sequence continues at coordinate 20,172,885 of NC_040909.2, read as the reverse complement.
TAAGTGCTTCTCCCATGTGGAATTAAATTAGACTGAGCTCAGCCACAGTACAAGGAAGAAAACTCCAAAATGTGCCATGTTTCATACAGTCTATTTCCATCTCCGACAACAGTTCAAGGCACGTATTCCTGGTTGGTATTTCACGCAGTGACTGGTAGGTGAGGCCCCGTCCAGTGTTTCAGCTTGGCGCCCACTAGGTCCTTAGCATCCTCTAGAGGAGGAAAGAGAGCGTGGAGGAGGCAGCACACCTGCTTCTTAAAGCCCAGGGTGTGGAGGGCAGACCTCATTGGCAACGGCTGCTCACAGCACTGAAACCCACGGCGAGAGATGTGCCCTGGCCACGTGCCCAGGTACAGACCTATTATGATAGAGAGAGATAATGAATTGGGCGAAGACCTAACAGTTTCCGCCTTAGGTTTCGTATGCGACCCTCATAGCAAGTAGAGAAGTAGGTGGAATCAGTTTTTGCCCCTTTACTTCCCAGGTGAGGAAACTAAGAGTTTACAGGACAAAGATCTCCCCTTCATGACCTTTATCTACAATCTGATTCTGTTACTGAAATATGTATTGTGGAAACTAACCTGGATGTGTTCCTGCCCTTCTTTTTCCTGAATCGTATGAAACCAAAGTCTGTGATTCTAAAGATCTTCGTGTTCGTCGTAAGTTCTGTTTGCCCTCTTGAGAGACCGGGAAGGCTGGCCCCAGCGGAGTGAGACCTTTCCCAGGGGTGAGATTCCAGTGGCAGCTCACAGGCAGAGACATTGCTGATAGCCAGAATGACCCCAGAAAATCCCTTCAGCAAGCAAACAGTTGGAGACTGACATATGTCTCTTATTAAGACCTACACAGCCAGTTCCTGCTGCAGCTTTGGAAACAGATTGGTGCCCCTTTTGTGGAGCACCAGATGAAATAGCTGTCTTCTATTTTCATGTTGTACCAGAAATATGTGTCCTTATGCGCAAGAATCATACTAGCCCGACACAGCGCATGCCATGAAAACCGCACATCTTTCTAGATATTTCCTCGTTGCTGAGCTTCTCTTACCATAATAGTTTCTTTGGGATTGGAATTTCTTGTGTTCCGTTTATGAGCTGTGTCTTTTTGTTGTCGTTCAGTATTTTTCCGCTTCAGCAAGGCGGCTGGATGTGTCATCTGGGTAAGCAATGCCAGAAACAGGACAATTTCGTTCTGTGGACCCTAGAACTCATCCCTGAAAAGAAGTCTAGAGAGAGGAGTAGAAATCTGTATGCACCCCCCGCCGCCTGCACAATGCTAGCATTGTCTGGGGTGAAGGGGAAAAGCTGGGGTTCTGGCAGCCCTGCCCCATTAAAGCCTTGTTCCTTGTTCCATATTGAAAAGATGACATTCCTTTGCTAGCAATGTCCTGCCCGGATTTCTGGCACCAGTTCTGTGGCCTACACTGTCGCCTGGGGCATTTTTGTTTGGGTTGGTTTTGTTTTATTTCAAAGCGGCAAAGCGCAGGCTGCCTAAGTGTCCAAGGTAGAACTGTTTCTGTGAAGTTTGTCATCCAGCTTGTCAGGGCAGTCAGGTGGCCTGTCTGCCAGAATGTCTGCTTCCCAAACACTGGTGTCAAAATGTGAGGAGCGTGCACAATAAATTTAGCTCGATAACTTGTTCTCAAGTGTTCCGGAGGCAGCTCTTGGGGTTTCACGGGGCGCCCACCTCCCTCTCAGGATTTCATGTAATGCTTCATTTATAAGAGAGATTGGTAGATTTGCAAAGTAAATATTCCAATGAGGAAAAGCAAAATCTTCAGTGACTTTGTGAGTCTGCTTCTATGGAGGCTTTTTCTATGCTCAGAAAAAAAAATCCTCTGTATTCGCTGCAGCTCTGAACTGGAGCGTGTAAGATGCTCTTCGCAGGTTCGTGTGAGCCTTAGCATCATGAGCGGTAGAAAACCGTAAGGGAAGCGCAGTGAGAGGGAGAAGACTGTGGTTGTATGAAGGATTTTCGTGGTTAAACGAATTTGAGGAAACTAGAATGATCAAGCAACGTTAGTTCTCCTCTGTGCTTTTGAATCTGAAAATAGCAGCATGTTAAGTATACAGCAGCCCCATTCACGCGGGCCCGGAAAGTCCCCCGAATCAGGAAAATTATCCTTATTAGCCAAACCCGGCAGGGATCATCTGACTGCTCCTCGGGGAGTTGAGAATTTTGGTTTGGATCTTACTTCTGTACGTCGTACTCACATTGTAGATGAGCTCTGCTGTATCTGGAGACTTTGGGCGCGTGGCCATACTCTCAGCCAAGAAACACTTTTGAAAGCTGATGATATCATTTAGATTACTCCTCATTAACGTAAATAACTAGTTATAGGATAATAAAATTGGGGGGCATTTTTATATATTTATCAGTTTCCAGAGTCATGCCCTGCTGCATAAGGTGCTTCTTCAACATTGGTACCCTAAATTTAAAAATTTATAGTCCCACTAATTCATAATATCTTTTTTTAAGATTTTATTTATTTATTTTTAGAGAGGGAAGGGAGGGGGGAGAGAGAGAGAGAGAGATATCAATGTGGGGTTGCTGGGGGTTCTGGCCTGCAACCCAGGAATGTACCCTGGGAATCGAACCTGGGACACTTTGGTTCCCAGCCCGCGCTCAATCCACTGAGCTACGCCAGCCAGGGATTAATTCATAATATCTTTTGATGGCACCTTTTCCATTCAAATGTGTGATATACAAGGTTTATAATTTCATCAAAAACATTAGGCTAAAATGCGTGAACAGCTTTCAGTGTATTTGTTGTGTTGAATTCTGATAAGAGAAGCCTGAAAGGTACCAGTCCAGTGCCAGAAATGATGGCAGAAGGCATCAGAGATTGAGTCCGCTAATTCTGCTTATTCCTCCCAAATGGAATTAAATGTAAATTTCCTCATCTAATATTGTATTTTGGTCTTAAATGATTATTTCCTGCTTTAGAGTTATGTGGGAAACAATGTTCTATTTAAATGGTTATTTGGTGCTAACGAGTGCCTGTTGACCAAAAATTTGAGTCTCAGGCACATATTAGAGATACAATAATGAATTTATTTATGTAAATATTTGTGGCAGATAGCATATGCACAAAATTATGAATTACATAACAAAGCTTTAATGAGTCTAATTGCCACCACCTAATATATTTGGTTTTTAAATCCAAACTCCTAATGGAGCCATTTCTTTTGCTGTGCCAACGTTGGGGTGTTTTCTCTGAGAGGTTCGCAGGGCTGGTGTCCTGGACCTGGAAGTGTAAGAAACCTGAAAGAGCATTTGGAACGCATGAGTCCAGATGAGGTATTTGTTTATTATTTGATTGTGTTTCATCCACCTTATCTTTTATGATGAGTTCTGGGCCTCAGAAACAGCATTCCTGTTCTCCACTGTGTACACTAGCTGCAGGGAGATCACTGAATGAGAGACCGTGACAGTGACCTCCAAGATCTGCTCCTCCTTGCCTGTGATAGGTCACAGGTGGTGGGCAGTTGTCAGTTTCTCCAGGCTCACAGTGGAGACCGAAGATATGTTTCAGTTTATGTTTATGTTAAGTATCTTAGCATTTAGTGTTTCAATAACTTCCTTTCGAATAAAAAAAATGCTGAAATTCCTACAAGGACGTATAAAACAATTTAAATTGGATAGAGAAAATGGCTTAGATAGCTTTCAAAATTTGGTATCTTTATAGTACTTGCTGCTTTCCTTCAAGCCTCCTGAGTGCCGTCAGAGTGGAGCGGGTAGACCTTTGGTCCCGAAGCTTTGCGGGACACAAGCCGCCTCCCTAATTTGGTCACGAAGGCCCTCTCTTCCTTGGAGCCTCTGACACTTCCACACCCGATTCACTGACTAAAACAACCTTTATACTGAATAGAGAAATGCAGGTATACATCAAATAGAGAAAAGCAGTCATACCATGGATCTAGAAAGAGAATGGACAATATTGGTAAACATCTCCAATGGTTAACCCCTTCTGCTCCCAGAATCACCATAGATTGTCCCCCCCACCCCGTCCCCATCCCGCCACCACCACACACCCATATTCCTGTGATTAACAATGCAGTTGTCTCACACCTACAGTTGCATTCACGTGCTGCGGAAGGAGAATTCCCTCCCCATCAGTCTCAAACCCTGTGGTTTATGTAAAACCCCTTGGGTAAAAACACTGTTCTTTGTCTGTGCCTTCTATTTGTTAAACCATTGTTTTCTCTGTCAAAATTTTTTTTACAAGTTCATGGGATAGATTCAAGAAAAAAAATATTATTCCACCCCAAATTTCCTCTCTGAACAGAATTTGATCATAACACATCTCTAATTTTATTACGGAACTCTTCAAGAAGACAGAGGATGGTTTCTAGCCTTGTCTTTATGTGAGAGACCCCATCCCAGGCCTACCAGCTGCCCTTCTCTGTACAATCACCATTTCTCTCCTGTAGCCTGTCGAGTTTTTATTGAAATAGAAGTACTGGCAGCCACACCAACGGGCCAGGGCTCCCATGGTGGAACTTCCTTTGTAGTACTTACTACTGTTTGAAATTATTTTATTAATTGTTTATGTATTCACTGGTTTTTGTCTCCCTCCCTCTAGTATATAAGTACCGTGAGAATAGGGACTGTGTTAAGTCTTGTTCTGTTCTGTATTTCCAGCACCTACAACAAAGATCAGCACGATAGGGACATTTAATAAATGCTTGGTGAAGGAATCTATAATTGGTAATATGTGGAAGAGATAGTGAAAAACCAAACAGGATTAGAGCATATTTGAGCCCAATGATTATGTTAGGTCCAAGTTACCCCAGGGCGGAAGTGAAGGGACAGGTAGAGAAGAATGTGGTTAGGACAGTGTGAGCTGAAAATGCCCTAGAAAAAGAAGAATGACAACTTCAGTAGGCATCATTATTCATTCTGTTTTTATGTTTAGGAGGTGAGTTCTCCTCTGAGCACTCAGAAGTCTGCAGGGGTGTTCACGCCCCCCTCCCCCAATCTCATTGTCCCTTCCCTGCTACTGTTCACTGCTCGTGGGTGTGGAAGAGATGATGCAAAAATGACATTTGGACTCAGTTTGCTACCTGATGAGATGGCTTGCTGGTGTGTGCCAAGGGTGACTTGTCTTATCAATTATTAAGGTCACTTCTTAGCCTCAAGTTGAACTGGTTTTGAATTTCAAATATTGGTCTTTCCCCACTTGTCATATTTCACATCAGTGAAATAACAGATGGCTTCTTTTCATTATGAAATGGTAAATCCTGTCGTTACTAACAAGTCCATGTTATACTGCAGTTTACTGAGAGTTCATGAATACAGTATCTTCTTGCTTTTTTATAATAACTCTGTTATGTAGGTAGGACAGAGAGAGGGGAATCCCTTCTTCCTTATGGTTCAATTTCTCATGTCAGTGTATGAGATAAAATATACGTAGAGTTAAAATGACCTTTGATCATCCAAACAGTGTGTTCCAGTTACTGTTGCTGCATAACACACCATTGTAAATCTTAGAGACATAAAGTATTTTTCTTTTTTGCTCAAAGATTCTACGGGTCAAGAATTTAGATGGGGCACAGTGGAAATGGCTTGTCTCTGCTCTCGGCTGTCTGGGGCCTCACTGAGTAGACTCAGCACCTGGCAGTGTCTCAATGTCTAAGAGGTGGAATCATTTGGAGGTGTCTTACGTTATGCACGTGGTCGTTGATACCGCCTGTTGATCAGAGTACCTACGTGTAGCTTCTCACTGTAGCTTGGGCTTCCCTGCAAAATGGCAGTCTCGGAATCATCATACTCCCTACATGGTGGTTCAGTGGTCCGAAAGCTAAAGTTTTGGAAGACAAGGTGGAAGCCACATGGCCTTTCATTTCCTTGGAAGACTCATAGTGTGCTGTCTGTCAAATTCTATTGGTTAAAGAAGTCACAACACCATCTAGGTTCAAGGGGAAGGGGCATAGACCCTTTTCTCACTGGGGCAGAGGCATGATCACTTTAGAAGAGCATCTACAAGCGGGAGATGCCGTGGTGGCTATCTTTGGAGAATCCCGCCTGCTTCGAACTGGGTTTTGTTTTGCACCAGAGGCTCTTTTAGGTGGCCGCCAGTTGAAGTAAGTGACTTGTTTGTAGGAAACAATATGCACCCTTATGCAGCAGGAAGACTCATGGCTCACTTTGACAAACGGGTGGGAACCAAGAGGGACCGAGGGAACCGTGGCTTCCCACTATCAGTCTTGCCCTGCCTTAGGGCATGCGCTCACTGAGTTAAATGGTAGGGGACATTAGGCTACCACCCATCTTTAAGCTGCTGCGAGTGGGTTCTTGCTTCACAGGTAACTTAACAAAAATGAAATGCACATAGTGTATACATAATGTTTCTGACAACAGAGAAGGAAAAAGTAAACCGGAAGGCCCAGTCAGACCCAGTTCTGCCAGCTTCATTGAACCAGACTACCGACTGATCTGCCAGGGAGCTAGCCTCAAGTTCAGGCCTTCTGCCTTCCTCTGGCTTCTATCACATCACGTGATTGTGCTCTTATTGATTCTAGGCAACCCAGTGAATTTTCGTTTTATGAAATGTGGGTTCTAATGTGAGATTCTGTCTTCCTTGTTCTTCCCTGAGCTCCCTGCCAAGATAGTTATTTATTCCTTTTCAGGCAAGCTATTCCTGTGCATGGTCAGGGTGCTGAACTCCCGAAACTCTCTTTGGCCTCCGTTTGGAAGTTGTCTATGGGCCCTTAATTACACCCTCTGGCAAAAGGAGAAAGAGCACTTGAAACATGCATAAATTCTGTACATATTTGTGAGGCTGGGCTGTTTAAAAAAATGCTGTCTTTCTTCTTGTTTTTTCTCTTTGAACTTGGACTTGATTTTTTATAAAGTACAGCATGTTGAGGGAAGGGCAGTGAGAAACTATGCAGGGGTATTTACTTAAAAATTAGTGAATCCATCATGGCATGTTCGTTGGTTTTACTGTGGTCTGCTGCATTGTGAAACGAGAGATGTTTTATTGCATTTTAGATGGCTGCTTATAAAAATCTCAGCCTTGCTGTACAATCCATGTCCTTCTCTGACCATATATTTTTATTTTTATTTTCTTATGTTTCAGGTTAGATTGACCCCATGAGCTATTTATTAATTTGTTCCTATTTAAAATTTAAACAAACAAAAAAAACAAGTAAAATATGTTGAATTTTGTTCAAGTCCTTATAAATAAATACTTGCAGCCATGACTTTTTAAAGGATTGAATTTTGTGGATTTTAAGGTGATCCATAGGATGATGGAAGTGTTTCGGGGTGGCCTTTAATTGGTACCGGGTCAGGCAGAGTTGTGAGAGCTTGAAGTCTTCAGATCTCTTACAGATCCCAAAAGTTTCATTGGATTACCACCTACCAGGCCTCTGCTATCGATTACAAAGAAGGCTGGATTATCACCCATCGCAGAATCCACAGGTCATATTAACCCCACTGGCTGTTTCAACCCCTCCCCCACTGCATATTTTGAATCAACAGCCACCTGGAGTGAAATAGACTGATTTGACTTCTTCTTCCTTCTCCTATTCATGAACTACTTGCCGTGCAGTGACCAGGAAGCTGGGAAAGAACTTGAATGACCCACAAACTGAACGTTATCCCAGAATAACAAGAGTGGTTGCATTTCCTTGGAAAAGAGAGATTGGTGTACTTCACGATGGGTTCAGTCTTAGTGAGATGGAGTAGTGTGATGATGTGGTTCGTTCCCTCCGCCTGAGCTAGTGATTTTCACTGGGCTGGGAACCGGGTGGCCTGGCTCCCCTGATGTCTTGAACAAGCCCCTGACACCTAGTTTTGTCTTTTGTAGAATGAGGATAATAACTCATCTGAGCACTAGAGTTATTTTGAGGAGGAAACATGGTAGTGTATACCCAGTGTTTCTTTAGTGAGAAAAGCACTGACTTATTATGTGCAAGACACATATTTTAATTCAGCTAATCTGCTCTGCAGCTCTATGAAGAAGGTACTGTAACTGCTACTTTTTCCAAGAGAGGTATAGGACCCCAGCCAAGTCAGCGGGCTTCAGCTTACTTTGCTTTCTCTTTTCCTTTACGAACATGATTCTCCACCTGAGAGGTAAGCCATATTAGTTTCAAATGATTACTAAGGTTACTTACTTTCATCTTTATTATTCTCTGATTGATTACTTCTTGACAGTATGACCAGGATGCATTTCAGTCCTGTTTTATATAATTCCAATGGTATAAGTCACTCCATATTTTATTCCGTTAAATTCCGTTCAGGGTAAAAGAATACCTGGTCATTTTCTGCAAAAAAGCAAACAAACACACAAACAAAAAACCCCGAAACACTGAGAAGCAGCATTTACTTTTTTTGTTTTTGGAGTTGAGAATTTGGGTTCTTGATTAAGATGGTCAGGAGGTGAGTGAGTGATGCAGGTAATTGGGCACAGTAGAGAGTGCGGGGAGTGTGACAAGGACAGCAGCTATCTTCTTCCTGATTGCCACCCGTGTCCATGGCATTGAAGCTTTAGCAGGGGTCAGATTCATCAAGATGGCTTGTTAAACTATAAATTGCTGCGACCCACCCCCAGAGTTTCAGAGGAGGGGGCCTAGGGAAAAGACTGAGAATGTGTATTTCTAATAAGCTCCCAGCTTATGCAAGGTGCCCAGTCCGGGGACCACATCTTGAGTGCTGCTGCCCTGTGGGACAGTGGGACTAACATTGCCAGTTTTCCAGTACTTGAAGTGATTCTGGAGCACTTGAGGACTATGGCTTTTTCAAGGTCTTTTCTGGTTCTGGAGGCATTTCACTGCTGGAGAACATTCAGACCATACAATGATTAATCAAGAAAATATTAGGCAGAAATATTAAGCCAATCTCTTCTGTAATTGAAATCTCCTACTTTTTAAATGTTGGCAACAAATTTAAAAGTTTTTAAAAGGCTGTACCGGCCACCACAGTAGGAGCCAAAGTAAACATGTCTTTTGGCTCCCTTCGGCTTGCAGAGGAGCGGTTTGCAACTTCTGTTTTAGATGCTAAGAAGATATCGTGGATGAGAAGGAGGGAATGAAGTTTTTCGAATTTCTTCCCCGAGATTAAAAATACTGTGAAAAACTGGCGCTGAAGAAAAGAAAAGCTCATCCAGAAATCCACAGCATGGACTGTCCTTTTAACCTGAAATGCAAACGCATGAACTACTAAAATGAACAGATTGTCCCCTGGGTTAGGCATGCGCAGCTTGAGTTGTAGTCAGTAGCGAGTGACAGCCATGACTCCTGTGAAAGAGCCTGGAGGGGCAATGTTCCTTTTCATCTTCACCTTCCTGTGCCTGGGGTACCTCCCAGCATTTTGTTTTGTTTTGTTTTGTTTTTTGTCTTCTCTCCTCCTACACCTGGCTTGCTTGCTTTCCTGGTCCCGTCTTACTTTCTATTGCAGCTTCACATGCACCTTTCACCACTTCCATTTGCATCGTGAAAGCTGCTGTTTGCCTTTAAAGGCAGACAGTAATAATAATAATGACAGCTAATATTTTTGAGTATTTGTGGTTTTTAGGCTCTTCATGTATTAGCTCCTTTAATCGTCGTAACAACCTCCTGAGATAGAAAATATTCCAATTCCCATTCTAAAGGCAAGGACACAAGGCACAGAGAGGTTGAGTGACTTGTGCAGGACCACGCAGTTAGTAGCAGGCAGAGGTAAGATTTGAACCCAGGCTATCTAGCAGCTGGAGCCAAGCCCACAACCACTAGACTGCCTCTGCAGTAAGGTTTTTGACCCTTGAAAATAGGACCTGGGTAGATGAGGAGGCTGAGCACACTGTAGCCCATGGAATCGTATCTACTCTCCCTGTATCTCCAAGTAAACATCTGGTTCACTGAACCTTTATCGTAATAAAAATACGATTAGGCAGAGCTTGCAGGCTAAAACCAGGCTCACTGCTCTTTGACATGCCTGGAGTTGCCTGGTGGGACTCGTAAAGGGTTTATTTGATCAAAAGCTTTCCTTGATGTGACCTTTTAGTGATAATCATTTGGGTCAAAAACAAAAAAATTTCAGGCGTCACTGCATGTAGGACCCACTCCACTAGCGCTGTCCAGTACAAATATGATGTTGGCCACAAATGTGGTTTAGATGTGTAACTTCAAATTTTCTAGTAGCCACATTTTTAAAAAACTAAAAAGAAAAAGTAAATTCCAATAATGTACCCATATGTCATCTAATTCAGTATCCCAAATATTATCATTTCAATAATTAATTAGCGTCAAACTATTGAGAGATTTACATTATTGTTCACACTTAGTCTTCATAATCTGAAGTTACTTTTACACTTGCAACACATCTCAGTGTGGACCAGAGAGACATGGGAATTGCACACTGAGCCAGGCAACCCAATGAGAAAACCCTGAAGTGTGAAGAGCAAATGGGGGAGGAGCACAAGGCAGGAAAGAATCAACGGAGCATCTGGATACAATTGTTTTAAAGAAGTGGCTTTGGAGGAAGATAATGGGAAACTTGGGGGAAATTTTGCTAACTGGTGCAAAGTCTACTTGAAAAAATATATATATGTTTATTCTTGACTGATTTATTTAGTCAAGTTCATTTTTGTTTGGAGCTAGGAAAAAATGACACAAACCGCAGTTGAGGATGTCAGATCATAATGAGGGAGAACTCCGGAAGGAATAATTGGAGGACCAGAGTTCCTCCATTCGAGTGACTTAAGCTTCTTGACCTCTAGACCCTTTTTGGTTTTTTAGATCCAAGGAGCATAACACATTTTTAAATCATATTTCTTTTTTTTTTCCTGCCATTGAAAGAATGTATAGAACTTCAGGTTTGGATGCTGCAAATAAAGCATTGGCTTCCTGGATTTTTTTTTTTTTGGTAGCATGGGAAAACAAAAAGCAGAGATAAGAGCCAGGGAGACTGGAGAATGTGATTAGGAGTAAAACTTCTCTGGATGCGTCATGTCAGCAGCACAAACTGTTTTCATTCTCCACGTTAGTTAATGGCCAATGTAGAGATTGTGCTGCCGTTTGCCGATAGAGTGCAGTTTAAAATATTTTATCATTAATGTGACAGGGAGTTGGATAAAGAAAATGAAGCGTGATTATAAAATGCTAATTATCGTTCTCAAGTGCATATTGGGCACTCGCGAATATTTGCAGCGTAATTTGCTTTATTTATTATTTCGGTTCGGTTATAAATGTTAATTCAATTGCAGATGGTATGTTGGCAATTTACAGAGCTATAAAGTTATTTGGAAATCCTAATATTTTCTACCAAAATGTTCTGTGAGTGATGGATGAACTAAATTAAAAAGCCCTTGCTTTTTAGAGTTAAATACATTAATTGGCAAGTAGGCTGCAGGGACTCCCTGATCCGCGCTGGCTACATTAACTCCTTAAAAGAAGAGAGGACATGATTTCTAATTCGGAGTGGGAATTTTCTTCATGAATAAGGGCGAGAGAAGGAGGTCTCTTTCTTCCACCACCTTCATAATGTTTCTTCGGCTGAGATTTTCTCCATATTCTGGTTCCTAGCACTAAAGAGACACACTTGAAGTCACGTCTTTTTTCTGTACTACATCAACAGTGTCAGAGACCATGGTGTTGGTAATTAGGGCGTATTTGTGTGTGTGTGCATGTGAGAGAGAGAGCGAGAGGGAGGGAGGGAGGGAGGGAGGGAGGGAGAGATCATGTTTTCTCAAACTCACTGAGTGCTTAAAAATACACGCATTTCAGACCAGAGGTTGCCAAAGTGCAGCCCACAGGCAAAATCTGGTCTGCCACCTGTTTTTGTACAGCCGAAAGCTAAGAATATTTTTTACATTTTAAAAGCTTAGGGAAAAAAATCTGAAATCGACTATTTTATGACACACTGAAATGGGGTAAAATCAAATTCCGTGTTTATGAGGAAAGTTTCCCCAGAACACCGCCATGCCCATTCATTTGTGAGTCGTCTGTGGCTGCGCTCGCCCTCCTGGGGCCGAGCTGCGCGTTGGGGGCAGAGACTGGAAGGGTTACATCTGGCCCTTTACAGAAGGAGGCGGCCAAGCTCTGGAATAGATGACCTAAGGCGTAGTTTACTAATGGAAGCCTTCGCCTTTAAAATAGAAAACTTTTTTATTACAACATTTATAGAATCGTAAGAACTTTGGGGGAACAAATAGGTTCAAAACACAACTCTTCATTTTTGAAAGCTGAGAAGGAGATTATTAATAAGCCCTACCTTCCTTCTTTTGTGGCAATGTGGATAATTAAAAGAAATGATATATATTAGTAATGTAAGTAACTTTGTGCTTCTTGTACACACAATATACGCAAAACATTCTCTTTGCCCCCAAAATAAGGATAAAAGTAAAGATTTTCTTTTATTGTCAAATTAAAAACATAAACTAAGCCCCATTCCTGGACCACTGTATTGGTGTTAACAATTAAGGATTGTCCACAGAAGCGCAGTAATATTGGGAAATATGGCTACCTTATATAACTCGTTTGGAAAAAATGTCATTCTTTGCTAAGAAATACTGTGCTTAATTAATTCTTGCTCCTAGGAGGTCAACTTGGGGCACTCATTACGGCCTTAATTGGTGGTATAAATCCTGAGACCCGAGAGGGAAACACATTGGGTGGTTAGTGGTCGCTGGCCCTTTGGGTGAGCGTGCCCCAGAGCCAGCCCTATTTTGGAGAGCGACAGCTTCTGGTTTTGATGGCTTCGGGTCTGGCCACACTGATATTGGGATTAAAGGCCAATGCGCAATAAGAAAAGAAATGCAGTGACTCGTCCCAGTGTTTTGCATTAAACAGTGTGAGACAACCGACTACCTTCTGACTTGGAAAAATGTGTTTCTTTGAACTCCGGTTTTTCGTATTAAATTATATTCATTATACAGCCCATCTGGAATCTCCTGCCAGGCCAGAAATCATCTTACAGACATTAGCAAAAGGAAGTTAAATGTAATTTTTTTTTAAATTGTATACTTTTCATTTCCATTTATTTCTTTCCCTTTTATTGGAGAAACCAGATGGAAAGGAAGGCAGGAGCCTCTCCCTCGCTCTGGTTCCCTTCGGGACCAGAGGCAGAACATTCCTGGCTGCTGCTCCTCCTGGGCGCTGACTGGAGGTGATGATGGGCTGTCTAGATTCCGGGGATAATTGTTGGAAAGGTCAGGAGTTCAGTTTGAAGCTCACACTGGATTGGGGTGCTGAGGTTTAGAGGGCAAGAACAGCGTGGTGACTAACTTTTGGCTCTCACTGAAGTGGGTTGCCACAAATTATATTTGACAGTGTGGAAATGAAACTCACACATGTCACATACGATGCAGTTCATTTTTTTGTGTTTCAGGATTGCCTTGGTTATTTTGCTGGGAGTTGTCTGTTTCCTGGATTTTAACTCAGGGCAAAAAGGACCCCTATTTGCGGAGACGTTGGTCTGTCTTCAACTCTTTTCCTGAACCAGACACATCCACAAAAGTCACAGACCCGAGGCTCCTACTGGGGACATGAGAATGTGTGTTTCCTGGTTCAGACGCGCAGAAATCTCAAACGTCAGCACTAGAAGGCGCGTAGAGATAATTTCAAATGTGTGAAATGGAATTGCAAGAGGAGTTCAACAGCCTGCCTGGGGTCCCAAAGCCACCTAGAGGCAGAGAGTAAAAGCAGCCCATGGTCCTTTGGACTTCCACTTGGGTGCCTTTTTTTTTTTCCTGCCATCCCACCACCCTGGCACAGACCATTCGGCAAAGCGAGTCATTCCCCCACGTGGCCCTCCACCCATTCATTGGAGCAAATATTTACTGAAAGCCAGATAAGAGACTGGGTTTGGTGCTGAGGATACAAAAGAGTTATGACAAGCCTTCCACTTAACGAACTAATCAGAAAAGTCTACAGTCACTGTCTGCCTGTATTCCATCTACCATTTATCTGTCAGTTAACTGAAATGAATTCCTGAGTTGCTGTGTTTGGAAGGGGCATTTTAGATTCAGATAATGGGTAGCTACTTCTGGCAACATACTGACATATCCTGTATCTATGGGCATTTCTTGGTGATGGTCTTGGGGAGTCCAAAGGGAGGGGAGCAATTAGGGCTCATTTTAAATTTCTAGTACAGAATCTTGGTACCCTGTGTATAATTTTATTATAATCAGAGATGAGTAATTTTCTCATCTAAATATGTTTTCATCGTTCTAAATATTTTTTTTAGATTAGGACAGGGTCTTCACACACACCCGAAGAGAATCTCATCCGTTCGATGTTTCTATGCTTTCCGACACACCTGAGATTTGGAGAGCAGACAGAGGAGGATGACCCTCCTTCTCATTCACACACAACGGCTGCCTTTGTGCCTGGATGGTGACATGAAGTGTCTGCTGTCACCAGTTCCCTCAGCTAAAAGCTTCTTTAAGGAGAGCGGCTCCGTCTCGCCGTCATTCATGTTTGACACGGTCATAGACACATCACAGACGTGAAGAGCGACTCCAGGTCTTCCCTGTTTTAGGAGTGTGTTAATGGTCTGTCCCCTAAATGGGCTACTTTGGCTTTAAATAATAGACCCCATCGCTTCTCTGTTCCTCAGCGTGAGAGGCGGTTTCACATACCACTCTCCACTTTCAACAAAGCAGATAAGGTATCAACACAATTAAAAGTGAAAAATAATCTGTCTGCTTCGCCGGTAGTGAATGCTTACAGAACACACACTGATACAATAGATTTTAAATAATTTATGTCCGGCACTTTATTTTTTTTTTCAATCTGTAAATGAGGACACCTAATGCGGAATGGCCGGCATGATACTCTATGCTTCCCCCATTAAGATAACAAGATGAGGGGCAATGATTCAGATCGGTATATTTTTGGAGCGCCTTGTGTGGATAAAAATTAAAAATTAAAGGAGATGATGCGCTGAAATACTTTGGGTAAGCAAGCTCATAAAAGCCATTTGGAAACCTGGAAGTACAAATTAATTCAGACTCTCCTTCGGAGGGACCCCTAAAAGCCCTTTCTGTTTTCTGGGCCAGGATTAAAGCGTTACTTTCGCGTCCCTGCCTGGTGTTTTCACGAGGCCTGTTCTAACGCGCGCTGTGGTGTGATGCTCAGTCCTAATGTGTCTCTCGCAGGCGTCTCTGCCTTGAACCAAGCACACTTCAGATGATGTTAAAAACAAATAGAAATTAATATGTAATTCATTCTGTCTTCCCCCTGTGGACGCGTTACATCTCACGTTACCAGGATGATGGGATTCACAACTTATTTTCCAGGCCTGAGCCCGTGGCTGATCCAGTCCTGAAGGGCTGATCCGGCTGCTGGAACTCCCCCTGGCAGTCAAAAGCCTTGCCCCCACGACTCCCTGAAGTCTAGGCACAGTGCTGTTCCCCAGCAACGAAACTGCGAAGCTGTTTACGAAAAGCCATTCCGCCGTCCTTTGGTGGCTAAATGGAGCTTGCGGATGATTTATGGGGGCCCGACTCTTTTCTCTACACCTGCCCGTGAACATCCTTTAATTACCCATTGGAGAAAACCCTGGGTAAAAATATCAGTCCCGAAAATGTGTGTGTTCCAAGGAAGAAGGCCAAACACAGCCAAGGAAATTTCCAGCCCTGTTTGATCTAAGGAGAAGAATTCCCCAGTTCCACGCACAGGCAGATGCTGAGGAGGGACTGGAGTGCTTTTAGATGAGTTCAAAATAAACACGCCCACCTGAGTGACCTCCTTTGTCCTTCTGGAGAAAATTAGAAGGGTGAATGAAGTGTCGTGGGATGACCATCTGAAAAGAGCAAAAATAGGATAAAACACCCTCCAAACTCCCAGTTGAGGCTTCCTGGCCCCGGGGGCTGGCTCTAATACCCCTTCTTCTGTAGCAGAGTATGACATCAGGCACGGCCGCCCTTAGCAAGCCCGGCCGGGGCAGCAGAAAGCTGGGAAGTAGCCACCAAGGAGAAAAATGTAATTTTGAGACAGGAAATACAAGAAGAGCGTGCAGCTTTTCACGCTCAAGATATATAGTTCTTCTGTCTAAAGCCAGCAGTTTTGGAAAATGAAGCTAAGAGTTTAAAAATAAGGACTCTCTCAGGTTTTTCCTACAGGGCCCCTACATCCATTAGGCCACCTTTAACTGAAAACTGGAGTACAATCTAACTAATTGACAGGTACCTCTTTTATTGCTGGGACCATCCCCCTCACCGCCCCCCCCCCCCCCCCGCCTTCTCTCCAGTGGAATCAAGAGGCTGCCATTGTTTTTAGCATCTAAAGTCAAGTATGCAAGGGAAAAGCAGAGAAGTAACACTTAAAACATTAATTGTGTGTATTCTGCCAGATTTTCTCTTATCGAATAGGTACAGAAAGTAGAAAAGTTAAGGTCCTCCAAACAGCAGTAGCTGCCGGAGTGTGTTTTTATATAGCATGGTGCTTCGGTGGAAGCTGTAATGTGCTAATTGCAGGCAAGTTCACGTTGTTTAAAAGAGCTGTACCTTTTGCTTTGGGGACCTATTTAATTTCAAGTCTTGGCACTGTGCTGACATAATATAGCAACTTAAATTTTAAAGATCAAGAAAGGGGAGCTGTGGGTGAAATTTGAGCTTATTTCTTGCTAATTTGGAATCAGAGAGAAGGAAGGTTGGGATAAATCATGAAGTTAGTATTTCTGTCTGAATTTACGATATTGGAGTTTCACTATTGAAAATATAACTTCCGTTTTCCCTTTCCTTATATTTAAGGAATTTTGCTGGTGGTCATACTTATTGAATTTAGGTTTCTATGCGGACCTTTCATTTCCTCTCTTCCCTTCTTCACAGAATCTCCGTCTGATTCTTAAAAGGCGAAATAACTTGCAACATGTTATTTTAATTATAAACACTGCTCATGTTTCATCACAAAGATGATTAAGATACAGCCCTGCCTGCAAAGGACTCCAGTTTTGAAGAACAGTGAGACACAAAGATCAACCATTGCAATGTTGTAGAATAAATGTAGAATTTATAACAGGGTGTGCTAGAGTGGCAGGTCGGGATTCACAGGTGCCTGACCCCACTCGGGGGCTACATCTTAGAGCAGAGCTGGCGTAAACCCAAGGATAAGGCAGGGAAAGGACTTTTGAGTTATAGGGAACAGCATGTATAAAGGCACAGCGGAGAGAGAGAACAGTCTAGGTTAGGGGTGGGGGGCTTTGCAACTTTGAGAGGCGGGTGGGCTCTGAACCATTCTGTGGACTTGGGATAATGCATTGTACCAGGTCTTAGCCTGGAGACACCACGGCTCTTCCATACAAGGCCAGAATCCATTTGGAAAACCGGAGCTTCAGCAATATTTTCTCAATAAACCGCTAGCGAGATTTCTGTGCTGTCGGAGCAGAGAAGCAGAAGGCCACATCCAGTAAATGCCTGTGATTTTCCTTGTCTGGCCCTTGAAGACTTAAATGTGATTGCCTGACTGGCTTCCCTTCTCCTACCCTTACTTCCTCTCCGATTTCTTCCTTTTCACTTCAGATTCAGGATGTGACCCTGTTTTAAGCGAGCGAGAAAAACTCTAGTGAGAAGATTCCAGAATGGCACCGAAAATTAAATGAACTTGGGAAAAAGTACAGCATATTGTGGACAACCATATTTTTCTTTTCTACTTTAAGTCCTTTTTAACATCATAAAACAATGCCAAGTACATCATAATTATTGGTGTCTGTGAAAGGCCTTTGAATAATGTGATATGCAGTTGCTATGGTGATGTACGTTGTCATCAACCAGCAGTTATGACAGAGCTAAGTCCTGGCTTTGTTCATGGTGAAATGTTGCATACCAAACTTCTAAAAGAGGTTTAAAAATTCATGCTTGTCTGCAGAGTTTAAGTATATATTGGAGCATGTTCTGGCTCTATTTCCTTCTGCTTTCTGCTTACCTTTTTATCCCCTCTTCAGTACAGATGAGGATCTTTAATTTGGATCCAGACAAGATTTAGTAATTAATGTGCAAAGCAGCTGGGGTCTGCTAACTTCTGGGTCATGGCTAAGGAGCTATTTTGGTACATTTTCTGAGTAAAATAATTGAGAATTAAAAACACTTAAATGCATTGGCTTCTTGCCCTGTTATATTTAGAGTACTCCTGATAATAAATCGGTAACTATGGGTTTCACCATGGAAGGGCACAAAATAACTGACCCAAGTAATCTAGAAAACAGATGTCTTTAGTTGGTTTAAAGTAAATTCTCAAGACCAGATTTCAAGGAAGCTATGTGGAGCCCAGTGAAATCCATTTTAGTGGTTTTCTGCCTTAAGTTTTTCTTTCCGCCATATCTCAGAGACTCAACTTCTTGAGAAGAGGAGAAGTGGGCCCAAGATACTCTATTTATAATATTTAACCATGAAATGTTTTTTGGATAACAGATTAACTTCTCCGTCTCCTAGTCTTCACCATATTTCTAATTCACCCTTTTTTTAGACGACTCCCAAGTGGGGATCAGAGGCAGCAAGAAGGTCTGTGAATGAGCTTCTGGACACCCTCCTGAAATTGCACCTCAATGTATATGCTATTATGGAAAATTTTATGTGATTCTGAAAAAGTTTTCTGTATTCTCCCTGTTCCTCCCAGCCCCCTCCAAAGTCCCTTATACGTGTGGGAAGTCAAGTCCAGTAGTAGCACATAAAATGGCCTCTGAACGGTTTTCTTTTCTGGCTCTTGCTGGGGTCATGGAATTGCTCAGAAGCTTCCGGGCGGGTCATACAGGGACGGTGTGATTGTGGTAGACTCGCTTAATTCTGTCAGATCGCAGTCTTAAAATTAGCTTCGAGGTCAGCCAGAGGCAAAGAGAGACTATGCAAGACTTCCACATCCTCACGAAGGAAAAAGGTTGGAACCCTTGGCTATGCATGGTGTTCCGGAGCCAGGACTGGCTTCTTACTTTGGGAGAACCAGTGCAAAAGGAAAATGTTTGCCTCTTGTTCCAATGCTGCAGAATTTCAAGACAGCAGCAGCATAGCAATAAACCACGCACATGGTCCTAAGTACAGGGGGACCTGAGCGGCGCTGCAGGCTGCGTGCTCCTTCCTGAAGCTTCCATGGCCCTGCTCATGACTGGTCCCTCCACTTTTTTAAAGCAGCCAGTTTAGCTAACCATGTTTACTTGCCTTAGGAAACTCTCTACTCCCAAATTTTGTTTTTAGACTGTGGGCCACAAAACCTGATGGGTTAGCCACCTACCCATGAAGGGTTATAATAATCAGAACTGTATGATAGCTGGCCACTTCAATATATTATTATTTTAAACAAGGTCATGTTTTGGTAAAAGCAATATTTTTTACCTACCTTAAGAGATATTTTATCAAACCAATTAATTGGTCTTATGATCGGTTTTCAGCTGATATTACCGGGATAGCGTTCCTCTAAAGGACACTGTGACCGGAATGTATTGGCCCCCTGTCCTTCCTGGGACATCTAAACTTTGGAGGTCTAGACCCCGATCTCGGATGCTGTGAGTTCAGGTTCTCAATTAAGAACACAGACCGCCTTTTTATTGGTATTCCCAGGGAGTTTTAATTAATTGGGGATTAAAAGGATTGAGAGCATTGGCCTCTGGGTCTAACAAAGGTTGGGCTCTCAGGGTTCACCTGACAAAGTCCAGGAAAATGCCGTGATCACACTCTTCCGGAAAGATTAGTTCCCACGGAGACCATGTTTTTGCTAAATCTGTAGCCTTTGCTTTCTTTCCAACCACATTTCTAGGCATCTCCCAAAATAAAGGCTTGCTTTTCTTACGTAGGCAAGAGTGAACCTGCTAAGGAAACTTCAGGTCCAAGGAAGCTGAAAATCCCAGGCCTAAAATACATGGCCAGGCTCCAAGGGAAAGGACAGAAGAGACATTCTCCCAGTTAGCAGGCAAGAGGCGCTATAGAATCACGGACCTTATTGAAGCCATGGCTGTTGAACGCCAAGCACTCGGTCTTTACTGGTGTCCTTCCTGCATCTTTACTGATTCTCAGCAGTGGGACCTTGTCCTGGTGGGGATTTTTTCTTTTCTTTTCTTTTCTTTTTTAACAAAAGTAAACAACTCTAAGCCTCCATCCCTTGGGAAAGCTCAACTTCTCAACTTTCTTGTTTGGAGTAGGAATCTCACCTTGTTTTCCTTTTTGTGGCTCCGAGCGTGCCCCCCTCCCTGGCTGGGCTGGCTCTGTGCTCCCGGCAGTACCTTCGTGCCTACCCTCCCGGGGTAGGAGGAAACTCTCGGTTTGTCGTCAGAATAGTAGGCTGTTTTTCTACTTTCTCCCTCCCTCTCACCCATTGTCTTCCAGTGGGGTGAAAAGGTCTTTACTTTTCTCTTTCTCCCTCCCAAATCTTGCTATTAATAACTTTTCAGACATTGTCACGCATAGACTTCCACTCGCTCCGGAGGGTGTTTCTTGTTTGTTTAAGGCAACGTGTTTCCTGGTCTGAAAACTGTGTTTCCCAAAGTAGCTGTGATGGGATTATTCCATACCCCTCTCCCACCGGCAGCATCTCTGCTTCTGGCTGGCGATGGGAACCACAGCTCTGTGTGGACCTGGGGTCGGGCCTCGCTGCACTCCAGCCTGTGGCCAGGGTGAAGGACTCACTGTGCTCGGGCAGCCACCTGGTTATTTTGTGATTAACATGGGATTGAAATCTTTTCCTTTTAATGACAAGACAAAGCCACCAAGTGGTTCCTTACTTTCTTTCTCTTCTTTCACTTTGGATGGAGAAATTACCCTTTTGAACTTTGTATGGGATAGAAATTAACTCTGCAAAAGCCCAGTGCAAACAGATGTCCTTCCCACACTAGTTTTTGGGTGATTTTTCTCCTGATCCAATGCTTTTTATGACTAATATGGTGCCAAGTCGCTTTTTTTTTTCTAGCAAAAAAGAAAGAAAATAGTTTTTACTTAGTGCCTTTCTTCAAATGATCGTGACACATTCTGCACATGTGAAACCTGGTGTAAGTGTTTCTAATGCTAAAAAGCAACTTCCATTCAAAACACTGCAGTATGAATTCTCTCGGGCAACCTTATAATTCAGTAGGAGTCAACAGATTGAAACGTTGTTTCAGAAGTCAAATCTTGGACTGTGGTAACTGCAGACCGAGGGAAGGGATGGAGGGAAGGGGTGTGGGTAAGGTGGAAGAAGGTATAGGGGGCATAAATGGTGATGGAAAAAAATTTAAAAAAAGAAATCAAGGATTCTTAGGCTACATTTCTTCCTAGATCTGAGGGTAGGCTAGGGTTTTTAGGTATTTGTACTGATATCCAGAACTCACTCCCTACTTTATTATGTAGAAAATAACAGCATGATGAAATCAGTGATCCAGAGCTTCCCGGACAATCTTGGCAGAATATAATTCTGACCTAACTGTCTCCTGCACGAAAGAGTACATGCCTCTCCAATAAGTGCCTTGTGTGGCTTTCATGATCTTCTGAAGTCTGAACATCAGTCGGCTCTTCCATACACACAGACTCTCATGGTCCATCCCCCTTATTCACATCTCTGCCAACATGGACCACTGGCGCTTTCCTGTACTTTCTCACGACCTCTGCTGCTCACCCATAATGGTAAAAACCTGCTGTTCAAATCCCATCCCCTCTTTAGAGCTGGGATCAAGTGCCAGTTCCCCACCAAGACCTTTGGACTCCTATGACCTGTACTCAGTGAATATGTTCTTTGTGCCAACTATGTGCCAGGCACTATCCTGGGTACTTTTTAACTTTCTGCTTCTATTAAACTTCTTAACACACTGCCTGGTGGCATCTGCCACAGAGTGTTCACTTGGCTTATTCTTGGTAGATTGACAAAGAGCAGAAATCATGCCTCAAACAGTTGACCCTTGAAGAATATGGGGGTTAGGGGCATGAACCCACCCATGCAATGGGAAATCTGAGTATAACTTTTGACTCCCCTAAAATTTTTAATAGTCTACAGTTGACCAGAAGCCTAGCTGACCACATAGATAAACCACATATTGTACATATTTCTTATATCATATGTACAATATGCTGTATTCTCACAATAAAGTAGTTAGAAAAAAGAAAACATTAAGAAAAGTGTAAAGAAGAGAAAATATATCTACAGTACTGTACATATTGATTTTTAAAAAATCCATGTATAAGTGGACCCATGCAGTTCAAGCCCGTGCTGTACAAGGGTCAGCTAGCTGTACATCTCAGTGTGCCCAAGAAAGCCCACCACCTCCACTCCAGTTAATTGGCACTGAAGGGATGAACCAGTACGTGAATAAGTAAATGCAGACAGAGACGGCCTTTGGACTCATGAGGCTGCCTGCCTATTCACAATACTGTGTGTCGTTCAGCATTTCAGAACAGTGTTCCATCCTATTTGGGAATCTTTACTTCGAACACATAAAGTATATTGAAAATCGTTCAGAAGAAAGATTTAAAGAAAGGGGCTTCATCAATAATCGTAGATACCATTCGTGGGGCACGCGCTACACATTGGACAAGGTGCTAACGCTTCACAGGCATTCCCTAATTGGGTACACTCAGTAATCCCACAAGGCAGGTATTTTTATTATCCCCATTTTACTGATGACAAAAACTGAGGCCTTAGTGTCACTCAACATCACACAGATGGTGAGTGACAGAGTCAGAGTTCGAATCCACCTGCGCCTGAACTAAAGCCTAATTCTCAATCAGCAAGCCAGTATCTAAACTGATAAAAATCACCCTCTGTGGGAGAAATTGGAGAATATGATATGTGATAACATCTGAAAACTAGAAGGCGAAAAAGGTTCCACGAATAGAAAAACAAATTACAAGAATTAGAGCGATGATTTGAGAGTATTAGCAGAGAGAGTATTGCCCAACTTAATCTCTCATCAAAATACAAAGGGAGTGACGTGAGCCACCTTTATTGTCTCCATGGTCTCTGTGGCTTGGGGATTTGAGACTAACCCATCAAGAGAATTACGAACTTTAGGTTTTCAGGTATAGGAGAGAATATTTAGTTTTAAAAGAGACTATCATTCTTTCTGATTCAGGATGGTTTCTGCACTGTAGACAATAGAGGATTTGTTAGAACAATGGTGCTTCCTTCCCTCGAGGGGACACAGAAGTCATCTGAGTGAGTTACGGGCCTTCCGCGATTAGTGCTAAGGGACGAACCGTGAGCCAGATGGTTCTAATGCATGTGTGGCCTCCTCTACCGTGTGAGTATTTTTGTCTCTTTTGAGTTAGACCCTCATTCTGTGATAGTGAGAGCAAGATCACGAGGTAAGAAAGGGTGAAAAAAATCCACAATTAGAAAACACTTGATTCACTTGGTGATGAAGATCTATCTTCTTTTTCTAGGTAATTACAGTGTTAATTGTGCTACTGGCTTTGACTCTCACAACCAACAGATGGCAAGATTAATCAATAGAAGCCAAGATTCAACAACAAAAGTCATAGTTAACCAACCCAAAAGTCATGGCTAATTAATAGGAGTCGTGATTAACCAACAGAAGTTATGATTAACAACAGAAATCATAGTTAATCAACACAAACCATGGTTAACCAGTAGAAGTCCTGACCGACTAAACTTCATTACAACACAAATCAATGGGCCTTTTATTAACCTCAGAGAAATCTGGTTGCTTATTTCCTTTTTTATTTCCTATGCGCCATTTATTCAGTTTTTCCAAATGCAATATTTGCATATGTGTAGTACAGTTGCATTGCTTGCGTATATTCTTAAGTACAGGCAGTATCTTCCTCAACAAATACATAACTATTGAAGAATTTTTATGGAATTAAGGTATAATACACCCATGACTATCCATCTGGCTTTGGTTATAGCTAGGAGTTCATGTATGCATGCATGCATGCATTCATTCATTCATTCATTCCATCAACATTTATATATTGACTATCTACTGTGTCAGGATCTGTCCCAGTCCTGGGGATATGCACCAACACAATTTTATTAGGTGCTGACATACTGAAATACTTTCCTACCAGTTGTTTAGTAGACATTACCTTGATTCTTTCCCTCCCTTTACCCAAGCCCACTGTCTTGCATCCAGAGAAACCATATTATATATTGTTCCAAGACCATATTGGAGCCCACTAACCCGCCCAGTTTAGTTCTGGGGAGCTGGCTCCCATTTCCATTTTTTTCCCCCTGTCAGGGAGGCCTGGATCCCAGCAAGGAAGATGTCACACTTGGTGGTGGTACCTGAATGTGGAAACACAGGATGCCTACTGAGCTCCCCGGGGCTGTGACCACTGGCCACAGGCCAGCATTCCCCTATGCTGCCCATGAAAACTCTGAAGTAGATAGGAGCATTGTTTAGTGTTTTCAATGTCAGACTTAAGTAGTCATAAGGAGAAGGAAAAGCAAAATACCAGTGTGGCCCAGAGGAGGACGCATTCGTGTGTGCTTGTCTCTGTCAGAGAGGGCTTCCTGGATGAGGTGACGTACACTGTGAAGACCGGACAGGAGTTTTCTGGATTTACTCAGAAAACAATGTTCCAGGAAAGGGAAAGAGTAAAATTGTAGTTTCGGCAACCTAAGACTTGGTGCCAGAAAACCAGACCTGAAAACCTTCTGAAAACTTACAGCCATGAGCTTATGGGCCAGTTAGCCAAGTGTTCCACCTTCAGCCCAGCCACCTGCATCTGCCTGAAGTCCTTCATGGGGGTGTTGTGATGATGCAGCTCTGAGACTATATGAAAGCCCCCATCCAATGGGTGTCTGTTCAGCCCCAGGCTGCTCCCTCCCAAATTGCCATTTTGCCCACACAGGTGGAGGATGTCTCCTTCCTTTAGTCTTTCAGCACACCTCCTCCATGGCCATTTTCTTTGTCCGCAGAAATGCCCTCGTCCTCAACCCTGAAGCCATCCGAACTCATCACTGCCTGGTATGATTAGTCATTGGAATCCCAAAAATTTATGGCTGGAAAGGATCTTAGAAATAAGCCACCCAGTCCCCTGGGGTTGTGACTTGCCCAAAGCCACACAGTGGTAATGAAGAGGATGGCAGCCCAGCACCGTGACTCCCCTGTCTTCCTCTTCCGCCTCCCTCCTCCCTCCCCTTGGGCTGCTCTTCCAAATGGGACCAAATCCTTCCTCATTGTACAAGGCCTGTCCAGAAAGTATCCAGTCATGTGCTATGAAAAATAGAGGCATTTCTTGAAGAAGATACAAGATATAAGAAATATTGTACATAGAACAATGGCGCCTCAGTGCCTATCGTATTTTCCTGAATCTCATCAACGGTCTGAAGCCTCTTCCCTTTCAAAGGTGACTTCAGTTTTGGGAAAAGCCAGAAGTTGCTAGTCAGTCAAATCTGGGCTGTAGTGGGGGCTGATTTACCTGGGTGAGTTGATGTTTTGCAAAAAAAAAAAAAAACTCTGCATAAGATGTGATACATGAGGGAGCACATTGTCATGATGGAGCTGCCAATCACCAGTTGCCCATGGCTGTGGCATTCTGAATCATCTGATAGTTTCCTTAGAGGAATGTTGGAGCTTAACACAAAATCTGATGCAAATTTGTTACTCTACTCGTTCAGTCATTTTGAATGCAACGGCCACACAGTACACATGCTCACTCGACTATATCTACCACCCCCACTGACTAGTACAGTGAAGTCATCAGTGTTCATACATGTGCATTCCAGTCCACTCTCCTTGGCTGGCTGGCAGCTTACATCGATGCCACACAAACCATTCCCATTATATTAACAACGGCTGGACCTTTCTCAGACAGAACTCACATACTTAGCTTTTCAATCTTTTCTCCTCCAGATGTGTCTCTGCCCATCTACAACCATCAACAACTATTACACTTGAACACAGTCCATCCAAAGCCCATTTTTACCTGTGACAAGTTTGGGGTTAAAGTTTTATTTCCCAGAGTATGAGGCTCCCAGTTTTAAGTGGGGTGGATGCATGGCTTTAAATCACATCGAATTACATAGTAAGAAACTCGTTCGTTTTTCTCTGAATTCTCCCGAGAGAAAGTCTCAGATCAGTGCTACTCTGGCCCTAAGGCTTGCTCAGTCCCCTTTTCAGCAAGGAGGGAGGAGGCCAGGGCTGCGAGCCCTCAGCAGACCCAGTGTCCGATGAGAGTGAAGTAACACCTGATTATGGTTGGGTTTGACTTGCGTTTTATTTTATGAATGCCTCCTCGTAGTGACAGTTGGGGCTGGTTTTCCAATTAAGCTAGAGTTTAAAAGTTTCCATTTAAACGGTGTTAAATATAAAAAGAGTCAACCTAAATAAACACATTCAATAAGGCTTAGGTGGCGTGGGGCTATGCCCCCCCCCACACACACACACACTGGGTCTTCAAAGCAGTGGCCTGCGCAAAGGCCTGTTACATCGTTTTGGGTAACACTTCACAGCATCTGCAAGGGGGAAGGAGGGCTCGTACAATGTAATCCTCTCTTTGGCCTCAGAGGGCATTTCTGTTTACCCAGTCCATGTATAAAAATACCTCACCGCATATAGTTTAGTCAGCAAGTATCCTACCTGGGTGGAAATGATTTACTGAAACTTAGACCTTCTCCTGAAATCCAGCCAAAAACCTGATTTGGAAAACCAAGACGTGCTATTTGGTTTCTTGCCGTCATTGTTACCGAACCACCCTGACTGGCTAATTAGTGACACATAAAGTTCTCTAATTCTGTCTCCTGTCACCCGCCCCTTGTGAGGGTGTTTTTTTCTCTCCTCCACGATCACGCACTAGGAATTTGCTGAACTGGATATTCAGTTTTTAATGAACAGAGGTCAGCTTTGCCCGTAGCTCCCTGGCTTCACTTACGCTGAAAAGACTGGGTCTTCCATTGGGTCAGTGTTTCTTTGGCAGCAGCGCGGTGGAGTTTTGGTACATGCGTGTGTGTGCCTCTGGCAGTCAAAAGGGTCCTGCAGGGACTTTTTTTTTGCAGGAAAGGATATGTTTTGAGGCCACCACTCTGCACAGATTCTTTGAGGGTTTTGAAGTATTTGTAACCTGTCATTTTAGATTCTGAGCACATTTGTAGCTCCAGCGGTACAAAAATAAACTGTGTTTTCTTGGAAAATGTGTGTGTCTGGGATGTGACAGCAGCAGCAAACTTCATCAACAAGATTTCCAGGCGTTTACAGTTGAAGCATGCCAGTAAAAGTATGTTTATTTAGACAGTAAAATCCTAGGGTGCCCACGTAAATATCCCAAACAATGTGTGTTACAGGAGCTTTCTTCGCTAATGCGCTTTAGCTTTGAATGTGTTTCGTTCTGGCTCCTGGAGTGTTAATGGACTACCGGGAAAGTTGAACTCAGATGGTGAGTCTTATTTGCTGCTCAGCACATGTTAGTGGGATGTTTCTTCCATTCAAGAGAATTGTCTCTGATGTAGGTAAACGTTACATCACAGTTGAGAATGTAAAACTCTTTGCTTTTAATACTCCTAACAACTTTGGGGTTTGTGCTGGGCAGTAGAAGAGAGAAAAGGCAGCAGGTACAGCCTACACTCCCTATTCATTCATCTGTGCGTTTAACAAGCCTCACCGGTTATCTGCCATCCGCAAAGCTGTGTGACAGAAACAGGGAAGACAAAGAGAGGGTCAGGAAACTGTGCCCAGGGAGCCAAAAGCCTGCTTTACTTCCTTGGTGTTTCACAAAAATCAGGACAAATTGCTTCTTTCGTCAACAGATAGTTTTGAAAGAGTTAAAAAATAGTAACTCATCCCAATGTTCAGCAAGCACACATTGAAGACTTATTTAAGTCAATAATGAGGGGATCAGCAGGGTAATAAAGCTGGTGCAGAGGAGGATATCAGAAAGATATCTAGGTAGGTGGACAGGTAGGACAGACGGATGGACAGACGGATGGAATGAAAGAAGAAAAGAATGCCGGGGTAAGAGTGCAAAGTTAGGTGCGAAACTGGTTAACGTTGTCCTACAAGGCGATCAAATAGTAACTTGGGGGAGTATATGCCAACCAAGCAGAAGTCCTCTGCGCCTATACTAGACAAATATCATTTTGTTACTTTCTAGTCATCTGCAACCCTTACAGAGTCTGGGACCAATCGGTGGTAAAGAGCAAAGCACAGAAAGTTACATTTGTCAAGAGTGTTAGATGACTCAGGTGAGTTTGTCACTCAGTGCTGCAGTGCAGTGCTGCCCACTGGAACCTTCTGCAGTTAGGAAAACGTTGTGCCCATGTGCCATGCACTGTGGTGGCCACTGGCCGTACGCGGCTGGTGCGCATTTGAAATGTAGCTAGTGAAAATGAGGCATGGAAATGTTAATTTTATTTAATTTTTATTACCTTTGATTTAAATAGTCATGTGTGATTAGTGGCTATTAGATTGGAAAGACAGCTCTAATATGCCATTAAATGGGTAGTCATTTTTCTGTTTTGTTTTCTGGATAATTTTTTCTTAAATACTTTGTAAATTACATCATATTTTAAATATTCTAACAGGAGTTAAATATGTAAAAGAACTCAGAGAAGACTCCTTTGAAAAAGGCCTAATTCTGTCTCTAATCAAATAACTTCTTTTGCAGATATGGTGCCTCTTTTATTGGGTTTCTGGAGAGTGGACTCATCAGAAACCATTCTGGCTGGCAAGGCAACTGCTTATGAAGTTAGCTTATTTGGAGGGAGCCCAACTCTGCATTTTGTTTTCCAACCGAATCAGCTTGGTATTAATTTCCTTTAGCAAGATAATAACAGTCATGTCTAGTTTTGATTAAAAGGGGCTCTCTGGTTTGCAAAAAAAAAGGGAGAACTATTAATATTTTACGAGGATTTTAAGGCTTAAATAAGTCAACGTTTCTGCTGCCATCACTTCATTATTCAGGATGAGCAATCAATGCATTGATAAGGCTGGCTGTGATTTCTCTCGAAACTCAGTCGTCTCACTCGGTTTTCTCGTCTCGCTTGCTTGCTTGCAGGGGTTTTTCCGCAGAAGTATTCAGAAGAACATGATTTACACTTGTCACCGAGATAAGAACTGTGTTATTAATAAAGTCACCAGGAACCGATGCCAGTACTGTCGACTCCAGAAGTGCTTTGAAGTGGGAATGTCCAAAGAATGTAAGTGGAGTCTTAAAATTTTTTTCCCGTTTGCCTTATCTATAAATACGGTTTGCTCAGCTTCCAAAATCGAGTCGCGCGGGACGTCAGCATGTGGAATTCAGACATGACACTAATGATATATTGCCAAGAGCAGGTGTAAACAGAGATGACATGAAAATAGAATAACTGTGGGGATTTTTCAGATAAAACTTGAGTGGCAGTTGGTGAAAAGACAGGAGTTGGGTGTCATGGATGGCAGCTTTGTATTCCAGAGCCGTTACCAACTCTGTGCATTTCAGAGCCACAAGTGACTCAAACATACCGCAAAGCCACTCAGAGACCACACTTCCCCACCTTGACAATGGAAATGAAGAGTTTTGCCTGTGTTGGTGAGAATAAAATGAGATGAGAGGCATGAATATTGACAGTAGTGATAGTTTGCCCTTTTATAGATGGGAGGAAACGTAAAGTTTTTGTTGTGGAAGAAACATGGAGACATTTGGCACATCGACATTTTTCCAAAGTTGATGTAGATTTTTTCCTCCCATCCCACCCCCTCTTCCAAACAATTACATGCTTTATTCATGCAAAAAAGAAGAATTCAGTAGATTAAAAATGAGTGGATCATAAACATCTGATCATAGGGATTTGAAATAGGCATGCTGTAGTATAGGCAGAGGACAAAAACTTCATTCTTGCATTCTCTCTTTGGTGCTTTCCAATGTGGGGAGTAAGAAATTGACAGGCAGATGGCTTGGTCCGGGCAGGCGTAAGGAAGATGTTGGGGTGTGGGCTGGTGAAGCACTTAATGGGATTGCTGTTGCTCCATTCACCCCATCCTTTGGGGACTTGGTGAAGGCCGACTGTGAGTGGGGCCCTCCACTGGCTGCTGTGAGGGGACTCTGGAGATGCCTGAGACATGACCACTGCCCTTTCCGATTGTGGGCCAAGAAGCCAGGCATCTTAGCCACAATCTTGCAGTGGGGTCTGCAGACTTATCTCACAGGTTAAGGGATCTTGGGTTTTGGAATTGGGAAAAGGTGGCCCTGGAGGCGGAGCCTGACTGGGGAGAGGAAGCCCATAAAACCATGCAGCATCGCTCTGTGGGGGCTCAGGAAGCAGTGGGCTCTCCGCTGGGAGCTATGACTTGGGGATGTTTCTTGGTGTCCTGCCCAGTGTCCTAACTGTACCCAGAGTTTAATTC
Source organism: Phyllostomus discolor (assembly GCF_004126475.2). Lineage (NCBI taxonomy): Eukaryota > Metazoa > Chordata > Mammalia > Chiroptera > Phyllostomidae > Phyllostomus > Phyllostomus discolor. Next base: position 20,142,723 of record NC_040909.2, on the reverse strand, counting down.
GCTTTTCTGCCTCCTGGATTTCTACACTTCAGGGAAAACATCGGGGCTGGGACCAACTCAGTTGACTTAAGCCAATTAGCAATTTCTATGTCACAGCCACAGTCATGGGCTTATGGTGTGAACATGTAACAAAGTCCGGTCCGATGAGAATGAATTCAAGACTCAGCCTTATGATGCATAAAATTAAAAAATGGTGCATCAGACTTCATCCACATTAAAAATGTCTGCTTTCCAGAAGATACTGTGAAATTAATGAAGAGACAAGCCACAAGCTAGGAGAAAATATTTGTAAACATCTGATAAAGGGACTCATATCTAGACTATATAAAACCTCTAAAAATTCAGTAATAAGAAAGCAAATAGCCCAATTATGAAAAATAGCCAGTCCCCTTCAAACATGCCAAGATTGTGCAAGGCAAAGACAGACTGAGGAGCTGTTCCAGATTAAAAGAGACGTGACCACTAAGCGCAATGCATCATCTACATTGGACCCTAGATCAGAGGTAAAATAGCTATGAAGGACATCATTAGGACCGTTAGTGAAATCTGATTATGGACTATAGATTAGAATATAGCATGGCACCAACTTTACACTTCCTGACTTTGGTCGCTGGGCTATTGTGTAAGAGAATGTCCTTGTTCTCGATGTCTGCAACTAACTCTCCATGGTTCAAGGTGTGTGTGTGTGGCAAGACAGATGTTCCCTTAGCTCAGGACCCACATCCCCCCATTGATGAGAAAAGCATGATATTGACCTGAAATAGCCAGATTAGTCATAGGTTCATAGAGGCAAGCGGGACTCACAGGATGGTCATCCACTGCTCCACTTTTTGGTCTGCCATTCTGTAGACATGGATGTCACCCTGTAGTTCTGTGGGAGAATTTCAGTTCAGGGTGAAATTATAAATGAGTAAGCCAGATGTGGACTCAGGGAAAATCAGTACTTTTGCATTTATTTTGTGTGGGCTGGAGACCCATTTCCTGCTTACATTACTTAAAACCCATATCCTGCTGCTCTGTAAAAACTGGCAGCTTGGTTAGCAATTAAAAAAAATAATGTTTACACCCACAGGAAAACTCTAGTTTCAACCCTCAAGGAACCTATCACCTTAATCAGATTTAAAAATATAGAAATGGGAAGAAAATGGGATCGTTATGCCCAGGTCCACAAAAATAAATATATTTTCCATAGAAGGAAATTGAAGGGGGAGAAATAAACACTTGGAGTGTAGGGACTGAGGCTCTAATAGAATATTTTAAAAGTTGAAAGAGAAGGAAGCAGGAAAATAAGAGAATCAGTAACCATTTACATCACAATGTACGCAACTGAAAAGAACCCACGAATAATAGACTCGTGGAATGTTAGAACTGAAAAGGGATCTCAGAGATTGATTTTCACTCACCTCTCTCATTTGACATACAAGTACGCTAGGACCCAGAAAGGTGAAACGGGTTTCCCAGCAATTCCCAGCTGGCTAAAGACAGACCAAGATTACAGGGCATGCCTGCCACCTCTCCTTGTCCTGCTTTCTTTGCAAATACAAAGATTAGCAAGATTTGCGTTCAATGCTAGTCCTAGGTTGGGACAATTTGTCAGTATGTGTCAGAGTTCTTTAGATGCAAGTAAGAGAAAACCTGGCTCAAAGTGGCATAAGGTAAAAAAATAAAACAAAAAAAAATCAGCACAAGTAACAGTTCAGAGTAACACAGCAGGAACCAAGGGTTCCTGTTCCTTTTCAGGACACCGTCCCTGTTCATCTGTCACAGCTGTTTTTGCTATGTTGGTTTCGCTTCCAGGAAGATTTTCCCCAGTGCGAATAAAGAGGACTACCAAGAGCTCCAGGTCTGTAGTCTACCCAGCAACAAGAGGGAGACGCCACCAGTGCCTAGGCACCAGTTGTGATTGGCCTCACCTCGGTCACATGCCCCTCTAGGAACCCATTGCTTTGGGGGGAGGAGGAGAGCAAGGGTAGAATACAGTGATTGACTCTGTTGGGTCATGTGCCTGTCCCTGGGAGACAGGACTGAGTTTGACCTCACCGCAACCACATGGGCAGGGAGTGTGGGAAGTGTTCCTCAGTGGGAAGTCAGAAAGATGGGAGTAAAAACTTCCTTGTGTCCCCCAGGGTGGTCACACAATGCTCTTCCTGGTATATTCCCATTCTTTATGGGGCCGGGGTGGGACAGAAAAGAGGAAAGGGAGGGGGTGCAGTGGAAGGAAGAGAAAGAAAGAAACCTAAGAATCATAGTAGTAACGAACAGAAGGTGTTTCCTATGTGCCAGGCACTGACTTAAGCTCTTTAATCCCATTTGACCCTCACAGCCACCCCATGAGGTAGGTTAGTTAAAATCCTTCTCCCTGCCCCTCTTTTTGGCAGACTCGGAAGCTGGGGCCCAGATAAGTTGATTAACTTACTCAAGGTAACACAGTAAAGGGAATTGGGGCCCAGGTCGTAATATACACTGCATGCTATAAAAAAGAGCTTTGAAAACTCTTGGGTTACCTTCTCGGCTCTACTTTATTGCCAGTGGTTAATAAAACAATAATCACACTTCTTGCTCTACATGAGAGAGATAAGCCCTGGAAAATCGTGGACAAATTTAATTTTTATAGATCGAATATGGTTTCAAATGTATAGGGGGACTTACTGATAAAAGAAATCTTGTGGTGTGGCCCATCAGAAAAGCATGAGTATTTCTTCCTTCTTCTGTTCTGCAAGTGCTGGTTGGTATACCTTCTGTCTTCTGAGAGGTTTGTAAGGCTAGGGGAGCCCTTTTACCGCAGAATAGCTATTTGTCAGAGCATGGAATTTGAAAGCAGTAACAGCAAGTGAAAAAAATCGATTTTCAGCAGTGTTAAAAAGCGGTACAAAAATTTATGAAGAACTCGGGGAGGAGGCAGAGGAAGCGGAATGCCTGCGAGTTGAGTGATGAGCTTCTGCTGGTAAGGCGAGTAGCCGTGTCGGCACAGGCAGGCAGGCACCCAGGCCCTAAAGTAAAAACAAGAACTAAACAAGAGGAACGATAAATGAAGACGTAAAATTTGGGATTGTGAAGGCAATGCCTGGACGAGCTTAAGATGCAGATAAGCAGCTGATTGTCCACGATAAGGAAGGGGAGAGAAGGTGAGAGAGAGGCTGCTGCTCGGAGACTGTGGGAGTGCAGGAAGTCCGACAAAGGCCTTTGAGTCAGTTACAGAAACTCAAGTGAACAGTTCAAACTCTTAAGCCAGGGATCGCCAAAGTTTTTTTAAGGGCCTAATAGGAAATATTTTTGGCTTTCTGGGCCCTATCATCTCTTTGAATGGCTCGACTCTGATGTAGAACAAAAGCAGCCATAGGAGATATATAACAAATGGGTGTGGTTGTATTCCAATAAAACTTTATTTACAAAAGCAGGTGAAGGTCTGGGTTTATCCCAAAGACGCTAGTTTGTCTACTTCTGCTATAAGAGGCTCATCCAATGGCCAGGTACGCCAGTTACAGCTGCTCTGTGATCTCATCTCCAGCTTCCACTCTCATTCACTCATTTCCTACCAACAGACGCCCCTGCATCCAGCCACCCTGGCCCACACTTGCCCACAAGCCTCATACCTCCATATTTTTGCAGAGGCTGTTCCCTGGCACATTGGGCTTCCACCTCCTCCTCCTCCTTCAGTTGAGCCCCAGGAGCCTGCTGAAATGTTACGTCCTCTTTGATGCCTCCATTGGGCCCCACCTCACAGTCTAGGCAGAGTTGCTCACTCTTCCCCATGTCCCTGTGGTGCTTTGAACACAGCTCCATGGAGCGCAGACTTCATTAAGGTGTGATTCTACACACACTGCCTCGACTGCAAGCTCCTAAAAGGCAAGCATCAAGTCTTCCTCATTCTGTAGTCCCAGTTGGCTCCATGCTTTGCTCAGTGACATTAGATCAGTCAAGTGGTTAAATGTGGCCGTTTGGAAAGACAACCGAGTCCAGCATCTCCCTGGCTTTCCTTTCTGAAAAGCTGTCAGACACAGAACAATTCTGGGTGTGCATCTATTCAGCTCTCAGTCATGTGCTTCTTTGATCCGGGCCCAGAACAAGTAATTCAGCTTCTTTGGGTTTGTGTTTTCTACCAGGATAGGAGGAATGTCAGGGTTGACAAAGAGCCCAGGCGTGATGTGAGAATTGATGCCTTTAATCTTGTTTAGACAACAGAGTCTCTACAATCTGCTTCCTCTTGCCAGTTCCCTCCCCTGGAAGACATTAGATCCTCTACTGCATTTGCTATTGAAAACGGTTGAACTGAGCCGGCATCTTGTGTAACTGCGCACGGCAAAAGCACAGTTACGGTGGACAGGCGACATGGACAAGTGGTGGAGTTTGGGGGCTCACTCACTTTTTCGAAACAGACCTTGGCTATCAAGTTGCTCCTGGATAAAAGGAGAGGGTCCAGGGTAGGGTAGACATTGGGGTCGGGAAGCCAACAGGACAAATGGAGGATAAGAATTAGGCCAGAATTAAGACTTGTGCGCCGTGATGAAGGGATAGTAGTGGGCCCTGGATGCTTCTAACATTCGGCCAGTTCCCATGGTCCTCTGCCCTTCAAGATGCGGTGTCCCCCGCCCTGTGTCTGTAACAGAGATACTGTGCGAGATGTTGTAGCTGCTTCCCCCATTCTATTTCTTTTCTTTCTGAAAAACCAGTGGCCATTAATTCACAAAGGAACCTCTTCAGATTGCTCTTTGAGCTTATCTGTATGTGACCTGTGCCTTCACGTGGTGGGCAAAGCATGTCTTTGATTTTGTTTGAGAATGCTCTTTAGTGTTTATTTTGCAGTATTTTTTCCTATGACAGTTTCATAAGTGTATTTGTAGAATAGAGCAATTGAATAATCTCTGAATTTAAGAGTCCCTAAGCACTCATTGACACCTTCTCATTTGGGGCATATTGAGCTTAAAAATAGCTTTTTATAAAGTCTCTAAATTCCGATTTATACTTTAGACATGAACGTCCCCATGGGTCGATTGGATGGAATGAATGTGCTTTGTACAGATGCTTAGATACTTTCACGAGAGGTTTCTGTGTTGTTCCGTGTTTCTCTCATTTCCCCTTTAGTGTTCGACTTACATTAAAACAAACCTTTTGGATTAAAGGCACTTAACCTCAGTTAAAATCACTTTTGTTGGTGCACAAATTATATTGATGTGCACATTGCTTCTATGGCTGGATTTTACTGGCTTAATAATGAGGAAATTCATATTGTAGGTTGCCCTGTGTACTTGGGAAATTACATAAAAATCATCATCAGAGCACTTAATGTCTTTCTAATTTTAGTTTATTTCTTCATTTGTTCCCCAGTTGCATCCTAGCCTGGTACTCCGTTTCTGAGGTTCGCTGTGATCGTTTCGTTCTGCTCACCAGAGATGCAGCATTAACCCCCCACGTTCCCCTTCTCCCCCAAGAGCCCCCCAAAAGTAAATGAAAGGCTGGAGACTTTATATTTTTATATCTAAAAGTGTCATCAGAGCTTGAAACTAAAAATCTGCTGCCCCTTTCCACCTGCCAAACGTTAATGTTTTCCTGCATCTGTCCAGGAGATTAAAAAAAAAAATTCCACTGGGGCACTGACAGCCCAGTGATGTCACTGCCACTGTGGGACTTGAAGCCCATTAACACTCAGACTGCAGAGGAAGTATTAAAATTCCTTCAGCTTTACTAACACATTCCTCCCTGCAGCCTGTCTCACGGAGAGGGGATGCTCAGCGCATTCTCACCTTGGGAAAAGGAGAAATTTCCCTTACACAAAGGCACAGAGCAGAGGAGAGGGGGCAAAGGGCTTTGGGGTTAGCCTGAGCTGAGTTCCAATCTGACATGCTTGCTCATTGTCTTATCTTGGGCAAGGTGGTCATTTTGCTCCAAGTGGAAGGAGCCAACCTGCAACATGGGGCTTATCGTGGAAACCTGGTTCGACTGTGTTGTGCATTGGACCTCATGAGGATAGAGCATGTAGCACCGTGGTTGGCACACGGTAGGTGCTAAATAAATGAAAGCTATTCTCTCGGGTTCTTCCTCTCGTGGTGACACAGGCTCTGTCTCTGCTCGTGTTGCTGCTGCCACAGCTGGTTTTTGGGTTTTATTTTTATTTTAATGACATGAACCTCAGTCCCCTTTCAGGAGAAAAGTGACGTGTAGAGGATCTATTCATTCCAAATGGCTTATACCACCACAGTGTAGGTGTACAGCCCCAATATTAAGTCACGGCATTAAAAATAAAGCTTGAAGGCATCGTTTTCAAAATAAATATCCACCTCCCTCGGCCACTGAAACTGAGAGGCAGGTGGTTCATTTGCCCAGAGATGCTGGAACACGTGTAATCAGAGAATGGGACGGGATCCTGGTATCGTGGAACCCAACGCCGGAGGGAAAGCCGAACTGGGGTGTTAGAAAGGACGCCTGGCCCCCTTCCTGCATCTGTTAGCTCAGGGGGAGGCCACCGGGGTCTCCCGGGCAGTGCGAAACCCACACCGAATTGCCAGGAAGGTAAAATCTCCCTCCTCCCAACATCCTCCTTTGTCCCCCATTTGAAAGGAAGGCTGGGGGGACATTGGTGATAATGGGATGGTTGGTGGTCACAAAGTGTTTTGCCAGCAGCACAGCCTCCCAAGGCTTCAGGTCATCCGATGTGGCAGGTAGGACTGGTATCATGTTAGGATGTATTATGATCCTCAGTGTCCTGAGATTCAGAGATGCTAAGGACCTGCCTGAAGTCACACCGGCTTAAACCTCTGGGTCCTAATGATTCCAGTTCCCAGCACTTACAAATAGAGTTCCTGTGTGCCTTCAGCGCTAAAAAGTTTTCAGTATCTTCGCCCGCCGTTGCTCCCAAATCACATATTCTCTCATTTACATACATGATTTGACTTGATATATATACTAGTTTAATTCCGTTTTTCCCCAAGTGCAAACCCGGCACGCAGCGATGCGCAGCATAATTTTAGGGAGTATTGAATTTAACATGGAATCATATCAAATCACGCAGTAATGAAGTTATTCCCTTTTCAGTGTTCAGTCTTTTTATTACCCATGAGCAAAACCTCAGTTTGATGCCAGAACAGCCTTAATTAATACCTCCTGAACCTTCGCTAATCCCTCTTTTTCACAGAGAGAGGACAGGCAACCATACCTAGTCAACACCAAATTGCATTTATTTCAGAGATGAGCGGACTGTTTTCTTCAGTAGCCAGATAGCCCGTATGTTAGGCTTTGCAGGCCGTTCGGTGTTTGTTGCAACCGCCCGACTGTGTACCTACTGTTGTTCCATGAAAGCTTCATGGATGAGTGTGGCTTTGTTCCAATAATACTTTATTTAAAAAAAAAAAACAGGCAATCTACCTGAAAACACTGTTTATTTTTTTACCCTTTTCTTTATGGAAAGTAATGTGATTTTTTTGTAGTAGTAATATAAAATTCTCTAAATTTTATTGGAGCAAAAGAAAAATCAATGTAGACAGAAACTATAAGAGCATAGTTGTCTGAGAGTATGTGAAAAATGGTGAGGATAGTACTGGAAGAACTGACGTTCCACCAAATCTGTTTTTTATATGTTAGCTGGTCGAGTATTCTTGTATCTGAACAGAACTAGGGCAGTGTCTGGGCGAGGCTCAGCCCCCGGAGTCTCCCATAGTGCCTCCGTTGCTGTCAGTATCCCGCTGACCCGCCCTCACTCCTGCTCCCATCCTGAGCTGTAAATGACTCGAGGATGGGCAGCAGGGTCTTGCTTTTCTTGGATCCTCAGGGCTCAGTCCTGTGCCTGTACAAGGAGGGGCTGGTGAATGGGTAGAACTGTCAGGATGAGAGTCAAGCATTTAGGTGAGGTGGCGGGAACAGGAGGACCCAGGGAGACCGCCAGTTGCACTGTTTATTCCCCCTTCTGGAGGCTGGAGTGGTGGTGTTGTGGCTTGAAGCACAGACTCGAGGGGCAGCCAGGGTTCAAATGCAGCCCACCCTTTGCTGTGTGTGACCTTGGGCAGGTTATTCAGTAACGCTGTGCCTCTGGTTCCTTCTCTAATGACAGGACACACCACATACAGCTACTGGGAGGAATAAATAAGTGAATCTATAGTAGAAACTAAAGACATTTCTTAGCTAAGTGTGAGCTCTCGTTACTCTTCCTCCTGCTCTGATAATGCCCCATTCTGGTCTCCTAACGGCCTGTTTGATCATCGATATGGTCCTTAGTGACTGTACGGAACAGCTAATGCTCCTTCCGGCCCAGTGGTCCGTTTACTCAAAACAAGAGGTACTGTCAAATTTGACATTTGTCCTTGGGGGCTCAGATGCAACACCCATGGAGCAAAGTGTCAGCTCTGAGCCAGAGGACCCCATGTTGGGATTCGTGGCCCTTCACCACTCACAGAATTGCTGCCTAGTGTGTCAGCACAGACAGAGACCTGCATGGCTGGCTCAGTCGGCCCCAGCCTACCCAGGACCCTGTCCTGCTCCCCAAATGCCCCACAAACCAGCCTCGCTCAGCGTGCCCGTCGTGTGATGCGGCCTCAGGGTGCTCATGCTGTTCCCTCTGCGCTCCCTCCCCGCTCACCTTGTGAGCCATCCATCTCTCTCCCACATACTCCAACACGTTTCTCTGAATTCCTCTCACCTCTCTGCACTGTGACATGTTAGTGGTGCCTCTGTTGCGTGACTTTGAAAGTCAAACTTGTTTTTGAGCACAAGAGGTAGGCAGGTAGCAGGGTGTGTGTGTGTGTGAGGGGGGCAGGAGGGGGGAGGGAGAATACATAGTGATCTCTGCACTGGCTGTGAGCATCTTAAGGGCAGGTACAGTCTCATTCTACTCTTAATTGGTTCCCCAACTGTAAGGCCAACACCTTATTCTTGATAGAAATTTCTGGAATGAACTGGAAACAGAGTACTTTAGGAGTAGAGATTGTAAATCAGGAACTTCCATCTGATCTTCCCAAGAGTTGGGGATTTGAATTAGGTCCCATTAATATAAGGAGCCTATTTTTTGCCTTTTCAGTTTTGCCACCTTCCCTAATTGGCACCGTACGAATTCTAGCATATTACTCCTTTCATGACACGAAGTCTTGACCATGGATGGCGGACGTATCCAGGGTGAGCTTGTAGACGGGTCCTAACAGAGAGGATGTGCTTTCCCTCAAAACTGTACACACCTACGCACCTTATTTCACCAAATCTATAATTTGTTACGGTGCACTGTCGTTCATGTACCACTGTAAAGCAAGCAACGGCAGTTAAACCGAGGTGCAGTGAAGACGGTAAGACAGGCAGCGCTTTCATACAGGGAGAAACCGAGTGTCAGCCCTGGAAGAAAAGGGAGCATCTCACATTCTAGGCTGGAAATATTCTGTGTTTTCATCTTGGGCTACTTTTTTTTTTCATTCTGCTTGAAATAGACATTGATAAAACCTCAGTGCCCAAAGACAATCCCCAGCACAGAGAGTTGGCTAAATAAATATGCAAGTGCCTCTAAAATAGCTGGCAGAGAGCCTTTTGTTTGGAAACAAATGTCTCCTTGAAAATAGCAACCCGAAATTCCCTCGCAGTCCCTGTGTTCTGGGGCGATGAATGTGGCCCTTTAAGTACCTTCTCCAGTGACAGCCATTCTCTGGAAATTGCTCCATAAATCCATGCATAGAATGCAGTCTGGAATGCGCTCTTCTCGGAGTGGTTGCGAGCACTTAAACCCATCTCCTTTCCCTTTGCCCTCACAAAATATTAACTAGCACGGTTATTTCTTTCATCCTGCTCCCTTTAAAAACCAGAAAACTGGTTTTTGCTCAATTATCTGATGAGCTAGATTAATGGAGACAAGCATCCTTTTAGCACTTGAGCCAACTAGAGTGAACACCCTACTTCCTCAGGAGAAGGAATAATTTTGCCTCAAAGACACACTTAATTGTTCCAACATTTCACGGCACCAACGTAAAATACCCCCGTGATTTAAAAAAAAATTTCTGATTGCTTCATTTCCAAAATGGTTTTAAGACAGGAAGGTGGTTTTGATGTTGGAGAATGCAAATCCCCCTGTTTTTCTTTGCTTCTGGAGGCCATTTTATAACATCCCTTGGTCAGACCTGTATACCGTATTTTGATTCAGCAACATTGTTGAGACATTAAAATAGAGCTAAGGGATTTCACTGGCGTTTCAAAATGCACCCGCTTAGAAGCCAGCCATGATAAGGCTCTTCCAAAGGGAAAGATAAAAGTTGCTTCTAGTCAACTCTGTCGACTCAGGGGATTTCATGAGGACAGGAGGAGAATCAAGTGCAAACTGTAATGAGTGAAGGATTCCCACTTCGTGTGCACAAAGTGTCTGGACAAAACGCTTGAGTGATTTTACACTTAAAGCAAACTTGGCTGTGGTGCTCTTGGACTTTGAGCTCTCGGCAACGTGAAGATATTCAGGCTCGGAATTTACTTTCCACCCCCCACAAATGGATGAAGCCCCGTGAATTGTGTGAGGAAGAGAGACCTGAGGACTTCCCCGCGCTGGGTCCTGGGGCTGAGCAGGCACCGGGAGGTGGCTTTCCCCACAGTCCTCAGGAAGAGGATGGTATCCAGCTCTCAGAATGTAAGGCCCCATTTGCTTTCCCACAGAGCGCCTTGTGCATGCACGGCTCTGTGTTCCTGAATAATAATCCTGTCCACCAAATTGACATGTGGTGTTCTACTCCACCAGAAAGGCTGACATTAAAAGGACTGACAATCCCAAGTGTTGGCAGGATATGAAGCAACTGGAACTCCCTTACGTGGCTGGGGGACGTATAAGTGGAGCCAGCGTTTGGAAAACTGGGCAGCAATACTTTCTAAAGCTAAATATATCGATGCGACTCTAATTCCCCTCCTGGGAACATCCTCAAGAGAAGTGAGCTATGCATGGGCCCACCAAAAGATATGTGGAAGAATGTTCCCAGCAGCTTTATTTCCTAATAGCCCAAAGCTTGAGACAACCCATACGTCATCAGCAGCAAAGCGTAGATAAATTGTGACAAATTCAAATAACGGAATATGCATGGCCCTAAAAAACAAAGGAGCCAACTGCTGGTCAATGTGACAGTGTGGCTGAATCTCATATTCATAATGCTGAATAAAAGGACTCGGAATAAAACAGTATCCTATGTATTTCCATTTATATAAAGATTAAAAATGAGAAAAACTGATGTACATGGAAGAGGTAAGCGTGGTGGTTGACCTTAGGACTCGAAAGGGGCATGTGGGAGCCTTGTGGAGTGCTAGAGTAATGAAGTGTGTATATAACTGTGTATGCTTTGCATGTTTTAACTCAACCTAAAAGAAAAAAAAAACAGACTGGATGTGGAAGTGGTGTTGGACAGGGCCAGGCATGGCCATGCCCTCCCATGCTTGGGGAAGCCTTGTCACAGGCCAGAAGTGTAGCGTCCTCTCTTTAGACGGAGCCTCTCCCTTTTAACACATTCACATTTCTACGGGGCTATTTTTGACCTTTCTGCCTTTTGCCTTCTCATCTGATTTGGACCTGTATCACGTGCATCTTCGAATGCGTCAAGAGCAGCAGCGGCAGCAGCGATGGGATGTTATCCCGGACTCACTCTGAGTTCTCTGAGGATGGTTATGCAATACCTGTAATTGCATCAACCTGCCTAACGAGCTTTCCCTCCGGTGCCATGCCCTGCAAATTAATAGCCCATGGATCCATTTACAGCATGTTGTGTTTTGGAAAACTATTTCAAGCCATCAAATAATAAACAGCTTTAAAAAAAGATAACATAAGAATTGTTATTTTTAAATGATTAATTATCAGCAGTGTCAGTAAATTCCTCTCCGAGAGGTCATGTGGTCGAAATGGGATGTACGAACCTGCGTAGAATCGAGTTTATTAACTAGTTGACTTTCTTTTTTTTCTACAAGTAAAAAGACATCACAGCCTCATGCTGGTTCTTTCCTCAAAGCCAGTGGGACTTCAAACTAGCAAGCGCTCACACTGAGACTGATTTAGAGACGTTGACCAGAAAGTTTGGCAGAACAGACGACCTGCATTTTTTTACAGCCACGAGGGGAATTTCTCTGTGAGGCTGTTCACACTTAAAGAAAAGGTTCTGCATTTACAGAAAGCTCATTTTGATTTTTAAAAACCAACCAAAGAATTTTAAAAACATTTGGCTAATGGACTTAAGAGTCTGATGAGCGCGCCGAGTGTGCACATGCCGGGCAAGGGCTTCCGTGGGGTTCTGGTGTTCCTGGGAGAGCAAAGTCGGGCCAGACTCTGCATGTCCACAGCTGCAAAGCAGCCGCATTGTTCAGGAGAAGCACAGGTTTTTCCAGATCTCGTGTTGAGGATGAATGACTCTCAGGGTCCTTACAAAGTGAGAACTGGGAGATGTCATTTAGGACATCTTTGACAAGGTCTCGTTGTTCTTCCTTAGGACATCCTCCCATGTAGTTAAATCTCATCTGTTTTCCAAACTGGAATAAAAGGGGCATAGAAAATCGTGGTGATCATTATGACCTAGACCTCAAAAGAAGTAACTGTGGACATTGAAGAGAGTACAATAATGTTGTCATCTCAAAACAAGGGTTGGCTTACCTCCTCATTCCATTTCAAATGTTATTATTTAAGAGTTTGCTCCTTCAAATACTGTCTTTCTGGGTATCTTCTCAGCTTCTATTTGATTTTCCCTTTAAGGCAAAATCAACTATATTTTAGGACATTTATCTCTTTAGTAAGGTATACTTTCCGTATCTTAATGGTATAGACCTTAAATAGACTGTTTTATAAGTTTTGATACATACCTACATTCTTCTAACTACTTTTCCATTCAAGACATTAGAAGGGGACTATGGGAACCTTCTGGGATGGAATACTTCCATATCTTGACTGGGGTGGTGGCTGCAGTTAAGGTAGATTGTTCTGATGTCTATCACCAGAGATTAGTTTGGCCTTTGAACTTCCTATACATGGAATCCTCCAGCCTGCACTCTTGTATCTGGTGTCTTTCATTCATCATTAGGTTTGTTGGATTTTTCTGTATTGGTACATGTGTCGGTTGGCTGTTTGCTTCTGATTTTGCATACTGGCGTTTCATTTATAGAATGGCAATTCTAACCTTAGTGGATGTTTGGGTTGTTTCCAGTCTGGAGCTATGATGAATAAAACGGCCATGAACATCCTCATACATGCTTCATGCATGACGTAGACATTTACTTACCTTAGGTGTACACTCAAGAGTAGAATTATTGGGTTATAAGGACATGTGTTAACTTTTATTTTAAAAAAATGGCCAAATGTTTTCCAAAGGGGATACATCCAAGAGACTTATTTCTCTTGGATATATGACTCAAACTTGGAATTACTGGGTCATAAGGACACATGTGCTTAATTTTATTAAAACTGGCCAGCTTTCCGAAGTGGTTTACCTACCATTTCACACTCCATCAACAGTGTCTGAGAATGGTGCTTGCTCCACATCTTTGTCAGGCCTTGATAGTCTGCTCTTTTTAATGTTAGACATTCCACTCGGTATGAAGTGCTATTTCCTTGTGGTTTTCTGTGGTACCTCCATTGCTGTCCAGTTCATATGCGCCACTCAGGGGTTATGGGCCTTACAGTCTCGGGTCTTGGTAATTAAATAGGAACCCCAACTAATTGCAACTTCGGACTGAAAATTTTCCTGATGACTAATGTTAAAAATTAACCAAAACTGGATCTACTTTTAAATCAGGAAATATGCACAAAACTCTGCACAGTTTGATCGCATATTTATAAAAATACAAAGTTTGGAAGTTACAGCTCAAATTGTCTTGTTATATTCTTTTTTGAGTATATCTGTGTTTTTACTTTGTTATTTTACTTCAGTGCATATTTGTTGTATGGTAAAGAAAAGAAGAAAAGCAGCCCTGGCTGGCGTAGCTCAGTGGATTGAGCATGGGCTGTGAACCAAAGTGTCGCAGGTTCGATTCCCAGTCAGGGTACATGCCTAGGTTGCAGGCCATGACCCCCAGCAACCACACATTGATGTTTCTTTCTCTCTCTCTCTATCTCCCTCCCTTCCCTCTCTAAAAATAAATAAATAAAATCTTTAAAAAAAAAGAAAAGAAGAAAAGCTGTTTTTTTAAAAAAGCGGCCCCCCTTAGATTGATTGAGATAGAACTTTTACTTCTCTAATTGTCTAACACGTTAGGCTAAGTAACGTTGGGTATTGGCAATGCTTTAAGTAGAAATGGTCGAGAAAATAGATACCACTACTGTTTTGCATTTGTCTGTTTCCCCAGGGAGAAACAAGTCCGTTCCTATCCATTCTGACATCTTGATGTCGGAGGACAGCATCCATATTTACCTCAGTTTAATAGACCATAAACCAGGGGTCGGCAAACTTCGGTCTGTGAGCCAAACCTGGCCTGCCGCCTGTTTTTATCAATAAAAGTTTACTGGAACGCAGCCACATACATTCATTTACATATTATTTGTGGCTGCTCCCCCACTAGGACCGCAGAGCTGAGTGCTCGTGACAGAGACCGTGTAGCCCGCAAAGCCTGAAATACTTATTATCTGGCCCTTTTCAGAAGGAGTTTGCCAACCCCTGCCATAATCCATTCACTCTCTTTAAATGTTCTATTTTCATTTAAACACTGGTTATGAGAGTTTAGTTCAATGCCAAACATATGTGCAGTTTGTAACCAGACCTTCATGGCTGTCCAGTTCATATGCGCTACTCAGGGGTTATGGGCCTTACAGTCTCGGGTCTTGGTAATTCAATAGGGACCCCAGCTAATTTCAACTTTGGACTGCAAATGCACAAACAAATCCTCTCCTAGCACCACCCCCAAAATCCTTGCACGTGAGGTGCCAGAACAATGGAAGGACTTTCTTCTGGGTAGAAATGCAGCTGACTATAAAGCCATGTAATTTTTTTAAACACACACAGATGAGAACTTAAACATCCAGTAAATGGCTTTTTTTTAGGTAAAATAAGTAGAGACTGAATAAATGAGCTTCATTTTCTTGTCTAGAAATTGGTTGTGAGAGCTATTTTAGAAGAAGAGAGAAATGCTGTAAGCTGTGGCGCCAGAGTTGGGGTGTGGGGGGTCGTTTCAGCGTGACTTCCTTTTGTCTAGGTAGTCAGTTTCCATAAATCCCACATGTTATGTATAGTGAAGTGCTTTAACATTTACAGCAACTCATAACCAATTACTCTTCACTTATGCCTTTCATAAACTACCAAAGAGGAAATTAAAGTAAATAATACTTTGATGGACTAGCATGATGTCCTGGCCCATTTTAAAGATGGACTCCAGCCCTGGCTGGTGTGGCTTGGTGGGTTGAACACTGGCCTGCAAACTGAAGAGTCACCAGTTCGATCCCTGGTTGGGGTACATGCCTGAGTTGTGGACTGGGTTGGGGTCATACGAGGGGCAATCAGTCTGTGTTTCTCTCATGCATCAATGTTCCTCTCCTTCTCTTTCTCCCTCCCTTCCCTTCTCTCCAAAAATAAACAAATAAAACCTTTAAAAAAAATGAAGATGGACTCCAAGGCAGAAGAAGGGACCCTGCCCTCATTTTGTAACTTGTAATATGAAGAGGTACATTCCTACCCTTCCCACATCTAAGGGAGTTTCTGAGAACAGAAGTATGAAAAAAAACCAGAAAGTCCTTTAACAGGTCACAGCGCGTGAGAAACAGAAGACAGAACTGCAGCTACTATTGTTGTCCAAGGCTGCGGAAGAGCCTTTGTCTGGGATGCCCCCCCCTCCACCCAGGGCACTACTGTCTCCTGAAATCCACATCACCCGAGACTCCCCGCATGCACAGTGAGAGCCCCTCTGTGCACATTCCTCTCCCAGTGGAACTTCCCCGACCTACTTAGCTTTCAGACTTTGCCCATCCTAAAGATGCAGCCATCTTTCTTAGTTTCCTCCTAGAATCTAATTATACGCAACTGGAGGTGCTCCAAATATCGCCTCACACCTGATCTCGCCATGGAGGTAGCTGCTTCAGGGGTGAATCAACATGTGTACGTTGCTGCTGCAGGAGCTGACAGTTGTCTTCTAAGTTATTTCTGGTGCCTCTTACAGTTTTCAGGGTGTTTGCAAACGAAAAATGAGATCCACTACTGCTTTGGTGCTGCTGGGCTGTTATTCACGGATAAATGGAGAAGAGATTCGTGCAATAGGCATGAATATATCCTCTGTAGTTTAACATCATGCAACCTGTTAAAAAGCACTGCACTGAAAATCCCTAAGGTGAGACCTGGAGGCTAGCCATGCCCCTAGCCAGCTGAGTGACCATGTATAAACCTCTCTGGGTACTGTGCATCTGTAAAACAAAAGCACTGAGGCAGTGATTGGTAGGATCCCTTCCAGACATCACACAGTCTGAAACAATAGACCATTCCTTTAATTGGAGTTGGTAAGACTGCTTCACCGAGAATTATATTTGCTTCCAGGACGCAGTCGCAGTGCAATCTACCATAATTCATCCAGCACTGTGCTCCTCGTAAAGTTTTGAAACATATGATGTACTGGGATTGACTTTTCTCACTGCCTTTTCTTCATGGGTCACTTTTTTATGTGGAGAATCTTGGAACGTTCTCCTCGTAGCCTGTTATAAAAGAGGATCAGCATTTCAGAGACGAAATATCCAAGACACAAAGAGGCTAATTACCTTGCCCAAGAAAAGATATACAACACTTCAAGCAGAAGCGGTCAGGAGGAGAAGCTATGTGTTTGGATGAGTGATAAAGAGAAGCAAAGTTGTAAATTAATATTCTACAATTTCTAGGGGTCTAGCACGAATGTATAGATTTAACAATCGTGAGAAGACTTGTACTTCCTGTGTCCCTAGACTGTACTTGGGAAGGGAGAAACTAAGAGACTGGGTGTAGACAGCCCCTCAGAAGGCACAGGGACCCAGCATATCTATGAGTAGGTGACAATACATACACCCAACCCCACACCCCCAGTCCCAAGCAAAGCCCGCTCATTGCTGACTTCCCATCCTTAACTTGAAGTGTCCTTCACTTAGCAGGAAGGTTCTCTTTCTAATCCCATGAAAATGGAAGTTCTCCTGGGAAAGGTAGCAGGCTAAATTACTTTTAGGTTTCTTTAGATGAAAAAGTGTTGGCTCCACTGTGTCAGCACACGTGGAGGAGGAGGACAGAGGAAAAGCCGGAGGGCACTTTGGGAGGGTCTGTAGCAGCCGTGATGGAGGAATGCAGGGAAAGTCTGGCCTGGGATCAAGTCCAGCCTGGAGGCCTGGCCCTGGGGAAATGGGAGATCTTTGAATCTTCTCAGAGCCCCCCACCCCGGCATCTCTAGTCCTGAGGTGTCTCTGTCCACCCTCCTCGTCCATGTCTGTAACAGACTCTCCGATGGGTTTGGGTGTCATAGGTTATGGCCCAAGATTCTTGGCTCAGAGTTCTGTACACGGAGCAGGAGACTCAGGCTGGTCGGTCTCCAAGTTCCCGTCCAGGGCCTGGCCCCTGTGGGCACCGGATGAGGGACAGATGAACACACCATCAGAATCCGGTTTCTGGTCTGCATGTTTATGGTGCTGTCTAGAGAGTTCTCTTGGTCCCCAGCACTCATATTTAACACATGGAAATGTTTCCATGGGTGACAACTTTGCTCAAAAACCTAGGCTCAATACATCGTGGTATCATAATAACCAGGTGCCCGAATGCACTGAGGGTATCACTGGTCTCCACTGAGCTGTGCCAAGTTGTCAGAAACATTCTGTCTTTACGTGTGAGAAGCTGAGAGACGTCTGCCCAGCAGGATGGCTCTCTGCCCTTGTTCCGACTTGATTTCTGTCCCCTTGCAGGATAAACCAAATCCTTAGAAATAGGAATACTTTTTTTTTAGCTATAGGGTGGGGTGGGGCCATCACTGTTTAAAGGAAGGGTGGGATGTGTTTGTCGTAGAGCGAGTGACCCTTTTATAACCTGAGCAGTCACCTTCAGGTAGTTGGATGCTGGCAGGTATCATGTGAAGCAAGCCAGGGAGATACTATTTTCAAATCCTATTTCAAGACCTAGGACTATAAGGTTTATAGAATTAGAATGACTTGGCTACTGTCAGCACCTAGGTGGTTGTGCCAGAAAGTGTCAGTAGAACCCGGGTGTTCTGATTCTCAGGGGAGTGCGTTTATGACCGTATCATCTTGCTCTTGGGAAGGCATTTTCATCAGTCAGGGACTGTGTTTGCCCCATGTACTTTGTGCACTTCTCTAAAAAAAATCTGCTTAACGAATGCTTTTTGAACATCATGGGAAAGTAGCTTACCTATCACTTCCCTATTTGAATAAAGAATCAGCCCTTACTCACACTTTCAGAATTGAAACAGGGGAAAAAATAGCCATAAAACTTCTGCAGTGATTCTTACAAAGTCTTTTCCTCTTGCACAGGACCTATTAGTAACATGGCATAATTTTTTAAATGGCCCATTTTTAGTAATAGAAGACGGGGAAAAAAATCTCTCATTCCCATTCCCATATAAAGTACAATGTGAAAACTGCTTCTTAAAAAGGTATAGCATTACCTCCTATGGGCAATGCCTAAGGCTCATGCATTTAATTTTCTGAGGGCTTTCAGTGCTTTGCCCTCAATACAGTGGAGGTGGCTCCTTGCAGCTCGGAGGGAATTTGTTTAGAAAGTGAAGGGAATTCTTGAGGTTACCTGAGAAGCATTTTGAAGTCAGAGCTAAATGGGGCGCTGCCTTTCCCTCCCCGCCACGGGTCGCTGAGGCAAACCACAGCTTTCAGAGGAGTCGGGGCTGGGGCGCGCGCTCACCTGCCAGTTCTCATGGAGTCAGGAAGACACGCCACCAGATCAGGGTGACCTACTTCTGTAACCCCGGTTCCTGCATAAATGTTCATTTTTAAATTAACTCCTTGGAAAATCAGATCGAACAATAACAGCAGAAAGGAAAAGGGAATCAAGTACTTTTCAGGTCTCTTTCGTCAAAGTGTTGGCCAGGAAAAAAAGATCAAAAGGATGATTTAATCAGAACTTTTTTTTTTCAGTAGAAATTAGCGTGAGATTTGAAAAGTTATCCGCAGCCTCACTGTTACCACCGTCTTTCCCATCTCGATTGGAATAAAGATGAGGCTTCGAAGTAGTTTAGTACAAGTCTTTTTCTTCTAATAAATGTAAGACTTAAAACCACAGGTGAACGAACACCTTCAAAAGCTGTTCTCGGCCACTCCCTCCATGTTGAGAAGTTTTGCTTTTATGGCTCTGGGAATACAATCAGAAATTACACTTTATGTGGCACTTTGTAAATTTTCACCCTCAGAAAGTGGACTGACAAAGCTCTTCAAAAAGTCCACATACTTGTGGTGTTAAATGGGTGGGAAGAACCACTCCAAAGTCTTTCTATCATGACAATAAAGTTCCAAGGATGCTGGCTTGTCCTCTCTGTTTGGGGGTGAAACACTCCATGTTTACTTACAGGCAGAAGCAAGATAAACAATATTAAAACCTTGTGTCACTTCAACATAAGAGGCAGCCTTTTCCTCTTGCACTGGACCAGAGGGGCAGAGGGAGCCTGATGTTGAAGTAGTGGATGGGGATGGGTACAGACCAGAGGACTAAGGGTAGACATTTATGTGACACCAAATGGCCTCTGTCTCCTGTCCCCCATAGCTCGCTCCTTGAAGTCAGACATTTGGCCTCTAATTGTCTTTACAGACCCTTCAGAAAATACTTTCTGACTCATGCCTGCACGGGTTCACTCGATTATTCACATATTTCCTGAGTATTTACCATTTCGCCTTTCAACAAGAAATATTTGTGGTATGCCTGTTGCATGCCAGGTGCTGTTTTAAGGCGTGGAGAGTCAGTATTGAATGTCTCTGATGCCATGGAGCTTCTGTTTGGGGCGGGGAAGAGGGTAGACAGATGTAAGTAATAAACAACTCGATGCAATAGATCAGGTGGTCATCACAGCTTAGAACTGTGTTATAAAATATGGCAGCCAATACTTACTGGCTACTGAGCACTTGAAATATAAAGAAAAACATAAAGCAGAGCATTATGGGGCTGATGGGGGTTATTTGGTAAAGGATGGCCATGGAACATCTATCCGGCGAGGTAACATTTGGGCGAGGACATAAAGGAAGCAAGGAAGTAAACCAGGCAAATATGGGGGAAAGGGGGTTCCAGGCAGAGGAACAGCAGGTACAAAGCTCTGTGCGCTTTGCTGAGGGTTGAGTGATGACGGAAACAGACGCGATCATGGTCCATGCTCCTGGACCTTTCATTTTACAGCTCAGGTCGGCATTGAACTAGGAAGATGCACACCAAGCTGTGACAGAGAATAAGTAGGAGAAAGGATTTAGGATTGGCTGATGAGAGAAGACCTCAGCGAGGAGGTACGAAGTCTGAAAAGGAGGTGCCTACGCCTAAGGGAGGAGAGGCCATTAGAGGCAGTGGGAACAGCATAAGGGAAGGTCTTGAGGCAGGAAAAAGTCTGGTTTCTTCTGGGAACTCAAATGGAAGAAGACCAGTGGGCTTGGGTGTAGTGAGAAAGGGGAAGGAGCGGTCCACTTGGCGAGGAGGCCAGAGGGCAGGTTGGCAGGCTGTGGTAGCCCACCAAAAGAGCTCGAAGTTATTCTTGGTATAATATGGCACCACTGATAAATGATAAACTCTGAGCAGTGTGATCTCATTTGCAGTTTTAAAACATTGAGTGTGCAGTGTGGGGGATGGTTTAGAGAACAAGCTGGCTATGAAAGTGGAGGGACCAGTTAAGGAGTCCAGGCAAGAGATGATGATGGCGTGGACTGAGATGGTGGCAGTGAAAAAATAGGACTTGAAAATAAAGAGAAGTGGATGGGTTTTGATGATTAAATTGGAGATAGAACCAACGTTACATAGCACATAAAACACACAGAGAATGTTGGAATGGACGGATGCATGGATGGATGGATAGGTAAGGTGGATGGGTGGATGGATGGATTGATGGGTGGCTACTGGTTTTCTGGCCTTCAGTACAATTCTGGCAGGCCAGCCTCAATCTTTAAAGAGAATTGGGTGATACACCTTTGAATTGGACGCTAGTGCCTAGAGATGTTCCCCTTCCTCGGGTGGGTCCCTAGATTCCCATGATTCATGACTCGTGCTCTTAGTGATGGAGTTTTGCTGGTGAAGGTATATTACTCACCAGTGACCTTGCCAGAAAACCTTATTTGTGGTTAAATATGCAACTTGGTTGTTTATGTGTGTATGTGTTTACCTGAGACCAGGGTGTGGAGAGCCAGCTTTTGTGAAGGCTTGCATTGGGCCAGGCATGTGGTGGCTGGTTTATAGGCTACTTTATTTAATCCCTAGGACTGTCGCATGAGGCTGACACCACCCAGCCCCTTGTGTAGAAGAGGAACCTGAGGTTTAGAGAAGCTTGAGGTCACAGCAGGTCAGGGGCAGGAGTGATTCTCTCCCTGACCCAAATTGGAACCTTCCTAGACTACTCTAACTAGCCTGCCCTCCAAATTCTGGTGGCCTGTGTAATTCAGTGACAGAAATGGTGCACCTCAGCCCTGAATAGTCACTGTTACAGCATCGTTCCTCAGCGAGGCAAAGGCTCCAGGGATTCCTTGCGATCTGCCTACTGCTGTCTACCCAGTGGTGGGCCCTTGGTGACTCGGTTTCCTCTGTAGGGAGACCTGGCTGGGAGACCTTTGACGGAGGGGCACTGAAAATGGTAGCGAAGAGTCATTGTGTGTTTCAAGAATACCGATTCCCTTCAGTACTGGTGAAGAAGACCAGGCTTTGAGGTTGCTTAGCTGTGGGTTCAATTCCAGCCAGCCCCAAGCCTGTCTGTGACCTGGAGTTCCCTTACGTGCAGAATGGGGCTAAGCCAACCTCAGTAGTCTGTTGTGAGAGGATTTGCTTGTATATGAAGCATTTAGTCCAGATCCGTCCAAGCACAGGGTAAGTGGAACAAAGGACGATTATTGTGCCCGTATGCCTCACGGCAAGGAGGGGTTTTTTGAGGGTAACTAGATGTTCTTGGCATCCCTCCAACAAACCTACATGTGATTATTTCTCCTTGAGTGAATAAAAATTAACTGTAGGTAATTATCTTTGCCTCTACAGAACTTGAGAGAAAAAGAAAACAAACAATTCACTCTGTAAGCCTTTAAAAAAAAAAGGCCTTTTCCTCCAGTTTTCCTCGCTGTTTGTTTCTGTACCTCAGTCTCTCCTATTCAAAGCATAATGAGCACTGTGTTCGCTCCGGTGACGAGGCCCCTGGCAGGGCTAGGCGGGAGGCCCGGGGAGCAGATGAGGTGCTGCAGAAGCCGAGCCAGAGCCTTCGGAAAATGCTTGCCAAACACTGATGTTTGACTAATTGGTAATGTCTGGGGACTTGGCACCAGGAGAAAGGAAAGGGGCTGGTGGATTTTGAGGAAGGAAGAACAGACTTGAAGCCAAACATCGAGATCCTGGAGAAAGATCCTGGCCCACATGGGGTCCAAGCAAGTTTGTCACACAGTTTTGAAATGGTCAATTAAACCCCTGAAGGACTTTGTGCCCAGGTTTCCAGCGTTAGCTGTAGGGGCGTTGGACTGTGGGAGGGGTGAAGCAGGAATAGGAGCCCAGTCTCAGGTGCGCCCTCTTGAGGCCAGACAACTCCACGCAGCATTGGCCTGAGACCCTGTTCACAGCATTTTAGTGGCACTGAACTAGGGTGGTGGGTCAGGAGGAATTCTGGAAGCAGCCCTCCTCTGATATTGAGCTAAGGTAACTCACCCTCTCAGGTGTTTCCCTCTTTCGAGCTCAGTTTCATCTGGTGAAGGAATGGGAGAAGGCGTGCTTTCTACCATATGATTCAATACTGGCCACCTCAGTCCATCAGAAAAGATCCAACAAGGTGGAAATTCTAAGCCATCTCTTTCCGTTGCCTCCTGCTGTGAGCTCTAGGCGAACGTGCTCACCTCACATCTAGGACCTTCCATATTTCAGCTAGGGAAGCTGGACACGGGCAGCCTGACGGAGGAGATCGGTTCCTGCCCCTGTGGTTGCATGCCTCCAGCTGGCCGGCCACTCGGCATGGAATAGCCTAACGCATCCACCCCCAGAAGTGGGCCATCATCAGCTCTTGACAGGCAGGGTTCCTTAGGACAGAAACACAAGAACTCACTTATGGGGCATCCTTCTGTAAATCCGATGTAACCTTCCCAAACTAGAATTCTCTACTCTTCACATCCATTAGCCACGCCATTCTCGTTTTTTCTTCGTCATAGAGTGGTCTTTCAGAAGCAAAAAAAAAAAAAAAAATCCAACCTGATGAAAATTGTCCAACAGGACAATGGAATGAAGAGTAATTGGAGTATTATTCCCAGCTGGTTGGAGGGTGAAGCTGTAACAGATTTGAAAAACGATGGAGCATTATTTGGTAAAGTGGAAGATGTGTATACATGATAACCTAGTGTCTGTCTCTGCCCCTCTCTCTCTCTCTCTCTGTATGTATGTGCACATATTTCTTTGCCTAGAAAAATGTGTACAAGAATGTTTCTAGCAACACTATTCAAAATAGCAAAATGCTGGAAACAATTCAAATTTCAACAGCAGTAGAATGCGTAAATAACGTAAATTCAAACAATAGTAAAACTGTACAACAATGAAATTGTATAGTAGAGAGTATAGATGAATCTTAGGTTTTATTCTAACAGGATTAAGTCACAGAAAAATATGCATGTTTTCATTTATATGAATTCATGCCAAACAAAACAACCTTTTTTAATGAATAGAAATATAGTAAAATCCAAAAGCAGAGCAAAGAGATGCTAAACACCAAGTTTAGAATAGGGTTACTTCTGGAGACTGAGACAGCGGGAAGGGGGAGGGGAGGGACACCCAGGGGGTGGGGAAGGAAAACAAGGTGTGCTTTCTCTGAAAAGCGTGTGATGGAATTTTGGTCGGTGACAGAACTACTCTGTAGCTCGATCGTGGTGGTCTTCACATAACTATGCAGTTTTCAAAATTCATAGACCTATATGCTGTATGTGGCAGATTGGATCTCTGTAAATGATAGATCCATTGGCATAAAGCTTGTTAAAGAAAAGTGTATGGTAGGCACACAGGTATATGTATTGTATTGTGATTTTTCATGCCTTATATGTAATTTTTATTTTTATAGCTATTCTCAAAAAAAGCAATTTTCAAAACCCTTCAATGGCTCACAGGTTTGTGTCAAACTGTCCATGTGGTCAGTAGTCCCTTCATTTTCTCAGCCCCTGCTGGCCTTGCCTCTCTTTTTCCACCCTGGGCTACCTCATAGACCCCTGGCTAACCCATGGTCCCCAGCTCCCCCCACCTTTCCCATCACCGTGCCGACCTTGCTGAACGGTAATTGTCTGTGGACTGCTCTGTCTCCCACTAGATGAGAGCTGCCTAAGGGTTATTGGCCCCATCAACCCCCCATCTAGCACATGGCCTGGTCCCCAATAGGAGTTCAGCAGAGATTTGTGCAGTGTGTTGAGGTGCAGGCACCCCCTTTGATTCTGTAGGAGGAAAAGTACTGGGAAGAAGTGGGTGGGGGATGAGAAGTATAGGTGGTAACTAGTCTGAAGTAACTATTTACCTCAGACTTCCCAATTC
This sequence comes from Phyllostomus discolor, assembly GCF_004126475.2. Classification (NCBI taxonomy): domain Eukaryota; kingdom Metazoa; phylum Chordata; class Mammalia; order Chiroptera; family Phyllostomidae; genus Phyllostomus; species Phyllostomus discolor. Next base: position 20,118,142 of record NC_040909.2, on the reverse strand, counting down.
TACTGTTTATGCTCATGTTCATTCCCTATTGCCGTGATAACATACTGCCACAAATTTAGTGATATGTTACCTTGGATTCTGGAAGTCTGAAGTCTGATGTGGGTCTCACGGGGCTAAAAGAAAGGTGTCAGCTGGGGTGTGTTCCTTCTGGGGGCGCCGGGGGAGACAACACCTTGCCTTGTCCAGCAACTAGAGGCATCCCACGTTCCTTTACTTGTGGTCCTTCTCCATCTTCCAAGCCAGCATCGTCTGGTTATGTCTTTCTCACACAGTATCTCTCTCTTTCTCCAATTCTAACTCTTTTGTCCCCTCCTCCACATTCAGAGGACTCTTATAATTACCTTGGTCCACCTGGATTCTCCAGGATAACATCTTTATTTGAAGGTCAGCTGATTAGCAACCTTAATTCCACCTTCAACCTTAATTGCCCCTTGCCACATAATATATTCACACAGTCTGGGGATTAGGATGTAGCCGTCTTGGCGGGGGGCGGGGGCACGGGGGGCGTGCATTATCCTGCCTGCCACGCGTAGTGAAGAATGACTGAAGTCGTCCGCTGAAACTGAAGACGGTGGCGGCAAGGAGCAGACGCCCCCTTCTGGTTTCAGGCTCTCATCAGACTTACATGTTAGTCTGTGTACCCCAGAAGTGAACCCTGAGACAAGATTTAAGTGCACAGAGTGTCTGGTTTTCTTTTTCCAGATGACCCCTGGAAACACTGGTGGGAAGTGGAGGGAGATGGGGAAGAGCTGACAGCAAAACAGAGGGCGTTGTCAGGGCAGTTGCCCTCGGTGCAAGTGGAGCTTCATCTGCGAACCAAGCCTGAACCTCAGCGTTATTTTCCAAGAAGCATTAATTTTGATTGAGGTGCATCTCTCGGGGAAATTTACTTCCCAGTCCCTGGGGACTACTTGCACTCCAGAGCCAAACAAAACCCCCAAGCAAAGAGATGCGAGTGTTGGCAGTTGGAGGTCAGGCCAGAATACACTGAGAAAGTCAAGGCCAAAAGGTACATGTATGGGTGGGGCACCAGCAATGTCTGTTACACTCATATGGGAACTTGGAAATCTGAATGCGGTAGAATCCCGGAGCTGAGTAACTGAGTGGGGTCATTTAATGATAGTTCGAGAAACTTCCAACTTCTTTTCGGAAGGCTTCTGGTAGAGAAGTCCCCAGGCTCCCTGCAGGAAAGTCCCCAGCCCGTCCCTCCTGCAGCGGGAGGCACTCGGTTTTCTCTTTCCTACGCTGATAGATGTTATTCGAGAATAAGAAAAGGTGCAGACACCAAAAGGGAAAGGGAAAAGAAAGACAACCACTTTCTTGGTCTACAAATTATAAAAATTGTGTGTCAGGAATCTTTCCTGCCAGGTAGGAATTCAAGGGAGGCGAAGAAGAGCTTGGTTTAATTTCCCTTGGGGTCTTTGTGGAAGGGACAAGCACAGAAATCTGGATTCAGTTTTGTTGGTAAAAAAATAATCTCTCCCGCCCCAGCATGTAAAAAAGCGACACCGTTCAGAATCTTTGGACTTCTGCAGTTCGACACAGGCCGGGAGGGAGGGGTGGGGGAGGGCGAGTTTGAGCTGTTTATTTTTAATGAAGTGTTTAAGGCTGAAATAACGGTTCTCCATAGCTCTGACATAATTTATTCCACTTTGTGTCAATTTTCCTGAAGAGTGCAATGCTGTGGGGTGTGAGAGCCGCAAAGGGCTCTCTCCGAGTCATGGATTATAATTTACACGGAGCAAGTCTACGTATTCCATAATTATGGTGTGCTATGAATTAGTGGAGTAATACTGAATATCTCCAAACCCCTTATTATGGCTTCTCACTTGAAATATGTGTTCAATATACATTTATTCAGCAGTGCTTAAACATGGCAAGTCATAAACACATGCTTTTTTGAATCATGTGACTGCATTTTCTGCCTCCTTAAATGTAACATCAGATGTTATTAACAGTAGAAGGGGGAAACAAGAGAGGAGCTGTTAAAAAAGCGAGTAATATTTTCTATTTGAGGAGAAATTCCTCCTATTTATGATACTGTTTTCCCAAAGCGAAAGAGGAAACAGTACTTAGAGGCTCTTGGTAGTTTCTCTGGAGACAATTTATTTTATTTCTGAAGCCCCTTGCCTCTCAAGAGCAGCATTACATTTGAAACCTACCATATATTACACGAGTATGCCTGACCAGCTGATTTGGTTAGCCAGTGCTCCCTGGCAAAGATCCAGGAAGAAGATCCAGCTCTCAGATAATTAAGAACATGGTCCAAATGGCTGGAACCTTGAAGAGGCTTCCTTTAACTGCCTCTAAAGTGAGAATTTAACTTCATTCTTTGTGGAGAGTAGCCCAGGCACTGAGCCACAAGATGAGGGGAGTCTTCCCAGGGAATGAATTAAATCGTTTGGAAAGAGAGGCATGGCTCTCCAGGACATTTAAAGTTCATTTCAGAGCCGAGCCTCTCCATGTCCAGCACTCCTGGACCTGCGTCCTGGGCGTGCAATTTCAGCCTGCGGACACCAGGTGGCGGGTAGTACTGAGGGCGCGCCAGATGTCCTATTATACAGAGCTGGGGTTCCCTTCTGTGCAGCTAATGAGCTGGAAGGAATCACAAGAGAAATCTTTATGAAAGAATAACACTTCCTAAAAATACTACAGAGGCCTCCTCCAATTTAAGTCCAATGGATTCATTGTAAAGGCCATGGCAATGTATGCTAAAAAAATATTGAAAAGAATTATTACATGGTTTATATTATTACGTGGTTTTCCATAAATATGACAATGGTGAACATTGTCATATTTATGGAAACATCAGATGCTCTGTACCACAAGATGTAACAAGTTATGGATATATGGTGATGTTTCACTAATAAGGAGTCCCTGATATCAAATGAATATATTGGAATCAGGAAATAGTAGAATGTAGAAAGATTATAATAGTAGTAAAGTAAGCAAGTCTAAAACATCACTGAAACAAATATAAAACATTAAGATAATGGGCCAGACTTAATGTCCAAAGAGCTGCCCGGCTTGTGGTGTGTCATTTCACGAGAGGGTGGAATTGTTTGTAGTTTGACATCTCGAGCTTCTGGTTTCCACGGGTAGAACAGGCACACGGAGTGCAGGCTGCTGTTGGGACATGGTCTGTGGGCAGGAAAGGAGCGAGTAGGTGGCATTTCACATGCCAGCGAATGCAGTAAGTACTCGGCAAATGATACACCTAAGTTTCTACTTTGTCGCTTTGATCTGCTCGATCATTAGAAGAAATCATAAAATCGTGTGAGAAAAGGAGCAAAAAGTAACTCACAGGGCTCTAGGCAGGGCTAAATGAATGAACACAACCAGTTACAAGGTTTAAGGTAAAGCAAGGACTGTCTGTAACAAAAAAGTTATTAAATTATATAATTGAGAGCGTGGTTTAAAGAAAAATGAACTCCTGAGAAAAATCAAGTGTCTTGCCTGTGAACACGAACCCTTCTGAGTTCCTCTTAAATCGGGCCCTGGTTTCCTCTCTCGGGTGGCAACATCGCCTCCCGCTGAATCTCCTGGGGTCTCCGGGGGCTTCTCAGAGGTCCTCCCGAGAAGCACCGTGGGCTCCCTCCTCAGGTGTGCCACGTATCCCAACCGAAGAAATGCTTCTGCCGTGGGCCCTTGGAGAAGCCCCCAGATTATGTTTCAGTCAACTCAGCTCTGACTTCTTCCCGTGTTAAGGGTTTGGTTTACTCTTTCATCACCAATGCCTGGAAAGCCTGAGTAGTATAACGTTGGAATCAATCCATTGAGTTGAAAAGCCATCCTCACCATTTCCTGGCCATAAACCCCCGAGCAAATAACCAAGAACATGTGTAAAATTAGAGTAATAATGGTACCTACCTCAAAGGTGGAGAAGGTTGGGTGGGAGCCTGGAACCTGTGTGCAGTGCTTGGGTTCTGTGTACCTGGTACATGGTAAGAACTCAGTAAATGTTGGGTTTTTTTATTACTATTACTATTATGTGTTATTTTTATTACTACTACTAGTAGTAGTAGTCTCCCAGTAATACAGGGAATCTGAGGAATAACCAGGGTTCTTAAACCTATTTTTATACCATAAGTAAAGGCAGAGGAAGGTCACTGCTTCATCCATCCTGTGGGAATATCACAGGTGTGTTTCCCACTCTTTCCCTTTCCGTCACGTTCTCTGGGTGTGAGCACACAGGCAGTGTCCTGGGCCCCTCTGGCACAGTGTTGGCTGAGCACACCTGTTTGCATGCAGCCTTTTTCTTGTCAGAGGCCGTATTTCTTTTCAGAGAAAATGTCATAAATATAGCCATGTGTCGCTTAACAATGGGAATGCATTCTGAGAAATGCATCACAGGGTGATTTCATGGTTGTGTGACGTCACAGAGTGCACCTGCACAAACCTACATGGTGTAGCCTGCTGCACACCTAGGCTGTGTGGTGTGGCCTGTTGCTCCCAGACGACCAGCCTGCATAGTGTGTTACTGTACAAAACAACACGAGACCAAGTCAAGCACAAGAGAGAACGATGCAATCGAGACACACGATAAGCATGAGGTGTATGAGGCTGCTGCCAGTGTAACACGGGCTACTGTTTTTTTGTTTTTTGTTAGCTGTTTTACAGCTAACATTTTTTTAAGTGGAAAGAGCTCACTCAAAAATAACGTTAAAATTATAGTGTCATAAATACATAAACCAGTAACGCAGTCATTTTTATCATTGTCAAGTATTACCTACCATACATAATTGTGTGTGCTGTACCGTGTACAACTGGCACCCAGTTTGGTTATACCAGCATCCCCACAACCACGGGACCAATGCGGTGCCTGGGGGTGGCCGTGGTGTCACTAGGAATTTGTGGACCCCATTGCAGTCCTGTAGGGTCACCATTGTGCACGCAGGTCATCACTGGCCTTATGGAGCACATGACTGTGAATTCACCGAACCATGTTTTAAATTTCCATTTTGATGTATGTGACGAGTCCTTCAGGATCAGTGCCAAAGAGCCGATCATCTTTAACTGCAGGAACAGGAAAGTGCAGCACGACCGGTGCCCCGAAAACTCGAACAATCTGCGCCTGCAGCTGGGGTGGGGCCAGGGGTGCCCAGGCAGGGCCTCCCCGGGAGGGCCCGACTGTGTCTCCGTGAAGCCTAAACCGTGTTCTCCGTGCCTGCCAGCAGGGCGGGTGGAAGGGTCAGAACATCGGCGGGACGGTGGGAGAAACCACCTAAGCCCAGGTCGGATTTACTGTGCCAGCAGTGCGGAGGAGTAGGGGGACGTGAACGTCGTCATCAGGTCTGAGTTTCCCCGTGGACGAGAAAAAGCAAGGACGCAGGTTTGGGTTTAATTCAGCCAACTGGCCAGACCAGCCAGGTGTTCCGTCGGCTACTTCACTTCTCAGGGCTTTGGGGTCAGTAGCTGTAGAACAAGTTGCTCTTTTTGTTGTTGTTGTTTGTTTCTTTACCCATGAGTGTTGATGAGCTCTGAGTTGGAAATCTCTTGGTTGGGGTCAGTGGTCCCTTGCTTGGCGTGATGTCAGGAAGGACTGTATTACCTGGGAGTTAGGAGCATGTCCTAGCTTCAGCTCCTGGATCCACTGCCTACTGGCTCTGGACCTTGTATAAGGAACCCCTCCATGCCTCTGTCCCTAATGTGGAAGAGGAGTAGAATCCCCATCTCATCGGGTGGAAATGAAATGAGTTCATATAGAGACGTGCTAACAGGAGTGCTGGACACAGGGGAAGCCATTCACAAATGTTCGCCAAGGTGAGGAGGCCACTGAAAATGTCCACAGTGATGCCCAGTCCCCTCACCCACCGCTGCTCAGAACTGTCCTTTCTCCAGCCTGCTGCTGCCCCCTGGGGTTACCCCAAAAAAGAAAAGAATCTCGTCTCCCTTTAAGGACAAGAAGCTAAAGCCAAGAGCGGTTAAGTGTCTTTTCTAAGTTCACAGCCGCTTAGGGGCAAAGCCAGGCCTAACGTGTTTGTCTGCAGAATTCCAATCTACTACTAATAACATCTGCCATGCCAAATTCCCACCAGAACAGGGAATTTTAGTTTATTTTATGTTTTTTGTTAAGGTAGCATTGCTCTATAACAGCGATTTTCAACCAGTGTGCTACAAGAATTTTTAAAACATGCAATGCCTGACTAATTCAGCCAGGGGCACTGACCTCTTTTTCCCTTAGATTGTCCCCCCCCAAAAAAAAATGACAACAGCCAACATGACAATAACCATCTGGTGAGAATGAATCAAAGTTACACCTTTTTTGTCAGCTCAGCAAAAAATGTATTTTTGTGTGTACCATGAGTTGAAAAAGGTTGGCAGTCGCCGGTTTATAACATTATGTAAGTTTCAGGTGTACAACATCGTAATCCAACATCTGTATACACTACCTCATGCTCACCACCGAAAGTCTGGTTTCCATCCGTCGCCACACACCTGACCCTCTTCGCTCGCTTTGCCCTCCCCGCACTTCCCTTCCCCTCTGGTAACCACCGATCTGTTGTCTGTGTCGTGAGTTTGTTTTTGTTTTGTTTGTGCGCTCATTTCTCTCTGTTACACATTCCACGCATGGGGGACTAGGGATTTCAAAGTGTAAATGCCCAAGGAGACTTAGCAGGTCCGGTTTCTTCAGGCTTCAGTGGAAGTCAGATTACACCCTTTCGTTTTCCCCAGCTTGTAGCGACGCCCATGGCGGCGGGTGGACGAGATGGCACTGAGGCGTTTGGAGGGTGGAAAATGTTCCAAGTCGAACCGTTTCTCCCCAAGTCGAGTGCAAAAATGAGATAACATTTGTAGTTTCAAAACCAAATGTGTATATATTTATCTCTGGGCTCCAGTGAGTATGGGAAATTTAGTACATCTAAAAAAGTTCAACTGCAGTGCAAACTAAAATGCAGACGTGTGAGTGTTCTGAGCGTATGCAGCCAGGTGCTTCTGGAAGAAACGGTGTCTCAGAATTCCATGGGGGGATGGAGGCCTGGGGTGAGAGTGGGGAGGTACGCGGTGGGGAGTTTCTGGGAGGACGGGGGCGTTGTCATAAGACAAGAACTTTAGAAGCCCTAGAAAAAGAAAGTTGGGGAGTTTTCCAGTGACATTCTGGATTGAGAAAGAAAAGAAACCTACATTTTGCTAAACAAGATGGCAGATCCAATTCAGAGAAATTGAGTAACAGACTGAATTCCAAGAATCGAGAGGAAGACGCATCCAAGACTTCCCCGGGAAGCACCCAGACCAAATCGCTGACTCGGGGATCTCTCTGCAGGTTGCGGAGGGAGGGCCTGCTGAGGTTGGAGGCCAGAGGGGCTGGCTTGGAACTGATTCAGGAAAAGACCCCAAACCCACAGGGACAGAGGGAGTTGAAAGTGTGGTTTGGCCTGGTGGGAAAGAAGGGAGGTTGGGCGGCAGAGGCCCACTCACAGAGAAGTGGCTGAAAACAAGAAGCATCTGGAAAGGGCCGTTGAACGCTTTCAACTCATGCCAAGCTCATTGAGTAATGTGAGAGTGTGTTCTTGTAAATTATTTCAACTGCGCGTCATGCTTTCCCTGAGGTGGTTGCCTTTCCCTGTACGTCAAGATCGGTTGTAGCTCTGTGTGTGTGCGTGTGTGTGTCCATGAGCACACGTGGTTTATTGACTATAGTCTTTATGTCCGCTGCTGTGCACTGACTGATGTGATTTTCACAATTCACTGTTTAACGTGGCAGATGCCATAATTCCCATCTTGGCAGTGTTAGGGCTGTTTGGCTGTGGCACTTAATTCCTAAACCCGAGTTGCCATATCATGAAGACACTTCCGGAATGAGAGGCACGCACATGCCAGTGTGTATTTGTGAACTGGTGTGTCAGGAGGATCTCTTCTATTGGTCCAGCATTGAGTGGTGGTGTCCTTTGACTTTGGAACCCCTCGAAAACCCGGGACAGACCCCTGCAGGTCCCTAAACGGAGGATGGAAGTTTTACCTAGAATCAAAGTGAAGAATCTTGCTGATTTTCACTCCGGACTTTGCCCCAGCCCTGATCTCCTACCTTTGCTCTCCTCACAGACAGCTCACAAGACCTCCATCCACCTATTTTGTTTCTGCAAGGAAGTCGGAAAAATCTAGGTCAGCTTATCCATGTAGAAAGTGTTATTTCATTGAGTTAACTCTGTCCAAACCTCTGCCTCGATGCTTTATAGAAACAAAGTCCCTTGTGTCCAGGGCCCTTTCTTTTGAAAGTTTTCAGAGGCCTCCAAGTAATCACTTAGGTTTAAAATCCACAATTGAAAATCCTTCTTTTTTTAGGAATACTGTTTCCCGGTAACAAGTGTCTGTCTTTTTAACTGTTTTGTCAGACACTAAATCAATTCAGCCGTTCCAATTCTGAAAGGACTTTAAGTGAAATTGCCAGTGCCAGTACATCAGTGTCCGGAAAGATCGCCACGCGTCTGACAGAGAGGGAGGCCGAGACCCATTTCATAACCATGGAATGTCCTCCTTATTCCTGTCATTTGACCCAGTGAACACCATTAAACGCACACTGGTTACCAAACGAGAAAGGGGTCCTTTTGGTTGCTGAACATCATTTTCAGTTGTATTATCTTCTCATCAGGGCTTTAGATGTCTTACAGTTGTGATTTTTTAAAAAATGTCTTCACATGACAGCAAAGCTGTTTTTTAATAACACTTCTCTGGATTGAGCGCGGGCTGCGAACTGAAGTGTCGCAGGTTCGATTCCCAGTCAGGGTACATGCCTAGGTTGCAGGCCACGTCTCCCAGCAACCGCACATTGATGTTTCTCTCTTTCTCTATCTCCCTCCCTTCCCTCTCTAAAAATAAATAAGTAAAATATTTTTAAAAATAACACTTCTCAGCATTTCAGAGTCAAGCAGCTCAGGTGGAGTCTGTGCACCAGAGCCGGTCCCTAAACTGGTACCAGACCCAATGACATAGGTACAGAAATTAGGTAGATGTTTAGAAGCTTTCAGTGATCTGATATTGCTCCAACATCTAAGCAGCATTTCATTTTTTTCTGGCAATTCATCTTTATTGTATTTTGTAAAAGTATTCATTTATTATGGATTAGAAGTAGACAAAAAATTAAAAATCCTGGTCCTTTCCCCCAGAAAATTGAGAAAAGCTGTTATTACAGCGTCCCTCATCTCATGTGATGCTGCTGATAGCTTCGTGGAGAGGATAGGGATTGAACATTAAGCCCATTTTACAGATAAATAAACCTGGGTTGAGAGAAGTAAAGAAAAACCTAGCCTGTCACATGTGTGGTTTCACAATCTACTTCTACTCTGCTAATTGCAAGCTCATCAGCAAATATTCTTACCTGTGTACAAGTGACTTTGAATGATCTATGAACAGATAACATCTGAGTTCTCCTAATTCACAAAACCACTAAGACCCCAGGAGACCGGGCAATTCCCTGTGTTTCCAAAAACAGCTGAAAGATTGTAACTGCATAGATGCTCAGGGTTTAGAAGGGACCCTGGAGACCCATGCAGCCCCTTGGCGTTGATTTGTACAACGTGCAGCCCGTGCACCATGGGAGCCGTGTACCATGGCAGACAGCACGCTGTGTGGAGACAGTTCAAGTCCTTCCTGGTGTCATACCCACCCCTACCTCTCTACCCTGCCTACTGGCCCTAGATCTACCTCCTCAAGATACTGAGAGTAAGTCCCAATACTTGGTCATAGGCACATGCCCCTCCTGAATCTTCTTCCTCCAACCCAAGCCTTTAGTTTTTTAATGGTTCCTTGTGTGGTATGGCTGCAATATCCCATCCTCAGTCTCACCACCCTAGCCACACTCTACATTCTCTTTCATTAATGTCCATCCTAGAATGGGCCAGTCCCTCAAAAATGAACCTAGCATTCCCTCAGTCCACACACTGTATTTCTTATAATGCAACCTAAGGCTGCATTACCTATTTTGCAGCCGTGTCACATTGCTGTCTCATAATAAGATAAAAATGCTCTCTCTTTCCTGTGAACATCTTCCTTTGGCAAGTTATTCTATTTATTGACCCGCTAATTTATTAATCGATTGATTCCTTCCTTCACCCACCATCCAGCCAGGCATCTATTCATTCGACCAGTGGAATTCTATAATATCTGCCTCGGCATCTTAATCCTAACATTTCTTTTGAGAAGAAATCCTGGCCAGTGGAAAAAGAAAGCAGTTTAGTCCTTTTAATCTTCCCAGTTAATTGGATCTGGAGCCTCAGTGTCTGGGTGGGCAGCAGCTCTTTGGTTCACACCTCAGGGTAGGGTAAGCCCATTAATGAGACCCCAGCTCGCTGCTGAACTCTGGAATATGAGTTATCAGCACACCCCCAAGGTGGACGCCCCACTGGCCTTAGCGACCTCCCTCATCCTGCTTCCCTTTAAGAACTGCTGATCAGGGAGGTCTCTTTGCTGCGACCTCTGTGACATCTGTTTCCATAACGTGCAGATGGTGCATCTGATTATACCCAGCATGCCAGCCTCTGATGGCATGGTCACTGTGTCCTAGGACCACACCACCCAGTTTCTGTGGTTTGCCCGAGGGGGCCAGGGATGGAAGAGGAGTGGGAAGGAGACCATTAACATTGTTTCGCATCTTATAATAAACATGTAGGACTCTTGTAATTAAGAAAAGTAATAATAGGAATGATTAAAGAGAAAGGAAAGAGCTCGCCCCTCCTCACTTGTTGCCTGGAGGTTGGTGCATAGTGGAGCCCTCCTCCTCAGTGGCTGCCTGACTGAGTCGTGACTCACTCATTCATAACTCCTGCCTCTGACCTTTACCCCGACCGCAATAGAGGGAAAGAAAGCTTTTCCCCAAGTCTACGAATGACCTAATTCAGAGGTCACCAAACCTAACAGCCCATGGGCCAAAATCGAGTAGATCACCTGTTTTTGTAAATGAAGTTTTGTGGGAACACAGCCATCCCATTTGTTTATACCGATTCCCTGTGGCCACTTTCCCGATACAACCGCAGAGCTGAGATTGGATGGCCCACAGAGCCTGAGGGGTTTACTCTCCGGTCCAGCTATGGCAGCAGCCTCCTTGCCGTCCCTGAATACGCCAGGGCCTATGGACTTGCAATTTCTGTGCCTGGGAAGCTCTTCCCTTAGCTGTCTACATGGCTCACTGCCTCACCTCCAGGTCTTTTCTCAACTCTGCTCAATCTGCTCGTTTTGGCCCATGGGCGTAAGGTTTGGTGATCTCAGAATTAGGTCATGAGTAGACTTGGGGAAAAGCTTTACAAAGATCAGTTTGCTGACTTCTGTCCTACGTCAATGAATCCATTGATTCAGCCTCTGCAATGGTCTCACTCCCCCCAGCCTCCTGGCTGCCTTTGGCTCTCATGACCACCAGTGCCTAGAACAGTGCCTGACACATACACGTGTGTAGCCTCACAGGCAAGTCCTGTTAGACCTCACAGGTGAACAAGTAGGTCCTAGTGACAGTGCACAGAGAAGAGGTGAGCCCGGAGTTACAGACATTTCCCCTCACACAGCCAAGACCCTGGGCTTCAGGGAGAGCCTTCCGTCTCACTGGCCCCGCACCTGAGCCCTTGTTCTGACTTTATGGCTGCACATGTGATGAATGAGGGTGTGTTGGTGCTTCTGTAAATCTCCTTCTGCCCACCTCCTTGTTCAGTCCAGGCTCCTAGAAACCACACAGGAGAGCAGCTAAGATTAGTGAGAGTCCTAAGAAGAGGAAGTAGAACAAATGAGGACTTTATAAAATGGTTCTCTGTTCCACAGATTCCTGGACCCCTCTGCGACCACCACCATGGTAGTAGATGAGGACTCTGTCATTCATTTTCAAGAAGGGGGCTACTTTTTTCTCTCCAGTCTCTACATAGCTGACTTAGATCATGTTTGTCAAATAAATTGTCATCTGAAGAGGGAAGGAGGGAAGGAAAGCTAGGTTTTACTTAAGCCTTTCATTGTTAAGGTCAGGCTTCGCAAAGAGTTATCCTTTTCGATGGTCATCCTGATCTGTTAGCAGTGGTTGCTGGGATCTGCTTGAATCACTGTGTTGAGAAGGAGTCTGAGGCTGTATTCTGGTTCAGTTCAGGGGAAAAAAAACTATAACCAATTAGTGGCATCTGCCATGGGTGTGAAAGAAGGGGAGTTTGGCTTACAGGCCGTGTTTGTCCATCTCACTTCTTGGCTTTCACAACAATGTCCACAAAACCTTCTGAAGAGTCAGTATGTGAGTGGGATGTGAGGCTGCCTGCCTTTGCTGCTAACGTTTCCATTTTGCTGCATTTTTGAGACCTCTGCCTGTGTCCACATTTCTAAAAAAAAGCATTTTCCACAGGAACTGAGGATATTTATAATGGGCAAAGATATTTAATATGTGGTCTTTGACTATTTAGGGGTAATCTTTAAAAATTAAGCAACGTTCATGGACTGGGTGTGAAATGCCAGAACAAGGCATTTCATGTTGGGGTCTTTGAAACAGAAGGCAGTTCTCTAGAGGGTGTTGGTGGTGTCTACCAAAACCTCAGTGCTCCCATGCAGACACTCGCTTTGGATGTGGGCTGGACCCAAAGGTGCAGCTGTGAAGTCAAAATGGGGCTTTGCCAGCAGTACCTTCTGCCTCTCTGCAAGGTAACATGAAAGGAAAACTTGCATCTAGACTCTTGCACCTAGACTCAGACAGGCCCATTCATTCATTTGTTCATTTGTTCATTTATTCATTCATTCATGCATTGCATGCCTACTAAGTGCCACACAGCATTCTAGGCCCTGGGCATACAGATAGAAATCCCTGCATCATAAAGACAGCATTCTAGTGGGAGGAGACAGACAATAATAGATAGATAAATAAAGTATCTGCTAAGTTAATTTGTGATAGGTTCTCATAAGAAAAGTAAGAGAGACAAGGGGGAAAACCAGCACCATACAGGTATGGCCAGGGGCATGTCTGCTGTTTCAGTGAGGGTCTCAAGGAAGGGCCACAGTGGGAAGGCACTATTTGAGGAAGGACCTGGAGGTGAGGCCGTGAGCCATGCAGATAGCTAAGGGAAGAGCTTTCCAGGCATGAGACACTGCAAGTCCACCGGCCCTTGTACATTCAGGGAACAGCAAGCAGACCACTGTAGCTGGACCAGAGTGAGTCACAGGGAGATTGGGAGGAGACAAAGTCAGAGAGTTGACAGGAGGACAGACTGGACAGAAAGATACAATTGACATCATTATAATTCTGTTGCTGCACCCAGAAAGAAGATACATAACCTTGGAGATTTTGACCACGCGTCCTCTATTTGGAAGCTTAATCTATAAAGAAACAGCACACGTCATCATCTGTTGCCAGAGCAGGGACAGCCGGGTTCTGGGGAGGTCAAATGCCTATTGGTGCCCATGGGCGTGGAGGTTGAGAATGGTAATAACAGCAATAACAAGGGTTTTCTTTATTGTACGATTCCTCTCTTGTGTTCTTTTTTCATTTAAACCACCTGAGAGTGGGTTCTGTTTCTACAGAAAACATTTCCACATATCTTTCACCTTAACTATTTCTGTAGGGTTCTTTTTCCCACGAGAATTTTCTGTGGCTATGTATTAGTCAGGGTTGTCGGTCATGAAAAATAGAAACCAACTTGGCCACCTTAAGCAAAGAGGAACCCTTTTGGGGTGCTCCCAGGCAAGGGTGTCCAAGCTTTTGGTGTCTCTGGGCCACACTGGAAGAAGAGTTGTCATGGGCCACACATTAAATATACAAACACTAACGAAAACTGATCAGCAAAAAAAAAAAGGTTTTAAGTACATTTACGATTTTGTGTTGTGCCACATTTATAGCCATCCTGGGCCATATGTGGCCTGCAGGCAGTGGGTTAGACACCTCTGGTAGAGGCTACAGACCCAGGTCTTGGAAAGATCTGGAATCCAGTGGCTCAGGGAGGTTGGGAAGGAGCCCTCCTGTGGACAGTATGGCCAGAATGCCACCATTAGAAAGACTGAATCCTGATCACTTTTCATCTTTCAGATTCTCAGTACCCAGGAGAGAATGACCCATTGGCAGAGACTGGGACCTGTAGCCTTGACTGGACAGAGGAGAGGGTGGAATGATGGCGCCTCCTCATCTTCTGTACTAAATGAATGGGACAGGTGCCTGGATTTTTCCATCCTATCAGAATTACACCCTGCGGGGTAGAGATACTTCTCCAAAGGAAATTAGGCTGATGGTAAGGAGGAGAAAGAGATACTAAGAACTGCCCCGTCCCAAACTGCCTCGAATCACTCCAGGGTGCAATCACGAGTCTCCTATTTCTACTGTAGGATTAAGACACACTGTTCAGTTCAATTGGGTCTTGATTCATCTAAGAATGGCTCAAGAGTGGTCAGATTTGGTCAAATGACAAAACTGGATGTAATGAAACTTTGCAGCTGTGTGTGCAGACACCTCTGAAAAAGTCATCATCCCTTTGCCTCACGTGTGTCGTGGCCAACAGGCGTTTCCCTGAGGGTGTCTGCAAATAGGCCGCAAGGTAATAGCTGTGCCTGCCACGTCTGCGGTGCTTCCTAAGGGCACTACCAAGTCCTCGCCATCTATTTTCCTGCATAATCTTACACCTCCGTGAGTTACATGTCATTGCCCCTGCTTGCAGCTGAGTCTCAGAAGCTGGACAAGCTGAGTGTTTGCTCCCATAGTCAGCGCTGCAATAGGTCTCATTCCCAAGCTGTGCTCTTACTCATTAATTCAAGATGGTAACATTTACATCCACCACTGGATGCCAGCTAGAAGTGATTTTATCCCCTGGACACTTTGGCAAGATCTGGAGATGTTTTTATTACAGCTGAGGTGGCTTCTGGTGGGGAGAGGCCAGGAATGCTGCTAAACATCCTTTTGTGCACCGGATGCAGGGACAGGCCCGGTGACAAAGAATTATCCAGCCCCAAATGCCTGCCATGCGCAGGTGGAGAAACCCTGATGTATATACACACAGATGCACGGTTCGTGACCTCATAACATGCCCACAGTGTTCTGGGGTCTGAACATGCACCTGAATTAGCTCTTAGCAGATGAAACTCGCTCTGAGTGGGAATCAGCTGTTAATATTTTCTTAACCGTGAGTTACCAGAAAGAAACCTTGTTCCATGTCCCCTCAGCTTCTACTTTCTCCTAACACACATCTTTCAAAAAGGACAAAGGTCACTGTGTCTACTCAGGCTGAGAAACTGATTAAAACCCCCTGCTTTAGACTGGGCCCTCCATGGGCATCTCAATAGCTCTGCATGGAGAGGCAGCCTGGCAAATCCACTCCCTCTGGGCGGTAGCTGTTTGCAGCATAAGGCTGAGGTTGGCCAAAGGGGTCACAGCTGTCCTGTAATCAGATTATGTTGCTATATCCGACCGCTGGCCATCTGTGGCCCAGTGGGGAACTATTAAGCCAGCAGCACTGACCTAAGTGAGATGGACGATAGCAATGTTCCTTGGAACGGTGGACTGACTAGAAAGATTGTGTAATAGCCCAGTTAACACAGGTTAGCTGATGGGCTGTTCTGACAGGAGTGGAACTTCTCTGCTCCCCACACAGATAAGAGAGATTGGAAATGCAAAAGTAACCTCCATCCAGAGAATGTGTCCAGTGATCTGCAGAGAACAGCGAGAACCAAGCCTGTGGCAGACGGACCCATGTTTGACATGAGACACTGCCTGTGATTGGGCCATGTATTTCCAAAGCCTTTCCAACCCCCTTCCTGAAAGCTGTTTTAACAAAATAACAACAATGTATATAATGATAGTATGCAAAGATGTTCATTGCAGTATTATATATATTAGCAAAAATATGGGTAATGCTATGAAGGACTAACAAGAAAAGAATTGTTAATAAACTCATTCACCCATAGAAAGAAAGATTGTACTGCCATCGAAAGCCATTTTTTATGACATGGGGAAATATCCATAATGTTAACTTTATATGAAAAAGATCGGAAATTTGGCTATTCTATGATGTATAATGGAAAAATATATAAGCATGTAAAAAGGAACAGATAAAATGGAACATTAACAGGGCTTACTTCTGGGACATGGATGAATGATGATTTATATTCTCTCCTTTACAAAAGTTATTGTTTTCCAAACTGTCAGCCATGAGCCTCTGTTGCTATTTTCAAAAAAGAAAACAGGGGAAGTTAGTTGCTGACTTGTTGGACACGATCATTCCCAAGCGCTGCTCCAGTGAATTCACGTTTCAGGCAGTATCTCTGTGGGGTCGCTGCCTTCCCCAACCATCGCCCACTGCCTCTCTTTCTGGCCTAACTCGCTCTAGAATATTCAGATTCTTTATCCCAGTAGAAACGTGTGTCAGACTCTGTGGTTGTCATAGTTGCATTAAGTTCTCCTGAGCTGTTGGTTTCAAGAAATAGGGTATAGGGGCTTTGGGAATTTTGTTCTGTTCTCTACATTTTCCATCTGGTGCCCCTTTGCACTCTCCTCTTCGAGTAAGATGGTAGTGGTGGGTTCTCCTAAAACACATGAGGAAGCTTTCTTTTGTCTGCTTTGTAACCTGTCGCCTAATAAAGGTGCCCTGAGTGGCTCAGGAGTCTGTCTACCTGCCTGGGGTGGGCCTCTCAGCCTGCCATGGCTTGCTTTTGTGCCCTCCTCTCCAGAGCAGAAAAGCCAGCAACAACCAAAGTTAAGATGGTTTGATGTAACTGAACGTGGACCATTCCCCCCACACCTACCCCTGTGCACACAGTTGGCATCTTTCTGAGTAGATGGGCAGCTGCGGCATCAGGGTTTTCAGGAACAGACAGGATGTCGCTCTGCCACCTGCTGGCCGGCCGCAGCTCCTGCATGGGTAGCTGCGAGGCCACAGACGCAGGGCTGTGCCTCACATCCCTGCCCAGCACCTAGCCTCCCCTTCCAGAGCCTTCATCAACAGCAAAGACTTATCAGGGGCCCACAGTACACAGGGCACTGTTCTGGGCGCTGGCGATAGCCAAGTGAGGATGTCCTAAAATTCCTGCCCTCTTAAATTCTAGTGGGGGAAAACTAGAATAAAAAAGACAAGTCTGGAAAAGGGACTAGGATTAGTGGAGGTAGGAGGTGCAATTTCTCATGAAGTAGTCAAGGAAACCCTCACGAGAACATGACATCTGAGTAAAGACACGAGAGAGATGAGGGAAGGAGCCATGGGCATATCTGGGAGGAGAGTGCTCCGGGCAGAGGGCGCAGCCGAAGCAAAGGCCCTGGGGTGGGAGCACCCCCCAGTGTCCTGGAAG
This sequence comes from Phyllostomus discolor, assembly GCF_004126475.2. Classification (NCBI taxonomy): domain Eukaryota; kingdom Metazoa; phylum Chordata; class Mammalia; order Chiroptera; family Phyllostomidae; genus Phyllostomus; species Phyllostomus discolor. Next base: position 20,100,928 of record NC_040909.2, on the reverse strand, counting down.
ACTATCAAGGGTGCCGGTGTGTGAAGAGATGCATAAATAAATGGGCATAAGACAGGAGATGGAGTCAGAGAGGCCACAGGGGGCTTGGTGTACAGACTTGAGCTCTTTCTCCAGGTTGGATGGGGACAAGGGGGTCGGAGCAGAAGGGTGACATGACTGGGGTTTTCATAGAACTAAGCTGGCTGTTCTGTCAAGACCAGACTATAGGCCAGGGAAGCAAGGAGGCAGAGAGAACGGGTGGGAGGCTGTGGAAGTTACCCAGCGGAGACGCGGGTGCACTGACCAGGTGGGAGTGGTGCGGTGGCTGTTTCTGTAATCACAGGCCCCCCTTTATATCGTGAGTCCCGGCCCCATTGAGAAGAAGCTGTATGAGCCGGAAGAAGGCCAAAATGTCAGCAACTGGGTTCTGAAAGTCACCTTATAGTCTGAGCACCTTACCAGTGCTCCAGAAAAGTTTGCTTTTGAAAGGAAAAAGACGAAAACCTGCATTTTTTAAAAGTAATTGAAGCAACACAGGCTTACTGGAGGCAGTTTGAAAAGTACTGAAATTTGTAACGAAGAAAATACAGGCTCCGGCAGAAGTAAGGCCTGTCTGAGTGTGTTTGGTGGGGTGATAATATGGGTGTAATAATTTATAGTTTTCAGTTGACCATTTCACCTAAAATGTCATATGGTGGGCTTGAGTAGGATATTATTATGTTGCAGAATCACATGCTTAGGATTTTGTAATAAAACAGGGGCATTATTTGTGCCGGACCCTGTGTAAATCACAAGTACTCTCTTGTTCCAGATATGAAGCCTGTTAATATTTTGATTTATTTTACCCTGCTCCCTTTTTTCCACACATATTCAAATGTGTGTTCACGTGTTTCTTACCTCCTTGTTTAGTTGAATTTAACATTGTGGATATTTTTCCATGTCATTAAATAGTCTTCAAAAGATTATTTCTAATGGCAAGCATAACGCTCCTTCCCATAGGTAGGAGTTAGTTTATATGGCCATGAGCCTATTGGAAGATGCAGCTTACATGTGTGGTCCCAAAGGCCTTCCTAACCTTCACCCTAAAATCACAGAAGCTTACTCGCCCTCTCACAGGCTGTGTTGCTACCTGGAAGCCTCCTCCTCCTGCAGAACCTGCTTCCAGGATCATCTGCATCATGGAGAGCAGGTCCGTGTGCCCTTTCCGGCAGGTGGGCCAGCGTAGAGAAGGCCTGGAAGGGCTTGAACCCAGAACACTAAGTGCCTTCCTTCTCTCAGACTCACCAAGACAAGTCCCCCCTCCTCCACGGGGAAATGAGAAAGTGAGGTGGGGAGGAAGGTGAAGAGCACCACCCTGCTAAAGCACCAGCACATAGAAGCCCAAGGCCAAGGACACAGAGATGCCCTCCTACCGTTGAGGAGGTAGTGAGGAATAAATCTCAAGTTCTTGGCCTTGGGAACTGTTCAATAAATGTCATCTTCCCCTTTCCTCTGCCATTGCCAGGAAAATAGCAAAATCCCATAAAGGAAATATTCCCATGTGCCAATCGGAGGGACTGAGCTGAGTTAGTGGACAGTCATTCCTGGTTGTGCCAACCTAGTGAGCCCTCGACATGGAGGGTGAGTTCAGTCAGTTTTCCTTGGGTGTAATCTCATTAGCCGTCCTTCTGACTTGTGTGCATTTGAATGTACTCAGGAGAAAAAAGAGCCCTAAATTGGCCAGTCTCTTGACCTCGATTGGAGTTCAATAATAGCTTATTGATGAATGAAGGGAGGGATGGATGGAAGAAAGGAAGAGCAGGGGGGAGTTAGGAGGTAGATGGATTGTGGGAAGGATAAATTAACAATCAGTGTACTATTTTTTCCTTATCTACAAAGACGTGAAGAGGATAGTGTTTTTACATAAGCCAGTGTTTTTCCTGCTCTTTTCTCATGTAAACTAAAAAGCCAATATGAAAATTCCTTATTTCTGTTGCAGGAAAGTCAAGAGCCACATTATGATCTAAGTAGCATATTTTATCTGTTTGATTTGGGTAGGGGGAGGAAGATGAGTGATTTCCTAGCTTGAATGATGTAAATCTGTATCCCCCCCCTCATAAAATATATTGTTATTGCTGTGATTCATTTGACTTTCTTTTTTTCAAGTGGACTATGGTTTGTGTGCAGTGGATAAAGTAATTGGATTGAGTGCTTCTCCCTAGAGACAGAATCAATCACAGTTGTAGAAGATGGTGACATTTTAGAAAGAAACTCTGAGGAAAATGTCATGCTTAAAAAATTAGATTTAAACCCACCGGCTCCAGATTGATTTTTATTACACTCAAATGGATACCCTGATTGATTATCAGTCTTACAGATGTTTAGCACATTTCTCACTTCTCTAATAATCAGAATAATCTAATTTTCAATGTCATTTAATGTACTCTATTCAAGGTTATAATAGATCATATTTCTAATAAAACACAGCAATTATATAATGAATAATACAGGAGGGCCGACATTTGGATTCCCTTGATTTTAAGGCACTGCCAAGGGAAAATCTTAGCTAAGCCCACTCCTTGAAATGTGAGGTATATTCTAAGCCTTTGAATGCATTATAGAGGGTGTTTTTTTCCTGCTGGTGAGCTCAGTGGAACTTTGCCAGACTTGACCAAAAAAAAAAAAATTCTTGGGAGGAAACAGCACGATTTGAATCCTTTAATATATGTTATTGGTGCACCTGGAGAAAAGTGATAGGTTGCCAGGTTATTTATTGAGTTTCCCTAGTAATTGCTGCTTTCTCCCCATTTTTGATATACATCCCCTGGAGAAACACCATATTTTAGTTCTGAATATTTTTCCAATACCCATTGTAGCAGCAGCTAACATTACGGATGTTTCAGGGCAAACCACGGGATATCTAATTTTGAGGAGGTTTGACTATATTTAGAGCTTAATACTAACCTGATTATGCTTACTTTGTTGTTTTTTTTTTAAGAGACCTGACTCACCTTGGGAAGTAACTTGTGCTTTTTATATCTGTGGCTTCTAACCAATTCCTGTCATGTTGAAATCTGGGTTAGTAATTATGAATTCCTCTGTTACGGCTTGCAGCTGAGCGGGGTGATCTAGCATGTACGAAGCGATGTCAAAACCCGGTCCCCCCTCGAGCAGTGGCACGTCTGGAGCTGTCCCTTTGAGGCTGTGCACTTGGGTGGGGGCACCAAGGGGCCGCAGGGAGAAGCAGAAGAGGAGCTTCCCAGCCTCAGGACACTGAGAGACGGAAAAAATCTCTCCTGAAATTGGTCCTAGATAGGAACCTGGCAGAATGGGACGTTCGGAAGATCCGAAGCTTCCGGAAGGTCTCAGCCAAGGCAAATGATGGGCCAGTACCAGCAGGACACCACGGAACAGAGATGACTATTGAGTCCTGATTCAGAGTCAGCCGAGTGGGCAGTGGAAGGGCAGTCTGGGAAAGACCAGAGCTAAGGATCTGATAGCCCGGGGCTTGCTCTGGGCCAGCTCGGAGTAGCAATGTGTCTTTCCTCTTAAGATCCTTGTTAATCAGATTGTGAAAAACCACCATAATGCTCCGTATCTGTGGCCGGTCGGGGCACATTTTGGAACATTATTGTTCCCGGGACCTCATTTTAAAAGGGAAGTTGTCTAGAACCAGACACGATCCAAAGCAGGTTGACCAGGATGGCATGCAATCTACAAGCCGTCTGCTCTGAGATAGAATTGAACACACTAGAATTCACAGGGTAGAGATAATTAATGTAAGGAGAGGGTAATTGCTCTAAACTGCTTCAGGGGCTATGAGCAACAGAGGAAAGTTTGCTATCATTCACTGAGTACTGGATCTTTTTAACACCTCTCCTGGATTATTGCCATTCCTGCAGGGTCATGGCAGCTAACACGAAGAGAGTCAGCTCAGCTGCCCAAAGATACTCAGCTCCTGAGCCATCACGTTGAGATTTAAACCCAGCTCCCTCTCATCCGGCTCTTGTGATCTGTGCCAAACCCGAGACTCCCCACAGCCTGGTGCTGAACGATCACTGAGGTCCCTTCCAACTGTGAAATGCAGCCCGTCTTCATTCAGGATACATGTTCCAAGTCATTTCTTGATATTCGGGAATGTCCCCCACATAAAGAGAGGGAGGGTACTCTCTCACAGTACTCAAGGAAGATGTTGGAGTGGGAATACTTGCTGCTTAAATAAATGTAGTCTGAGAGAGAGAGGACCCCTTTGCTTTTAAGGTATGTGGCAGCAAAAGCTGCCTACACTGTTGAAAATGACAGTTCTTGAGGCTGGCTCACCATCCTGCAATTTTGTGGAGCCTTAAGGAAAGGGAGTGTGTGGGTGAGTATCTGTGTGTCTTAAGGGGTTAAGAAGGAGTTGGTTTCTAATATTAAAGATAAAAATTGTCATTGGGAACTTTAGGGACAGGGTTTTAGCAGGGTTGTCCTTAGCGTGAAAGGTTCACAGGATTCTTTTTTTTTTTTTTTTTGGTGCCCTGCAAAAGAGAATTTGTGAGGATATCTGTGCGACCAGACAGCCTGTTTTAGCTCTAACAGCACTCCTTTTACTTTTTATTTGTATTACATGGCAGTTGGCTACCTTTTCAGATGAGCCAGCGTCTCATCTGCAAAGCATCATTCAAAGAGGGAATGGGCCTGAGCAGCAGTGGGCAGACCAGGTGGAGCTTGTGGGCTACGTAGGATGAGGATGAGGAAGAGAGAGGGTGGGTCTGACGCTCTCAAGGGACCAGGGTCCTGGATGGGCTGTGGTTCCAGATGCTGAGATGACAGCACCAAGGAGAGAGAGTCCTATAAGGACAGCTAAAGCCTCTTTTTTAAAAAATATCAAGGATTTTATTTATTTATTTTTAGAGAGGGAAGGGAGGGAGAAGGAGAGAGAGAGAAGCATCAATGTGTGGCTGCTGGGGGCTGTGGCCCGCAACCCAGGCAGGTGACCTGACTGGGAATCGAACCTGCGATGCTTTGGTTCGCAGCCCGCACTCAATCCACTGAGCTACGCCAGCCACAGCTGGCTAAAGCCTCTTTAGGAGAGGATCAAGGTGAGGGGCTGAGAGATATCTAGTGGGCAGTTGGATACACACCTCTGATGCTTCCGAGAAAGGTCTGGGCTGGAGCTGCAGATCCAAGCCTTCTGGGCACATGTGCTTGATAGTGGGGTTCTCTATACGTAGCTAAGAAAATTATGTAATGAGTGAAGTAACACACTGCTACTCTAGCTTATCTTTAATTGACAAGGAGCTCTTTTGCCCCAATCTGTGGGACACTTTCTGCCCCCAGATATCCTCAGTACTTGCTCCCCCCTCCCTCTCTCTCCTCAAACGTCTCCACAGAGGTCTTCTCTGCCCGCACTCCCTAACACAACCTCCCCGTTTGTCTCTCTCTCCCGTGCATGATTTTTCTTCTTAACACTTACCATTATCCAACATCGTATTGTACACGTATTTGTTTGCTGTCTGCCTTCCGCAAGAAGAAAGGAAACTCCTTGAAGCCAGGAACATTGCTCTATTCAGTTGTATCCCTGGCACCTGGAACAGTGCCTGGAACATAATGGGTGCTCAGTAAATATTTATAAATTAATGATCACATTTAGAATTGATTGCATGCAGCTCAGGACTTCATTGTAGGACCGCCCGTTGTGTCTTGGGTGTGAGCTGCCTTCCCACTAGACCTCAAATGCTATCTGATCTTACACTCCCCCTCCCCACCACCGAGGTAGGATTGGTAATGAGTAGAAGGCCGTGGGGAGGCTGGAACTCTCCACTGCATTTGGTTCTAGGCATCGCCTTCCTCCCCGCTGGAGTCCCGAGGCCGAGACGGCATTAGCAGATGTCTTTCTGATGAAAAGCAGAGAAAAGCACGTTCTGGGTGTGGGTGTGGGTGTCAGAGGAAGGGCAGAGGGAAGTGAATTGTGCAGGTCTGGCAGGAGCGCCGTGTGTTATTTCTTGAACTTCTTGTGTTCTTCTGACTCCTTCGCCGAAGCATTCCCAGGAATAGAAGCTCACTTCTCCACTCGTGTCAGACATCCAAGCGTGTGGCTGGGAGCTATGCAGAGAATGGTGAAGATGGCTTTATTTCTTTCCCAGACGACTCTCCGGAGAAATAAATACCTGAGAATTAAAGTTCTGTAGGCCAGAAAGAGTATTTTTTTGTGAACTAAATAGGATTTTAGCAATCCTTCACCGACCAGGGCAATTTGGGATGATCTATTTATATTGAGAAACTGATAAGTTCACTCGGGGGAAAGCAAAGTTGGCTACAATTCTGGCCAGCACTTCGCATGCTGAGACTGACTTGGAGGCTGTGGCTTATTGCTGCCGTTGCGTTTTTAACATTTTCTCTCAGTCGCACGTGTGGCCCGAGAGTGACCTCTCAATGGCGTTCAGGGTAGTCAAGGCCAAGCAGAAAAGTTCTTTAGTCACAGTCCTCGTTATATCCTTGTTATAAACACTAATCTTTTAAAAAAGCAAGCCTCTGTAAAAGTTATTTTGTGAACCGTATATCATTTGCAGTTAGCACTGGGTTTGGATTCTGGCCCTTTAAGGCGCTGGCTATGTGACATTGAAGGTCCCTGAGCCTCAGTTTCCTCCTGTGTGGATTAGGGAGTGAGAATACCCCCACCTTCCACGTAGGGTTGTCCTGAGGATTAAATGAGATGGTATATGGTGAGCACTCAGCACAGCCCTGAAAAGAGGCCCTCCCTCCCCTGAAGGGGTGGGTTGGCCACGGTGGCATGTCCATATTTGCTGTTACCGCCGCCCCGTGCATCTGACAGAGGGAGAAGTCACAGAAGTCCTGGGCACACACTGAGCCCTGGCGTGCTGACCATATTGATGGTAAATTAGTTGACCACACATATGTGGGTTTATTTCTGGGCTCTCGGTTCTATTCCACTGATCTGTGTGTCTGTTTTTCTGTCAGTGCCATGCTGTTCTGATTGCTATAGTTTGTACCATAGTTTGAAATCAGGGAGTGTGATGCCGTTGGCTTCGTTCTTCTCTCTCAAGGTTGCTTTGGCCATTTGGAGTCTTGTGGTCTCATTCAAATTGGAGGGTTATTTGTTGTATTTTTGTGAAAACATCATTGGAATTTTGATGCGGATTGTATTAAATCTGTAATACCCTTGGGTGGTATGGACATTTTAACAATAGTATTTCCTCTGATCCATGAGTACAGAATATGAAGGTTGAATTTCTGTAATGGGTCAGAGTTTCCTCTGGTCTTTGCATTTCAAAGCCAAGGGCAAAGAATAGTTAATATTTTCTCATAGGCGATTTCTGATATCCAGGGTGGGCCAATAATGACATGGATTTACCCTGTGAATTTGAATAATGCATTTCTTATTTGGTGGTTTGTAGACTGCACTTGAAAAAAAGTTCCCTTCTGTGTGCTTTGCTTCCACGTGGTGTTGCACGCTCACCCACATTGCACGCATGCGCACACATGCGTGCGCACACACACTGTGCTAATTCCATGAAAGCAGGGACTTTTAATTTGGTTTCCTGCTGCATCCCAGTGGCTACATCAGTGCCTGGCACACAGAGTCCATAACTACAACTCAGTAATTACTGGTAGAATGAATACAATGTTGAGTTCCACCCTGCCGAATCTACTTCTCATTAAGTCAAAATCTAGAAGACAAGAGCTGGAACGAACACCCAGAGGAACTATGGCTTTTGCCATCACTCTGCACGGCTACCCTTCCCATCATAAGCCGATCTTCCCTGAGACTGTCTCCCGTCAGCCACTTGTCCTGAGCCTGAGCCCCAGGTAGCCAGCCGCATACCACACACCCTGGACACCACCACTAGCATGGCACACGGGCACCTGGAATTCCATACAACCTGCTCCTCCTCCTATGTGCCCTCACCATTGTTCAAGCCAGAAAACAGCTTGTCACCCTTGACCCTCCCCACTACCTGGCACCCCTGTCCCTTCCTCACAGTCCCACCCTAGCTCAGACATCCCTCTTTCCTTACTTGGGACTCCCAGCAGCCACCTCAGTGATCCCTCCACTCCCCACCCCCCGCCACCAACCATTCCTTCACCATGAACACAGTGACCCTTCTGAAAGGCAATGCTGGCAATATCACTGTCACTCCTTCCCCAGATGAACTGGAACCCCAGTCTCCTTGGCCAGGTTCACAAGGTCACGTGAACAGTGGTCCAGCCTCAACTCTGAATTGTGAGCCCTGGTCCTCTTCTTGGCAGAGGTTCAGGGCTGCCCTGCTGCTTTCGTGCGTGCCGTTCGTCTCACACAGACAAGTCCTCAGTGAGTGCGTCTTCTGAGATCTCACTGCTCTGTGCTGACCTTCCCGTGAGCCTTCTCCAATGAGCAACATCGGATTCCCTGGGAAATTCAGACAGCGTTTTTGTGTTTGTAAACATGGGTGGTTCCCCTGATCTCTCTTACAGGTTTGAGTACAGAAAAACACATTTCCAAGGGCCTGGACTCAAGTTTGTTTCCTAGGTTGACTTTTGAAGGGCTTTCTCTGGCCTCCTCTTAACCTCCACACCCCCTCCCTGCCCCCAGCCTGGCTTTGCTTTAATGTTCTCATAAAGACACCACTTTCTCTGTGGCCAAAACCAGTGAACTTTGCTCCTTCTTCATTCCTTCTGACCGTCGGCTACATGGGACTCTTGCCCAGGCTGCTCCTGCTTTTTCAAATTCTTTTTATTTCCATTGGTTTCTATGAGTTGTATTATACCAGCATTCCTGCTCACCATTCATCTGCTTCCATCACTGTATTCTCTTCCCTTTTCCACCAACTACTGGCAAGTCCCACGGATCAGTTTCTGATCCTCTTTTTCCTTCTTTCCTCTCTCTTTCCATAGACTGTTCACTCCCTCTCATGATGGCAACAGTCATCTCTAAGGTATTGACTCTTAAATAATCTGACCCCAGACCTATGTCCTCACCAGATCCACAGCACTCTCTCCCTAACAAACTCTGAAATTGCTGCCCAGATTTCTGACTCTCCTCCCCTCGAGCCAAGCTCATTCTTCTGCCCCAAACAAGATTCCCTGTTTCCCACCAGCTTCCCCAGTTTTCTTCTCTGTCATGATACCATCTGTCCCAGTACCAGTGCTAAAATCTTATTGCCCCTCCCGAGTCTTTTTCATTCCCCACGTTCACTATCAAGTCCAGCAGAGTTCCCCCACATCCCCCGCATCCAGAATGTCCTTTCCATCTCTTTCTATCTCCCCAGTGACAGATTCTTTAAAGGTCATTGAAAAGCTAACTTCCCTCATGTAGCTATTTCGTTTCCAACCTTTAGGCCTTTGCACATACTGTTCTCTTCATCCAATATGTTTTCCAGACCTCCAGGCCCCATTCATTTTAGAGATATTTGCTGAGCATCCCTCACGGAGAAGACACTGTACAGTGCACTAAGGATACCTGAATGAACGAGACTTGGCACACTCCTGGAGGGCATTCAGCTCAAGATTCTTCTCTACCGAGGTGGTTTTTATGACTCCCACAGTTGAACTATGAGCTCCCTCCTCTGTGGGTCTGAGTACTATCTCATAACCTCCTTCTTAGATTTTTGTATTCCTTATGCTTAAATTAGAGAATGAATATGTCCTTTCTGGTATCACATTCACCACATGGTAGGTCTTTGTTTAGGAGAGTCTATCTTTTCCTGGAATGGGAGTCTTTGCAACATAAGCTCCCATTCTTGTCTCGTTCACATTCATCACAGTCTCAGGTACAGTGTAAGTACTCAATACTGTTTGAACAGATAGGGAAATAAAGAAATGAATGGACTGGGGGATGGATGGACAGAAAAATTGATATGAGAATAGACAGTTGGACAAATGAATAGATAGATGGATAGACCAATCAGAGGAAGATGGATGGATGGATGGATGGATGGATGGGCAGATGGGTAGTTAGACAAAGGGACAGAAAGTTGAATGGATGGACAAATGGATAAATGAAAGAACGGACAGATGAATGAACAGATGGGTGGGATAAATAAATAAGTGAATGGATAGATACATGAATATATGAATGGATAGACAGATGGATGATTTTTTAAAAAAGAAACCTTTGCCATTAAGAGACACTTTAGTGGTTGTCCTCCCACCCATTGTAAGAAATAACCTTGAGAGTTAAGCCAGCCTTTGAAAACAGCACATTTAAATTTATCTGTAATTATTAGGAAAGTGGGTTATGGTTAATTGACTAGCCATATGCAAGAGCAGGCTAGTACATATCTCATGCATGGATTGCCAATTCTCTAAAGATTAAAATTAATAGAATGCCTTTGGAACAGAAGCTACACTGAACAATGTACTTACCTGGTGATTCTGAAAGCCTTAGGAGTGTTAGTGCTTCAAGAGCCCCAGTGAGAATCACCGAGGGGTACACAGGCTGACAAAACCCATTTAAATGCCTTAAAGTAAGAATTTTTTGCTTACACTGAGTATGTAATATTAAACACCCACACATTCCCATGCAAACCATTTCTGCATGTGATGATTTGGATTTCTAAAATTTATTTGACAATATGCAGACGCTGCTCTACATTCATATCCTAACAAGGGTGTTGGGCAAACTTGCAGAAAATCTGTCTGTCTCTCAGATACCTCCCTGATAAATGAGGGGCTCGGGCAGAGATTCATCAAGTGTGTCGAACAAAACCTGAAGAAGTTGGATCATAAAGAGGTGGTCATGATCACATCTGTAAAGCCAAGTTCACGTGCAGTGTCCTGCCACAAGAGATGAACCCATTGAAAGTTTGAAAACTGTCCAGTTTTCATCTTAGTCTGTAGTTATATGGCACCAGACAGGAGCACTGGTCTTGCCTTGCCTTGGATAAAAATTCTTTCTTCTCTCCCTCATTTTTTTCCCTCCTTCCTTTCTTTTCTTTCTCCCTTCCCTTCACTTCTTTGTTTCCTTTATCCTTTATTTACTTCATTTCCTTCCACTTTGCTTTCTCTGCTGCTGCTTTAGAATTTCACACTTCAAAGCATTTAATGTGCATTAAAAACTTAGAGTTTATACTATAAATCATAGGTGTTTTATTTGTTTATTTATTTTAATCCTCACTCAAAGATATGTTTATTGATTTTAAAGAGAGAGGAAGAGGGGAGAGAAGCATTGATGTGAGAGAGAAACTTGAATCGTTGCCTCAGGTGCACACCCCAACCAGGGATTGAGTGCACAGTCTAGCTATGTGACCTGACTGGGGTTCGAACCTGGCCAGGGCTTTGTGTTTTATTTATGGGGGGAAACTATGCTTTATTTGACTCAGTGTCTTTGGGAGCTACAGGATTTGATAAATCTTTGGTAAATAAACACTTTGGTGTAGGACTTCCACTGTCTTAGTACTATTAACACCATGTTACAGTTATTTATTTCTCTAAATGTATATAAGAATCTTGTGTATGATGGAAGAAAATAATGTCAATGTTTTTCAGATAAGGACACTGAGGTTTGGGGACATTAGGAGCCTATCCTGAGTTTCCAGAGCAGTAAATGATGGGCTAAAATACAGACCTTTGGGATTTTACCCCAGTGTCCTGCCCACATGTGGGCACGCGTCACTGTAGTATAAACGCAGTCCTTAAACAGATCCTGGCAATTAGCTATTGCTATATAGCAAGCCATCGCAAAGTTCAGTGGCTTGAAACAATAAGCATTTTCTTTAAAGATTTTATTTATTTCTTTTTAGAGGGAAGGGAGGGAGAAAGAGAGGGAGAGAAACATCAATGTCGCCTCTCCCACACCCCCTACTGAGGACCCAGCCCATAACCCAGGCATGTGCCCTGTCTGGGAATCCAACCGGCAACCCTTTGGTTCATAGGCCGGCACTCTATCCACTGGGCCACACCAACCAGAGCAGCATTTTTTATTTTTCACAAAACCAGGGACCAACTGGGTTTACTGGGCTGTCTTCATGAGTCTATGGTTAGCTGCAGATTGCTGAGGCAAATCTGCTGATCTTGCCTGAACGCTCTCCTGGGTTCAGGGCCAGACTGGCCCTCAGCTGATCTAGAATGATCTTGGCTGGGCTCACTGGGCTGTCCTCCACACAGTCTGTCATTCTACAGCAGAGTAGCTCAGGCTTGTTCACACACAGTGGTAAGGTTCTCAGGGTAATGAGCAGAAGAGCGCAAAACCTCTTGAGTTCCACCCTTTGAAATGGTACATCACTACCACTGCATTCTAGCTGTGAAAGTGAGTCATAGGCCGTCTGGGTACAAGGAGTGCTGACCTTGTACCCACCTATCGATGGGAGGAGCTATTAAGTCACAATGCCCAGAGCTGCAGAGAGGAAGACCGGGAGGATTAGGGCCAGCGCTGCAGCTGAGCCCCCACACAAGCACAGTCCCCATTTCCTGGCACCCCCTCTGGTCCCTCCAGTTCCGCAGGGCTTGCCCAGGGTTGTACTCCCCATGGGGAATGACAGGGGCTACTTAGCAGAAAGTTTTCCAAGCTAAGAGAAGTCCCTCATTTCTATTTTAAATAGCATGTTAAAAGGAAATAATATATAAGAATATCAAGAAGATCTGCAGTTCATTTTCTGAACATTAATTGGGTTTAGATGAAAGGAGGCATGGAAAAATTCGGCCATTAGAATCATCATGACAGAGATTGTCATCAAATATTTGAAAGCCCATTATTTGCTGTGAAGAATGTATGCTACACGGCACAGGATACAGGTTTGTCCGGAGCAGTCTGCTGCTGCAAAGTTTGTTTTTGTCATCCCCCCTCCTTCAGGCACAGATTTTGAAAGGCTTACTATGTCTACTTCTTGAAAGTAATATAAAGCCATGTACCTGTGTCTCTGCTCAATCATTTTACCCCCGATCTATGGGTTCTTATTCTAAGACTATTGATTCCTGAATATGAGACTGCCTGTACTTTTGCAAAGAATTTAAAAAGACCCCACAAAACAGTCTTCCTGATACACAAGGGCAGGTTGAACTTTGGCAAAGAGAACTCCAGCTTGCCATAACAAAGAATGTCCTGCCCTCGAACATGGCTTATGGATGTTTGTCACTGAACTCTTCTTTTCTAAACCGGAGGCCTTTGAACACCAGGTGTGTCAATCAGATGGAAGGTGTGCCAGGCTACCCCTGACCGAAGAAGAGGGCCAGCCTCAGTGTCTTTCATTTCCAATTTTGGCGTTCCGTTTTGGGCCCTCAGTAAAGACCTTCATCACAGCCCTGCTCATGTTGACAGCTCTACCACAAACACAAGGCCAAGGACACAGGCACCCTGCTGTGGACGGGATTGAAGGACAGCCATCGCTGACATGGCTCATTGCCGCCAGGGGCTGTGTGAAGAAATCCTGCCGATTATGGGGGAAGGCGTCCCCAGAGCGGTGTGCAGTTCCTGGGCCACTCCTTGCCAAGCTCCTGCTTCAACACATCGTGCAGGAATGTTTAATCTTCCCTCGTCTCTGGAGTTGAACTTATGCTGTTTCCTATAATCCGTACAAGACTCCTGTCCAAAGAAAAGGATTTGTCTCTTATAACAGAGCCTCTGAACTCTAAATCTCTCCTCTTGCAAGGATGACAACCACAGTGGACCTGCCCCCAAAACAAACACGGCCACGGCAGGGCTGCCCACACCAGCCAGCCGACAGAGGAAAAAAGCACTGGGAATTGTAGGACCGAGGGGACCCTGTCCACTCGAGAGGAGGTGATACCTCCATCTAAAAGCAACCAGTGAGAGGAAACTGTGTTGAGAAATGTCTTGAAAGTCGTATTAGTTTAATGCACCACTTTAAGTAGAAAGGAGTATTTGGTATTTGTATATTCTGGTATATCTGCCATTTTCTCTCAGTGCTTTGAATAACTTCAGAAGCTGAGCTATGTTGGTAGATACTTTAGTTAAACTCTCAGGTTGCCACCTCCAAACTATTTGCCCCGAGACTTGCTTACTTAATATGCGGCAAAAATTCTAACTATGCCCCCTGCGAGGTCACTGTCACTGTGAGTGCTAGCCATCCCTTCCACATGGCACTGGCGTGGGCCGTCACACAGTTTCAGAGTCCCTGCACGTGTGTGTCTATGCTGCAGGTGCAGAGCAGTCCTCCAGGGGGTGCTATTTCAACAGACACTCTTGGGCCCCCTGCCCTCAGCCTTTTCCCAAAGGCATGTGACTCCTTAGTGACAGAGGAAACTTAGCTGAAACCTTGTTTACTAACCTCCTTTCTCTGGGTGTTCGTTCAAATACCTACTAGCATTTACATGGCAAGAACAGTATTAGCAGAGTCCCAGTCTCCACCTTCAAGGAGATGCCGATCTTGGAGTATTAACTCCCCCAACCCTACCCAGCTTTACAGTGGGGACCACTGTGTTAAATGCTCAAGTGCCAACTCCCAAACCCTGAAATTATGGGAACAGGATGCCTCTCTCCATTCTGGGTCCACCTGCCTTCAAATCCTCCAGTAGTTCATATGCATAATTAGTTTAGACAATAATTTTTAACCTCAGATGAAAATATTTTTGTGTTTTTCTTTTAAGCGTACGTGCGTGTCAGTGACAGGCTCTCTCCCACGCACGGCAGCCAGGTAGCCCTGATCCCCAACTCTGGCCCATGATTCTTGCAGGTAGCGAGGAGGTTAAGAATCAAGATAAAACACATTCCAGACCTTGATGTTCAGGCAAGAATAAATGGACCATTATACTTACTTTGCTAAGCTGAATATAGAAAATTTTATGGACAAAAGCACTGTCGATTGTATTTTCCTTCCTCCCTCCCTTCCTCCCCTCCTTCCCTCCTTCCTTCCTTCCTTCCTTCCTTTCTGTTTTTTTTTGTCATGAAGAAGTTTTCAGTAGTGTTGTTTTCATGTCTTCCTGAACCCAAGTGAAATCCCCACCTTTTGCATGTTTCCTGCATTGCATCTTTATTGTGTGCGTAGAAATCAATATTCCAGATACATGCACAAGTGCGCACATTAAAATGAACATGACTTCATTTATTTCCATGATTAGACATTCAAATAAAAGTGCTGGGGTGTCTGTTTTCATATTCATAGGTCGAGATCCGTACATCAGAGGTATTTGTATAAGTGACACTTTTATTACATTCATTTCATTTGCAGTATGATAGTGGCTCATAAATACGTTACTTTTATGCCACCAAATCTGATTTGTAGCACTTAGCCCTCACGAGGAGAATACTTGATATTTTATGGAGCACCTTTCATCCTAGAAGCGCTTTGCCTACATGGGCCGGCTTCTCCCAGGTGTGTAAATCACGCTCGAGACCCTTTGGATGTCCCGCCTGCTTTATCCACCTCCTGGCTCCTCCTGCAGGTTGGGGAATGGGGCATGAGTCCCTGCAGGCCCAATGATGAGACCTTCAGTGGCTGGAAGAAAGAGGCTCAGGTGAGCTCTGTGCGGCCACGCAGAGGCCCTGACAGCTGACAAAATCCCATGTTTAGTCATTTGCTCATCTTGTCCTTCAGGAAACTGTGTCTGAGTCCTCACTGTGTGTCAGACGCTGTATTCACCCTGGGGACACAGAGACTAGTAAAATACGGCCCTCGCCTTCCGGATATCCACACGTGAGGGGGGGCCCTGAGGAACAGTATTTGTCCCCCCTACCTCATGATGGTGACTGTATGTCCCCCTTTCCTGCCTCCCGTGCACCGCCAAGCTCCTGTCCTCAAGGCTTTGTTTTGGAAGGACCGTCATTACTCTGGCGTGACTTTGGGTTAGCTGAAGAAGAGGACCGTTGGCAGGACCCAGGAAAGGAGGGGGTCTGAGGGCCTGCACTGAGAGCCCCCTGCGCTCACACACGAGCCTTCAGGCCACAGCCTCCCCTTGCACACCCAGGCTCCGTCTGTGTAGAAGGACACGGCGGCGTCTCTACCCCACACGCTACCCCCTGCCTCCCTCCCTGTCTCTCCTTTGCTGACTATGTTCTTTGTGTTCTCCCTGCTGTAAACCACGCCACCCTCCCCCTGTGTTCCAGACCTGCGGGGAGTGGTCCCGGCACATAGAGAAGACTGCCTCCAGGGCTGGGCTACCGCACGCAGTCCATACCCCCTCGTTCTAGATCTGAAAATGTTCTGAGTCAAAGAACAGGGTCATTTCAGAGTCTCAGGGAGGGCAGTCATCTGGGAGGTTTTGTTTTCGTCTCAGACATCCACTTCCTTCCAAATGAGTCCGAGTGAGGGAAGAACTTGTCAGCTGTGTAAACGTGGGCACATTAGCCTCTCTGAAGCTCAGTTTCTTTATCTGTAAAATGGGTTTTGAATGGCCTACCTGATAAGAGGGTTAAGTGAGTGACTGAGGACAGTTCCTATGCCTGCTCAAGACACTCAAGAAATGTGGATTGCTTTTTCCCGGCTGCCCTGCCTCCTGGTCAGGTGTGAGCAGCTTATGTGGACACTGGGGTTTTTAAGTACCATTCATTCCCCCCTTTTTTTCTCTCTCCCTCCCTCCGTCCCTCCCTCTCCATTACTATCTCTTTCCTTTCCCAGTCTCTCCCTTCCCATGCCTGCCTTCGGTTCTGCCTTCAGCTGTAGCCCCAAACAGGGCTCTGGATGCTCTCGGTGTAAACCGAGGGAACTGCCAGTTCTCTGGTCACCGGTGCTCTCTAGAGGCAGCCCAGCCCCCCCACCCCCCCTTAAGGCAGATCGGATCATGCCCCAGATCATTTTGCAGCACGGATTCCCAGCTTTTGGTGGCGGCAAGCACAGCCAGGCAGCCCCCCCCCCCCCCGCCCCACGACCGGCATGGGCACATGGGCTAGTCTTGCCTGTTGGCCTTGCTGGGTTTCAGTTTTCTTCCCCGGGAGATCCAGGCCAGAGGCCAGAGCTTTGAGTTACACTCGGATTTGAAGTCATCCGAGAGGCCTGTGCTGTGAGAGGAAGCACGGGCTTCCACAGCCCCCGGGTCCAGGCCCTGGCTCAGCCCCTCGCTGAGCTCGGTGGGGCCTGCTGAGCCCAACACACTCATGGGCTGAGGGTCCAGGGGGCCAGACAAGGTGTGGAGCCAAGCAGCTGTGGATGAATAAATGAATGAATGAATGAATGGTTTTCCAGGTCAAGGGTTCAAAATGCATAGATTATTATTTTTAAATAACTTTCTAAATAGTAAGACATATGACTAATATGAAAGTTTAGGAAACAGAAAAGCACAGAGATACAAAAACCATAATCCCATTACCTTTAAGGTAAATTTCTTGAAAAGTGCCAGTCAGCAAATTCAGGAAACTAAAAAGCAAAATATCAAAACAGAAAGCTTAGCCTGGCCGGCATGGCCCCGTTGGTTGGAGCGTCATCTATAACCGGAAGGTTGTGGCTTCGATTCCTGGTCAGAGTACATAAGTAGGTTGCAGGTTCAGTCCTGGGTCAGAGCGCCTTCAATACCTGGTCTGGCCGCGTACGGGAGGCAACCAGTTGACGTTTCTCTCTCACACCGATATTTCTCTTTCTCCCTTCCTCTGTCGCTTCCTCTCTCTCTAAAAAGCAATGGGAA
Organism: Phyllostomus discolor; assembly: GCF_004126475.2. NCBI lineage: Eukaryota > Metazoa > Chordata > Mammalia > Chiroptera > Phyllostomidae > Phyllostomus > Phyllostomus discolor. The sequence continues at coordinate 20,083,480 of NC_040909.2, read as the reverse complement.
AATGCCCACAGGTGAGAAAGAAGTACCAAAAACAAAATCAAAATGTTTAGTTTGGGATCACCAATGATGATGCCACGAGGGCTTTGTTTGGGGATGTGTTTCCCAGGCAAAAATGGTTCCTTGGTAATGCCTTGCAGGCCGTCCACCCTGAGCTGAGGGGGCCATGAGTGGGGAGATTCTCTCTTAAGAACCTGTCCACACGGAAAGTTCTTCCCAAACCAATAGACACTGTCGGGCTGCTGGGCCAGCACAAGTGTTCCTTCAGAATTGGGTGACATGTGCTCACACAGAAAGACAAATGTCACTCTGCCCAGCCCTCTTGGCCACCAACCTCTTTTCCTAGATGTGTTTGCAGCACCTTTTCCTGCCGTTCCTGTTCCCAGTGTCCAATGAATCCAAAGCATCGGGAAGTGCGGGCCCAGCCATCAGTGACCCCTGATTTGCCTTCTCTCTCATTTCCAGCTGTCAGGAATGACAGAAACAAGAAAAAGAAGGAGCCTTCGAAGCAGGAATGCACAGAAAGCTATGAAATGACAGCTGAGCTGGATGATCTCACAGAGAAGATCCGAAAAGCGCACCAGGAAACCTTCCCCTCGCTCTGCCAGCTGGGAAAATACACCACGGTAAGGGACACTCCCCCCACCACCACCCCCCGCAGCTGGGAGGGTGGGCACCAGCCCTTGTGCACACGTGCACACACACACGCACACTCTGCCCTGGGCCTGGAGGGATCGTCCGCCCAAACTCGGCCCAGGACATGCACGTCAGCTCAGGTGCTGCGCGGTGGCCACCTTCCTCCTGCCGGTAGTACGTAGCCTTTGCACTCTCTGAGCGGGCTGGTGTTTCCCCCGATTCAGTCAGGTGTGTGTGCATTCACCCAAGAAACACGAACTGCGCACGTACCTTATGCCAGGCTGTGTGGGAGGCACTGGCGACATGAGTGATTAAGATAAGGTTGCTGCCTGCAGGGACTTGAGCTCTGGTGAAGGAGACAAGTGAAGCCAGTGAGGTGTGACTTGGGTCATGTCAGACACCTGTACAGAGCCCACTGGGAACCCACTGGGGAAAAGGGATCAATCTTTTAAGGACACTGATCCAACTGTAAGATGCACCCAAGATTATGGGGGCTCTCCCCTGGGCCAGGGTCTGGCTTCTGGGAGGGTTTGTTTATAACCCCACAGCCAAGGCCTGGAAAAGCACAAAACAGGTGTGGCCCTTCCCCAGGTAGGTGGGTGGGTGGGTGGGTAAGCCCCCTTTTCTGGCAGTACTCTGCTGGGAATGGCTTTCACTGAGGTTAGAAATAAAGAGAAGAGGGAGGGAGGGAAAGTGGGATCGCAGTGTGTTTCCTGGTCTGGGATCAGATGGTAGCGACATCAGGAGGTACTTTAATTTTTTAAGTATTTTTTTGCATATGTTACATTCCTGGATGTATATTTCTGATGTGTGGCACTCAGTAAATATTTGTTGAGTGAATGAACGAATGAATATAACTAGAAAGTTGTTCTGATCTCAAGTGGCTTATGTTGCTTGCCTAGATGCTAGTAAACATACTTTTTTAGAAAATGCAAATATCGCAGCATTTGCTGTTGTGGTTGGTGGCTGGTGCGCCAGGAAAAGAACAGTATGAAAGGTCACAAACATAAAAAGATGTAATAGTGTTGCCAGAAAGAAAAAAGGACGGGAGGAGCCACAGTTGTGAGGCGAGTCTTGGGACGCACACAGCCGTGCATTTGGGTGTGGGTGCCACAGTTTCATCTGTGGGACAGGAATGGAGGCCAGGAGCAGGCCCAGAAGGTTGGCCATGGAAACTGTTGCTAGAACATGCCAGGGCAGCTTCTCAGGTGAGCAGGAGGCTGCACAGTTGGTGGCAGAAGCCCCTGAAGGGCCGGCGCTGGACTTAGGCCCACCGGCCAAAGCAAAGACTGGCTCAGGAAGCAGAGGAAGAACCCAGAGCAGGGCTTCCCGAAGCTCAATGTGCTTACGAAGCGCCTGGCATTCCCATCCCACGCAGCCTCTGATTCAGCAGGTCTGGGCAGCGCATTTCTACCAAGCTCCCAGGTGCTGCTGGTGCTGCTAGCACACAGACCACACTCTGCATAGCAAAGGCCATGAACCCACTTGGAGGAGCAAGACAGAGAATGACCTTCTGGGACCCACCCAGGCCCTTGGTGTCAGGGAGAAGGAGAGAGACTGGTGTGCCCTACTCTTAATCGGTGAAGCTGTTAACCGACCTGCCAGGCCGGGGGAGGTGCTGGATTCAAGTGGACAAGCCTTCATGGAGCCTGGGGAACAGTGTCCCAGCCCAAAGCAGGACAAGGCTGGACACCGTATGGGAGCTTTCATGTCCGTTCAGAATATAGAGCAGGCCTGTGAACCAAGAGGCAGTGGGGAGTGATGCCATCTGTCAAGAGCAAGGGTGCTGGAATCAGATGAATGGGGTTTAAACCTGCTCAGTCACCGATCAGCCATGTGAGTGTGCCCAAGCTACTTAGCTTCCCTCAGCCTCATTTTCCCCGTCTGTAAAGTGGGGACTATAGAACATGGTTAGGAAGATGAAATGAAACAATTCATGTAAAGCTTCTATGATGGGACCTGGAAATAGCTACACAGCAGTCATGTGACCACACACCCACTTGCTGGGTGTGTGACCTGGTCTCATGCCAGGCGCATCCCAGCACTGCAGAGAAGGGACGTGATTAACAACCAGTGGAAGGAGCATCTTATTTATTCCCCGCAGGAGTGTCTATTGATCGCATACTATGCTCCAGGCACTGTGCTGGGCCAAGTATCAAGGTGAGCGTGTCCTGACCTAGGAACTAGGGAAACTGACGGAGGCGGGGCCACGGGAATGGCCACAGGGAGAAGAGCAGAGAGAACAGGGGCTTGGGATGGTGGGGTCACGTTAAGTTGAGAGCGAGTGGGAAACGAGAACGGAAAACCTTTGCAGAGTCTGGAGTGCTGACTGAAGAATTTGCATTTTAGTCTGTAAATAGTGGAGAGAAATGGACAGTTTGTGACCAGGAGTCTTTATTATTTTTATCATTAGTATTATTACAGCTAGTATTTATTGAGCCTTTACTATGTGCCAGGGACCATGCTAAGTAGCCTACATATATTAACTCTCTTCTCCTTACCCCTTTCGAGGTCTCTGTGAGGTGGGCACCATTGCCCCGGTAGGACAGATGAGTAAGCAGAGGCTGAATATTATTTTTCCCAGATTGGGGGTGAGGACACTGTGGTGTGGAAGGGCTAAATAACTCTCCCCGTGTGTGTAGTCCACATGTGGGACTTGTACAGTCTGACTGCGGGGGTACAGCCCCCTTAACAGCCATGCCACTCACAGAATGCCTCAGGAGGGTGGTTAGCAAGGTGGAGTGGGAGTGGGAGCTGTCGGGCATCTAGGCCAGAGGGGCTGCTGTTACCCAGGAATGAATCCAACCATTAGCTCCAGAGGAGACGGAGCGAAACAGAACGGTCAGAGTAAGGAGGGCTTCCCGGAAGGGGAATCTTTGGAACCAGGTCACAAGGCAAGAGACATTGTATGACAGTCCCCGGGATCATTTGCCACTGTGTTAGGTGCCCCGGTGGGGATATTTCAGTGTGGCCGACTCAGTCGCCCAGGCTCTGACTCACCTGGTGCCCAGGTGAAACGGTGCCCACTCTAGGCTGGAGGACGGCAGAGAGACACAAAGCACAGCATTTTCCCCTCCTGGACACACGTCCTGGTATGGCCTCAGCTTCCCACAGGTCCTGGGGGCATCGTGCTCCTTCAGGACAGTCCTCTGTTCCTCAGCACACCTCCGTCCCACCCCAGAAGCCTCATGGGGGCCTCTACCACCCTCCCTGCCCCAGGCCTCCCTCTGAAATCCTAAAATTGGTAGCCTCTCCATGGGGTTGCTCATTACGCCATAGGTGTAATTCCACCTGCTTCCATGCAGCCTCAGGGGCCGCCTGCCCCACCTTCCGGGAGGGTGCCACAGGGGCTGTCCGGGCCCTGGCTGGCCCTCGCTGCAATCCCAGGGAACCTGCCCAAAGGTTTCCTCTGGCGGCCAGAGCTGCAGGGCTCCTGGCTCACGTGTGTGGCAAGGATGCTCCTGGGAGAGGCCCAACCCAATGACCAAGAGAAGCCAGTGGGGGAAGGCCCCAGTTTCCTTGCCCCTGGAGCAGGACGCCTCCTGGGCATTCTCTAAACCATCTCCAGAGTTCCTCAGCAAGGTGGAAGCCTCAGGCAGGATCTTCACTGGCCACCTGCCCTCAACAGCCCCCACCCACTCCTCCTCCATGGTTCCTGGGGTCTCTGCCAAATAGGCTCTTGGCATTCAACTCCTAGTCTCAGGGTCTGCTTCTGCCCAAGGCAAGTGGGTCGCCCAAGGACAGCCAGGGCCCCTTCTTGCTCACCCCTCTTTGGGGACGAGACACCATCCATCCCCAGTGAGTGGTGCCCAGCATTCTGAGCACTTTGCAGGGACTTTCTACCCCTCCTGATCTGGGAGGAAAATGGAAATACAAGTGCGACCCCCAGTCTGATCCCTCAGCACAGGCAGTCCGAACCCCTTTAGGGGCACAGGGCCCGTTTGCGGGAGAAACGCTGCTCCCACAGAGTCTCTCCTCTGATTTTGCTCGATTTCCACTCTGTACACAGACACGGCTCTGTTTTTTATTGTAAGCAACTTCAGAGCCTTTCTGGAAGTAGGTGGAGGTATAAATAAGCAACAGCAGCCATAGCACATTCTCTGCAAGCTCCTAGTTCCAAGTGGAGCGTTTTTATAGAGAGCTTTTTTTAGGCAGGTTATTGCTTCCTCTGCCAGGAAACCTCCTGCCACCCTCCCCAGACTGGCACTCCTGTCTGATGCCTTGGGCAGAGCAGGCCGCGAGGAATTGGACAGCCAGCTAGTGGCCCAGCTAGCCACCCACCTACGGGTCTTTGAGAGAGGGCTGCCTTTCGCTTCCCCAGCCTGGGTGGGCTTGGGAATCAATGGTTAGGCCCAGGAGGCTGCAGAATAGATAGGTAGGGGGGGACAAAAAGACACGCCCGCCCCCTTCCACGCCCAGGCTCTGGCAGGATGCTTCAGCACCAGTCTCCTTGGGAAGATTTCTGACCAGTGACGCCTCCAAAAACAAGGGCATGGAAAGGGCATTTCACGTGGAAAGGTGGGCCGCAGGGGAGCGGCTGTTCATCCTGCACTGTCCGAGATGGAATGAGGGTGTGAACCATGGGAAACATCCTGGTTCTGAGGTTGTTTGCTCTGCTTCCTTAGGACAAACCCTAGGGACTATGTCGTGTAGTGTAGGCTTTGGGGCCTTTTAGACCCAGGTTCAAATCCTACCTGTGGTCCTTAGGAGTTTCATGACCTTGGAGCCTCAGTTCCTCATCTGTATAATGGGGTTTAAATAGTACCTACGTCGTGATGTGGCTGGGACAGTTTAATGAGAAAAATATGCCAGGGCCCCTTTTGTGCAGAAATGTGCTAAATGAGCAGGCCTCCTCCCCGTGATCCTGCTATGAACACCTTGTCATTTTCCAGGGCCAAATGCCCAGGTTCTGGAAAAGTAAAGGGGTGGGTGGGGAGGCAGGGTTCCCAATGGCACAGCCCAGCCCGGGCAGCTGCTCGGGGCTGCGTCTGCTCCTGCATCCCGCCCCTCTGCCGTGTGTGGCTGTTCGTCACCTTGCGGGGCTTGATGGGACATAAGCTGCCTTCTGAGGGGCTCGTGAAGTTGAGCTATGAAGATTTAAAGAGCCCTTAATCTACTCAGAAAATAATGACCACCAACAGAATCCTTAAACCACAGAAAGACTTTTCAGCAGATGAGCACTTTAAAAAAGGAAGGATATCATGAGCAGTTCCAGCCACGTGTGGACTTGGCTTTCATTTTAGCAGCTAACACTGATCAGCCAGAGAATCAGAATTGGAAACTCGCGAGGCCGGCCTCCCAGGAAAGATGCTCCTGGTGAGGTGGAAGACTGGGGCCGTCACAAGGCCAAGTTCTGACCCCCGCCCTGCCACCTCCTCATCTGACCTTGAACCAGCCCTCACCTCCGTGAATCGGCTTTTTGCCAGTACACACACCTGCCCTGTCTGTGTGCCCTCGACCGTGCTTTCCTTCTCCAGCACACATGCACACACACCGACTGCGTTACTTCCCTGGGAGTGCCCCAAACCGGGTGGCTGACAGCAGCAAAATGTTGCATCTCACAGTTCTGGGAGCCAGAAGCCCAAAAGCAGGTTGTCAGCAGCACCATGCTCTCTCGGACGTCTCTAGGGGAGAATCCTTTCTTGTCTCAAAGCTTGTGATGTCACAGGCAGTTTTTGGCCTTCCTTGGCTTGGAGACGCAGGGCTCCGCTCCCCCGTCTTCACGTGGCCGTCTTCTGCCTGTGCGTCTTCCTACGGTCTTCCCTGCACGCATGTCTGTCTCTGTCCAAACGCTCTTCCCTTTCTATAAAGGGCAGCGTCAGACTGGATTGAGACTCGTTCTAAGGGCTTCATTTTACATCGATTACCTCTGAAAGGACCCTGTTTCCAAAGAAGGTCACCTTCTGAAGGACTGGGGACTCAACCCATCACACCGACTGAGTGCAGTACTGGGGTGCACACGGCCATGCCTGCAGCTCTTTTGTGAAGTCTGACTGAAAAATCCAATCTTGTCCCGTGTTCTGTGAGCTCCTAGAACCTCTGGCAGCACACATGCTAAGGCCTCAGCTTTTAAAGGAAACGCCCTCTGGGTGCTGGGCTAGGTACCCAGGATCTCACTGGGTGGTGGAAAAAAGGCAAAGGCGTTCCCGGCCGAGGGAATAGGTGAGCCTGGCCAGGGGTGTGGCAGGGAGCGGGCTGGAGGGGAGGCAGGTGCAAAGCGTGAGGAGATGGGTTGGGGCTAGCCGATGGGCCTTGGTGTGCCGGGATTGGCGTGTGGATGTTAGCCGGAGAGCGCCGAGGGAGGCTTCTAGTCAGGAGAAGCATGTCGAGAGGGTGGCCCTGGCCGCCTTGTGCCCGGCCAGAAGGCTTTGGCAGGTAGGCAAGGCAGAGCTTCTGTTCTTCCTCAAATGTGCCCCCTGAGTTCCAGAAGCCATCCATGTCCCCCCAAAGCAGCGGAGACCACCTCCACATCTAGCATCGCTGATCCCTACCCTGCACCCTACAGCCGGGCCGTTCTGAAGGCCACGCTCCTGCACTCGGTAATATCTCTGAATCTCTGAGATACCCGGAAGGCAGGGGCTGCAGCTGTCCAGAGGGGCCGTCCAGGCTCGTGTCCCAGCCCAGGAACCATAAACAGTGGGGGTCCCGGAACATCCTAAAACACTACCTTCAGGGAAGTCCTGCAGCACCACCCCGGCTTTTAGCCAGGCTTCTGGGAAACATTTGGAGGTCCTTCAAGATCTTCACCACTGCCCTCTTCGCGTTGCCCAGCGCCCTCTCCACCCTCAGGCTGCGCCATGCCTTAAAGACATTGCCTGTCTTTCCACCCCGAGTTGCAGGGTAGCTGCCAAGCTGCCTTTCCCCACACCTGTTGGAAGCGTCCGGTTCTGAGGCCATGCCGTGGTAGTGCCTGGGTACCTGTGGGTTGACCACAAAGAGATGCTGGCCTGGCACATGACGTTCTCTCCCTAGCGAGGCTGGGCATCTCTCCACTGCCTCTGGGAAGCATCCAGAACTTCCAACCAGGAGGGAGATCACAAAGGCTACAACAGGACTTAGGAGACCAGACGTTCAGGCCAGGAAGGAGAAGGCCCATGTGATGGCCCAAGTGCAAGAGGTGGGAGGCGGTGGGGAGGTGGATGCTGGAGCCCGGCCCTCCCCTGTGGATTCTGTGCCTTCTGTCAAGCTGCTGGGGCATCTTGGACCAATTACTTAACTTCTCTGAGCCTCAGCCCCCAGTCAGCCACACAGGATGACAGCTGGCCCCAGCTCGTGAGGGCGTTGTGAGAATGAGAGGGAGTTTGCTGGGAAGCACTCACAACAGTGCCTGGCTGAGGTAAGCCCAAGGAGGGGTTGTTTCATGAGAAACACAAAGTGGAGAAGGGTGACAGGACCCTTCTGCAGATAGACTCGGAACGGACATCAGCCTCTCAGGATGCTCCAGGGTGGGAACTTCAGGCCGAGGGAAGAAGGAGGCCACCCCAGGGTTTGTGCCCATTTTCCTAGGGAACCTTAACTCTTTCTTCCTTTTAAGAAATACATGTTCCTCTTTACTTCAAAGACAAGAAACAGTCCTGATGAAACCACTGTAGTGCCCAGCAGCTGCTGCAGGTGGGATTTTGTAGACACTGGTGGTTCCACCTGCATTTTTGGGTCTCGTTCTGAGGGCAAGGCCAGTCAGAAAAGCAGCACTCGGCAGAGAACCATGACTGCACAAGAAAGGGGTTCTGTGGCATGAAAAATGTGGCCATTTCACTGGACTCCATAGTGGAGTTGGGCTTTTCAGCTGCTGAAGATGGCCCTGGGGTGGGGAGGGCGGGCCTCAGGGCGTGCCCTCCATCGGATCCCCTGCTGCATAGCATTCTGGGAAGGCAACTGGAGCTCCTGCCTGGAGAGGGGCTTCCCTCCAGGCTGAAGGCACAATGGTGAGTTTGGGGAAGGCCTGCCTCTCTGCTTTGCCTCTCCTCCTTAGCTGCCCAAAAGGGCCTTTGCTCAGCACCCCACGTGTCCCTCTCCTTGCCGCCCTCTCCCCCAGTTTCAGAAAGGCTGCCGAAAACCCACACTTCCTCCTCCACGCTCCCTATAACCGCCTTCATTACCCACTGAACCAAGCCACGCTCTAGATCTGCCACAGCTGGAAGATAATACATAAGCCATTTTAAACCTCATGCCTATGAATCCAGCACCTGGCCTAATAAAACACCAGGTTATTTTGTGTTTTATTAACTGCCTCTTCCCTTCAGTTTGCATAATAGTGAGTGAGATTTACATGCTGTACAGATGCCTGTGCATTATTTTTAATAGAAGGTGCCGCAGGCTTCTCCCGCTCTCGCCCCGTGTGTGATGAAGTAACCTCGGATGATGCCGGTGAAGATTTTGTACACACTTGCCGGGTTGGGGCGATGTCTTTTCTCCCAGATGGATCTTGCATTTTAAAATGATCTCCCGCAGTAGGCTCGCCTCTCTGTCCCTCTCAATCACGTCTGCCTCTGAACCGGATAAACTGCCTATTAAATTTAATTACAGCCCGAATGGCACACATCTTGATCCCACGTTCCCCTGAGCGCACGGTGTTCCTCCGGGTCCTTGAGGAAGCGATACAATAAATCTGGAAGGTGCCTGCCTACTGTCCTCAGAGGCTGTTGCAGAAGGCGATGTTGGCCACCAGCTTTTGGAGGGCCTCTGTGGCATCCCTTAGGCAAATGTTTCTTTCCTCGCCAACATTAAAAACAATAGCTAGCTCTATCAACTCCGTGAACTGATTTCCACTGAGGTGAGAAATTAAAAGCATCCGCTGGGATGCATAGTACCCTTCACCAAACTACTCACAGAGGGGCCCCCAAAAATCAGAATTTATTTATTAAAAAAACTGTGTAGTTATTCTTACACATTTGAACTTCAGTCACCTCCAAAATACTCTCCGTTTGATGCAGTACACCTATCAAGACATTTTTTCCACTGCTCAAAACAGTTTTCAAACTTGTCAATTTTGATGCCTTTTAGTACTTCTGCCATTTTTTGTTTCACCTCTTCCACATCATCAAAACATTTCCTTTTGAGGACTTTTTTCTTTGGTGAAACAAACAAAAAAATGTTGCTCAGGGTGAGATCTGGTGAATAGGGAGGGTGGGGCATAGGGTGCATGCCAATTTTGGTCAAAAACTTCTGAATACTCAGGGCACTGTGAACAGGTGCACTCATAAATCACCCATCATGAAATGGGCGAATGCTTTGAAAGAGTCTTCAAAAAAAAATTCATTGAAGCCAAACCCAGCCTCTCACAACAACACCAGCTGGTACACTGATACGGTGGATTCCTAGAACACTCACCTCGTGGGGGAAGCCTGTACTACAAGGCACCCACCCTCCAGAAGATAATTCCATGTTTTTTTTCAAGTGCCCCTTGTGCTTTTGTCGGAGGTTCGGTGCCAGGCCTGGGAGCCTTGCCTGTCCTTGGATGGTTCAGTTCTGCCTTTGTAGGCAGCAGGGATCCACAGCCTAGGGGAGCCTCGTGCTTAATACGTTAGTTGTTTGGCGTCATTTTAAACAAATAAGGACTGGTGGAACTTCATTCGCTCATCGATTCGTTCAGCAAAGATTTTTCTGAGCCCCTGCTATGTACTAGGCACTGTTGTGGGCACTGACATCCGGCAATGTAAAATGGACTAGAAGCTGCTGTGTGACAAGAGAACGGCGGGGTGTACTAAGGGAGCAGTTGTGGGAACAGCGGGCAGGGCAGGGCAGCATCGGTGTAGCATGGGTGGGGCATCTGCAGTTTTCCTTTTGGAGGAGGTGTGGGGCGCTGAAAGTAAATTCTCTTTAATTACATATCCTTTATCAGTAATCTTTTACTTTTTCCAATTCTTGAAATGGTTTCTTAAATTCAATACAGGAAACACCAGTATCTATTGAAAAGTAGAAATTATTATCTAACATTAAGGAAAATATACTGTATTTTGCTGGGTTTGATGTGCCCTGCTTTGCCCAAATTTTTGAGGGAAAAGTAAGGATGCACATTATACGTGGGTGTAATGATTACATAATGGTATAATAATGGGTATGATAATCCTGTGTATAGTGTGCACAGAAATGTGGGTGCGCATTGTACACGGCAAGATACTGTATGCAGGCATCACCTGCATACAGTATCTTGCCATCAGGACAACATCTGATGTCCTGACATCAGAACAACACATATTGAAAATACAAAAACTAGGCTACTTATAGTGTAGTTGAGGTTATAAGGCAGCACTTATTTTCTTCTCCTGAAAAACGGTGCAAATAATTTTACATGTGTAAAGAGAAATTTTTCAGAAGTCCAAATTACAAATAAAATACTGGGAGATGCCCATTCCTTTAAAAAAATACAATCTATCAGTTTATAATTTATGAAATACCAACCTCCAAATAAATTCAAGTGAACAATACTTTTTAAAAAATTCTGTGTAATATACCCAATTTTCATTACTTTAATGGGCCATGATAAAAAATATTTTTTTGGAAGAAAAACCTATTTTTTTCATGCCACGTTTATCTTAAACGTCAACAGCTCGCTTAATTCTTACGTGGTAGAAGCAGTAAACCTTCAATGGATGTAGGAATATGAGGATGAACAGAAATGAAGAGAGAGAACACACAGATTTACATGTAGAAAGGAGGTTAACTGAGTACTAGGGCATTTTGAAAATTCACATGTGTGTTTTCTGTTGTAGTTAGCACGAGGGGTCTGTCATCGGCAGGAGAGCAGCTGCGAGGCCTCAGGGAAAGTGACATTGAGCATAGACTTGAAGGAATGAGGGAGAACATCGCACAGATACCTGGGGAAGAGCAATCCCAGTGGAGGGAACAGCAATCCCAGTGGAGGGAACAGCCAGTGCAAAGGCCCAGAAGCAGGCACATGCCCCACCTGTTCAGAGAGAGCCAGGAGACCCATGTGGCTAGGGGTGGGTAGGCTGGGGAGAGGGTGGGAGGAGATCAGAGAGCAGGAGCCAGATCTGGGAGGGCCTTGCAGGCCATTGAAATGACATTGACTTTTAGTCTGAGTGACAAATCACGAGAGATTTTAAGCAGCACAGTGACTTGGTCTGACTTGTGTTTTAAAAGGTTTCCTTTAGTCCTTTGGTAAGAAAAGTCTGTGAGGAGGCCAGGGTGAGGTGAGGAGGCTGTTACAAGGATCCAGGCAGGAGGTGATGGTGGTTCAGACTAGGGTGGTGGCAGTGGGGACCTCTTCTCTAGGTCTTGACACATTCTGGGGTGGGGTGGGGCATATTATGAAACTCTCAGACCTAAACCGTCTTAAGCTATAACTGCACATTAGAATTCTTCCTGTTTCTGGTGATAGAAACCACCCTTGAATCAACTTCAATTTAAAAGAAAAACAAAAACAAAAAACCTCCTGTATGAATCAGGCATAGCTGGATCCAGCAGCTCAGTATCTTTAGGACAGGGCCACTGTCTTTCTCTTCATGGTTCATCTCGGCTTTCCTCTGAGTTGGCTTCGTTGTTTGGAAGGCCCCTGCAAGCCCCTGGTAACTGGTGGCCCTCACTGATGGAGAACTTTGCTTCCCCAGTTGTTCCAACAAAAGTCTCAGAATTAAGCCTCATTGGCCAGCTCTGGGCTATCTGCTCTTTCCTGATCCAATCACTGTAGCCAGGAGGAGGGACCACTCTGATTAGCCAGACCAGAGTCAAGTGCCCTCCCTGCACCTGAGGGGGTTCTATTGCCCCTCCTAAAACCCCAAGGGCTGAGAGGAAAGGAGGAGCAGTGCCCCAAATGGCTCTGGAGGCAGAACAAAGAGGAAGGCAGGAAGACAGAGATGCAGGATGGCCACTGCACGCCATCACACCAGCGATCCTGCTGAAGATTTCAGAAAGAAAAGGAAACGGAAACAAAGTCAAAGCCACTTTCTTGGGTACGTTGGAGTGTGGTTCTAACCAGAAGCTGAGACCTTCAGCAATTTTCGTCGAGTTCTTAGTGGTGGCCTAATTCCTGTATGCACTGTGAGTGTCCTCTATATGGATTACATGAAGAAAGAGAGGTTGGGGCCTATAATGAGCAGGAGAGTGGGCCCAGTATGGGGATGTTGCTGGCCGTGTTACCTGTGCAGGAGAGTGGAGAAGGCAGTCATTGCTGTGGACTGAGCACCCCCCAGCCGTGCCATGGGCAGGAGGGGTGATGAGGAAAGGGATCCAACACTGTTCAAACCCCAAGAACACACCAGGCACCATTTGCTTCCTTCCCTCTGGGATCCTGCTTATACTTCCCAGCAGCCTTTGCGGGCAGGTGGCATGCATCCCTGTTTACAGATGCAGAGACAGAGGTGTGAAGAGAGGGTATGTCATGCAGGAGGTCACATCTGTCAGACAAGTAAAGGAAAAGGCCAGGTTTGGGGATCAGGTGGACCCGGGATCCGCTTCCAGCCTTCCCTTGGCAAGTCACCTCAGCTGTCTGAGATGGACGCGCTGCATCTCACAGTGAAACTAACAGCCTCTTCTTCCCCGTGTGGTTGTGGGGCTCGGGGTGAGGAGTGAAGGCTGCCGGTGGAGGTTGGCCCTGGTGAGGCTCCGAAGGCAGCAGGCACCTAAGCCCGCTAAGGGTGGAGGCGGTCTGGTGTGTTCAGCCATGAGACCCCAGCCCCTGGCTATGTGGAGGTGGGTCAGGAAACATTCAAGGAACAGAGAGAGAGGGGGATGAAAGGAGGAAGATGAGTGAGTGAACAAAAGAAGGAGTATTTGAATGGACACAGGGACCCAACCGGTAGGTGCAGAGGTTTGGACTGAAATCCACTGGCCTTCTGCTGGGATGAGGGGAAGGGCTCCCCTTGAATAGTCTGTGGCCATCTGAGATGAGGGACTCTGCAGGTGCCTGGGCCTCAGAGTGGAAGCTGCTGAGAGGTGAGGAGGCCGGTCCTCCCTGGGAAGCACAGGGAGGGGCAGCTGCGGTGTCCAGGGGCGGCCCCTCGAGAGCCCCTCTGTGCCATGCCGTTGCACTGCCTACACCATCATGCTGCCCGCACCTGCCCGCAGAGCCTGGCCCTGCCTCTCCGTGGGGGCCTGAACTGGTCGTGGGACAGGGAGCACCGCGTGAGGTGGGCATGTGACTGTCACAACACTGAGGACCTCTGAGAGCCTAAACTTTGTTGTGGCAGTAGTTCCGTTTTTCTTTATCATTGTCAGGTTTTTACCTTTTATTTTATTATGTAAAATCGCACACTTCATGTGAGAGCAGAGAGAATAGAATAATAAACACCCGTGATCCCTCCACAGCCAATCTCGTTTCCCTCCCCTCTCCGCCCTCATACACACTCTACCCATTACATGTGATTTGAAAGAAAATGACAAGCACCTTATTTGGTCTGTAAGTATTTTAATGTGTCCTAAATGACAGACCCTTCTGCAAACAAATGATATGCTGTCTTACTCCTTCTGGAATAAAAAGATTACACCTCAATATCTCAAATTTCCTCGTATACCTGTCACCGTTTTCCTTATCTGCGTCATTTCCTCACCGTGTCACAAGATGTGGGCCATTTCCATCACTCCACCGAGTCCCCCACCTGGACACCTTCATGCTCAGCTGTCCCCCACCTGGACACCTCTGGTCTGCTCTCCGTCACCGTAGTTGTGCCACTTTCAGAATGCCATACGAATGGAGTCCCTCTGTGTGTAGGCTGCTGTGTCTGCTCTCTTTCACTGAGCGCGATGTGTGTGTGTTTGTCCCTGTCACAGGGTCTTTGCTTGTCGTCTCTGCCCACCGCCTGGTCGTGTCCCAGTTTATCCATCCATCCGTTAACGAGCGTCTGGGCGGAGTCACTTTTAATCTGTAGGTTTCTCCTGCCATTTCTTTACTCCCCTTGCAGTACAGTTGTTGAAGAAACCAGTTCGTTGGGTTTATGGGGTGTCCTGCTTCCTGGAGGTTGACAGTCCCACCCCCTCGGTGTAGTGCAGCACGTTCCTCCGTCTCCTGAGTTTCCTGCAGTTAGAGCTAGAGGCTCGCGGTGCTTCTGGTTTGGCTGTTTCATAGGTGGGGCTACGTGTTTCCATCAGGACACCCAGATGGCAGGCCGCCTCTAAAAAGATAGTATATTAAAAAATATAAGCCCTGGCTGGCATAGCTCAGTGGATTGAGCACGGGCTGCGAACCAAAGTGTCGCAGGTTCGATTCCAGTCAGGGTACATGCCTGGGCTGCAGGCCACGGCCCCCAGCAACCACACATTGATGTTTCTCTCTCTCTCTCTCCTTCCCTTCCCTCTCTAAAAATAAATAAAATCTTTAAAAATATATATATAATAACAACCACTAATGGTCAATGCCTAGAGCCATCAATCCATCGGAGTTATAACATGGTGACTCCTTATTCCATTCTTTCTCCATGTATCAGCTGGAATAATTGCACAGAGAAATCCTCTTATCTGTAACTTAAAGACCCAGTGGGACAGGGCAAAACCCAGCCATCCCACCAGGAAGCTCCCTGGTCAAGAATGAAACGCCAGCACGTTCACAGGAAATGTGTTGAGTTCCCCACCTCCCACTGGGCTCCCCCGAAACTATGGTGTTTTCTCTCCCTCTTAGAATTCCAGTGCTGACCATCGAGTCCGACTGGACCTGGGCCTCTGGGACAAATTCAGTGAACTGGCCACCAAGTGCATTATTAAGATCGTGGAGTTTGCGAAGCGCCTGCCAGGCTTCACCAGCTTGACCATCGCGGACCAAATCACCCTGCTGAAGGCCGCCTGCCTGGACATCCTGGTATGTGCCCTTCTGAACTCAGTCAGGGGGTCGGGTGGGCGAAGTGGGGACTGAGATGCTGTGAAGATCTCCTGAGGCTTCACTTCCCCCAGCCTTGCTTCCTGCCACCTCCTTGGCACACCGAGCTCCGTCCTCCCTGCCTGCCTCTCAGTGCGGTTGCTCACAGGTGCTCAGAGACCCACTGGGTTGGACAGAACCTTCCAACCCCGCCTACCCAGTGCATGGCCTTGGAAAGAAGGTCCGGCCAGTCTTGGTCACCAGCCTTCAGTGACAGCTTGCTCACCCACAGCCCCCTCCACAGGACAGCCCTGTGGGTCTTTGAAAGGCCTCCAGGCTAGAGCGACCGGAGGTGGCACACAGCAGCCTTGTTCCACCCCCTGGCGTGAGATCAGGTGGTCCTGCAAAAGTCTTTTCCTTCCGTGGGCCTCTGTTTCCCCAGAGGTGCGAAGTGGATCCCTGATGCCCCTCCACTTCCTGCTGTTCTCACGCTGTGGCTCCGAGAGCCTTGGGATGGGTGAGGACGCTGTCACAACTCGTCCCCTGTGGGTCTCTGCTGGCTGGATGCCCACTGTCCCCCTGGTGGGGACACAGGGATGGTGCAGTCAGTTCTGTCCAGGGAGGTTTTCCTGGGGGAGTGGGTGCCAATAGGCCTCTGGGGGACATGGGTGGGAGGCTGGCCCCCAGGGAGACATCAGAAGATAGGGACGGGAAAATGAGCTCTTGAGGTACTTTAAAAGCATAGATTTTTCTTTTTATTACATCTCTCATAGCTTTGGGTATAAACAATTCTGCAAAGCAAACACCGGTACTCACTGTAATTAAACACACACACCATCCTGCTCAGGAGGAGGAGAGCCCTGGATGGGGCAGTTGTGCAGGAAGCTTGAATGTTTGTGTCTTTCTGCTTGCGAGTGGGATTCGAGGAAGAGTGGTAATGATGACTCAGTAACCTACGGGTGCCAAGAATCTGAGAGTATACATGTTATTTTTTCTTCTCATAAAATCAGAGGCTTTGGAATGAACCTGGGAACATTCAGAAAAAAACAAAACAAAACATCAGAGCAACATCAGTTTGTTCCATTCCCACACCCTGTAGCATTTGTAAACCTCAGCCCATCCGCACCTCACACAACTCGGTGAGCCCAGGGTTAGAGATTCAGCCCATTTTACAGAGAAGGAGCTAGAGGCTGGGCGAGTCGCCCAGCTCAGGTGAGTGCCAGAGCCTAAACTCAGGACTCAAATCTTTGGATTCCCAAACCATGAGAAGTGCAGACACGAGAGGAGAAGATGCAGGGTGTGGTGTGAGAAGTGTGGGTCACAGGGAGAGAACCAGCCAGACCACCAGAGATTACTAGCACAAATCAGTAACAATATTAATAATGATCTAGTAGATAATCAATCTTTTAATGCTCTGCTCACAATGCTTGAAATGGAGCACTCAGTAGAATTTCCCCTAAGCCTCAGAACTCCCCCAAGATATTAGTGGAGACAGGAGTAATTGCCACATGATTAGAAAGAGGTCCCCCAGAGGCCAAGAGTGGCTGAGTGACAGGTGACGTGGCACACAGCTTGTCAGTGTCTGCACCAGGGAAGGCTGCGGAATCTTGAGTCCCCTGCATCACTCGGCCAGCCAGCAGGACCCAGAGCCTTCTTGATGCTCAGGTTCCGACTCTGGCCTCTGCTCATTTCTCAGTTCCCATTGGGTCCAGCTGCCACGTAGTGACAGTGTGCAAGTCCCTCGACTCTGGCCTTTGGGAAAGGTGGAGTGAGCAGGACGCTTTGAGATCCTCCAGGAAGTGTCCCGTTTCCACAATGCTATTGCTTCACGATCAGGGGGCTCAGATCCCCTCTTAAAATCCCCTCCAACTTCCAGCAGCCACCTTTGCACATCTCACATTCACACGGACGCCCACGGTGCTCCCGGGTTCGCTCACGGAGCCCAGACTCAGCCCTCAGCCCCTCGGTGGAGACAGGGAGACAGGAACTAATACTGTGAACTTTGTCAAGTTACCTAACCTCTCCAAGCCTCAGTTTACTGGTATGTGAAATAGAAATACAAATGAATAAGGCATTAACTATGGCAGTTCCTTAAATGGGTGTAAATATGGTCACAGATACAAAGGGACATGCTGTCAGTCCCAGTCAGTGATCCTGAGAGCAGGGACAAAACCGGCAGCAGCCCAGGGAGGGGCAGAGACCTTTTACAGTCATGTGACACAAAGCAGAAAGAACACTTATCTCATTTGCCCCAGATAAGAGCTCATCTCCACGAATTTGTAGCAAAAGGAACGAATCACAAGATCCTGAAAACGCACAACATCAAAGAACGTCTTTTGGATGCGAATGTCAACTGGCTGAGCGTCCAGAAGAATCTTCTCATCTAAGCCATGGATATATGGGCAGAGTGAGACAGACAGACCAGAAGGGCTGACAGACAGACCCAGGTGGAGGTGGTTCTCAGCCCCTAGAAGGGAAAGTCAAGGATGTGCCACGGGTTACTAGCTGTGACCTAGTGCCACCCATTCCCAGCCACCAGTGTGTTGTGCTGGGTGTGGCCTGTCCTGATGCTCACCCGTCTGTGGGGCCGGCACCATGCTGGGGACACGTATGTGCTCCCGGAGCCGGTCATTCTGCCGAGGCCCAGGAGGGGGCACTGGCCTATAATCACGAGCTGGGAGGCCCTCAGGGCAGGGGCCCCAGGGGAAGGGTAGCCTTTAGCCCACAGCCAGGCTTCCCTCGAGAGGCCGGCGGAGGGAGGCTGAGGCCTGGCTGTGAGTTTCAGGATTTCCAGCAGGGACCAAGTGTAGGCAGAAGGTCCCTGGTAAGATGGGCTTGCTCTTCAAAACAATTGTAGGTAGAACTTTACATTCCATTCGTCACCCAAGGGCTGGGCATCCTCGGTCAGTGTTCAGGACAAGGACGGGAGCCCCCGAGGGCAGTCCCTTCGCCTGAGTTCTGTCCTCTAGTTTTCCATCCGGCTCACTCCTCTCTCTTCTCCATCTGTGTCTCCTCCCCTCCCTCTAGGCTGCCTCTTCTCTGCGTGTAATTAGGATCAATTCTCTCTCAACGTAAAATCATAGGAAACAACCCTTGAAGCTAAGCTGTCTGACCCTCTGGTTTCTCTCCTCTCCCGCCCACCCTCCTCCCGTCCTTCTTCCCCCCTTCCCTCTACAAACAGTCACCGAGGACCTGCTGTGTGTCAGGCACTGCTCTAGGCTCTGATGACAGAGAAGTCAACGAGACAGACCCCAAATCCCTGCCCTTGTGGAGGTGGCCTTCCACTGGGGGGAGATGGAAATTAGGCAGTGTCTTTTTTTAATTGATTTTTAGAGAGAGGAAAGGGAGGGAGGAAGGTGGAGAAAGAAAGAGAGAGAGAAAGAAAGAAATGTCAATTTGTCGTTCCATGTATTATTTATGCGATCATTGGTTGCTCCTTGTATATGCCCTGACCAGGGATTGAACCTGCAACCTTGGCACATCGAGACGATGCTGCAAGTGACTGAGCTACCCTGCCCAGGGTTGGGCAATGCCTTAAGTGCTACAAAGAAAAGTAGAAGCAGGGTTAAGGGGCAGAGTGTGAGTGAGCTGGGCAGGAGTGGTTTCTGTAGCATGGTTAGGGAAGCCAGTGACCTTTGAAGATGCCCGAATGAAAGGACAGAAGGAGCGGGACCCATGACAGGCACTGGTCTGAGAGGTGGGCAAGTAGAAGGGGGTCCTGCAGAGAGTGGAGTTCAAAGGCCCAAGGGTGGGGGGAGGGGGAGGGAGGAGGGGGAGGGCTCCGGCAGGTTGAGGAACACTGAGGAGGTGGGTATGCCCAGAGGGGAATGGGTGAGGGGCGCGGCAGGGCCTTCGTCCGAGGGAAAGCGGCGCCTGAGACCGCACGTTGATTTTCATCCTCAGTGTCCTAAGGAGTCACTGGGTTTTGACCAGAGGTGAGCCGTGGTCTGGCTTTTGTTTCCACTGTTCTTGCTGCCTTGTCACATGGCATGAGTAAGTGTGAGTTGAAGGAAGAAAGCCCACACATATTTAATGAGCACTTACTATGTGCCAGACCCTGGAGATATGGTGGAGAGGAGAGGTGAATCCTTACCCTCGTAGAATTTGCAGCCCAGCCCTTGAGCCACCCTAGGCCTGCTCCTACTTTCATCTTAAACTTGTCTCCTTCCCCTCCCTTCCCCAGCCTGGCTGCCTATCTGTCCACCCTCCCTTGCTTGGCCCAGCTGCTGATCATAGGCCCGAGTGTGGGCTCTGAAGCCAGCTGGCCTGGGTTCAGAACCCGGTTCTGGTACTTCCTAGCTGTGTGACCTTGGGAAAATGACTTCTCCCTGAGCTTCG
Organism: Phyllostomus discolor; assembly: GCF_004126475.2. Classification (NCBI taxonomy): domain Eukaryota; kingdom Metazoa; phylum Chordata; class Mammalia; order Chiroptera; family Phyllostomidae; genus Phyllostomus; species Phyllostomus discolor. The sequence continues at coordinate 20,063,763 of NC_040909.2, read as the reverse complement.
ATCTCCTCTACTGAAAACGAAGAAGATAACAGACGCTTCCTCTCAGGGTCTGGGGAGAGTGAGCGAGCAGTGCACAGGGCCTTGAACAGTGTGCAGAGCGTGACAAACCTCAGCTACCTCACACACTACTGTTCCGCCCCCCTGAGCCACCAGGCCATTCTGTTATCACCCCAATAGCAGATAAGGCCCTCAAGGCCCAGCTGGGAGGCCCACAGGGCTCCCCCAAAAGTTCCTTAATCTGGAATACCCTCCCTTCTCCTCCTGCTACTACCCTCAGCCCCACAATTTCACGTTGGCCACCTCCTCATCTCAGCATTTAAATGCCACCACTGCAGAAAAGTTCTCTCTGACCAGCCCTAGATTCTCACCGTGCCCCCACTGGTCTCTCCTGTTGCGCTTAAGACATACGGCACTGTCAGTTAGAAGTGTGGTCACGAGTGTCTTGTATGCTGGACTGTTGGCTCAGTGAGGGCAGGGGCCACGCTGAGCTTGGCCACTGTGGCGGCACTGCAGGCGCGGCAGAGGCATCCGGTGGATATTTGTGAGTGAAAGGGTGGACAAGCGCATGGGCAAATGAATTCAAGGTCAAAACTGGAATTTCAGAATACGAGCTGCCGTCTGAGCACTGTGTCTACGGGAGCTTCAAGTGTGAGGCCTCCCCCCAGGGGACACACGGGCTGCCCTGGGTCCCACCACCTGCTGCCCTCACCCCCCCCCCCCCCCCCCCGAGGAAAACATTCCCCCGCCAGTCACTGCAGCGCCTTGCTTCTGGTGACGCAGCAGTGACCGCCCTGCCTCACTTCCAAACGTGATTTGTGGCTCCTGGGGTCCTGGGGCTCCTGTGATTCTGCAGCCACGAAGGACCATTCCCCCGGTCCCTCCTTGCCTTCCCAAGGATTCGGTGGAGACAGGGCCCCTGCCTGGAGAGGAGTGAGCTCTGGACTCGGAGCCCACAGCCGGAGCGCAGGCTTTGGTACCGCCTGTGGCCGCCTGTGCCACCATGAGGACGGCCTATGTCCCTCTGAGCCTTGGCTTTCTCACCTGTGGGTGCAGCAGCTGCCCCACAGTCACTGGAAGTCACTGGGAGGCCATCAGTGTAGTGGTTTAGAGGGTGGGCTGTGGAGCCAGAGTCCCCGGGGAACTGGAGCCAAATCGCAGCTCTGCCACTTAGAAGCTGTATGACTTTAAGGAAGCTATGTGATTCCTCTAAGCCTCAGTTATGCCTTCAGTAAAATGGGTATAATAGCCTCCCTCATGAGGCTGTTGGGAGAATTGACTGGGTTAATGCATGTGGAGCACTAGGTTCCTGGCACATACAAAGTGCTCCTCTAGCTCTGACGGGTGTGGCTCAGTGGATTGAGTGCCGGCCTGTGAACCAAAGGGTCGCTGGTTCAGTTCCCAGTGAGGGCACATGCCTGGGTTGTGGGCCAGGTCCCCAGTGTGGGCCGTGCGAGAGGCAACCACACACTGGTGTTTCTCTCCCTCTCTCTACGCCTTCCCCTCTCTCTAAAAATAAATTAATTAAATCTTTATTTTTTAAAAAGAAAGTGCTCCCATAAATAGCTACATGGCTGCCGACACTGGGTACGCCCAGATTGTCCTGGGGAGCTGCGCTGAGCTGCGACACACGCCCGAGGCGAACCTGTGCTGTCCAGTCCGGTGGCCGCCCGCTGCCTGTGGCTGCGGAGCCCCTGGCGTGCTCTAAATGCCGCAATTGTAAACACACACACTTGATTTCCAAGACCGAGTATTTAAAAAATGTAAAATATCTCCTTAATGATTTTTATAGTGGTTACATGTTGAAACCAAAATAGTTTGGATCCGTGCAGTTACATAACGTCGGCTACTGAGTTGAATTCCGCGCACTTCTCGCAGCCTCTCGCGAGAACGGCTCCCGGAGGGCCGGCCTAGGGAGGGTCCCAGTCGGGCGAGCCTCTCGCCTCCAGCTCGTTTCCTCCCCAGGAAAGGCAGGCTGGGGGCAGGCCCCACTGGGGAGCACACTTCGTTCCCGCGAGCTCGCACAGTAGGTCCTGTGCGCTGCCCGGGAAGACGGCCCTGCGCAGCTCTGTGTGTTATTGCTGTTGTTGTCACGACTTCGCCGTTCCCACGAGCACTGGGGGATAAACAGTCAGAGCAGCGCAGGACCTGCAGAGCGCCAGGTGCCAAACATCATGAGCGCACAGACTGAAACGGTGAGCAATTTGAGCTTTCTCCTTTGCCTGAAAACTTAGAAGTCCCTGGATGCCGGCCTCCGGGGGTTACCAGGTGGGAGAGATTCTGATGAGGGAACCCAGTTCATTCTGCAGTTTCATTGGCCACCTGCCATGTGGATGACGCTGCCCCACTGGGGAAAAAAACAGCAGGGGACCAAGTGACAAAGAGCAGCCTTCTTCTAAGAGCTCATCTTTTCAAAGGCGATGAGTCAATAAGCTCAGAGAGGGCCAGTGCTGTGGAGGAAAGGAAACAGGGGATGGATCAGGCTGGGGAGTACTACACAGCAACGAAAAAGAACCATTGCCACAGGCCCTAGCCTGGAAAATCCCACAGATGTGCTATAGAGTAAAAGCCCGATTCAAGAGGGACTGTACTGTGTGATTCCATTTATCCGAAGTTCAAGAACAGGCACAACTCATCTGCAGGAATAGAGATCAAAGTACTGGTTACTTTGGGGGAGGAGGTTGGATCGGGAGGAGCCCAGGGAGCCTGTGGGTGCTAGAACCATTAGCATTTTGATCTGGGTGGTGGTGACACGGGTATATACTTAGGGAAAATGCACTCAGCTTCCCGGGAGATGTGTGTTCAAGGCACGTATGTTGTAGTAGTTATCTATTGCTGCATAAGTAGTTGCCACGCAAGTTAGCATCTTACAACTGTCATTGTTACCATCTCACAGAGTCCCTGGAGGTCAGGGCTAGACTCAGCTGGGAGGTTCTGGCTCAGTGGCTGCAACCACGTCCTGGGCAGGGGCTGCTTCCAAGGTAGCGTATTATGTTTGGCCAGTGAGTTAGTGCTGTTTGGTGTTGTGTAGGCTCAATTCCCTGCCACGTGGCCCTCTCCATGGGGCCCCTTAGGTGTCCTCACGACAGGTCAGCCAGCTGCCCCTGCCACTAGAGATTTAAGAGAGCAAAAAAGAAGGAAGCCGTGACCTCGTCTCTGAAGTCCCCATCACTTCCCCCGCATTCTTTCATTAGCATCAAGTCACCGGGTGCGGCCCACGCTCCCCAGGGAGGGGAATGAGGCGTCATTCTTTAAAGAGACGAACGGCAGCGCATGTGGGGGCGTATTTTATGATAGATGGGCCTGGGTTTTAGGAAGTGGTGTTCACCGTGCTTTCTGAGCTCTGAGTAGGAAAAGTCAGCTGCGTGAATGTCAAGTGCAAACAGCCAGTGCAGACACTTTGCAGCAAGAGTGAGTTGCTGGAGATTCAGAAAGAGGACCGCCATAACCAGAAGTTAATAAGCTGGAGGGTAGGGCTAGGGGGAGGACAGTGCTGAGGTAGGTAAGGGAGGCCATGGAGGCCACAGGAAGAAGTCTGGGTCAGATGGATGTAAAGGTGGCTACAAGCCGTCAGAGGGATTTTAGCAGGGAAGGGGAAGTCTTCTCGGATGAACGTTGTGAACAGCACACTGGGGCTGCAGGAGCAGGAGCGGGAATGACCGACAGGCTGAGAGGTCCTCATGGAAAGAGGGGCAGTGGTGGCTTGGATTAGGTGGTCACAGGGGCAAGGAGAGAAGTGGACGAGACCCTGGCTGTGCCCCTGGGATGTCAGGTGCTCAGACCCACCCTCTCAGAGCTGCAACCTCAGGCAGGGTGCTCCCAGGAAGCACCCAGAAAGCAGAGGAAAAAATACTCGGTTGTGTTTGCTGAAGGCAGGCAGCGAGGGCCCCTGCTGCCCGGAGGAGAACCAGCTCTGCCCACCACGGGCTCTGTGTCTTCCAGCAGGGCCCTCCCTGGGGGAGCCAGCCTCGCCCGGGCTGTCACCCATCTCGTGGAGCCTGTGTTCTTTTCTCCAGATGAAATGTCCTGCTTTCAAACAAGGGGCATATTAATCCTGGGGAAGCACTCGGTGCCGGAGCTGCCCGTGAGGAGGGTGCTGCCCATGGGCCCGGCTGGAGCAGCGCTGGGGCAGGGGCTTCCTGATGAAACAAGACATTGGCCCGTCTTCCATCTCAGGCCATGCTCCTTCCTCTCTGGTGGGCCCCTTTGTACTTGGTTCTTGTTTTGGATTTTCTAGGGAAAGAAGCAACCGGTCCAAGTGTAAATGTGTCATCAGAATCCAAATGTCTTCCACCTCTTCAGGAGGAAAACCCTTCTGAGAGAACACGACGGAGGGGTCTGTGTGCTGCCGTTTGCACGGGGATTTCTAAGTGAGCCATTGCCCGCTCACAGATGTCTTGCTCCTGGCTTCCTGTTCCTTTCCAAGAAAGGCCCGGTTCCGTTCCTTCTTGTAGAGGCAGAGCTCAGGCATGCACGTCTCCGCAACGTGCTGTAGCTGCAGGCTTACGTCGTGCCCATTTGATTGCAAACGAGACACGTGTCTGGGGGTTTTGCACTCCTAGCTGGGGTCACACTGACTTGGCCATCGAGAGGTCACCCCCTGTATGGGCAGCACTTCCTCGGGGTTCTCCCGGTGATTGAAGGCCTGCATTAGAGTCCTGTGTTCTGCCCGGCACCGACCACGCTTCACCTCCCAGGGCGTTCAGGGGGAGGGGAGGCTTATACCCATGACCTCTGGGCTCCTTTGCTGCGCCAACTTTGGGAATGGCTTCATACCCCATCCACTGCCAAAACGAAGTGCAGCCGATCAGCCAGACGGGCTCAAAGAAAGTGTCTGGGCTGGCTCGGAGAGCCCTGGGCAAACATCTGAGAGCCCAAAGTGACCCCTCCCACTCCCAGCCAATGAAGAGGAGTCTTGGAGGTGTTTTGGTAATGATTCGCACTCATGATAGGTTGCTTTCCAGTTCCCTGTGCCATGTGATCAAGCAGCAGGGGTCAGGAAGAGGTGTGAGAACATGCCTTGATTGAGATACAAAGTACTGTGTATGTACTAAGTACTTTTGCCATGTGTGATGTGCACTTTTTTGCCCAAATTTTTGATGGAAAAGTAAGGATGCACACTGAACACGGGTATAATGACTATATACCATGGGGATGACAATCCCGTGTATAATGCGCACAAAAACGTTGGTGTGCATGATACCCAGCAAAATATGGTAAGGTGTGCAGCACTGTGTTTCCTGGGCACAGGCCCTAAGCTCCCAGAACCAGGCAGGCCACCGCAAACACTTGTGCAGGCCATGCCCTGCACAGAGGCACCCAGCCCAGGGGATGAATGGGGCTGATCTCCAAATTAGTGCTGGTCCCCTCGATGCAGAGGTTAAGAGCACAGGCACTAGAGACAGATAGCAAATCATGCCACCGAGGCGTCATGTGGCCTGGGACTAGCTTTGGGGCTTGTGACCCCATCTGTAAAATGGGGTGGTAATAGCCCCTACCTCACAGGCTGATGAGAGAATTAATAATACATAAGAACATGCAGCAGGCTGGCTGGCATGTACTCGGTGATCAGTAAAACATTAGCTTCATTCGCTGCTGGAGGTGGGGAGTGCTACTCATTCATCCTCGTCCTCTCAGGAGATGGCTGTCTTCTACCCAAGATTACCCTGGAGTCGGCCATGGGGGGGGGGGGGGCATTATTACCTGAACACCAGCATCTGGGAAACACCGAGTTCCCCACACCTGCTGGGTTTGTCACTTCTGTCCAGGTGAGATTAATTTCTCCCTGTGCTTCCAGCCGCTTCGAACCTTTTTCAGAGGGAGCAGTTAAGGGCTCCCCAGTTGGCGGGTTCACAGTGGCTGGCACCGATGTGCTCCTGGGTGGGCGAGTGCTCTGGAATGCACGGAGCTCGGTAGCGGTCGGGCTCCGAAAGGCAGTGGAATACTCGGGGGCTGTCTGTATACAGAGGAGAGGCACTTTGGAGTTACTGTGCTCTGAGCGAGCCCCAGAGACACAAGGCAGTGAGCAGGGGTCTCCTTCGTAGCAGGGGTCCGAGGGTGGCCAGCAGGGCCATACATCCAGGGCATATCAGGTAGGATTGGGAGACTGTGGCAGGGTGACCCAGACTTCTTGCCTGTAGAAATTCTATGCACACATCTTGGCTTTCTTGAAATGCTGCCTCTTCTCCATCAATCTCGTCTTGATTCCTCCTGGCTATATCTGAGCTTTCCTCCTCCTGAACTCCCCAGCTCCCTGCTGGGTCCACCCCTGCTCCTTGTATTATAGTTGTCTGTGGAACTGTGTGACAGTATTCACTTTACCAAGTTGTTTGAAAATTAAATGTAGGGCCTTGGCTGGTGTAGCTCAGTGGATTGAGCGCAGGCTGTGAACCAAAGGGTCACCAGTTCAATTCCCAATCAAGGCACATGCCTGGGTTGCAGGCCAGGTCCCCAGTGGGGATCACGTGAGAGGCAACCACATATTGATGTTTCTCTCTCTCTTTCTCCCTCCCTCCCTCTCTAAAAATAAATAAATTAAAAAAAAAAATTTTTTTTAAAGAAAATTGAATGTAGGGCATGTATAACATTTGATATACACTAGGTATTTAATAAATGGTAGATATTGTCCTTTCTCCCATTTTTGGTAGGCTGTACACTCTTTAAAAAATAGGAATAATCTTACTCATTTTTTTTAATCCTCACCGGAGGACATGCTTTTTTATTTTAGAGAGAGAGGAAGGGAGGGAGAAAGAGAGGTACAGAGACATCGATGTGAAAGAGAAGCATCTATCTGTTGCCTCCTGCACGTGCCCCAACTGGGGACCAAACCCGCAACCTAGGCATGTGTCCTGAGCAGGAATCGAACCTGTGACCTTTCAATTTATGAGACACTACAGCCAACTGAGCCACACCAGCCAGGGCTTAGACTCATTTATTTTTTTGATCCCCAGCACCTGGCATAGTGCCTAGGACATAAGTAGGCACTTGGTAAATGTTTATTGGAGTCAAGTAAGTTACTTTTAGTCAAACAGATATTTCTCGTGTCCCATTTTTTATTCCCTAAAGTAACTTGAGCCAGTGTTTTGACTTCTGTACTGTTCGTGAAGGAGCTGGAGGAGGCACTCAACATCCGACAGGAGGGCAGAGTGCCCCCTGTGATGCAGGGCACCTTGGACATCCTCAGGTTACCGCTGCCCGGATCTGGCTGCTGCTGTCAAGACAGGCTGGCTTTGAGCATCCAGCAAATCTGGGTGTTGTTTCTGTTTTCTTCCAGATTCTTAGAATTTGCACCAGGTATACCCCAGAACAAGACACCATGACTTTCTCAGATGGCCTTACCCTAAATCGGACTCAGATGCACAATGCTGGATTTGGTCCTCTGACAGACCTTGTGTTCACCTTTGCCAACCAGCTCCTGCCTTTGGAAATGGACGACACAGAAACAGGCCTTCTCAGTGCCATCTGCTTAATCTGTGGAGGTACCGACTCCCCAGCACACCCTAGAACTGACACTTGTCACTTATGGGGAAAACTTCATCTCCATTTTGGAGTTATTATACTTGGACAAAGATATGTGACTAAAGCCAGACATGCATGCTTGGGGTTTGTTACATTTTACCATATTGTTATGAATTAAGTAAATGTATTTGGGATCCTTCTGCTCTGAAATATCAAAATGCTATTGCTCCAATTGCTACAGGTATTCTTTCTTCTTTAAGGTAGGATCCAACTCTTGTAAAATAAACTGCCTAGGGACATTTTAATGATGACCCAAGGGACTTGCACGTGCTGTTTGCTAATTTAATGGCTGGGAATACAAGTCAGTGGGTTGGCCCCCAACCAGCCTATCCCAGGACTGGGATAAAATAAGACTTTCTTCTCTGTAGTGACTCCTGCCAACTAGCAGGAGGCTGAATCATAAGTGGTTAAAAAGTAATTGCTTATAATTTAGGGGGGTCGATTTACCTGGCTTTCCGTAACCATCCAGCTGAAGGTTTATTTTAATTCAGTTCAGTAGTGACACCTCCTGGTCATGAGAAGCAACTCTCCCTGGGACCAAAGCAACCAGCCATCTAAAGGTGCCTTTCCACCCACAAAGGGGACAATCATTTTCAAGTGTCACTGCCTAAAGCAGTTGCGTAGATCTTCAAATTTGTATATGTGATTGAATCGTCAAGTGAATGGAGTCATAATATAGTAGGAACAAGGAAGAGGGGAAATGGAAGAAACCCTCCAGCCTGGCAGAACTCTTTCGGTCCTGACACTAATTGTTTAACACTTTATTTCCGGCATCTAGACCGCCAGGACCTTGAAGAACCAACAAAAGTAGATAAGCTACAAGAACCATTGCTGGAAGCACTAAAAATTTATATCAGAAAGAGACGGCCCAGCAAGCCTCACATGTTTCCAAAGATCTTAATGAAAATCACAGATCTCCGCAGCATCAGCGCTAAAGGTATGTCTCCCGAGTCTGCACTGGATTCGTGAACCGGAACTTGCGGTCCCGACCCGGTTGTGCTGCTTTTTTTAAACCCCATGTTTTAATTCAGGATATTTGATGTTAGCTGCCATTTTTTGTTCGTTTTGTTTTAGAATTTATTTCTCATTGAAATCGAAAGGAATTAAAATAGTACCTACCCTTAAAAAAAATCTCAAATTTTCCCTACTCAATCTTAGATTATGAGCTTGAAAATTCAGATGACTAAGGATTAGAAAACCTGTTTGTTTTCAAGAGAATGTAGTCAGTGACAGGCTTTTTTCCATTTGCTAGTTTTACACATTTCATTTCTGCTCTCCACACAAACTCTGGTTTATGTTAAACTTGACCCTAGGTTTTCCCAAACATGCAAACAACAAGAAAAAAATGACTAGTACTCAGGGTGATTGTTATTGGTGAAGTTTCTCTCTCAATCAGTGCAGCCACTGCGCTCTTGTATGTAGGCAGATTTACTTCTGAGCACCTCTAAGCAAAGGAATCCTTGCCTGCCTGAGAGGTATACTCTTTGCCTAGTGATTTTCAGTTTATGTGGCAATTTGAGCAAAAACAGAAGGGCCTAGAGCCCTACCACAGCTGAGTGTTAACACAGGGTTCTTTTAGGTAGAGGACACTCAGTAGCCATCCCTAGTGCCAAATGTCATTCTCCTTCCCCTTCCCCGTTAGCATACTCTGTTGCTTAGTGAGCCAAGGGACAAACTCCACATTTCCGAGTGCTTAGAAGCACAGTAAACTTGCTTGACATACTCTCAATCCTTGATCTCCTATGGGGCTTCTTCAATGAGATGTTGAGTTATCCCTACCAAGGATCATAAGTAGTGGTAATCAGTGGGTACCAATGCTTGACTGTTGTAATTATGATGTCTTTAATTGTGAAACAGTGAGGCTGTTTAACTTCATATGGTCATTTCCTGTATGTAACTAGACCAGTGCTAATAGAATTTACTGTGGTTATGGAAACATTCTGTACTCTGCATTGTCCAACACAGTAGCCACAAGCCACATGTGGCTCTTGAGCACCTGAAATGTGGCTAATGCAGTTGAGGTACTGTTCTCTTAATTGTATTTAACAAATTTAAATAGCACATTGGATGGCGCAGTTTTGCATCAAGTTGATAACTGCCACATTGTTATCACTCAAATCACTTCCTCCGTTTGTTAGTTACTGGTATCTTTCAACTGTCTCATTTTCAAGATAGACATTCTTTCTGGTCATTTATCAGGAACTTCTCTTTGTAAAGTATGTTAAATAAATACATACTGGTATTGTTTCCTGAAACAGAGGAATTACCAAATTTAAACATGTCACCATGTCACTGCACTTTTCTATAAAGTAAAAATATTTTCATGTTGTAAAATCAGGGCAGGTTCTGGGAGGCACTGGCAGCACAGTTTTCGCCCTTGTCAAAGTAGATGAAAGTTGATCCCCAGTCATTCAGCTTAACTCCTTATCTCTACCAGATTTCTATTATCTCTTTTTAAAAGGTGCAGAACGTGTAATTACCTTGAAAATGGAAATTCCTGGATCAATGCCACCTCTCATTCAGGAAATGCTGGAGAATTCTGAAGGACATGAACCCTTGACCCCAAGTTCAAGTGGGAACACAGCGGAGCACAGTCCCAGCATCTCACCCAGCTCAGTGGAAAACAGCGGTGTCAGTCAGTCCCCACTGGTGCAATAAGACACTTCCCAGCCACTTCCAACATTCCCCAGTACCTTCAGTTCCGGGATTTCAAACGCAAGAGAAAAACATTTTTACTGCTGCTTAGTTTTTGGACTGAAAATATATTAAAACTCAAGAAGGACCAAGAAGTTTTCGTATGTATCAATATATACTATACTCCTCATCTGTCTAACTTACCTAGAAATACAAACTTTTTAAATTCTCAAAGTCAGCCATTTCATGCAACCAGAAACTAGTTAAAAGCTTCTATTTTCCTCTTTGAACACTCAAGATTGCATGGCAAAGACCCAGTCAGAATAATTTACCCCTGGTTAAGTTTCTAAAGACTTTGTACATACAGAAATATGGCTCTGTTCTTTCTATACTGGATGTTTGGTGCTTTCCTTTTGTCTTGCACACTCAAAATAGCCAAGACACCGAGGTTATGACACAGACTACTGTACATGTCCAGCTACGAAATAACTGTCTTGCCTTCACAGAATAACCGAGACATCAAGGTAAGGAAATGGGACTATTGTACAGAATGACAAGATAAGGCTAAACGTATTCTAATTTAGTTAGTATGGAAGCTTGTCCTTGCTCTTTCCGATGCTCTCAAACTGCATCTTTTATTTCATGTCGCCCAGTAAAAGTATACAAATTCACTGTACTAGCAGAAGAGAATTCTGTATCAGTGTAACTGCCAGTTCAGTTAATCAAATGTCATTGTTCAATTGTTAATGTCACTTTAAATTAAAAGTGGTTTATTACTTGTTTAATGACATAACTACACGATTTTTTAAAAAGATACATTTTTACAGTAATGATAGCCTCCAAGGCAGAAACACTTTTCAGTGTTAAATTTTTGTTTACCTATTCACAAGCCATTAGGGAAATTTCTTGGTATAATTAACAGGCTGGTCTACCACCTGTACCATGTGACTCGTGTCCTTCCTGACTCATGCCTGATATTGGGGTGTTTTCCAGCCTTCTTGATGCCCAGGGGCTAACACTAACCCTCAGTGGCATGGGCAGAGGATATGCATCCTTCGACCTTGTTCAATCACTATGAAGCAGAGTGAAAGCTGTGGTAGAGTGGTTAACAGATACAAGTGTCAGTTTCTTAGTTCTCATTTAAGCACTAGTGGATTTTTTTTTGATATATTAGCAAGTCTGTGATGTACTTTCACTGGCTCTGTTTGTACATTGAGATTGTTTAACAATGCTTTCTATGTTCATATACTGTTTACCTTTTTCCATGGAGTCTCCTGGCAAAGAATAAAATATATTTATTTTAAAGGTGTGTGGGAGCTTTCACTACACTTTCATTTGCAGTAAAGAGACAGAGAAAACAGTTCCATTTTTAATGTTTAAAGTTCATTTCAAAAAGCAGGTCTGTAGTCTGCAATCATGACAATTAAAATCTGTGCTAATGCACGGCAGTCTATAACAATACTACAAGCCAATCAGACAGTACATGACATTTCAATGAGTAAAAAAGGGCATAAAACTGTATGTGTAAGAACAAAATGTTAAAAGGCCTACCACATTAATAAAAAACCATCAATTACATTATCACATTAAAATAAGTCAGATGTACAAAAGTCTGAGACAGAAAAGACAAAAAGACAACACAAGTTATCTGTTGAAAATGTTTCTGTGCTCTTTGGGCACTTAATTAAACATTGCAAAATCGACATCTTCTTCATCATCAGACTCTGCAAAATATTTTACTTCTTTCCTAGCTCGACCGGTCCGTGGCAGAGAAGGTGGTTCAGAAGTGAAGTCTGATGGGAAGATGTCCACATCTGAATCCTGATCAAAAGATGTTTTCTTCGGTTTCTAGAACATTTTTTAAACAATAGATTTAAAACCCCAAAGTTAAGAAAAGGAAAAAACACTAGTGTTAAAAAGAATTCTCATTTCTTATACTTCATTGATATTTGGGAATTATAAATAATGATGCTTTTAAAATTAGAACTATAATGCTAACTTAAGGGTAAGACCAATTACTTAATCATTTTTATGAAAGGAAAAAGGATTAAGTATAATAATTTGCCACCTTAGTGACCTTGTAATACTTCTTTCTTTCAGAATTTATATATCACTCAGCAAACATGCAGATTAGTAAAAATTCACATCGTCTAATTTGTAAGTACCCACAAGTTCATGAGAGGAAAACAAGTCTTAGGCACAGTATGGACTGCACACTGTGTTTGTAACATTGCAGAGAAGAGTCACCGAGATGGACCAGAGGTGTAGGGGAAGGATGGACAGAGGAGGTCAGTGTGAAAAGCAGCACAAGACTAAAACCGCCTGTGCTTGTATTTTTTAAAGTTTTAATGGACTAGACAAAGAAAAAAGGGAGGGACATTTGATATTTTTCATTTACCTAAAAGATACTATACTTCTGGAAAAGTGTCAGACTAATTAGGAAAATCAGCCACAAATAAATTCAAGTTAAAAACAATTGCCCTGATCAAATAAAGAAATATCCTTTATTTGATCTGAAAAAAATATTTCAGACAGGTAGTATATAATTTCTACTGTTCATTAGATGGAATACTGTTAAGTAGGCGAATTTATACCATCCTTTTGTCCAAGAAATAGTCCTGATTATACAGATCTAGATTTGGATACTTCTTTAAAATTAGGATCTTTATCCTTATGGGGCGTGTATATGGTTAATGCTATTACAAGACATTATATTGGGTTGGCCAAAATGTCCACTTAGGTTCCCCCCTGCCGCCATAAAATAGAAGACACATTTTTAATTTTTACCAATAACTTTATTGATTTGGATATTTTGAGGATGTTGGTTATCTCTTGCTATTGGCTTCTAGTGGGTAGAGGCCAGGGCTATTGCTTAACACCTTCCAATGCATAAGACAGCTCCGTAGCAAAAAGTACTTGACCAAAATGTCAATAGTACCAAGAAAGTTCCCAAACCCCCTTGACACATTTGATCAGCCTCAGCACCTTCTCCACACACTATTCAAATCTTTTTACCTTTCTTAAAATACAGCATAATATGCTGAAAATGTTGCTTATTTTCTTCAATATTAATTTTGACAAGTTTTTTTTAAATGCACACTGATATGACAGCTGTCACAATACAATTTAATAAAATTGTTTTGAATGAAGTTAAAGACAACAAAGCACTACTAGAGACATCCTATGGGGGGGAAATGAATGAACTTTTTGGCCAATCCAAGAGTAATAAGCAAATAAACCAGTTACAGATCATCTTAAACAAAGCTGTGCATCACAAAGACGCTCCTGCTTACCTTGCTTGGTGGTTTGGACGTTTTCCTGCCCGGGTTATAGTCGCCTTCATTTTCGGAGCCAGATGCTTTCCTTTTCCTTGCCCCTCGACCTTTACCTTAAAATGATACAAAAGAGTTTTTTTTTCTCCCCAAGGTTAAGTGCAATATAAAAAAATGAAAACATTACTTCTTCGGCATGCCCTGATCTCTTAGATGTAGAAACAATTTGGCAGTGCCATGTCAGTTCTGGAGTTGATGTGACTAGAGCATGTTTCACAAATGTAAACTAATGGGAGGGTCCTCGTGACAAATTTTAATGACCAAACCCCTACTGACCGCATAAAAGAAAATATTTGCATTTTGCACATATTGCCCTTGGACCTGAAAAAATCCCTTAGAAGAGTGCTTTTTAAATGTTATGTAATGAAAACAAACTTAGTTTCTAATTTGTCACAGACCAATCATTTTAAAAATATAAATACTAGAAAAGTAATATATACATTCTTAACACAAATTATAAAGGTTTAAATCCTTACTCTAAATTTTACTTCTCTCATCACACACTAGTAACAACCAACCGCAGACCCCACTGGAAGTAGCAGTATCTTAGAATAAAGCCCCCAGTGTTAAAGAGGAAATAACTGTCAAACCTGTATTCCTTCTCAGACCTAGAATTACCATATGTAGCCTATTTTTCATCTACCTGACTTATTCTCATCACTGGAGGGGGAAGGGGAAAAGGTAATATTTAAATGATCTCCATTACACAGTGATTCCAGTGAGTGAAAGGAAATGGAACTAAATTGCAATTCTAAATTTTGAAAAATTCCTTAAAAGCTATGACCAACTAGATTGTACTAGTAAGAAAAGACATCCCAGATGACCTTGGGATATCATATTTGGTCAAATACATCAACAAAATGGCACTTGTGTATTTACAGAGGTTTCAAACCATGCCCACCAGAAGCACTGACCTCCCCAATCACTAGGACTCTCTCAGCCCTGCTATTCTCCCTTGTTTCCCAGTGGGTCCGTATCTCCTTATCCTAATCTCCACTTTAAGAAATGAAATAAACACAATGACAATATCTGTCAGCTGAATAAAAGGCTGAACAGCTACCCTTCGAGAAAGGCATGTCTTACATATTCTTTAAAGTGTCTGTAAGTACCTTCTAGACTCTGAAGGCAAGGAGGGGACACCAAAGGGAAGAATAAGTGCTGGTGCCCCCGGGGGGCCCTGAGCACAGCCATTACATTTCCAAGGTCAGCTACACCTCTGGTTGAGGATCCTCGAGCCCCAGCCTGCTCCAGTGGGTGCCACATTCTCACCCACCTCCTCAATAAGTACTTCCAGTGAGTGCCTCCCCCACCCCACCACCCCGCTCCCCACCCAGCGTGGAGGTCCTAGAACCACTCCTATTTATGCAAATTGCTTACTTATCTCCTTCTCAATTTCTTGATTTATAAAACAAAGTGACTAGGTTAAATTGCTATACTTCCCTTTGGATTAATTCAGTACTGATTCTTAGATACATGGTTTACTGAGGAGTAAAGTAATTTAAAATAGAATAGGTACCCAGTCTCTCTAAATTCAATGAGTAAGAGGCTAAGTATTTCCCACATGGCATGTTTGGGGTTATACAAAGATAATCCTCACCTTTTGGTGTTGTAGTCTTCTTTGGAATGCCAAATTCTGAATCCGAGTCAGAGTTGATAGTCTCTACTTTCTTCTGTTTGGGGGTTCTCTTGGGCTTAGGGGTTGTATCTGAAGATGGTTTTCCTATTAAGCAAATTTCCATTGCTTAGATCAATGTAATATACTTACCAACAAACCAAGCTGAAGTGAATCCTAATGGAATTCCCTACAGCTGATATGAAACTGAGTAGCGTTAAGTAATAACATACTTTCTCTCTAACTAGTGCCAATGTAAAGGCAAACAATTTCTCACAGATGATAAAATGCTTTTTATTTAATTATGCATAATTTGCCTATTGACAATTCAAGTGAGATATTTTGAATAAGGGACATTAAAATGAATTAACCAGTGACTTAAAAAGTGTAAAAATTTAGTATAGTCAAGACAAAAAACATATATGACATATTAATTATAACCCAAATACAACCACACATTAAGTTCTAACTTTTAAAATATTTTAGAGAAATAACACCATTTTTATGGGTCCCTCAAATACAAAGAATAGAATTCAATTTGCTTTCATTAAGCTGATACTCAGATGACACTTGTATGTAGAAAGAAGTATGAAAATTCTAGAAAGAGCAATAGACCCAAAGACCTTTGTTTTGATGAATTTGGTTTTAAAAATAGGTATTGTATTTCAGCTTCCTTTGCAGTCTATGTTAAAACTGATTATCACTAATCATTTGTGTGATTAGTAAAACCTAACTTAAAAATTAGTGAATTAACCACAGGTTTTTCTATTTAAAAAAAAAAAGACCCACACTAAGTCTATGGGAATATACTCCCAGTCCCTTAAGCCAGAACTAAGGCCCCTCATTAGAGCAACAGGAGGAGCCCACGGCTCTTATGGCTGTGGCAGCCACAGATACTGTGGCTTCTCCCCAAGTCCTCATGCTGAAATCCACCACAGGGGCCTCAGCAATGCAGCTCCTAGCAGAAGTATGGGCTTGGCATAGCAGGGTGTTCTAGGGACCACTTTTTCCTTTGGAAGAGTTCCAAGCTTGCAGTGTTAGGTGGCGCTTTCAGCTCTGCTGGGCAAACATTAGGTCAGATATCCGAGTACTGTGAGCACTCCTTTTGCTGTAAACTTATTAGAGCTACAGAATTTAATTTGTATAATAATTTATGTAATTTGGAGTTAACATACATGATCCCTCAGAAGGACATGATGCATCCTCTCCTTGAAATGGTGTTTTGTGGGAACTGTATTTCTGGAGGAAGGGTGAGGGGCTTGCTGGGGTCCCTGGAATGACGCCACACAGGTGTCACCCAGTCAACTGACACAAGGCTAGTTCAGCAACTGGTGATAACAACCAAATAGGACAGTGGGACAGCTATCCTTTCTTTTTCATCCTTACCCAAGGATATATTGGTTTTAGAGAGAGAGGAAAGGAGACAGGGAGAGAGAGAAACATTGATTCTGTATGTGCCCAAACTGAGGATCAAACCCACAACCTAGGTATGTGCCCTCACTGGGGACTGAAACTCACAACCTGGATCAAACCTGAAACCTTTTGGTGTATGGGACGACACTCCAGCCAACTGAGCTACCCAGCCAGGGCTATACTCCTTTTAGTTAGTGCTAAACCGACTCTTTAAGTTAAATAGGAGTGAATAGCTTGATGAAGGAAATGCTGAAAGAACTAATAAGGCTGTCAAGTAATCGGGGTTGTTATAAGATGCTAATATGAAGATAAAAAAAAAAGATGCTGAAAGGGAAATTATAGGGCCTGTCTTGATTTGAGTTCCCCAGAAGTAGACCCAATCTTATGTTACAACAAAGACTCAAGAATTTATTTGGGAGATAAAAGAAATACAAAAACGAGATGAAGAGAGGGCAGCCAGTAATGGGTAAGTTATATCAAGCCTTCCATCAATGCAGGAGCTTAATCCCATGAGGAGTCTCTTGGAGCCAATATGAAAAGCATATCCCAGAGGGGCAAGAGCTCTAAAATATTTGCAGACCAGCTTCCCTCCATCACTGGTAGAAGGTGACTGGGGAGTAGAAAAATGTTAATATTCCAGCATAGCAACAAAGAGAAAGTTCCGGGGCAAAGAGACATAGACATTGGCCCATGTACGCTGAAGTGGTAAAGGCAAGAGGATGCAGGCAGGGCACCCAATGTGTTGGCTAGAGAGGCTCCTGGAGCCAACCACTTTCTCACCACGCTCTTAGAGCATTCAGAGTAAGTGGGGACTTTTATTGTTGTGTGTCTCCAATGGTATTGTCTATTGTGCATTTTTAAGATCCTAAAGGGACAGTCCAGACTATTTGCTTCCTTGCTGTGTAAGCAGCAATGATCTTTGGAACACAAAGCACTATTACTTACCTCCTCCAAATACACCAAGTTATGTATATACCTCCGTACTAGTAACAGATCCATGAAGCAACTGAGTGTTTTATAGATAATCCGAAGCTATGGAAAAGAAATATGCTATCTACATGACTCAGAAAGAAAAAGAGGCCCTGGCTGGTGTGCTCAGTGGACTGAGCACTGGCCTGCAGAAGAAAAGGTTGCCAGTTCAATTCCCAGTCAGGGCACATGCCTGGGTTGTGGGCCAGATCCCCAGTTGGGGCCATGCAAGAGGCAGTCAGTCAATGTTCCTCTCATACATCAATGCTTTCTCTCCCCCCTTTCCCCTGTCTAAATAAATAAACAAATAAACAAATAAATAAAATCTTTCTCAAAAATGGAAAAAGAAGACCCCCAAAAGAACTGACCAATCATTCCACATAAGTTAAGGCATGACCTACATGGGTAACACAATCAGGCTTGGTAGCCTGATTTATTCAAATAAAAAATTTGAATCTACTTTGCAATCTAACAACTACAAGACAGCTTTACTATCTTTAGTATCAATGCATGGATTATTTTATAATTACAGCTTTAAAATGAGGTCTTAAAATCATTTTAATAATCATCTCACATGGTTAGAAAACAAGAGAGATTCTCTTTATACACATTTATACTTTATAACTATTTTCTAGTGAAGTGCTAGTGCAACTGGTTTCAAACTATATGAATTTCCTTGAATGTTAACTATCACTACATGGTTTATACAATGCTTATAAAAATCAAATATAAGTACATACCCTTTTTAGCAGCTACTGTTTTACTTGGAACTTTATCTGTTTGTTTCAGACCAAATGATGGTGAAAAAACAGAAGCAGAATCTTCTTCATTACTGTCAAATTTAGCTGAATCTAAAAATTACAAAGCTTTTTTTCAGTAAAGAGACTCTGTAAGGACCACTTAATAATTAAACTTTGATTCTTTTTACTGATGACTTCTCTTTAGCTAGATAATTGATCTTACAAGTTTCTATTTTGTGATCTTATAATCCACAATATACAAACAGCTGAAAATAAAAAATATAACAATGTTATATTTCAAAAAAAGTCTGTTATAAAACAGTATAGAAATGCATAGAATAATGAATTTTTAATAGTTCTAAGTGCTGATCATTTATAAGTTAACTGACCAATTCAAAAATAAAGACTGATTTTAAAGAGATATGAAAAAGTTCTCAATGTGATTATTTTAGTATCAGTATTCATCATTTTAAATCAATGTTAAATCACTGAAGATTTATTTAAAAGGCATGTAAGCTTACTTTAACATTCAAATTAATTAAACTAATCAATTCCTCCTTCCATCCCTCCCTCTCTGACACCAAAATAGGGACTCTTACTCTTAAAATAGCTATATAACTGTTTTGACATGCTGTCAATATGCATATCTATCTATATAGAGAGAATGTACCAGATCCATGTATATCTACCTATATGTGTGTGTATGTTAAAAAATTCAAGAGTCAATTCAATCCAACCAGATCGTTTTGACCTTAAAAATTCCACACACAGAAATATAGAGAATAAAAATATATACCCTGATTACATTAGCTTCTCTGAAGGCTTTGGTCTGTCAGCCACTAGAATTTAGTAGAACAAATCTGCATATTGCTACCCTTGTAACTTAAAAAAAAAGTCATACATATATTCACATTGCCATGAAAATCAGATTTCAATCTTCCAAAATTTCTTTCTAAATTTCTTCAGTCATAAAACACTACCCTACACCCACACTCCCTACACACATACAGGTCAGTCAGCATCTGCCTGTCCACCTAACTGCTTCCATAATGCCTATTTTGACCAAGCAGTTGGGAATCACCTCAGGAAAAGGAAATAAACTTTATTACATTGAGGAAAATATAAAAAGAAGGTAAAGTATCTACTCATAAAAACATCCTGTAGTTAACTCATAGCAATAATATAAATAACCAATCAAAAGACTCAATGAGCATACCATCTTCTGACTTCTGAGAGTATGAAGGAAATGAGAAGAGATTCCCAAAATCCTGACTCTTTTTGTCATGTGAAGATTTTCTATTAGAAAGAAAAATTAAACACCACAATATAATTTAAACATCAGTTTCAACTTGATAAATTATATATAATATGTACTGCAGGATTATAATCACAGAAATCTTGTTCTTTCATTTGTTTCTGTTACGGTAGCCAAAAGTTTTGCCTCTCTGATATGCACAGATGTGTGCACATACACACAGATGCCAGACAGACCAATGACTTAATGGAAGAGAATGGGAACTGAGTGAAGGTTCAGCTATTCAAAATACCACTAAATTAAGTCTTATGGTTGATAGAACTATTCCAGAATTAAACATTAGTAAATTATTGGCAAAAATCCAAGGAAAAAGTCAGAACCTCCGTTAGAGTAGGCAATAATCTTATTTTTGATCCTAGACTGCATGTGGCAAAATACTTTATAATAGGTGGGAAAATATTTTCTTAAAAATCTTAAATAGTTCACACACTTCACATCCTACATGTTAGTGTCCACACTCATCAGAGGCAAGAAAAGCCAAGCAAAGCCAAAGCTAAGATAGAAAACTAAATTTCCCATTTCTAAAGAGTTATTAATTTTTCTCTGAACTAAGGGTTGTCAATCTATGTACCACAGGCCTCCTGCCTATTTTTGTACATCAAGTTTTACTGGAACACAACTACCTTAGTTGTTTTACAATTGTTTATGGCTTTCTTATGGCCTGTAAAACCTAACGTATTTATTATCGAGCCATTTATGGAAAAAATTTTGCCAACTCTGTTCTAAAGTATAGCAATAGTTATGTAAACACCTGCAACATTAACCAAATTTATTGCTTCATATGGAGGACTTTACCTAGAATAACAATTTCTTAAAGAGAGACTCATCAACTAACTGCATCATATAACTGAATAGCAGTTACTTCATTACTTACTCTGGAGTAGCTTTTGATTTGCCTGGTGAAAATGTATATTCATCTTTATCTAGGCCATCTGAAGGAACATATTCATCATCCCCATCATTTGTTATGGGAGATGCTTTGACTTTCAGTTCCTCTAAATCATTATTGTCATCATCATCATCATCAGCATCATCATCCTCTTCTTCTGAGAAATCAAATGTGTATTTAGGCCTCTCGGCTAGGAGAAAGGTGGAAGAATAAAGTGGATGTTAAAATAAAATCCAGCTTTATCCACATGGAATATTATGAGGAATAATGCATTTGAAAAATATTCCAGCTACCTCTGGAAACATTCAAGAGAAAAAAAAGACAAGCATTTAGAGAATGAAAGCCAACAACTTTAGCCTCAGTTATTTTGATGGTGTTAACACCTATCTTGTACTTCCCAGGAGGCTATGGGGTAATGCTGCATATGTTAGGAAAGTATAAACTGATAAGATTATTAGCATGTTGCCTGTCACATGTAAATACTACTCAGGAAAGTAGTCTTATTGCCACTGTAAAAGTGACTACAAATACAAGATTTCCCATATCTTCAATTACAAAAGACAAATTTTACAGGTCTTTAAAAAGTGCTAATCTTTCTCTTAACCTTTTGCATAAAAACTATCTTCTTCTATTCATAGTAGTTTTACTACAAAATAACAGAGTGATTTTTCAGATGAATGAGAAAAATAGCGGTAAGTCCTCAATATATTAGCAAGACAGTAATTTAATATAATGTATAAAAAAAGGTACCAACCCATGGGAAGGCACACTGGTATAATACAAATAAGTTTTACTATAATTTCTAGAGTGTACAATAAAATAAAATTTTAAAATCATTTGGATGCTGTGTAAGTTTTTACTTCATTCCAGATACATGGAACAGTTTTGAAGCATTTAATTTTTATGTAAACTAAGTTACATATGTTAAAGATTTGCATATATTGTACTACCTGTTCACATTATAAAAAGAAATTCAATCACTCTGTGATTAGAGAGCCAAAGAACTTAAGGCCTGACATATAATTTGAAAAGTATCCCCCAGAGGTAAAACAAACATAATGACATGTCATTCATAGTAAGTAAATCAGGACTTAACATTGAGAAGTCTATAAAATAGGATACTCAACAGTTTTTAATTACTTGAAGACTTCAAGTTAATGAAAATTCAGACAGGATCAAATCACATGCTTAACAGCAATATACAATAACAAAATGGGACTGTGCAGCCTAACTCTATGACTGTAGTTATCTAAATAATGCTATTTGCATGGAATCACATTTCTAAAGTAGGGGAAATTTCAGATATGTGGGGTAGAAAACTAAACAAAAGGCTATGAAGTACTTCTATTGACCTGTCACTCTTGGTATACTACCAAAATACATTTTTTGACCCAAATCTTCATACTGTGGAGGAAATATAAACCAACCTTTGTAATAAACATCAATAAGAAAATGATTTGACTTTGAGTGGTGAGCACACAATGCAATATACAGATCATGCATCATAGATATGTGCTCTTGAAACCTATATAATCTTATTAATCAATGTCACCCCAATAAATTTAACAAAAATTTTTTAAAAACATGATTCATTTTAGGGAAATTTGTTTATGGCCAACTTTGTCAGAAAAGATCATTCTGTAAAGCAATTTTTGTCTTTGTGAACTGTAACTTCTGGTTTAGTACTTAAGTAATATTGGTAATACTACTAATACTAACTTATGTAAGTAATACTAACTTAATCAAACTATAATATAAAATAAATATAAAATGTATCACAATACCAGCCGCCCTCCTAAGTAAAGAATCTCTTGGAATAACCACAGGCTCTGTCTCTTCTAAGTCACTTTCTGACTTGGATTCATCATCTGACCAAGGATTCCGTTTCTTCATTTTCTTTGCACCGGGTTTGCCAGATGATGTAGGTGTTTTTCTTTTTCTCACCCTGGTACCTAAAACCAAAAGAACAACAATGAAATATGTATAATACTTGTACAAATGCCATTAGCAAAAATAAAACTGTTATAAAGTTCATTATACAATAACACATGTTCATGAACACTGGAGACATTAAACTATTAGAAAAAAAACAGTCAAAAGAATCTAGTAACACCTTGAATATACAGATTTTCACATAAAAAAACTTTCAAATAAATCCTCACCAGGCTCCTTTTTCTCTCTTTTGGGCTTGGGACCTTTATTGACAGGAACCGTCTGGATCAGTGCTTCCTCTCCTGTACCTTCTACAGGTGTCCCACTGAATTCCTCATCAAATTCCACCTTTACTGCTGTGGTATCAAGATCACCCTACACATTGAAAAGAAAATCAAGCCATGAATAATAATAAAAGTTAAATTAACACCATGTATTTTAGAGCTGCCTTTTCAGCTGATAGATTGCTTCTTCATGTTACATGAGTAAAAAATGATAAAATGTTGCAGGAATAAAGGACACATGGACAAAAACAAGGGCAATGGAAACGGGTGGGAGGTGGGAAGGGCTGGGGGGTGGGATGGGATGGGGTAAAAGGCAGAAAACTGCACTTGAACAACAATTAAAATAAAATAATCATAATAAAATGTACTTCTATTGAGGTCTTAACAGATGACTTTGATCAGACCATATTTTATTTTATTTTATTTATTTGTAGTGAATGGTATTGCTTACTACTGTAATCTGGTACACACCATAAGATGACAGTTACTTAAATGCAACCATAAAAATAAGAAGGCCACTTCTGATCATCAGTAGGACTTTCAGACCAATAGCTAAGTACACCAAACGGTACCTGCAAACTAAGTTGGTATAGCTCTGGTCTCTATATGTTAGAAAAAAATCTTCAGATTATTAACTGAAAATAAGCAACACAAGTCATACACTGTAGGCATTACAAATCAAAGCTGAGAGAGAGAACAAGTCATTACTATACAAATAACAAATATAGAGGGAGGTCTAACAGTGACCCATGGGGAGAACTGAGCAACTCTGCCTAGAGCAGGGTCAGGGAAGACTCCATGAAGGGACCTTTCTGACTGAGTCTTAAAGTAATCACATTTGCCGGGTGAGGAGAAGGACAAAAGAATGAGCATCAAAGGCAAAAGACACAGTGGCATGAATCACCACATTGCTTAGCGAAGCTCAGATAGTCTGCTAGGATTCCAGGCAACGTGAGAGGAAAGGTTAGTCATACAGAAACACAGGGAGGCACGCAGGAGCAAAATCAGTGTATACAGAAATCTGTAATCAGTGGGGAATCACTAAAAATTTTTTTTCACTAAAAGTTTTTAAGCATTTGTATAATAGGCAGACTTTTTGGAAATACTCCCCTGGTAGTAAGAGACAAGGCTGACAGGAATAAAGTGAAGAAAGGCAGAAGTCATGATTAGATGACTGCTTTAAATTATCTCAGAGAAAACAGAATCTCCTAAGATAGTGTCAATGGGAACCGAAATAAGGAGGTGGATTTTGGAATTGCTTCATAGGCAGCTAACATGATTTAGGTACTGATTATATTGGAAAATTCCCAGATTTTAGCCAATGTTAGTGATGGGTCTTAGTGCCATTAACTGAGATAAGGCACAGAGGTGGAAGGAGTGACTTTTAAATTAGGCTGATGAGTCCAATTTCAGAAATGCTGAGTTTGAGAGGATCTGGGCATTCAAATAGCTAGACTAGCCTGGTACCACTTCCAGTGAAGGCCTATCAGACTAAAATGTTAGTGTCAGTGGTTTAATAGAGGGAGAAAAACTAAATGACCAAAGTTTATGTGCCTTCTTCAATAATATCTTTGTGGTAGTCATCTTACTTTTTGTAACGTGAAGCATGTGTTTCAGAGAACAGGGATATTTGTCTGGTCCAATGACCTTGGTGATAACAGTCATAACTGAGAGCTGCTTGTGGTAAGCTTAATTCAACACTGTAAACATTTTTGTTACAGATTTTTGTTCTTGTGCTATTTTCAGTTCTTGAATCTATGTAGTAGTTGTGATACAAATATCCCAATAGCTATTTTTGATGTCATATTCTGGCCTTTCCCCCCATTAACACTGTTACCAATATATTTTTTTGTATTTTAATTTTGTATTCAAAATTAAAAAAAAAGATTCTTTTCCTTTCCACCAAACTATGCCTCCAGAGCTTTTACCTGTTGGTGGGAAGTGGTAGGACCCCTACTGCCAGGGTTCGGTAACAGCCTGGCACTACTGAAACCCTTAGAGACATAGATTTAAGAGTCACTGTGTGAGTGGAAAAAGCTCTGGGCATAGATGACATTACTCAAGGGAACTATTGACTATGTAAGGTGTAGAGAACAGTGCTGAAAACAGAACCGGACAAACACCAACTATGGAGGAGAGAAAACACTTCCCTAAGCAGAAAGCGAGTGCATGTTTAAGTGCAACCGTGTGGTGGGGAGCCAGGTAAGATGGAAGTAGTAAGGCCCCGGTTTATCAGGACAGGAGAAGAGAATGATCTCTCTGATATCACAATGCTCCCATAACTCCGACCATTAGCTCTGTACAGAGAACTCTCCAATCTCTCACTCCAGCTCTTTGGGCTCATTTCCCAAGCTCTAATTAGACCGTCAGACATATCTACCTATATATCCCTTGTGTTCTAAAATCAACATGCCCAGAAAAATTAGTCTTTCTCAGAACATGTTTCCTGTTTCCTCATCTCTGAACAGCATTTTCAATGTTTCCTCCTCCTGATGAGCTAACTCTTGCTTATCTGCTGGAGGGCAGTTGAGTCTCATACTTTTAAATCCTCAATAGCATGATCAATGTCAGTGACATAGGATGTGCTTGATGATTTTTTAACTAACAGTAAAAACAAACAGTAAAACATGACAGCTTATTTTAACAGCCTAACAGACCCTTTCTGCTGCAAAACTTTCCTGATTGGTCATACACAGTACTTTAAAGTTTGTACTTTAAAGTTGATAAATATTTTTTTTTGTTGTTCCATGATTTTAATTTAAAATGCTACTGAGTAGAGTATTTCTGTCTCTCATTTTAAAAATGGAACCAAGAAGGTAGCTCTCCATGTGGGTCCTTGGCTAACATCTTCCTTCTATGGATCAATTGTTCTCATAGCACAAATGATTTCCTATCACAAATGACTGTATTAGAAACAAAATGTAGCGTTATTTAAGTACATAGTAAAATTAAAATACATATATACATCATTTTGAAGGTGGAGTGTGCCAGTGAGCTAAAGCAAGAAATATATCATACCTTTTTCTTCTTCAGCAACTTTTTGCTGGCATCTGCCTTCATGGCAGTGATTTCGGGAACTATTCTCCTCCCATAAGGTGAGGGCATTGTCTCTTCCAACTGAAGTTTCTTCACCTTGGGTTTGCCAACTTTACCCTTTACTGCTTTTCCAGCCATTCCGGCCATCATATCTTCTCGTTCTTGCGCTTCTACTTTCTGAAATATAAGTATACAAGGGAGGTGGGGGGAGAACAGGTACACAAACAACTTATTAGAAAAGACAATCCCTATTGTGTAAGAAATTAAAACTAACTGCATTCACTTAGTAAGGAATAAAGCTTTCCTTTCAAGTAATCTAAAATAATTGGACAAATAATAGCTCTAAGTAGAAGACTTGCACTGTAGGCCCAATGCTGTCTAACTGGCTTCTCATTTGTAATACAGGAGCAAAGTAATTGAACGACTTAAATGGCCCCTTCCTATTCTAGAGTCCTATGCTGCATTATGGAATCAAGATTTCTCATGATGTGGTATCATCAGAATCCTAATAAATCATACAAAAAGGCAGTTCTGTTAAGTATGAAGCTATTTTTTACTACTGCTTTAGCCATAACAAAAAACTTGAAGAAAATTGTTCACAAACGAAGTCAGAAAGTATGAAAATTAAAAGGCGAATATAGTTAGATTGAACTAAGCAGGTTCTATGTAATAATATTTAAATGAGGAACTAATTATAATTGATGTTTAAAATTCTTTTATAAAATTATTCCTTCAAATAATTAGCAAGCTTTGAAAGGTATTAAACATGCCATCTTAATCTCCTGAAAAGTCTTTAAAGAAATCCTTATAGCATGATAGCTTAACAGAAATAACATAAGCTTTGAAATCAGACAGATCTGGACTTCAATCTTAGCACTACCATTTATTAGTTATAAATCCTCGTGAAACAACATTTATAATTCATAAAAAGCCTACTATGCCCTAGGTATTAAAAATCATGTGATCATCATTCATGGATGAAGAAACTGGATAAGTAATTGCTCTTAAGCATAATGATATAATTTCTCTCTAAGCCAGTTACTTAACCTCTCTAAGCTTCAGGACTTTCATCTATATAACAGGCTAATATTAAATAACCTCTCTCATTTTCGGGGAGGGTGGGAGTCACTCTCAGGATGCAGTGCCAACATACAATAAAGATTCAGTTAGCCCTGGCTGGTGTAGCTCAGTGGATTGAGCTCGGACTGCGAACCAAAGTGTCCCAGGTTCGATTCCCAGCCAGGGTACATGCCTGGGTTGCAGGCCATAACCCCCAGCAACCGCACATTGATGTTTCTCTCTATCTCCCTCCCTTCTCTCTCTAAAAATAAATAAATAAAATCTTTAAAAAAAATTCAGTTAATTGTATCATTAGACTTTAAATGGCATAATTTAACATGAAATTTAAATCTAAATCTGTCTAATGTAAAAAATATACATATCTAGAAAAAAATAAGTTGTTTGAATCTACTTTACTAATTATCAAATAATAAAATAAGGTGGCAAATTAAAAGTGAAACAGTAGATTATTCACTGGTATTGTTTTCAGTGGTACCTTTTCAATAATAAGGAAATTTATTGACATAAACACAAAAGTTTTCTATCTCATGTTAATGGTCAGTGATCAAATTTAAAGAAATATTAGAATATCATTAATATTAATCAGAAACAATACTTTCCCTTTGAATATGTGATTATTTCATATTTAATGAATATTAAGTTTTAAATGTATAAGTCAGCAGAATAAAAAGGTCTCAAATTTTAAAAATCTACTTAATTTTCAATAAAAGCAAAGCATAAATCAAGGTCTATTTATATTTGTGACAGTTGAAAGATCATTAAGAAAACCCACTAAAATATGCCAGAAGTCAGTCTATGGCCATACCATGCTGAACACATCCAATCTCATCTAAAATATGCCAGAAATTTTACTAAGGGAACTAATATACCACACTCATTTATAATATTTCTAATTCTGACTTAGGCCATGGTAAGAAATCTAGACCATGCGGATAATAAATTAACGATATAAATAAAAAGTAAAAAAGAACACAAAAATAATTGTCATATGAGTAACAATAAATAATTACCTTGTGCTACTCAGAATCAGATGCTCATACTGCTACATTAATTTAATCTAAAATTGCGAGTTAACTGAAATACCCACTTTAGAAAATGTTTACATTTTATATCTTTCTCTACATTTTTTAAAATTAGAATTCTACTTGGAGAAAAATAAGCTATATCAAAAAATATTAAAATTTTTTGTTATAATCCCAAAGAGACTAATCTACTTTCTGAAAATCAAAGTACCTATATTAGCCCTGGCTGGCGTAGCTCAGCGGATTGAGCTCGGGCTGCGAACCAAAGCATCGCAGGTTAGATTCCCAGTCAGGGCACATGCCTGGGTTGCAGGCCACGGCCCCCAGCAACCGCACATTGATGTTTCTCTCTCTTTTTCCCTCCCTTCCCTCTCTAAAAATAAATAAATAAAATCTTAAAATAAAGTACCTATATTGTATTATATATATATATAATATATATATTATATATATATTATATATATATTGCCTTTAAGGGGGGAACATTAAACTGAATCATCATTAAGCTAATTTGAACTCAAGAAATTTTTACTTACAGAAAGTATTAGTATTTAATTTAATCTAATTTTCAACTCCATAGCTTCATACATTCATCTATACCAGACACAACTTTCTTTTTTTAACTTCACAGAAGCTTAATCATCATGCATCGTACACACAGATTAACCTCAGAGTTGAAGGAGACTGAGATCATTTAACTGAAAAGAATTTTCATTCTCATTTCATGAACATTACTTTTCTAAATATGTCTTAACAGAGACTTAACCTACATCCAGTTCTTCGACAAATGCTGCTAAATCTTCTTTCCAAAGATCTGAAGGAGATTTTCTTTTAAGATCATTGACCTCTCGCCCCTAAGATAAAAAAGTAGCATGATTTAAATATCCTATAATCTAAAAATGTATAAGCGGTAAATCAAAATACTTATTTTTGAAAAAAGAAAAAAACATTCGGACAATACTGAAATAATTTCAAATTATTTAACCCACAAAAATTCATACTTTTGTATCTCTCTGTTTAATCAGCTCTTCAACTTTCTCTTTAGTAAGAGACCACAGAGACATGTTTAAAATATAATTAAAGTCAGGGCCTGAAGGAGTTCCTGAATCAGAGGAACTATCATCATGCTGGTTTTGTGATTCTTCCTCTTCTGCTGCCTGTAAAAAATAATAAACTTTATATTAAAGTCATATATAGCATCAAATCATTGTTGAATTTTACTGAATACTGATTTAAAAATTCCACTAATGCTATACTATACTCTTAATGTTACATTTTCACTTGGTGGTGTTATTTTAGATTATCTGTAAAATTACCTAAAAGTATATATTTCCTATAAAAAGTTTACATTTTCTAAAAATGTATACTAAGTCTTCCAAAGAAGTGGTATATTCAGTCCCTATCTATCTAGGAATGTGATAAAAAATTAACTGCTCTGCCAGGCACTATAAATCACAAAATGAGAAGATACCACATATTAAAATTAATACAATGAAACTAGTGTCTTATCACTGCATTTTATCAGATTTTTATATTAGTGAATGAATAATTTGAAACCTAAAATAAGTATCACTTATGAAAAATTTTTTACAGTTATACTAAATATGCTAAGATATAGTCACTTTATAAGGATGAATTCTTAATAAAAATTCTCTAAAGCAAGACTAGCCATGTAAGGACTAAGAAGCATCATTTAAGAATTTAAGAATTATATGGGCTACTCTAAAATTTGATTTATAAGGTCGTTTTCATAGAAAGAATTGCAATAAGAAATCCTCATGCTAATATATAATTTCAAAATCCAATGAATTTAGCAGAAATTGTAGGTGATATCGCCTTGAAATTTTTAAAGTAATAACAGCCATTACCTCTTAATTTAATTGCACCTAAATTGTTTAAGGCACTCAGATAATTTTAAATGACTGAGTTAACCATGACACTCCATAAAACAAAAAGTTCACTTTTGGTAACCAAAAAAGAAAAACTTTACAATTTAATTTAAAATGTTCAGTAAAATAATGTATACATACAAAGTCCTGTTTAAGTAAGTATACTTTATAAGCAAAAAGATAAAAATAAAAATTGCAAAGCAAAATGCCTCATTACATAAACAAAACTATAAATTCAATTAAGCAACAGTAGCCAAATAAGGAATGCTGTAGTTCAGCTGACAGGTGATTAATATGTATCTAGATAACTTGTGATAATTTATAAAATTTTTTAGAATTTAAAATTCCTTACAGTTTTTAAAAAATTTGTCATGGGCCCTGGCTGGCGTAGCTCAGTGGATTGAGCGCGGGCTGCGAACCAAAGTGTTGCAGGTTCGATTCCCAGTCAGGGTACATGCCTGGGTTGCAGGCCATGACCCCCAGCAACCGCACATTGATATTTCTCTTTCTTTCTCCCTCCCTATCCTCTCTAAAAAAAATTAAATAAATAAAATCTTAAAAAAAAAAAAAAAATCGTCATGGAAGAGTGTGTTGGTATGGAATGTTTAGGCTGTTATGCTACAATTAAAATATTATTCGAGTGTTATAAAATCCTGTTTAAACCCACACTAGAAATCTATTTGTCCTAGATTTTGATGACACCCAGAGTACTATTGGTTAGTGAGCACTCTAAGAATATGTGTATGTATCATTATGAACATGAAGGTCACTAAGAATACTTTCAGAAATAAAGAAAAACTTCTCAAGTTCCAATGACCAAATTCTACTATGTTTTTGAAAAAAACTATAATATACTAATTATCTATAACTATCTCTTCTCCAATTCTGCACAATAGGATATGCTTGTAAGGGTAGCTCCTTTTGTTACCTGAACCCCCAAAATGAACCCATGATCAATATGTGGAAGAGATTTTAATCATGTCAATGAAATTATTAAAACCAAGCACTAGGTTTTACCCATTAAGTCTGTTTGCACCAGAAGGGCATTCTGAAACTCTAAACATACATATTTTAAAACTAAGCTAAACTAAATTTATTACCTAACTAGTTAATCTTTTTTTAAGATACAATTTAAACCAACAGTGATACCGAAGGGCAAGTAGTTTATAAACTATAATTTTGGGTTTAAGGATGCAATAAAACACATTAAAAGGAAAACAAAGTGCTTGGTGCATCTTAATTCTAAACGCTCCCAAACTCATCCTATGCCTTTCTCCTCAAATAAGTACTGAGTCTATTATCTTAATACACAATTAAAAATATATATAGTTCATTTTAACTTTATTCACTCTAATATATAGCATTCTATTATCTGTTAAAAATAGAAAAAGTTATAGTAGTGTAAATGAAAGTAGCATTTCAATGTAGTTTGATGAAAAATCTGAAAAACATTATGGTTGAGAACTCATAAATGTAGGGAAGTTTAAAGGTTCAGCTCAAGTCATGTCACATAATCAGTTGTATTTCAAAGAGGCTAACATTATCAGTATCATATGTACACAATATTCTAAGAATAAAAAGTTAATAATTTTCAATTTTCCTCCTTTTGTACATTTGTGTTCTCAATCACAATGCTGTACTGTCTTTTTAAAATTTTCTCTTAATTATTCATGACAGCAAGAAACTAATTCTTGAGGGGCATCTCAAAGTTTCAATTAACTGAATTAATATTAGTACTTTATGATCTGAAATGGACAATTTAATTAAAACATCAGACGTTTAATCTGAAGTTCTAGGGTTTAAATCTCCAGCCAAAGATGTAAGCACAGGACAGAACATAAATGGTGCTCAATAAGTACGGTAATATTGAACATTTTGTCTCTACTCCTCCCAAAATAAACTGAAACCAGATCGAGTGAATGGTGACTAGATACCATGTTATGCCCATTGACCAGTGTGAAATGATATGTGCTACCAGTGTAGTTCCCAGATAGTACACATGCACCTCACAAAAACCACCACCATAACTGACACCCTTTAATGGCAGGCTCAGAAAAAGGCCAAGGAGACTGAGCTACCTTCTCACACCTGGAGTCATTTCTCCAGGCCCTGGTTGAGTCACACTGGCACAGTGCTTTGTGGTAGGTGTGCACTGCAAATTCCTGTACTGTATCTGTTCTGTGGATAAACAGAAGACTTCAGTCTCCAAACAGACAACTCAGCACCTTAAGCAGTATTAAATTTAAATTTTAGGGGTTGGGTTTTTTATTTGTTTTGGAAGTTGCTTTTAAAAGCTTCTCTGAATGTCTTGTTCTGCAAATGATTACCTTTTCTTGTGCTTCTTTCCAGGCTTTCACTGGGTCAGATTCATAACCTCTCTGGACTAACATTTGAATCAAATCTTTCTTTGACCTATTCTCTATGTGAGGGAAAAATAAAGTTAGGATCAAGAAAAGAGATTCAATTTGTATTTGTTTATATTCTACTGATAAAAATGTCTTCTATTTAATAAAGACTTTTTCCATTTTAACTAATGTTTAAATGTTTAAAAGTTGCATCTTACCTATAGCAATTTTCCCTTGTATCTTCTCTAATATGAAACGAGCTTGATTGTTAAGCTTTGTAGATTCTGCTCCCAACATCCCTACAAGCCACTCCTTACGTAAACCATAATAGCTTAACCGTAAATCAAAGAATTCTTTCAAAATGTCTTGCACAGTTTCATACTTCTTCAGACATCCCATATGATCAAAGAGTACCTAAGCAAGACAAGGTTTTTGAAGTACATATAAATCTGTACTTGTATTTTTAACTGAAGAGACAGCTACAGTATCTAAATTAATAATACAAGTATATGAACACACACCACTCCTAAAAGCCATTCAACAAACCGAAACTATTAAGCTCATTAATGTAAATATTCCTTTGGTGACTCCAGAAAACTGATAAATTCAATTCTCAAAACCATGAAAATATTTAAAATAGAAATAATTTGGAAAGGTAAAAATAGGTCCTTAAACAGGGTTCTTATTTAATGTAGCTAGAAAACCATCTAAAATTTTTTCTCAAACTAAAACTGAACAGTCTATCTTTAAGTTTTAAATAATTAAATTTAAAGTTCTCTCTCCCATATACTCATTCACCTCTCTTTTTTTTTGTTTTTATAACTGTGCTATAATTCACCTAAACTTCCTAAATTTTTTTGAAAATTTTACTTTCCATCTTTTTTCTACTTTTTCCATCAGCTTTTCTTGACATATTATGGCACATTTTTTTACAGATGCTGTACTATTGCTGGATTTTTTTCTTTTACTCTTCTTTAAATCTACAAGCTAATCGGGAATGGAACAAGGGTAATCATACATATTAATGTTCTACCATCCTCCCCAGTTATAAATAAACAAATATACAAATTTAATTCAGCAGATTAGAGTTATGAGGAGGTAAGTACTCCATATTTAAAATGCTAATAGAGGCAGGCATAAAACACACGAAAACTCCACAATAATCACTCCCACAACTTTTGGTCAGCGCATGTATCCTTTGTTTTCAAGCCCAGATGCACAAATGCAGAGTTGGGATTAAGAGTAATGGGCAATGTAAAGGAAAAGAACTGAATATACCTCTAGATTCTACAGCAAATGTACGAGAGTGGGGGTGCATTCAGACTTACTATAGCCACTTCCATCATGAAACCAATAACAAAAACCCAACTTATAACATGCAACAAAGAATAAATTAATAGTAAATCTAAACAGTTACCATGGAATTACAAGTAAGAGTAGTTTGAAGTTTAAAAACTTTATGCAATCCAGCAGCTTCTGCTTGTGCTAATTTCTCTTCGGTCATTTTCACCACAAATTTCACAGTTGTATCAGTATGATATTCTTTATAATCAGAAATTAATGCTGGTGTTTTATCTGTTCCATTTAGCATAGGTTCTAAAACCTGTTCTTTGTATACCTGTAAAAGATTTAAAAATAAGTAAAGCTTTTCATGACACACACTCATATTCTCATACCCAAGTCATAATGACTTTTTAAAATTCTCAGTTCCTGCGGAGAGTAAAAAAGGAAATCTCCATCACTGTTATCTCCTGCTCAGTCACTAGAGAAGACAACAGATGGGGATCTCAATAGAGAAAGAACACATCCAAAATAATGGTTCTGATCTTCTCATACTCCTAAGGGCAAGGGAAAGGCTGAGCATATAAAGGCAATAACATCAACTAGACCTGATGAGAGATGATACAGGCATACCCCTTTAGATTTGTAATAGCTCATACTGACACGGATTCATTGACCATATTTATAAGGGTTAAAAACTATTTCTTACATATTCCTCTACTCATTCCAAGACAAAGATAATAATATCTTTAAAAGCTAGCTTAAGTTTATCCTACATTTAGATAAGTTAAAAAAAACTTTAAAATTACTAATTGAATATTCAAAGCACAAACTCAACGGAATGGGTCAAAAGTGGGAGTTTTTAAACACTATACATACAGACTTAGGGAAAACAAAGTTGGAATCATATTCTAATCAGAAAGGACGGTTTAACGCAATCCCTCTTCACAGACAACTCGCATACTTATACTAACCTGTGTCCAAGTCCTAACTGGAAGCTCTGTAATCTCCACTGTGTTTCTATCCACCACAAATATTTCACCACTGACGGCATATTGGTTCTGACCGAGTTCTTGAATTGTTCCTTTAAAGTTTTTGTAGTTTGGAAGCTGCACATAAAAATAAAAATACCTTAAGGCTCTGCTACTGACAGGTGAACATGACTGAAACTCATTTCCTTATCTTCAAATAGTCCCTCTCCAAATAATCACTCACTTCTGAATCCACAACTTCTGTTAATATAATCTAAATATCACCCTATCTCAAAACCTTAGCATCATTTTTTCTAGTCCCCCTAGAATATTACTTTTATCCCCCAGCCTATTGCCTCCATACCTCCTTCCCCCTAGAATAGTAATCCTTTCAATTCAAACTGCTTGGATGTCCATTTGAAAGCCTTCCAGTCTTTACCCAACCGAACATTCTACCTGGTTTGCCTACCAGACCACTACCCGTCTTCCACATTTTGCTTGAATATTTTGAATATTCTCACTTTCACTCACTCCATCCAGCAGCCCTTACACATATTCAGCTACCCACAACCCATTCATTGATATAAATCTTACTCATTTTCTTGGCCTAATTACAAGTGCTCCCTCCTTCTTCTAAATTTCTTACTTATTATATCAAAAGAAGTTAATCATACAACATAGGACATTTCTTCTGGCACACTGAGCAACTATCCTTTGTCCCTGTAAACTTCAATCCCAATGTCTTATCTTGATAAAGATTATCTTTTTGAAGGCAGAGATCACAGTTTTTTATCTCACCACTTAGCACAGTGTCTCAAAGACAGATAGACAGCTAGGTAGACAGGCAGATAGATTGATCAGGCACACAACAAGCATGCATTGATCAAATACATGGACTTACATACTTCTAAATATATCTGAAAGAATTAAAATAAACACTATAATCATAAAGTAGTTTGATGCTTCTGTCACAAATATTTTAAGGCAAAGTATTTAAGAGGAAAACATTTTAAATCAAATACATAATTTTTGTTTTCTTTTAAAATACAGAAATGAAAAAAATTTGAAGAGAAATACATTAAAATGTTGTTTTTTAGCCCTGGCTGGCGTAGCTCAGTGGATTGAGTGCGGGCTGGGAACCAAAGTGTCCCAGGTTCAATTCCCAGCCAGGGTACATTCCTGGGTTGCAGGCCATAACCCCCAGCAACCGCACATTGATGTTTCATCTCTCTCTGTCTCTATCTCTATCTCCCTTCCTTCCCTCCCTAAAAAATAAATAAAATCTTTTTAAAAAAATGTTGTTTTTTTTCTACATGGTGGATTTAAGAAGTTTATTTTCCTCTTTGCTTATTTATATCTTCTACAATGAGCACTACCATTTTTGTAATAAAAATAGACCTTTAATTAAGTGTATCATTGATAAAAAGAAAATTTCCAGATGATTTTGAATCATGTGGAAGAGGAATGGACACTTTTTTGAGAGGTTTTTCTTGGAGTTTGGGAGAAGAACCTAAAACACAGTTAATGATGTAAGGGCAAAACTAAAAAATATAGAGATGTATTAAAATATATACAATGGGTTTTTAAGCATCCTTACAATGCTAATATAATTCAGTAATTTCAGAACAAATCCTAAAGTTATATAATTTTGTCATAAAAATATTATTCTCTGCATACTTTAGATATATGAAAGCCTGAAATATGAAGTATTTTTAAATTTCAATATTATCTGCCCATTAACCTTATCTTCAGGCTTTTTCCAAAGTTTATATCTTTTATTTAAAGTACATATCAAATTATAGACTAATAAAGTGGTTATTGTCTATAATACATCCTAAAATAAAAATATTTCCATTACTCTTCTAAAATGACTGGACTTTGTGGTTTATACATTATCATTGGTTAAATAAACAATATAAGCAAATAAATTATAAATAATTACCATGGGATGAGGATCCAAGCCATCTAGCATTCGTCTGACATTGTTCACAATTTCCCTAGCATCATAGTTGGGTAGTTTACAAGCCCATCCAGTACCAATGCCCTCAGCACCATTTATTAAAACCATGGGAATTATGGGAATATACCACTCAGGCTCCACCCGTTGATTATCATCATAAAGGAATTTTAGCAGGTTGTCATCCACAGCAGGAAAAAGCCGTCTTGCTAAAGGGCTAATGAAAGGGAAAAGAAAAATATGGAGAAATGTCATGGTTTCAGAAATAAAATGTTATACATAATTAAAAACTACATTTCAAAAAATCTTTTTAAAAGGATGGACCTGGAGAACATTATGCTAGGTGCAATAAGCCAGCCAGAGAAAAACAAGTACCATATGAACTCACTCATATGTGTAATCTAATGAACTGACAAACAAAATAAAGGCAGAGGCATAAATACGTGGAACAGTTGACAGATCTCAGAGGGCGGGGGGTGAGGGGAACTGGAAGAGATTAGCCCAAGAAGATGGGTGCATATATGCACAGCCCGTGGACACAGACAACGTGGTGAAGGAGGCGGGGTGGGGGGCAGAACTGAGTGGAGGGGACAAAGGAGGGGGAAATGGGGAACATCTGTAAGTGTCAGCAATAAAAATGTTTTAAATGCATTTTTAAAATTTTGGTTACAAGTTCTTCACAGTGAATTGCCTATCCTTATTACCAAATATAGTTTTCTCAGGCACAAAGCCAGAATAAAATAACCCAATTTTACTTCTATACTTACCTACCTAAACTCTTAGTATTGATAAATAACTTTTTAAGAATTGCCCCTTACTCTGACTAAATCACAAAACACATCTTCAGCCTAAAAAGTAAAATTGTGTCAGAAAAAATCCTTACATTCATTAGGATTGGTTTCACAAATAATTTATAAAAATTTAGATCAACAAAGTTCATTCTATTTACTATCAAATAATTTACAACATTCACCCTCAAAAGAATCCACAATATTTCTCCATAATTATAATTCTATTAAACATTTTGTTAGTGCCAACAAACTTCAAATAGAACCTTATATTATTACATCAGCAAACTGTCACCTTAACATGGTGAAAATGTAACGAGGGCTTGCAGCATCTTTGCCACCATGAAGCCGAGTTCCAAACTGACCAATAGGCTGAAGCAAGTTAATGTTGTTACTTCCCACAAAGTTCTGAGCCAAATTCACAATAGTCATCATTAACGCTTGCTATAGAAGAGAAATAGAATATAACATTAATATTCTAATGTTTAACTTTCTATATGTATGCCCTAATTTTCATTAAAATCCAAACTCTCAGTTCTTTTATATTTTCAAAGACCTTATAAAAATACTTATGCCTAATTATCATTCTTCATGCCTGATTCCAAACTTAATGCTTACTTCTCCATGATGATAAGCAGACATCTCGGCAACAGATCCAGCCAACTGGGCAACTTTTACTTCACGTTTATCATTCCTTTTGAAACAGGTAAATAAAACTTTTCGTTGGCCTGGTTTAAAGCCTATTTTAAAAAGAACAATCTTCTTTTAAAAATATTACTTAAAATAGCTGTAATGTTTCTTATTGACAAAAATGTGCTATATATTCAAGGAAGAAAAGGAAAGATATATTTAATTTTTGAAAAGTAACTGACTAAAAATAATTGAGATTCTATAACAAAGTGAGTACAAACAGGTTTTGGTAGCATCTCGGTCTATTTCAAAAGTGAAGTACCAATTGAAAGACCACCTTCTGGTCTTAAAGAAGTGCTCAGTGGCAGCAAACTTCTGTCATAGGAGATTCCAAACAGTCAGTCACACGTCCAAAATGTCAGTTATGACTAAAGTAGCAGCAAACCATCAATGAATCTGAAACTATTATGAAAGCATCGCAAATCAGGTTAACCCTTATAAATAAAGATCTATTGTGGTAGTTAAGGATGCAGCATTTAGAATCTGATTAATCTGGATACTGTTCTCAACTAGGCCATTTAACATGTGCCTTTGTGCAAATTACTAACCCAGTAAGTCTCAGTGTCCTCATCATTCTAAGAGAAATAATTACCTTCCTAATAGGGTGATCATAAGGATAACATGGGATAATTCAAGCAAAGCATTCTGCTTCCTTATCATTCTTCTTGCTCTAGACCAAGGAACATAGTAATCAACTTTTCAGGATATGCTAGCTATCATCATCACCATCCTGGGCCCATAGCATTGCAGAAACAAGAGGATGACAAACAAGGCCCCTTTCCTTGAGAACTTTATAATCTAATTGAGGAGGCAAAATTAACACAAGTAAAATAACAGGCACAC
Source organism: Phyllostomus discolor (assembly GCF_004126475.2). Lineage (NCBI taxonomy): Eukaryota > Metazoa > Chordata > Mammalia > Chiroptera > Phyllostomidae > Phyllostomus > Phyllostomus discolor. Next base: position 20,025,226 of record NC_040909.2, on the reverse strand, counting down.
AATTACTGGCATAGTAGTTTAGGCATCTGAGACCAATTTAGAATGAAACACAAAAGGGATATAACTTAAAGCTAGAACTTGATGGACAAGTAGAATCATCTGCTATTAGCTGAAAAACCAAGGAACACAAAGATCAACTAGCTGGAAGTTTTAAAATGAAAACTAAAAAGTGCTAGACAGAAAACCAATATCTGCTCTAATTACTAGCTAGCAGACTCTAAATTTCTTTTTCAAGTAAAATAAGTTAAATATAAAGTTGTTTTTAAAATTTAGTCTCTCATAAATAGTTTAGAAGTTATCAAAATCCCATTTTACTATTTATTTGAGGAAGTCTGCAATCAACTTGGGACAAAAGCTTTTAAAATTTGCCTTAAAGTTAATTTTTCTCAAAAACTCAAAAAGGGTTTTAAAAGATTCCAATTAAGAAATATAAAAGATTTCGGTCCTACGAAAGCAACTCTAAAGCAACTTCAGGATTTTTAAATTTATTACAGGGATCACTTAAAGTACATGAGTTTAAAATATACTTGATAATATACAAAAATGAGAAAAAAATTTTAAATGGCAGCTACTTACCATCAACAAGAGAAGGTATAGATCTTTCATTGTCTGAGTTTGAGAAGAGAATCAATTCCTTGTTGATGAAATCATTGTATGTCAAATGCTTTGTTGCTGTACCATATAAAAATTGCTAAGAGAAAAGTTATATAGCAATATTATCATTATCACTGTATCAGTTTTAGTCTCTTTTTTCCCCCAGATCACACCACTCTGTATGACTAACCTCTGGTAATCCATGCAACCTACGCTGTCTCCGATCTTCCATAAAATTTGTTAACCATTCTTTTCTGTCATCAATCTTCTTTTTACTGAATGCCTGAAAGATTCCAGAGAATGATTTTACATATTAAAAATAAAATAAATTTTAAAAACTAAAAAAATAAAATAAAATAAAATAAATTTTACTATGAAATTAAAATTTACAGAGGCAAATAATAACTAATTAATTTCTGGGAAATTTGTTTTTTCCAATACATTTTTATCAAAAATACATTTAAACAGAGGTCTTTAAATTAAAGGACTATGAAAACAGGGCATAATCAGGAGGTTGCCGAGGAGGGAAATAACTAAAATTAACTAATTTGGACATAAAATTCAAGAGCTTTACTACAGAAAAGCCATACTAAAAAGAAACATATAAAAGATAGGGGGATGGATATTAGGACAGATTTTTAAAAATCAGCTTTATTACCAATGTAATGGCAGCATCATCCTCAGGACCAGCATATCTAAACAAGATGCGGTGCCTTTCCATGTCAGCAAAATATTCCTTTGCTTCTTTAGCTGTACTGGTACCCAACCCTGCACAAATTAAACAATAAAAATAAAGTAAACCAGATAGAGAAAGATAAATTCTGTATGATCTCACTTCTCTGTGGGGACTAAAACAGGAGAACTCATGAGTAGAATGGTGGTTGCTAGGGGCTGGGGGGGAGAGGGGAACAGGGAGATGTCAGTTATAAGATGTTAAGTTCTGGAGATCTAATAAAAAGCATGGTACTATTGTTAATGGCTCCTGACATAAGTATACACCACCTATTAAATGTTTTTGCCACATAAATATAATCCACATCTAATCAAGCCTTCAAGGTATAATACCAGTTAGCAGAGAATAAAGAGGCAGAGGAACACGATACATATTTAATGAAATTATAGGGATACTCAGCAAATTCTAGAATGTGAGAAATTGTATGGGACAAACAATCCAACATTGTAAACAAATACATTTTAAGAAAAAATATGAAAATAAAAACAATATAGTATGATTTAAGAAACTTATCAACCAAATGCAATGTGTGGACCTCGTATGGATCCTGACTCAAAATAAAATGAAGTAAAATAAAATACTACAAACATGTTTAATACAAACAAGGGAATTTTAACACTGACTGAATGTTTTAGGTTATTAGAGAAAGATATAATAATGGTATTATGGACTTTTTAAATAAATTCTTTAAGTGATACATATTAAAGTATTATAGAAATAATACCATGTATGTAAGTTATTCCAAACTAATAGGGTGGCAATGAGAAGAGTTTAGATGGAACAAAACTGTCCATGAAGTGGTAACTGTTGAGTACATGGGGAGCTCATTATACTGCTCCCCATAAAATTTTCCATTACAAGTATTTAAAAATCAGCAGTAACTATTTTAAAGTCTAAAAGAGACTTTCAAAATATTTTATAATGCTCTAATAAAAATATATTCATGTAAGTAGTAGTTTCACAAAATTTAAACATTTTAAAACACAAACCTTTGTAATATTTTATTTTCCAGGCTTTCTGGTTTTCTATATGTTTTTTCCACTCATCAAATTCAGGAATACTGTAGAAGGAAAGTTCCTGCTTGTTTTTGCTTGCCTTAAATTAATAAAAAAAATTAGTTTTTCTGCTACCCTTAAAGACAACAGTATAAAAACATATTAACGTAAATGGTACCTTTACAATTGGAGTAATGAACTCTTCAAGAAAACCATGCTTCAAAAGTGATGGCCAATTGTGGTGTATAAAATTAATAAGCAGGCCTTTTATGTGAGATCCATCTTGATCCTAAATAAATGTTATTAAAGAGAGCTATAATGATTTTATGAAGTATAATTACTTATATAACCAAATTTTTAAATGTATGAATGCATCAACGAGGCAAAATTCCATTCAAATTTTGACTGTATTTTACAAAACAGTAGATATTATTCTTAAGATCACAATAAAGAATTTTTCTTAAAATCCTAACAAACAATAATAGTTAATGATAGACCGAATCTTCCTATCATTAGATAATATATTATCATTACATCTGTTTTATAGTTTACCCAGATTTCACTAAAAGAATGATTTAAGGATAAATCATGGTTATAATGCAATTTCCCTGAGCAATGAAAGACAAAATCCATGGAAAACAGGCATTCACAAGTCTCCTGTTGATACAAAAACTGCTCAATTTTTGCTTAACACTATATAGCATGTTTTTCAGTTGAAAATTTTCTCTGCAAAATTTCTCTACAAATTTTTTCTTTAATTAGAATACACAAGAGAAAAGCAGTTGGATGCATATGAAATTTTTCCTTTTTAATTTTCTAGTTCTTTCCTAGTTACTGCCACTTTACTATTCAAGTCCTCCTAGTATTTTGTGCATCCCCAATTATGCCATAATACAGATATAGTAACCATTATCCTATTTATTAATCTTTCTTACTTGTAAATTTCATCATTTCCTTCCTAGTTATAGGTAGGCTTCAACCCCATAGTACTACAGTATGTTCTCCTCTTGTCATATTTATTATATTTTAGAACATTTTTTTAAATAACTAACTAAAAAGATGGTTTCCCAATAAATTAGACAATGTAAAATGTACTTCAAACAAACAGTTCCATTAAACAATGTTTTCTTCCCCAATGTTTTCTGATGTACAATCACTTTCACTTGTACATCTTGGATCAAGTCTCATAAAACAAGTATCAAAAGAAAAATCTGAAAAAAGATACAAGTTTTAAATATGTGGCCACTTTAAACCAACCTGATCAGTCATAATCATAATCTTTCCATAGCGTAAAGTTTTCAGAGATTCTGCATCATCATAACTTTTCTTGTACTGTAGACCAACTATTTTAATAATATTGTTTATTTCTGCATTTTCCATGATCTGTATGTAAAGGAAAAATCAAAAGTATTTTAAAATGTTGAAATCTACAAAAAGTGAGTCATAATTCACATCTAAAAATTCAACAATTTTAGTAAAGTATGAAAATGTCATATATATATTATATGTGGGAATATATATATATATACACACACACACACACACACATATATATATATATAAAAAAATACATACTTGTTTATGAGAGGCTTCTCGGACATTAAGAATTTTTCCCCTGAGTGGAAAGACTCCGTATCTGTCTCGTCCAATCACACCTAATCCAGACACTGCCAGCGATTTGGCAGAGTCTCCCTCTGTTAGTATCAGTGTACACTCCAGGGAATGTTTGCCACCTGAGAGAAATTTAGAAAAACATATACTCCACATTCCTCAATTTTACCAATGAGAAAAATAAAGCCAGAAAACTTAATAATCACAATGATGATAGTGAAAGACAGTAAGAATCATTACATTATGCTCAGTATTGTTTAAATATTATGTATTTTATTGTATTCCTATTCCCTGAAAATTAGTAATATGTGGTACAAGGAGCAATCTTAATAGAGTGAAATTGTACTTTGAAAATAAAATCCTGTAGCCTAGGTATGCAGAAAATGAGAATTTTCTGTAACTAGGTAAATAAAAACTTAAATCTTTTTTCAAAATCTGAATCTTACCAGCATCATTTGCATCATCCAGTTTGGGAATACCTTTGATTTTACTATATTTTACTGACGAACACTTCTTGTTCAGCTGAGTCTGAGCCTTAAATTTCACCCAGTTCAGGATACTTTCTACAATGCCACAGTTAGAAGCCTAAAAATCAAAGAATAATGATATACAAATAAGCCAGAAGTTCATACACTCAGCTAAAATTAATGTAATACCTGTAATCTGTGCACTTACAGGGCAAAACAATAATGATGATAATAGTGACACATTATACTAAATTTTATTCTAACCACACAGTAAAACTAACTCAGGCAGTTAACTATACTGAAATATAAACACATGAAAAAGGGTGACTTTATTACATATGAAAAATTCTATTATAGCAAACCCCATAAAAATATACAAAGCTTTTCTTACAAGTTAATTTTGCTCAAATTAACACAGTAAAAGCTGATCCACCCTTGAATTCACCAGCTGGTAAATTCTAGATACTGACATTTCTGATATCTGTCAATACAAAAATGTGAATCCTGAATTCGCTATGATAAATAAAAACTATTAACATGAAGTGAACATTAGGATAAACCCAAGAACTTATGAATAGTATTTATTCTTTAAAAAGTTTGGTAATCAATAATTCAACATTATAAATTGTGTGTCACTCCCAGTTAATCAACATGTGACAACATGTTTACCCCAAAATAAAAATAGTGAAACACCTCCAAGTTACAGTTATTTATTTTTCATCATCCCGGGTAGTTAGATTTTAGGTGTATGGAAGAGTTTTCTGGAATGTCTGAGATATAAAAAGAGGTGAAGTATATTGCCAAATTCAAACTTAATCTGCCAAAAATGAAAAAGCATAAAATCTAAAATCAAATCAGTTCATGAGAACTTTTATGAGGGCAGAAATTTGGGAAAGCATTAACATAGGGTCATTTGTATTATGAATTGGTGGTGATCAGATCCAGAGGGACTATTTCTATAGGCCTCAAGCTACAATTTAAAAACAACATTTGTGCCCTGGCCAGGTGGCTCAATCAGTTGGAGCATTGTCCCATACACCAAAAGGTCTGGGGTTTGATTCCTGGTCAGGGCATATCCCTAGGTCGTGGGTTTGATCACCAGTCAAGGTGCATACAGGAGGCAACCAATCAATGTTTGTCACTCATATCGATTCTCTTTCTCACTCTCTCTCCCTTTCCTCTCTAAAATCAGGGTGAGGATTAAAAAAATTGAATTAAAGACAACTGTTTTTGTTTGTGAGAACCTACCTTTGAAATTCCAATAATGGAATTTGATAAATATGTTATCACTATTGCAATTATTCCTCCACCAAACTACAAATTTTCAAAGTGGGGGGCTGTGATTTATTCACCTTTATATTTTCAGTGAAAACATATTTAGAGGAACTTTATGTTTATTTAATGTGTTTGTTGATGGTACTGCTGAATAAGGGAACAGAGGCAAATATTGCTTATTATATACAATAGATTATAAGAAGCTATTAGCAGTAGCAAGGCTTGGTTGTAAATCTAAGATTTATTATTTATTTGTATTCTCACCTTGTTTCAGAAAGGTTAAGGAAGCCTAAATTAATATGTACAAACTAAGATAAAATGTTAAATATGTAAGAATATGAGAATTTTGTTATGCATAGATTGCCACAATATTTTTAAACTATATAATTGTAAAAATCAATAGATCAAGTTGAAATTAATAGAAAAGTTGAAATCAGAAGTCCTAAAAGGGCTTGAACATCTGTTGGTGGGCAGATATCTGGCTTTATAATGACCAATGCAAAGCTAAAAATACAACTAGTTACATGATTACCTATTTTAATTCTTGGCAAAATAATCAATTGTTTTACAAAACCAAATTTACCCTTTATTTAACCTTTGAAGTTTGTAGAATTAAGTGTATTCATTTGTAGTATACATATGCCTATAGCCACAGTTAATATAAGAAACTAATCACATATGAATTATAAATAAAACTACTAAACTCTCAATAAAAACACTTTGAAAAATAATACTAATTTTACTCACTGCTTTGAAAAATTTTTCTGATAGCTGGCATTTGGACCCAAAACTTTTGGGCTGCAGAGTCATGTTTTCCTTAGTCTGAGAATCAAAAGTTGGGTTTTCGATAAGGCAATTAATAAAAACCCATATATGGTTTTTTACCTGTTGAAAACATACCAAAAAAAAGTCAATATCAAAACCAACATTGCCTACTACTTCAACAGAATACATAAAGCATCACTTACTTGAAATGGTTTCACTGATACACCAGCTTTGTTCTTTTTCTTGACTACTTCAATCAATTTACCAACAACTTGATCTACTACATAATCCACATGACGTCCACCCTAAATTAAAAAAAAATTCAAAATCTTCTAGAGTTAGGGTAGCAAAATACTTACATATTCATTTTTTCTAGAATGAGTTTTTAATATTTACAACAACTTTGTGAAATTAGTATTATTAAACCCATTTTCTAGAGTAACAGTATTAGTGTCAAAATAGCAGAGTTGGGATTTAACAATAAGGTCTCTTTGGCTATAAAGCCAATTAGCCAATTTCTTACAAAGTAAAACAATTGAGAAAAAAAAGACATGGAAGTGAGAATGAATTCTGACATGGTGGTGGTAATGACACTCACAATATTTAAATTTAGGGACTGTAGCAGCCATTGTCAGTTGTCTATCCAATACCCATTCTCCCCTTATTGACAACTCCAAATTTGTTTTTAACTGGCCACATGCCCAATTACAAAGATTCATCAATCTGGCCTCCTGTGTAGCTAAGAGGTACCCACATCAACCAGTTCTAGCCAAAGATGTTAGTAGAAGTCTACTAGATGGGACTTCCAAAAAAACTATTGCATCCCTGATAAAAAGGGAGAGATTTAGTTGGCATATGCATTTGCTCAAACCAATTTTTTCTCCCTGGAACTTAGAAATGAGGCATACAGATGGAGCAGGCAACTAAAAGGCGTAAGAATAAAAGCCAGATGCTAAAGATGGAAGAAAAGAAAGCCAAAGTATAGGTCCCTAATGATGCTGTGGAGTCACAGTACTAAACCAACACTGCCTCCCCCAGAGTCCCTAGACAGAAGAAGAAAAATAAAATCTTTACATGTTTATGTCACTGAACATTAGTTTCTATTACATATAATAAAATGCAGTCATAATGAGTGATTTCTGTTGATTAGAGAAAGTGATGCTAGATTATAAAAAACTGAACATTAAAAATAAAAATGTTGAAACTTGAAAAAGTGACAAAATGATAAATCACTGCTTTCGATTATTCTAGAAATATGTAGTAATACTTTATTATGTTGATTGGATAAATTTTTTTTAATGAGGAGAATTTTACTTGATTTTTAAATCCAAAATGAAGAGGATTTAAGCTTAAAGTAGCAGATAACATGTTCCACAATCTGAACCCCAAACATACTCATCTCCTATTAGTCTTTCTTATACATTCTAAACTCAGAACACAGAATGCGATATTTATTCTAAATTTCATAAAATACGAATGTATTCAACTATAAACACAATAATATAAATTTACTTCTTAATGGATGTTAAATTATAAGACACGTATTTCACAGACAATAAGCTTTCATTTTCATAAGTAATTTTGATTTCACCAAAGCAGATTAGGTTTTGTTTTTGTTATTGCTGTTTATCTTGTTGTTTCTACTGAAGCACCGTTCTGTCACTGACTTAGAAACAGAATCAGCATACTCACTTTTGTTGTTGCAATACTATTTACAAAGCTGATTTGCTGGAATCCTTTTTCACTCAACGTAAGACAAACATCCCATCTTTCATTTGCAAGTTCATGAATAACTTTCAGGGCCACTCCAGTCTCATCCAATTTGTCTTTCACATAAAGATCTACATAACTGCGAAATCCATTTACCTATTCATTTAAAAAACAAAATCAATGAACAATCTTATAGTGTGAGGTATTATTAAACCCATTTTCCAGAGGTGAATGCCATCAGGTACTCTCATGCTTTCCTTTCCCCTCATTCACAACAGCTTATTTCACGGATTCAAACCTTCATGATTTCCTCCTATTCTACTCCTTGATCCCTACCCTTTAAAGAGCAATTCATTTCATGTGTACTAGATAAACAAAGGTTATGAATGGAAAGTTGGACAGGTAGATTATAAAATCTTTCAAAAGTTTAAGTTTTTTAAATAACAAAGTAGACTTCCACTTTGAGTTCAAACACAGAGAGGGTGGGAGGGCGGGGAAGGTCCTGCCCTTACAAGAAAAGAGCTGGTCAGACAAACTGATGTTTTCTGAACCTTCAAAAATTGAGATCGCAGGATATCTGGCCATCCTGAGTTTGAAGAGAGTCAGCAGTCTGTAGGAGACGCAGAACCTAAGCATTTGCTTAACTGGGGCAGAAGCTGGCTCATGTCATAGAAGGCAGTAGGAACATTAAACCACAAATTCTAACAAATTGCTACAGGACAAGCATGTATTAATATGAGTGTGTGAAGAAGCCCCTGAGGACTTTTCATTCAATAACCCCAGCAAGTTCTCACAGGAAAGATAGAATCTAATAAGGTTCTCCCGATGGTCTGACCGAGGGAGGGAAACAGCAACCACTGGGAATTCCACCCAGATCCATCTCCCTTACCAAAAACAACACCACCACCACCAACAACAAAAACCTTACTTCGATGGGAGAAGGATATTGTTGGAGAGTGTTGGCAAAATATCGCTATAGCTGGAATAAATTCATTCTGCCCAGCCTAACCCCAGTCCACCTCAAATCATTTAAATTAATAAAAAAAATTTAGTCTGCAGGGCAGGGAGCCTCAAGAATACTGAGTAAGAATTCTGGGGAATAACCTGCTGCAACAAGGAAAAAGAATAAAGGGCAAAGGGCAAATCTCTATCTCTAGAGAAGAAACAGAAATACTTGTAAAGGCCAAACCCTTGAGACAGAAGCCCAGTGTGCACTCCAAAGTCTGAGACAAAAGAATTTCCCCACAACCTACCACCATGCTAACAGGCCTCCAATAATAACAGTGAGTTTAAGCTGGAAGAACTGCAAGAGATACACCCTTTTTGAAGGGCAGCTCAAAAGGAAGGCCCAAACAAAAGAAACAATAACAAAGAAGAATTTAAAGTCTCTGGGGACCATGGCAACAATGAACCTCAACACCAGTAACTACGGAAACAACAAACTGCAAACACATTCCATTCCCTGTATAAACATAAATCCTCATACTAAAGGCTATTTAATCCATACCTACTAACCTATACAATATAGCTGTTTTTCTACAAAAACTTACAAAGCATGCCATAAGGCAAGAATAAACACAGTCTGAAAAGACAATGCAATCATCAGAATCAAACTCAAATATGTCACAAGTATTTTAACTATCAGGGCATTTAAGATAACTATGATTCATATGTTAAAGGCTCTAATGGAGAAGTTAGGCAACATGCAACTTCAGGAGAGAGGTGGATGCTTTAAAAAAATTCAGTGAAAAAGCCAGGAACCAAAAAAACAGAAGATATAAAGAATGTCTTCAGTAGGCTTATCATAAACTTGACACAATAAAGGAAAAATCATTAAAATTAAAAATAGGGCATAAAAAACAGTAATTAAAATACCACTTCAACAACAACAACAAAAAAAAATAGGGTAATAGAATTTAACCTGAAACACAAAAAGAAAGAATAAATAAAGCAGAGCAAAACATCCAAGAGCTTTGGACAATACCAAATCATATAACATGTGCATAAATGAAATACCTGAAGAAAAAGAACAGCACAAAAGAAATACTGAAAGAGATAATAGCCTAAATCTTCTAAAATCTGTGACAGACAACAAACACCAAACAGAATAAATGCAAACACACACACACACACACACAAAATCCACATATACACCTAAGCATATCATACTCAAAGAAAACAAAGACAAAGAGAAAATCTTCAAGGCAGCCAGAGGAAAATGAAACACCTTACCAACAGAGGAAGAAGGATATGAACTACAGCAGACTTCTTATCAGAAACCATGCAAGCAAGAAAACAACAGAGTGACATCTTTAAGTTTTGAAAGAGAAAAAAATACCTGTCAACCCATAATTCTGTATCCAGTGAAATTTCTATAGTCTTAGAAAGTGAAGGAAAACAAAGACTCTCTCAGACAAACATAAACTGACTGAATTTACTGACAGCAAAAATACCCTACAAAATATTAAAAGGAGATCTCCAGGCAGAACGAATATAATTAAAATCAGAAACTTAAGTCTACATCAAGAAACTCAGAGCATTGGAAATGGAATAAATGAAGGTATTATGTTTTTAATTTTTCTGAAAGGTAACTGAATGCTAAAATATTAACCACAATGTCACCCTGTGAAAAAATTTCTGCCACCATTTTTTCAAATGTTTATTCTGCCCCATTCTTTCTTCTTCTTCTTCTTCTGGTGTTTACAGCATATGTAAAAGTGAAATGTATGATGATAATGACACAAGAAAAGGGAGGGAGACCCTGAAGATGCACTGTTATAAAGTCCTTTCACTACATATAAAGTGATCAAATTATTTGAAGGTAGACTCAACGTATTTACAAATGAAATTGTAAACCCTAGGACAACTGTTTAAAAAGTTTTAAAAAGAGGTTGTAACTAAACAGAGGTGATAAAATGGAATCATTAAAAAATGATCAGTTAAACCCAGAGAAGGCAAAATAAAAACAAAGAGCAAATACAATGAATAGAAAACAGGTAGCAAGATGTTTTAATCCAAATTCATCAATAATCACTTTAAACTGAGTCATCTAAACATACCAGTTAAAGAGGTTATGATATTATATTTTAAAAGATCTAACTGTAAGCTGTTCTACAAAACAACAAAGTGGTAACTATTTTAGAAGACACTTACAGGCAATTTCTTTCCATTAAACATGACCTTGACCCCTTTGCAGGAACCAGCCAAATCATAAGCTCTTCTGGTCATGAGGGCCACGATGTCCTTATCAAGTTTTTCCATCTTAAATTTGGACAGATCTGGTTGGAATGTTATACATGTGTAATCTTCACCATCAAAATGTTTAATTTTGGCTTCAGAAGTCTTCATCATATTATTCATCCATGTCTTTAAAAGAGAAAATATTCAAAATTTCTATAATGCTTCTAATTTTTATAACAAAAACTCAGCTCATGAAACACATTTACAACTATACATATTTTTCAGCTTCATAACAAACAAATATTTGAACCTGATATTAAAGATAAAAAAATTAAATACTACTATTATTGCAACCTCATATTGAAAATAAGCAAAAGAAACTGCACAACTTTATACACTGTAAATAAAATACAAGTTCTTCAACATGATTATATAGAATTTTATAAAAATGAATAGGTATGATGCTTTTCTGAGAAAATTTTAACTTATGTAAAATTTCAAACTATTTTCAAAGGCCTAAAAGAGTAAAATAAAATTTAAAAATATGAATTTCACCATGGCTGATGTGGCTCAGTGGACTGAGCACAGCCTAAGAACTGAAATGTTATTGGTTCAATTCCCAGTCAGGGCACATGCCTGGGTTACAGGCCAGGTCCCCAGTTGTGGGCATGTGAGAGGCAACTGACTGATGTATCTCACTCCCTCTCTTTCTCCTCCCCTTCCCCTCTCTCTAAAAACAAAGAACTTTTTTTAAAAAAGTATGAATTTCGTGAATCAATGAGGAATTTTTCAAACATCTAAAATAGATACATTTCAATTATCTTTGAGGTTCAGGGCACTTCCACGGAAGCTTCACTAGGTTAAAAGAAAAATCTGTTAAATAAAGCATTTTGTTTTAAAGAAATAGGAGAAAGCCTTATCTAAAATCTCCTAGTTGTTCTAAAGATTTTTAAAAAATATATGACATGCCTAACACTTAAAAATACGAGTATATGTGTGTGTGTGTGTGTATCACTGCAATTTACCTAAGATTCTATTATTTTAGCCAAGCAACAAAACATGATTATTTTTGCCCTGGCTGGCGTAGCTCAGTGGATTGAGTGCCGGCTGCAAACCAAAGTGTCGTAGGTTCGATTCCCAGCCAGGGTACATGCCTGGGTTGCAGGCCACGGCCCCCAGCAACCGCACATTGATGCTTCTCTCTCTCTATCTCCCTCCCTTCCCACTCTGAAAATAAATAAATAAAATCTTTAAAAAAAAATGATTATTTTTAAAAAGCAGTTAGACACATTTCTATCATACCTGTTTAAAACTGTGTTTGTATTCTTTGCAAGCAGTTTCTACTGTGAACTTTGTACTGAAAATATTACAAAGTTTTGCACCATAACCATTACGGCCACCTGTAAGACAAATTAAATGTGAAAGGTTTAATGAAAAGTATTTAAGGAAAACAGTATAAAAATAACTTAATCAATACCAAAAGACATGGTATCTATGGAATAACAAACACATATATAGGAATCGCATGTCTTGCTTTCATCAGTAGTTCCAAACTCAATCTGTCAGCCAGATTAGAGTTCTAGAAGTTCTAACATACATCAATGTACTATCAGAGTTAAGATTTTAAAGTATCTGTTGGACTATTATCAAGACTACACTTATATATGATAGCTTTTCATAGATATTAATTATGAAAAGGATTTTTCTCACAACAAAAATTCACAGGTTTCATCTTTTGTAATATTTTATATAGGAATAATAAGAGTTTTTACATTGAGAACAATTATTTTTTAACAAAAATTTTAATCAGCCATTTAGATTTTCTTTACCTGTTACTTTTTTCTCATCATCATCATAGTTACTGGATGTTAAAAGCTGTCCAAAAATTAATGCAGGAACATAAACTTTCTCTACTTTATGTTCTACTACTGGAATGCCTTTCCCATTATTCCAAATGCTTATAATGTTAGATTCGCTGCAAATAAACAAGCAGAATTTAGAGCTTAAATAGTTTAAAGACATTGATTTTCATAAAAAGTAAACCAGAATCAACCTGAATAATTATAAGCAAAATACCTGTCATTACTAATTGGAAACAGTTATTCCTCTTTCCTGAAAATACTTTCATCCACAAAATATTCATCAACCAGAAAGAGGTTAAATTACAAAATACCAACACAATAGTCATATAAAAAGAATTAAGTAGATCTATAAGTTAATAAGAAAGGCTATCAATAATATGTCAAGTAAAACAGAAAGATGTAAAAGTACATATATTATAATCCCATTTTTAAAAAAATGTAAATGTTAGTATGAGTATAATTTTTTTGAAAGCTACAGTTTTAAGAGTTTTAACTTTAAATAAACAAGACTACTTAAACTAGCAGAAGAGTTGGAACTCTGGTTAATGTGCTTTCCACATTTGCTTGTTTTTAATCAAATAGATTCCAGCAAATAAGTTATTCCAACACTAACCATTGTTATATTATTTAATAAGTTTTAAGTTTTCCTGTAAAAAGTTGCTTCAAATTCTCCAACTTTCTAAAAAAGCTAACCAAATTCTGCATGACATCCCATGCTAATTTATTTCTATGGCTTTATTTAAATTGTATACTCACCTCAGAGTACTGTGGAAAAAGAATAAGAGCTAAGCTGTGCTGTATATTCTCTACACTTAACTATCAAAATTCAACCTTTCCTTTACACAAAAAGTTCATGTACACACATGCACAAAGAAAAATAAAAATCTGTACAAAAGTGTTAAAAAGAATGAAACTGAAACAATATCAAAACTGTACAGAAGAGAAAACTGGGTCAATGGAATAAATAGCATAATAGTACTCATTCCCATTTCAACGCTATTTTAAAATGATTTCTTAAATTAGAAATCAAACAAGCAAAAATTACATCTCTGATATAAGGTTCATTTTAATAAAAATAAGATTTATTCTGTAATACATGTAGTAAAGGAAAAAATAAGGAATGCCTTTATAGGATGAAATTCACAAAAATGATTAAAATTCAGAAATGAGATAAAAAGAAATAAAATATAAGGATCATCATCATCTCCCAAAATGTTTGTCTAACGATCAATTTTAAAATATGTGTATATATATATTTATATATATATATATATACACTTCAATTAAAAACAGAGGAAAGAATCAATAGTTTCTAATCTATGATTCATAAACAAAAAAAGTAAAGTAGAAAAGAAGTGGTAAAAAATGTACTACCTTCATTTTTCTTCCTTGGGAGTAGCTGACTATGAATTTTTATTTTATACTGAAATAGAAGAACTTTCTAGCAGAAATAGTTAAAATGGCATAGAGATGAACAGGAAAAATGGTATCTAATTATCATTAAGAAACAAATAAATTTAATCATAATTCCATGTCACTCTTATGCCCATATATAAATGTTTGTTGATTGAAAATGGAGTTAGAAAGAGAGTAATAAAGACACAGAATTATTCTTTGTCTAGAACTTGTAATAAACTTAAGGTAAAGTATGCCGCCAAGAACCATTATTTGGTCCAGGGGTGTCCAACCTGCAGCCGATAGGCCACATGCAGAACAGGATGGCTGTGAGTGTGACCCAACACAAAATCATAAATTTACTTAAAACATTATGAGATTTGTTTGTGATTATGTGTCACTATGTATTTGATGTGTGGCCCAGGACAACTCTTCTTCTTCCAGTGTGCGGCAGAAACACCAAATAGTTAGACACCCTCGGCACAGTAGTTTTATAGCTTGCTTATTCATCACTTTGTTATAATAGGGTAAGCTTTTTTTAAGTCTGTGTTGTCAAAGTGGCCAAAACAATTAAGATGAAAGAACCAAATAATTACAGCCATGTTCATTAAGAATGTATGTAAGGAAAGCCCTTTCTTCCTTATTTTAAAATCAGAATCTTTCAAATCTGAATTTTAAAAAAGATTAAACCTACAAAATATTTAACATCCATTACTCCTTACTAGACCTCCTAAAACATAATCAATGATATAGTTTTTAACTGATAATTTCTTAAATATGAAAGAAAAATAATTTTGACAGTTAAAATTTTCTTAAAACTATCTTACATTTCTGCTTATGTTGTAACTTATCCAACACACCTTGCCAAATAAATTCTCAAAAATGTATTCATTATAAAGGATTTAAATTTTAAAAAATAAATAAAGAAAAAGAAAAATCAAGAACTTGAACAGCATAGTTATGTGATAATACTTTCATATAAGAGTTAACTTCATGATATAAACAAATATAAACTATATTTTTATTATATAATCAATATTAACCATGCCATCTAACATCAGATTATTGACAGAAGGCTATGCCTGAATTATTAAATTTTCATATTATAGAAAAATCTTAAAATCATGCTAAATTACTAATAAAGTTATAAAGGATAAAATTTATATTTTACAAAAGGTATGCTAATGAAAGCAGAATAAGTGTAACAACTATATTTTTAACCTAAAACTTCATTATTTTCACTCCCTCAGTCCTCAAAAAAATATCACCATAGAGATCTAATTAGCTGAACACCTAGTATATATATACTTTATAATACAAGCAGTTTCTAATTTATAAATGATGTTATAAATAATGACAAAGTTCAAACACAGACCTTGAAAAGTCAATTCGACCTATAAAATAACTGGAATAAAACTGGCCATTGCCCCAGCCTTGATTCCCAAAGCAATATTAAGAAAGAAAAGATAGAGTAATTACTTCAGTAGCTGAAACAGCATCCACAGCATCAAAGACAAAGAAAAGTGGTCTCCAAGAACTCACATAAGAAAATATTTTGGGGAAAAAGATCATGAATGAGGAAAGAAACTATAAGAGTATAGTGTTCTGGCTAAAAGAAGCAAAAATAACAAGGTCTTAAGCAAAAGGGAAACAAAAAAGCACTAAATGTATACATTATTCACTTGAAAAGTATTCATAAGTTGAGTACTATGAATAAAATTTAGTATAAAAAAATTAAACTTGGAATATACTTACGGATCAATAGAAACTTTAATACAGGTCATGTTCTTATCCCTCTGTTTATTGTCAGCTGCATTAACTATAAAATTAAATATATCAATGAGTAACCAAACATAAAGTTATATAAAGAAACACATGAAGCCCTGGCTGGCGTAGCTCAGTGGATTGAGCGTGGGCTGCGAACCAAAGCATCACAGGCCCAATTCCCAGTCGGGGCACATGCCTGGGTGGCAGGCTACGGCCCCCAGCAACCACACATAGATGTTTCTCTCTCTCTCTCTTTCTCCCTCCCTTCCCTTTCTAAAAATAAATAAATAAAATCTTTAAAAAAATACATGAATCCAAGTGCATGTGCACTACAACTTAATATAAACAGTTACATATGGTAATAGTTAATAAAAATAATTACTGGTAACCTCTAATATAAAACCTTATTTCCCAAATAATATTCTTAAATTTTATATCATACCAAATAACTGTCATGTCTTTTATACAAAACAAGAAGGGGGACAATTTTGTGATATATGTAAAAACAAATTAAGTATGAGCAAACATCTACAGTTTACAACCTCCTACTCCAGATCCAAATGTGAAAAACTGGATCTAATCACATATATTGTATTTTAAATCATATTTGTATTTTTCAATTACAGTTGACATAAACTATAATATTAGTTTCAGGTGTACAATCCAGTGATTAGACATTACATAACTTACTGACATCATCCCAATAAATCTTGCAGCCATCTGACACCATACATAGTTATTAGAATAGTACTGACTATATTCCCTATGCTGTATTTTATATCCCCATGACTATTCTGTAACAACTAATTTGTATTCAATACTTCTTAATCCTTTCACCTTTTTCACATCCCCCAAGCCCTCTCCTATCTGGCAACCATCAAAATGTTCTCTGTATCTATGAGTCTGCTTCTGTTCTGCTTGTTTGTTTGTTTTTTAGACTCATTGTTGATATATTCATATTTACTGTCATTTCATTGTTAATATGTTTTATCTTTTTTTCTTCTTAAAGATGACCCTTTAACATTTCATATAATACTGGTTTGGTGGTGATGAACTCCTTTAGCTTTTTCTTGTCTGAGAAGCTCTTTATCTGTCCTTCAATTCTAAATGATAGCTTTGTTGAGTAATCTTGGTGGTAGGTTCTTGCTTTCTATCACTTTGAATATTCCTTGCCAATCCCAATCCCTTCTGGCCTATAAAGTTCCTGTTGAGAAATCAAATCAGCTGGCAGTCTTATGGGAACTCCCTTATAGGTAACTAACTGCTTTTCTCTTGCTGCTTTTAAGATTCTTTCGTTGATTTTCACCTTTGGCATTTTAATTATAATGTATCTTGATGTTAGCCTCTTTGGGTTCATCGTTTGGACTCTGTGCTTCCCAGACTTATATGTCTATTTCCTTCACCAGGTTACAGTATTCTGTCATCATTTTTTCAAATAGGGTTTCAATTTCTTGCTATCTCTCTTCTCCTTCCAGACCTCCATGATGTGAATGTTGGTATGATTGAAGTTGTCCCGAGGCTCTTTGCACTATCCTCATTTATTTTTTGGATTCTTTTTTTTTTCTTTTTGTTTTTGCTGTTCTGATTGCAGGGGCAGGGGTGTCTGCTTATATTCCAATTTGCTGATATGATTCTCAGCTTCCTCCACTCTACTGTTGATTCCCTGTAAATTACTCTTCATTTCAGTTAATGTAGCCTTCATTTCTGACTGGTCCTTTTTTATGCTGTTGAGGTTCTCACTAAGTTCATTGAGCATCCTTATAACCAGTGTGTTGAACTCTGTATGTAGTAGATTGCTTGTCTTCATTTTTTTTCTGGCATTTTATTCTGTTCTTTCATTTGGGACATGTTCCTTTGCCTCATTTTGGCAGCCTCTCTGTATTTGTTTCTATGTATTAAGTAGAGCTGCGACATCTCCTATGCTCAATAAAGTGGCTTAATGTAGTAGGTGTTCTGTGGGATCCAGGGGCACAGCCTCACCAATCACCCAAGCTAAATACTTGAGGTGCACCCCAGGGTGGGCTATGTACACCCTCCACTTGTACTTGAGCCTTGATTGTTGTCGGCATGTCAATGAGAGGGATTTATCATCAGGCCAATCAGCTGCAAGAACTGGCTGTAATCACTGACCACCATGGATGATCAGCTGTGCAGGGGCCCACCCCACAAAGCAGGACTTACTTCAGTGGGGCTCTGGTGCCCACTGAGTCTACCCCTTGAGTATGTCACTTGTGGAGGTGGTTCAACGTGGTCTGAAGCTGTTTACTGGGTACACTGGCTGAGAGGTCTCCTGAGCGGTGCAAATCAAGGTCACTCACTGCATGTGTTCTGCCCAGGGCCACCCAGCATGAGCTACAAAGCTGACTGCAGATGGCTTCTACTTGTGTTAGGTTTAGAGATGCCCATGTGAGGCCAAGCTATGAACCAAGACCAGCTGCTGCTAGTGCCAGGTCTGGGGTCATTAAGCAAGAGATACAGGACCCACTGAGGCCAGACGCTGCTTGTTTGAGAGATGTTAGGAAAATCTGAAGCAGGGGCCAAGACAGGCGATTTTTCTGGAAAAAACACTGGAAACCACCAGTGTTTTTTGGTGGGTCCAAAAAACACTTTTGGGTGGGTCCAAAAGTTTTGTGGGGTAGGATCCTATGGAATCACTGGGGCAGGGTAAGCAGTGAGAGCCACGGTGATAGAGTCTCAGACATGGAGCCTGCCTGCCAACTCTGTCTGAGGAGAGCTCATCAAAGGAATAATCGCCTCTGCTAGCACTTGTCTCAGAGAAAGCTGCCCCTCAGCTCTTGCCCTGGTGTTGGACAATTCAGTTCCTCTCAGTATGCCCCTGGTGTCTTTTGATGTATAGCCTCAGTATCAGAACTCAAGTAAGTTCAAGTAAGTCCATGCACAGCCCCTTTAAGAGGAACTAACTGGGACTCCAGAAGTCTGTCTCACTCAGCCTTAATCCCCACTGGTTTTTACAGCCACAAATTATGGGATCTTTTCTTCCTGGCATTAAATCCCTGTGCTGAGGAGCCTGGTGTGAGGCTGGGACACCTCGATCCTCAGGGGGAACCTCAGCAGCCAAGATATCCCTCCCTATTTTTATCGACCACAAGTGGGTATGGGACCAATCCATTCTGTGTCTCTGCCCCTCCTACCAGTCTTGAAGTGGCTTCCTTTTTAATTCCCTAGTTATAGGTTTTCTATACAGCCATATTTCAGGTGGTTCTGAATGATGGTTGTTCTATAGTTAAGCTGTAGTTTTGATATCTTAATTATATTTTATCTTGGCAACAAATAACTACTTTCTCTTGATCTCCTTTAATAGTCTAGTGATTTTATTAAAAAGATTAAATTAAAACCATTATGTTATTTTTTAATTACAAAGGCAAAGTCTTTAGCATCCTTAAAAATCTCTAAACCCTATGCAGTATAACTGATAATATACTTGATATATTAACCACTGCTTCAGTAAATTCAAACACAAATTAGCTGTCAAACTTCAATCATAGAACAAATATGATCCTATTAAACACCTAAAAGTAAAACTGAGTAGAAGACAGTTGAGAGGCAATAGTGAAAGAAATAAAACATGAGTAATCAGCTTTACTCTCCTCTCCTTGTCACAAAGACCCACTGGAAGAAGCTCAAACCCACACAATTCTGCTGTCTAGGAAACCTCAAGTGGCACTGATGAGGAGGCAGAGCACAGTCTCAAGAAAGTCCTTGGCTAAAACCATCTCCAAAGTGCAAACAGCCCCTAGGAGTCAATTAGGCTATGAACTTCATTGACATTTAATTAATGATGTGATTTGGAGAGCAAAGAGATCATTCAGAACAAAGACTAGGTTTTTAAAAAGATTTTATGTATTTATTTTTAGAGAGGGGAAGGGAGGAAAAAGAGAGGAAGAGAAACATCCATGAGTGGTTGCCTCTTGCGCACCCTTTTCTGGGGATCTGGCCCATAACTCAGGCATGTGCCCTCACTGAGAATCGAACCAGCAACCCTTTGGTTTCCAGTCCAGCACTCAATTCACCGAACCACACCAGCCAGGGCATAACAAAGACTGTTAAACTAGACTGCCCAACAAAAAATACTGTATTTGTTGGTAAAAACACAATTTTACATATTTTACCTCTCACTCACTGAATCTGCAAGGCTCAGGCTCTGTAATCTCTATTTTTTTTAATCCTCATCTGAGGAAATGCTTATTGATTTTAGAGAGATAGAAAGGAAGAGAGAGAGAGGGCAAGAGAGACATCAGTGTGAGAGGGCAAGATCATTGGATTAACTCTTATATGTGCCTCAACCAGGGACCGAACCTACAACCTCCACATGTACCCTGACTAGTAACTGAGCCAACAACCTTTTGGTTTATAGGACAAAGCTCCCACCAACTGTGCCACACTGGCTGGGGCTGTAATCTCTACTTTTAATATGCCTCCCAGGTGACTGGGATGCAAGCAACTCCCAGATTATTGCATATACACCACTACAGATTACTGTGGTGGTGTATATGCACTACTTCAGTAACTCTGGGATTACTGATCAAATATATCACATTCGTTTTTCAAACAAACAGTTAAAACACAAAGATATGTTAAGCAGATATGAAAATATTATAGTAAGTTATGCAAATTTTCTGAAGAACATGTGTATTCAGCATAAAAAAGAGATATGCCTTTAAAATTTATACTGTAAGTCTGGCCTTATATATAAGGACATATTAATGATATCAGCAGAATCTTAATCAGATGCATCAAATCTTAAGCCAGTACTCACCCAAGATTTCATCAAAGATCTTGTATAAACCTGGCACAAAGGTAACCTCTCTGCAATTCATTCCTACATCTTCATCATACACCCACATTAGCTGCATTAAGAAAAAAATTCAAAAAACTTATTAAGTAAAAAAGTGTTTAGCATCAGTTTTACACAGTATAAACACACATCTGTCCTTTATGCTGTAAATACTTAGACTTTCAAAGTAAAAAAAAAACATATACTACTTCAGTTACAATCAATATCACTGTATTCACAATCAATTTAAATAACCTCAAAACTGAGAAACTGTTCATTTTGTATCATGTGTATTTTATCCATAAATTTAGCTTTAATATAAGGCACCAAGAATTGAAAGAAACAGTATTTAAGTATAATAGAAAAAATGAAAATATATATACTTTAGACTTTTACTATAAGCCATATATTTTTTATTTTTTTATTTTATAAGGAGCCAAGATTAAAATAATAAGAATACAACATGACTTGGGAGTCAAAGAGACCCAGCTTTGAATCCCAGCTCTTCTTAGTTGACAGATCTGAGCAAGTTACTTTATATAAACTCCAGTTTCCTCATCTATAAAATGGAGATAACAGTATCTACTTCCCAAAATTGTTAAAATCAAAGAAGATAATATGTGTAGGCCAAGTCCATAGTAATTATTAAATAAGTCATTAGTATGTATGTATAAATTCTAGAATTTAAAGTAAACCACAGCATGCATGAACTTAATTAGGCACTTTTCTAAAAGTTCATATAGTACCATTTTACTCTATACTTCTTACCTTTGATAGTTTTTATCTCCTAGTTTTTTTATCCCTAGCAATAAATGAAGATATTTCTACCTCTCTTATATCCTCTATTTTGTTTATGATGACAGAGACATGAAGTTATATACTTATAAAGCATATAATCACAAAATTTTATTAAAAAGTAGATATAAATATACATCTCCTAATTCCAATAAAATTTAAAAACAACTACCTGTGTCAATGGCTCCACGGACCCGATGTATGTGTCAGGACGAAGGAGAATGTGTTCAAGTTGTGTCTTCTTCTGATATACTCTCTCAACAGACAACTTCTTTGAAGAATCATTTCTGTTTGCAGTTTCCGATTCTTCTTTTTTTACAGCATTGTTCTGATCAAAAAGAGTCTAAAATTAACCAAAAAATCAAATTTAAATAACCTACCAAGGGGTAAACTAAAATGTATATGGATACATGTCATAGGTTTTCTTTTTAACAAAATTATCTTTCAGGTTCACTGACTTTCAAGTCCTAAGATAACAATCTATTTACTAACAGCCTAGTTCTTTTTATAATGTAGTGTGAAACTCCAGTTTCACACTATAATGCATAATCACCAGAACAGCTAGAAAAGCCTATATCTATTCAATCTAGAAATACAAGTATCTCCCATTTCTGTAAGATAATCAAGTTAATTTTTATAGTCCTCAAAACTACCCAAGGAATATTACTTCTGATCAGGTTACAGGTTCACAATGATTGAACCTGACTGGCTGCAAAAGTCCCAAAAACTTGCAGGTTAAGTTCCCTGTCATTAACCTACTGAAGATTATAGTAAAGAGTAGGCAAAAGTAACTTACGTAGAATAATAACCTATATAATTAGTGAACACTGATATAATGGAGAACACTAAACGTGGTTTATGAAATCTCAAATTTCACACTTTTGCAGGTCATGCCATAGTTGCTTATACATCAGTGATATGTGCCCCCTTACTGAGGCACCCTGTGATTTCAGTTTCTCTGCCAGTTCCAAGGAGACAGAGACAGTTCATCCTGATTCTACCCATTACAGCAGATAATGCTCCCAAACTCGAATTCCCATCATCTGGAAATTCCCTGTCTTCTTAATAGTATCGGAGAACACCTCGCTCCTTCTGGAATTCCCTAATACTGACAAATAAGACATCCAACTAAAAAAAAGGTATTATGAGGCCTGAGTTTCTTAGAGTCAATAAATGAACAAACTGAACTAACAAGCAAAATAGAGACAGATTCACAGACAGACAGCAGACTGACAGCTCTGGGGAGAGAGGTTAGGCAGTAGAGGGATGGAACAAAAAGGACTCATGGATGGACATGGACAACAGTGTGGTGATTTGCAGGGCGCGGGGAGGCAGGTATAAGGGGAATAAATGGTAATGGGAAAATACAATAAAAATAAATTAAAAAAAATAAAGTGTTTAAAAACTTGAACATAAGATACAATGAGAAAAATAAAATATCTTCACAGGTCTTTGAACTTTAGCAAAAGTGAAACAATCAGAAGAGAAACAAAGGAAGAGAGACTTTGTGCATTTGAACAAGCAGTGTACCACTTCAATTCAAGTCAAAGATAATAGCCATACCATCATCTTTAAAGTTATTGTTAAAAAGAATATCATTATATAACCTTTACATGTATGTTTAAAAATCAAACTATAGAACCTGTGCATAGTCTAAACCAAAACAAGAATTAACATACAAACCCTATGGAAATTCAAATGTTAATTAAAATCTTCCAATACCATAAATTAAAATGGAAGATATTTAGTATTTCACAATATTAAACAGCATTATAACACATTTTCTAAACTTTAAATATTTTTATATTCTCTCACTTATAAGGTTACCCATTAACTCTGCTCAGAGTTCATTAAAAATACCATAATTTCACTCATATGTAAAATCTCATGAACAATCTGAACTAACAAGGAAAATAGAGACAAACTCATAGATGGAGAGCAGGATGACAGATAAGGGGTAGGGGGAGATTTGTGGGTAGAGGAATTGAGTAAAAAGGAAAAAGGACTCATGGCATGGATAACAGTGTAGTGATTGCAGCAGGGAGGGAGATATAAAGGGACTAAATGGAAACGGAAAAAAATACAATATTTTTTTTTAAAGGGAGCATGGTGAGAAGCCTGTGGATTTCCTGGGAAAACTTTTGTATTACTTTAAATGTAGTTCATGAATAAATAGCTTTGAGACAAAAAAAAGTTCCCAGAAACACATAATAACAAGTGAAAAATGACATAAATAATTAAAGAGTTCTTAACTGAAACAAAATACCTTTGGACAAAAGAAAATAATGGTTTCATAAAGTCTTCATATTGTGTTTCTATCAAAAGTTAGATTATAAACTAGCTGGCCAGAAATATGAACCGTATTTTTAAAATACCAGACACTCTCAGTATGTCTAATTATGTTCCTTGCTTTCCATGATTAATTTAAAGAAAAAAATCTAATGGTGAAAACAAAATAGTTAGAACACAGATCATAATGACTTTGATCTTAATGATCTTTTTAAAAAAGCGTTTAATGATGATAAATGCAATGGAATCAAAGGTGAGTTAACTTCTTACCACTAACTTAGAACTTTGCAATTATTGGCATGAAGATCGGAACTTATAAAACCATCCAAGTAAGGGCTTTTTCTTTTCCTATTCAAGGCTACCTCTCCAAAACAAATCCTACTGCAAGCAAAGCATTTTGAAGATTAGACACAACCAGAGACTCCTGTCTCCCTAATTTGGGCTTCCACATTTGACCCTGATGAGTTACACTGAACTCAAGTGGCATACAGGTATGGAAAAAAGGGGTGAAGGGCTACCTAACTCTATTTTCAAGAATTTTCAATGTTCTCCACAACCCCTTACTACCAACTGCCACCACTACCTCCAGATGGATACATGAAAATAAGGAATGTCTGGCTTGCACCAATCACCTTCCTATCAAGTTCAAAAAGTTGTCATTCTCGCTAGGATGTCTTGAAAATCATAGAGTATGTGAAATGTAGTTGGTTTTGTCAGATTACTATTTGTAATTTTCTCTAGGAATAATAAGGGGTGGGCAAAAGTTGATTTACAGTTATTCACATGGAAAGTAATACGATAATTAATAGATAACAATACAAGAATAAACTCTTGTGTTTCATGCGCTCACAGCTGTAAACCTACTTTTACCCACCCCTGTATATAAATAATTAGAAAATAAATGTGACAATATATTTTAAACATTTTATGCCAAAATACACTTTCTTAAATATCACATGACAGGTGTTAAAGAAAAAGACGTATCATTCTATTTAAAGTAATGAAAATTACATATTATTTATAGAATATTATAATAAAACAGATGTTTTAAGGTCTTTTGTAGATATTTCAAATAAATTCTTAATTATGATATTAAATCATAATTTATAGTTTATTAGAACTACCCTGTATATTGAACAAAGTTATTAAGTATATTAAAATGAGCCCATTTTCATCAGAAAATAAATTATATATATGCATAAGAAAATATAAAATATACCCACAGAATATCAATAAATTAATCTGTGAGAAATAGAAATACTGGTCATTTTCTGATATACACTTTTTAATTTTCTACAATGAACATATATTTCAAAGCTTATTAACCTATTTATGTGAAAATACAATTATGCTAGGATAAAACAGAAGCCTTCTTTTTTCTAGAGGCACTGTTTGTACTTTCTTACTACTTCTGCTGTCCTAACTGTCTAACCTGAATCTAGGCAAACAGGAAGTGAAACCCAAATAAACAAGTAAGGCTAGCAGCCTTGACAAAGTACAAAGTAAAAATTAATATTGCCACCAGATTTAGCTTACTCTCCCGTTGTCTGCAAATGGTAGTTTGCAATGCTCACTAGCTCATGAGCAACAAAGAAAGAAGGTTCTCTCCTAAGAGGTCAATAAGCTTTTCTGACAGAAACCTAGACTAATGGTCTTTTTCAGCTCCTGTTTATTAGCAAGTTGTCCCCTGAGCAATGGCCAGGACACTAAAAATGAAAATCTGAGGGTAAAGCAAGAGAGGGCAACTTCCCTTCCCCTTGCTATTCCATGAGATGGTCCCATACCTAAAACAGGTTTGGGACCTGAATACAAACAACCCCAATCAAATAACAAAGAAACTAAATGAAAAAAATCTTTGATCACATTATCACCTTAAAAAGGGAAGAAGGGGGACAGTCACCCTGAGTATCATCAGTTTTAATACTGTTACTGATAATATTCAGAAAAAAGATCAAGAAATTAGCCTTAACAAAAACAGACCAGCAAACTCATATGTACACCCTTATAAAAAGCACACTCAATTGCACAGATGATAAAGGAGAGTGATATATATTTGATACCTTCAGTCTAAGAGAATTATGCTCATTTTAAATATTGAAAAGAAGGGGTCTTTTGATTTGAAAAAGAAAATGATTCAAACTTTTCTTTTTCTTATATGTTCACAGTAATGATATCTTGTACTACAGTAATTACACTAAGTACTCCATATTGACTAAATATTAACAGTCATTAAAAATAATCAGTTATCAAGAGAGTTCCAAATAAACTTTTATCAAAGTAAAAGTTAAAAACATATGATTTAAGTTTATTTGTAATTTATTTACTTGTTGGTCAAATTACCAAACTATTTATAATTCCAGCACCCAATTACACTGGAATCTAATAAATCAGGGCAACATTTTCATTCCCACATAAATTAAAGGCAATGAAAATGTAAAATAATCTCATATTAAAATACATATCCTTCACATAAAAAAGTTGTTTTCATTCTATTCTTTGTGATTTACACACGTGATGATGCCATAACTGACTTTTTCCACAGTTCAAAAGCTGGCTGTCAAGTTAAGCAACAAAATATGGGACATTTAAGTTATAACAAATGCATCAAAATAATATATAAAATCTATTTTTAAATATTAATCTACTTTATAGCATTTTTGCAATACTAACTCTTGGTAGTAAAAGAATATAGATTTCATACTTATCCAAGACTCAACCTTTATCAAGAATACTTCTCAACCCCCAGAAAAGAAAAACGTTCCAATAAAACAAACTCCTTATTTTAGAATGAGTATATACCAAGATTATTTTGTAAAAAGAAATATTTTTCTTACACAGAACTGTCACTTAAAATATAGGAATTTGGGGCAATCATCCACAGTTCTTGTTTTTCTATAGAAAAGTGAATTGCTGCCAAAGAAGGGAAAGGAGATGGTCTGCCAGTTGGTGCTAAAAAGGAACTGAGCCACTCATTCACATAATCAGCACAAAATCTCATCATCCCCAAGCAAACAAGAGTGGGATTAGCAAAAGCTTTAGTAACAAGTCTCTTATCTTCTATAGCATCCTTTCACTTTGCATTATCCTTTTGCATTATCTCTTCTCTTTTTCTCCCTCAAGGCTGCCATGCTTGATGTCTACTTTAGCCACATTTCACCTATATAACTACAGAGTCATGTTATCTACCCATCATTAATGGAAACAAAAACTATCAATTTGTCTTCCAACTATGCTCCTCCAGAAATATCCTCCCTAAGACAGGGACAAGGAGAAGTGTGGAAGATGAGGGATACTTAAGATCATAAGAAATGCTAAAATGTCCACTGTGAAAATAAAAAAATACACTTTCTGTAAAAGGCATCCAAATCTGAAAAGAAGTAAAGCTGTCACTATTTGCAGGTGACATTATATATAGAAAATCCTAAAGACTCAACCAAAAAACTATTAGAACTAACCAGTGAATTCAGTAAAGTTGCAGAATGTAATAGCAATACACCAAAATGTTCTTTCTGTACTTTAATAACAAACTGAAAGAAATTAAGAAAACAATCCAAGCCCTGGCTGGCATAGCTCAGTGGATTGAGCATGGGCTGAGAACCAAAGCATCGCAGGTTCGATTCCCAGTCAGGGTACATGCCTGGGTTGCAGGCCACAGCCCCCAGCAACCACACATTGATGGTTCTCTCGCTCTCTCTCTTTCTCCCTCCCATACGTCTCAATAAATAAATAAATAAATAAATAAATAAATAAAAGAAAACAATCCAATATACAACTGCATCAAAAAGAATAAAACTCCTTGGTTAAATAAATGTAACCAAGAAGGTGAATACCTCTGCACTGAAAATTGCAAGACACTGAGGAAAGAAACTGAAGAAGACATAAATACATGTAAAGATATTCTATGCTCATGAACTGGAAGAATTAATGTTGTTAAAATGTCCACACTACCCAAAGCAATCTACAGACTCAATGCAATCCCTATCAAAATTCCAATGGCATTTTTTTCACAGAAATCAAACAAAAATCAACTCAAAATGGATTGAAGACTTGAATGTAAGACTTGAAACCATAAAACTCTTAGAAAACATAGATAGTAAGCTCCCTGACATCAGTGTTGGTGGCAATCTTTAGGATCTGACACCAAAAGCAAAGGCAACAATAAACAAGTGAGACTACACCAAACAAAAAGCTTCTCTCTAAACAGCAAAAGAAACCATCAACAAAATGAAAGGCAACTTATCAAAAGGGAGAAGATATTTGCAAATCATATATTTGATACATAGCACCAATAAAAACCAATTTGATTTAAAAATGAGCAGAGAATCTGAATATTTTCCAAAAAATATACAGATGGACAACAGGTGCATGGAAAGGTGCTGAGCATCACTAAACACCATGAAAATGCAAATCAAAACCGTAATGATATCACCTCACACCTGTTAGAAGGCTATTATCTACAGTGAGGAGGCTCAGCTGGGCATCATACAACAGAGCAAAAGGTCACCAGTTCAAATCTGGTCAGGTTCAAATCTAGTCAGGGCATGTGCCTGGTCCCCAGTTGGGGCGTGTGCAAGAGGCAACCAACCCGTGTTTCTCTCTCACATCAGTGTTTCCCTCCTCTCTTTCTCCCTACCTTCCCCTATAAATAAATAAATAAATAAATAAGTATATGTATATGTATATGTATTATTTTTAAGACAAGAAATAAGTTTGGTGAGGATGTAGAGAAAAGGAAATACTTGTGCACCATTGGTGGGAATGTAAGTTGGTGCAGCCACTATGGAAAACAGTATGGAGACTCTTCTAAAAATTAAAAATAGATCTACCATATGACCCAGCAATTTCACTTCTCAGTATTTATCTGAAGAAAATGAAAACAGTAACTCAGAAAGATATATGCATCCCCATGCTTGCTGCAGCATTATTTACAATACCCAAGACATGGAAGCAACCTGAGTGTTCGCCCATGGAACAATGTATAAAGAAAATGTGAGACACACACAGAGGAATATAATTCAGCCATAAAAAAATGAGATCTTGCCATTTGTGACAATATGGATGGACCTTAAAGTAATTATGCTAAATGAAATAAGTCTGAGAAAAGCAGATATTATATGATTTCACTTACTAAGAATCTAAAATAAACCAAAACGAACACAAAAAAGCAAACTCACATATACAAAGAAGAGACTGAGGGTTGCCAGAGATGGGGGTGGAAGGAAGGGCAAAGGCAGTCAAAATACGTAAGTCCTGGAGGTATAATGTACAGCATGGTGACTGTAGTTAATAATACTGTATTATATATGTGAATGTTGCTGAGAGTGGGTCTTTAAGGTTCTCTGTGTGTGGTGATAGATGTTAAACTAGAGTTGTTACAGTGATTATTGCTTAATATGAAAAGTACACTTTCTCTGAGACA
Source organism: Phyllostomus discolor (assembly GCF_004126475.2). NCBI lineage: Eukaryota > Metazoa > Chordata > Mammalia > Chiroptera > Phyllostomidae > Phyllostomus > Phyllostomus discolor. The sequence goes on along the minus strand of NC_040909.2, from coordinate 19,995,574 downwards.
AAATAAATGAAATGGGTTATCACTGGATTTAAACAAGGAAAATGGGCCCGGCTGGAGTGGCTCAGTGGTTGAGTGCTGGCCTGTGAACCAAACAGACTTGTGGATTCGATTCCCAGTCTACAGCACATGCCTGGGTTGCAGGCCAGGTCCCCAGCAGGGGCATGTGAGAGGCAACCACACACTGATGTTTCTCTCCCTCTCTTTCTCCCTTCCCTTCTACAAATAAGTAAATAAATAAATTAAAAGTCAGAAAAATCTCCTTATTAAAAAAAAAGGAAAATGTGTATATGTACGTGTACCCATCTGAGAGCTTACTATGTGCCAAGCATTATGGGAATTATATAAATAATCTCAATCCTAATAAGAGCTCCATAAAGTTGAAACATTACTATGTTTCTCTTGGATGAGGAAACTAAGGTCTGGAGAAGTTAGGTGTTTTCCTAAAGCTAACGAAGCTAGTATTTAAAGAGGCTGAATTATAAAACCAGATGATGTGATTTCATAGCCCATACTCTTAAAGAGCATTGTGCTATACAAAATGTATATACCCTGAAAAGGAAACGTACTTCCTAGCCTTTTGTGTGAATGAAATAGGTTAGTAGAAGAGAGATAGATATGTCCCAAAATACTTTGTTTATCCTGTCACATTAAGGTATAAAAGATGAGTTTAGTTTTTAATATTTTCAAATGGGAGAGAAGAAAAGAATAAATAATGGTTAAGAACATAAGCCTGGTTTAAAACCCACCTTTGCCTTAGCCATGCCCTAACAGTTTGTTATCTAATCTCTAGAACCCTGTTTCCTTCTCTGCACATGGGAACAATTAAACCTTTTCTTTAAAATGGGGTCATACTTGTATTAAGATTTAATTTTTTTAAAAAATAAGAGGCTTGGTAAAAAACATACTTAGTGAAACACTACTGCTGCTACCATCTAAGTATCGAACAGATCTGAAACCATGCAGGTAAACACACTTCTACTCAGGAAACCTAGCATAACTTATAAAAACTGTTTCTAGGGGGAAGCGGGATAATGGTGGAAAGAAGGGGAAGGGACTAGTTAAAGAAGGACCCATGGACATGGACAGCAGTGTGGGGATTGACTGTTTGGGGTGGGGGGTGGGCAGGGGAGGGCAAAGTGGGAAAATTGGGCAACTGTAATAGAATAACAACAAAAAAAATAAAAATTATGTTAAAAAATAAAATATATGAAATGAAAAACTGTTTCTAAAAACTGCTATTATGTTATTTGAGAATGTATCTAAAGAATATTGCTACTTGACCACTTGTCCTAATAATGAAAAAAGAGTTTTCAGGAAGTTAAGTACATACTAACTATCCAATTTGTTAACAATAACTGCGGTCCTATTATTTATCCAGCTCTTTGCTAGATACTCTGAAGCAGCGGTCCCCAAACTTTCTGGCACTGCGGGCCAGCAGATGGAGCTCAGGCGAGCTCTGCTCCAGGCCTGGTTCCTACTGGGCAGCAGTCCGGTGCCCATACAGGTCCATGGCCCAGGGGTTGAGGACCCCTGCTAAACAGGATATAAACAAGTAAAATATATGATCTCTAACTTCAGGAGTTTATAATCTAATTGTTAAGACAAAAGTATAACACCTGAAAATTACATTAAAAAGAAAGACATTTACGTTGTACGATCCGTAAGAGTAACAGAAAAAGATGAGTATGAATCAGAGGATAAAAGGTTGGTGAGACTCTCAAGTAGCCTTCGATGAGTTGTTAAGATTTAGACTGGTAAAGAGGGGCAAAAGAGGCATTTGTAATGAAAGGTAAGCAGGCTAAGGCAAAATGACCAAAATAAACATGACATGCAGGAGACTGTGAAGAAATAAATCTAACTATGAGAACTATCCAAAATGTATTTCATTTGGGAGGGCATATAATTTTTGAAAAAAATGTCTTTGAAAATCTGTTTGAGCAGTTTAGACTTGCAAAAATGAGCCACTAAAATAATGTTCTTAAAACAAATCTTTAGCCCTGGCTGCTGTGGCTCAGTGGATTGAGTGCTGGCCTGGAAACCAAAAGGTCTCTGGTTTGATTCCCAGTCAGGGCACATGCCTGGGTTGTTGGCCAGGTCCCTGGCTGGGGCCATGCTAGAGGCAACCAACCAATGTTTCTCTACCTCTTTCTCCCTCCCTTCCCCTCTCTCTAAGAATAAATAAATAAAATTAAATAAAAATAAAAACAAGTTTTTAAACAATATTTTCATATATAGCCATGGTCAAAAAAATTTATTTTATACGTCATAAAATTTTACTTTACAAATACTGCAGTTAATTGTGGTTTAATTTTTTTAAAGAGGCATATGTTTTAGATTTAAATATTGAAATATTTACAGATAAGTGATAATAATTAAAGGATTTGCTTTACTTCAAAATAATGAGAAGGGGAAAGGTGGGTGACCTTGAACTGATGATTGCTGAAGACTGACGATACAAAGAAAGTCCTTATACTTTTCTGGCCACCACTTTTTTATATGCTGAATATTTTCTATTACAATATTTTTAATATAGTAAATTAGGGTGTTACTGGGAAAAATCAATATTCACTAGTGATTAACTATATTCTTACATTTTCACAAATTTATTTTTTACAACCACTTAAAGACGATAAATGACTGGAGTAAAATATCCAATCAACTATGAGGATCTAAAAATCAAAGCTTTACAAACCATAAGCTAATTCAAGAAACTCTGCTTCCTTCAGAGAAGCCTTCATAGCCATTTTAACTTAAAACAATTTTACTGGATTTATATTTTTCACCTTTTTAAATTTTAGATTCTGCAAATCCAACACAAACCAAATACACTACTGAGGAGTTAATGTTAGTCTTAAACCACTTTGCTTTGTGGTTTCAGATATTATAATGTAAACTTTTGTGCAGTGACACTGTTAACACCAAATGCTGGCATCCAACTAAACAGAAGTCAATACAAGCAACACATGGCATTCCCAAAATAATGATATCAGAGACCAATTCCACTTTTACTTCTTCCTGTTACCCACAAGCAGGTGGCAACATAACACCAATTTCAACATAGCAAAGTTATCCTCCTCAGACACAGATGACCGCCACTGCAGCAAACCCCTGAACTCTTTGCAAAGGAATAATTTGCTTTTGCCCTGGCTTAAAGATATTGTATATGAAACAACTTTATCATTCTGATTGTTTTTATTGGTGAAATTCAAGAAGTGCACAAACATTTATTAAGACCAGTGCTGTGCCAAATGTTCTCAATTTTCAAAGCAACCTTATTTTACAGATGAGAAAACAAGCTTCAAAACATTAAGTTCCTTGTGCACTCCTGTTGGAGATGGCATCTGAATCTATTGGGTTGACCAAAAAACCCATCATGTTTTTCCTTAAAATAAAAGACACATTTTTTGTTTTTACCAATAACTTTATTGATTTGGATATTTTGAGTGTGTCAGCTATGTCCTGCTACTGGCTTCTAGTGGGTAGAGGCCAGGGGTGCTGCTAAACATCTTCCAATATATATATAAGACAGCCCCATAGCAGAGAATTATTTGGCCAAAATGTCAATAGTACTAAGAAACTTCGCAAACCACTTTTGACACATTTGATCAGTCTCAGCACCTTCTCCTTCTCCTTCTCAGCACCTCATATACTGCACAAATCCTTTTTTGCCTTTCAGTTGCATTTTTACCTTTCTTGAAAAAATAAAGCATAATATACTGATAATGTTGCATATTTTCTTCCATCTTCAATTAAAATGGCTGCACAAAAATTCACCAATTTTGATAGTTTTGTTAAATGCACACTGATATGACAGCTGTCACAATACAATGTAACAAAACTGTTTCAAAAGAACTTAAAGGCAACTAAGTACCACTAGAGTCATCATACAGAAAAAACTAAATGAACTTTTTAGCCATTAATCTCACCTCAAAGTCCATGTTCATAATCACCTCACTTTATCATCTCCAACAAAGTTAAACAAGTCTATGATCAATGGTGTATATTATGGACATAATGATGTTCATATAATCTGACTTAAATTTAAAGCATACATTGAACCTTACAGTAAACTTATGGGGTAACTATGTTTTTAATAAAATTTTTAATTCAGCAAGAGGATATAATCTATAAATAAAAAATTTTTCCTACTTATTTTACTATATTTCCAATATTAGTATTTTTATAATGAAAAAATCTTTAATCAATAAATCAGTTTGTTTCAAATGAATTTTTCCAATATTGAATGAGACCCTCTACATTTCACAAAATTTCTCATATAAATGAAAGTTTCTTATTGAGCTTGAAAGAAAAAAAATGGTCATTTAATTATCTACAAAGTAAAAAGCAGTCATTTAAATACTGCTATCAAATAGTGAAGCCAACCAATTCAATCTTGGAGCAACATGTTTACCATTATAGAATCAGAGGTCCTCAGAGAAAACACTGATCAGGCCTCAACACTTCCAAATAGTGAATGAGAACCATCTGGCAAACTAATTCCATTTTTAGTAGTGGTTTGATTTTAGTAACAGGGGTAAGAGCCATCAATTTTAAAAAATCATTCTTTTTGTGTTTATTCATTCCTCCTCTCCCCAAATGTCCACATGGACCATTAACTTATGTCAGATGACGTTTTACGTCTCTGGCCTCTAGTCTGTTCATAGTACGTTATTGGAGTAATACACACATTTTGGAGAGATCCTACAGTAAGAACCTGGCAAGTTATTCTGCAAAACACCTAGCCATACAAACAAAAGGTCCCAACGTTCTCCTATCAGCAACAAGCTTTGTACAGGGAGTACTGGCCAACACAGCAGAAGGGCTACTCAACTAACTCAAACATTGCCCAAGCAAAGAGAAAATGAAGAATTAAGTAATAAAAACGCCACTCTGAAAGCTTCTTTAGGTGTGTTGAAAAAGGGAGGGTCTATCAAAAGTCCCTGGAAAATGAAATGCTTTTTTCCTTTTCTCCTGGGTCCCTCGCCAGTTGGCTGAGCCGGGCTTTTCGGTGTAGGAAATGACCCCGATCTGAACTCTATGCTGAGCAAGTGAATTATCGATCTGCCGTGGGAACTGGATCTCTCTCGGTCTTCCCTCCACTACTACTTCCCAGCAGGAACTGAGCGCCGAAGTCCTTTTAACTCCAGGACAAATCACTTTCAGTCACCTCCCCAGCGCTCTCCACTCAGCCTCCGCCTCGTCTCACCTGCGAGGCTGACGCAGGTGAGCGCTCCTTTTAACAATCCCGCCCTGACAGACGGACAACCGACACACAAGAGCCGCTGTGAAGCCGCCACCCCGAGTGAATGACACTCTCGGAATTTACGTGTAAATGCAAGTGAATGAGACTCTCGGAATTGACGAGTAAACTACTGCAGACACATTCCCCGCCAAATCCATTCTTTGAGAGATCAGATCATCAGAAATGGTTGCATTTTCAAATGCACACACACACACACACACACACACACACACGGCCCTTTCTCCGGGATTTCCCTAAGCCACACTTGGAGAAAGTGCTGACCCACACAGACACACACGCCTATTGCCGTAGCTATCCTCTCCTTCTCGTCTGCCCAAGAGTATGGGACGGACGGGGAAAGATAAAGCAGGGGCCCACGTCGTGTTCAGGGTTTGCCCCCCAAAGTTTCAAGTGCACGCTAGGCTCCCGCAGCCGGAGCCTTCCAGGAGGTAAAGAGAAGAAAGAAAAGGGGCGGGGTGCGGGGGGTTTGGGTGGGAGAAGCCCCGACCCCGCGCGCGTTCCGAGGACCGGATTTCCCTCTCTGCCCTCCCTCCCACCCCACCCCCGTCCCCCTGCGGAATTCCTGCCCCGCCGCGGGCCGGGAACAATGCCGCGGCCCGGACCCCCACCCCCGGGCGCCCGCCACTCACCACCCAGGTCAGTGCCCCGTTGCCGCCGGCTCCCGCGCCGCCACCGCCGCCCGCCTTGGCCATGACGGGTGCCTCCGCTCACAGGCCCCGAGGCCCCGGCCGCCGCTCCCGCCTCCTCGCGGGCCGTCCGGCCCCGCTGCTCCGCACCGACCGCTCCGCTCGCCGTGCTCTTAGCGGCGCCGCCCCCCGCGCCCCATCGCCGAGACCCGGAGAGGACGCCCGACCGAGACCACCGAGGAGGCCGCGCCGCCCGCCGCCCTCAAACTCGAGGCGCGGCGTCCGCGTCGCCCGGGCCTAGCGCCGTCGCCGAGGGAAAGGTGGAGGAGGAAGCGGGAGGACGCCGGCGACAGCTCAGTAGCGGGGGTTCCTGCTCCTCGTCCTCCCGCGGGCGCCTCCGCCAGCGGGGCCGAGGTCCGGAGGTGCAAGCAGCGAGCTCGGCCCGGAAGCCCGAGGACGCAGAGGTGCCTTGTCCTTCCTCACGCTCCGTGAAGGCCGGCTGCTCCGGGTCCCGGAGTTGCCGCCTGCCGCCGCTGCCTCAAAGGCGGCCTTCGTAGGCCGTGCTGCAGCCCCGACTTCCTCAGACCGACAGGGACAATAAACAGAGCCTCCGCCGCCGCGGTCGCCTCCCTCTTGTCCGGCATAACACCGCACACACACACACTCGCACACCGGGGAGGGAGGGCGCGGCGGACGCCCCCGCTGTCAGTCAGCGCCCCGTCGCCCAATCGAGGCCTTGTCGCCCAGGCTCTTGGCCAATCCAAAAATTCCAGGCCCCCTGAGGGGCGGGACCCGAGGGGGAAACGTCATTGCGGGTAGCAACCGAAGGGAAGACTTAGGGTTTTTTGTTTGTATGTGTGTGTGTGTGTGCGCGCCTGTGGGTTTTCCATTTGAAGGGAGATCAGGGGCTGCTGTCAAGGGTCATTTGAGGGCGACGAAGGGAAAGGGGTCGAATTCGCGTCGGGTCGATCGTAATCCTCCGAGCGTGCTGTTTACTCTAAGACCTGCCCACGTAGCCCTTGCCTTTGCCTGGGGCCGCTGGGGGTGGGGTGACAGGAAGAAGCTCAGGGCCGTCCCAAAGGGAAAGTATTTTTAAAGAGCGGTTGTAAACCACAAACAAGACGTTGTAGATCACTGATGTCAGGAGGGCCGTGTGACCCCGGCCTCCCCAAGGCCCCAAGTGGACGCTGCTGCCGAAAGAATGCTTTGCTCAGACCTTCCCCACCTCCGTCTCCTTCCTCCCTCTTCCTCCCTTCATCCTCAAAAGGGATACAGTCAGTTTCCAGAAAACTGCCTTTAAAGAACTTAAATGATAAGAGGCACAGCGAGAACGTTCCAGAGAAAGAATGCAGGTTGGGTTTGAGGGGGTCTGTTTCTACTCTTTGTTGACCTTTCTCTGTGCTCCGAACAATGCGGAAATGTCACTGTCACTTTTTCTTCTCATCCGTCCAGAGCTGTGCCTGGCTATCTCTAAGAGGGTATGTCTGATATTTTAAATTGCTTTCGGTGGAATTTTAAACGCACACTAAGGAATAATTTTATCCACATTAAGGCTTTCTAAGAACAAAAATTACCCATACAGTCACACCAAAGTCTTTGGCAGATGGAAGATGGCTTTACTTCATCCTGCTTTTCAATGTAATTTCATTCAACAAGTATTTATTGGGCGCACACTCTGTCTCCCTGTGCCAGGTTCTGCGACGGGTTCAAAATAAAAAACAGGGCCTTTGATTTCAAACTATTTTTAATCTCGTCTGTTGGGCAGGCTAAAAAGAGAGTTAGCTGTCAACGAAATGAGTACTTGAGGACATGAAGTGCCATCAACTAGTTGTGACAAGAGAGCTTTTTTTTAAAGAGATGAAAAACCTATTGCTGCTTTGTGAAAAGGTGTTTTTGTGAACTTCTCTGCCAACTGTGCATTTCCTCTCCAGGGAAAACAAAAATGTCGAGGGTCACATCTTTCAACTGCCTTCTGAGTCCAGAGAGATGGGGAACTCTAAAACATGGAAATAATTTAAACATAGTTTTTCTTAATTAGCTCTCTAGTGGCCATGTAATTTTGGCGTATTTGGAGCTTTGGTTCAGAACAGTGAGGTCTTTCTTTACCTTGAACTTGAGGTGTCAGCTTGTAAAATCAAGACACACCAGGGGCTAATCTGGACTCTGAACCTGACCAACTAAGTATCTGTGCCTGTTATTTAACTTCTGCCTGTTATTTAACTTCTCTGAGCCTCTGTTTGTGCCTCATTAAAGTGGGGATTTTTGCTCCTGTACTTACTGTGATTTCACATCTTCAAAGTATACATATTTTATAAGTTTGAAAAGGAGTAAATAATTTTAAAGGCTGTGAGTTTTTTATAAAGATACAGGCATTAAATAAAAACCAAGCCATAAAATGTATAACTGTCTCATTTTTAACTTTACTTTTCAAAGATCTTCCGCCTCAGATTTTGAAGAGATAAAATGTATTCAAAGTCAAATAAGTTAATTAATGAAAGTCATGGTTATCTTTTCACTTGCCTCATAGGTGAGGCACTGAATCTGTTAGCTTTCTAAATAGAAGACAGGCTGGTAATTGTAGCTGGTTTTATTCTTATGAAAATACCTAACAGAATGACTAATAAAAGTTGTTGAATATATGGATATTCAGATCACCGGTTTAAAGCAGGGATTTGTGATGAATAGAAAAAGATTATCTATATCAAAAGTATCTGTTGGGAACCAAAGTGTCCCAGGTTCTATTCCCAGCCAGGGTACATTCCTGGGTTGCAGGCCATAACCCCCAGCAACCGCACATTAATGTCTCTCTCTCTCTCTCTCTCTCTCTCCCCCCTCCCTTCCCTCCCTAAAAAATAAATAAATAAATAAAATCTTTTAAAAAAAGTATCTGTTAAGGTGGAATTTGCCAGGTTCTTCTGCCTAAGCTACCATTATTTTTTTTTGGTCATTGATACAGGGCGGGGGGCAAATGTAGGTTTACAGTTGTGAGTATATGAAACACAGTTTCTTCTTGTATTATTTATTAATTATTGTATTATTTGTATGACAACTGTGAACCTACTCTTGCCTACCCCTGTAAATACTATGCTCCTACAAAAAAAATCAGCTCCTGAAAAAACTGTTGATGTTTTGAACTATGTGCAGCAGACTTAACATATCTATGATAAAATTTGTTGTACTCATCTTAAGCACAGTTTTCCCTTCTGGGGTTTTGTCAAATAATTATCATTTACACAGTAATTATAACAATCATTGCCACATCAAAAAAGCTTCTATATCAGGTTTGTCTTGTTTGGAATACTACTTTATTCATATGTATATATATTATATTTAAAGATAATTATTAACCCATAGCAACACCAGCCAAAATGAAAAATTATAAAAATCAAAGTCAGTTCTATGAACTGTAAAAATAAATTCCTTTATTTAATCATTTCCTGAGTAGCTTTCATGAGAGCTTATCCTAACAACTTTAGAATTTTTATTTTTAGATCTTATGTTTCCCTATTGTAGCAATCAAAAAAGTACTTATCATGCCTAGTATGTGTTAGGTACTCAGGAATTAGGAATTTTAAAAAGCATTGAAATTAGGTCTCTGCCTTGACTTCACAACTTGACTTACATAGTTTTGAGCTAATCTTTTTAAGCCAAAAAGCAGTTTTATATTTATTTATTTGCTATTTAATAACTTTTACCTGATGAGTCACACCTATCATTATAATTTATGCACAGTAGGTAATTTAATCAATAAAAATTATCTAAATTGTACTGGCAAAGTTTCAATAGAGCTTTCACTCAAATCATATATTGTTCCATCGATGAGATTCACCTGAGGCCTGGGGGACCAAACTTTAGTGAACATTTAAATAAGATAACATTTGAATTCAAAGTTCAATGTCTGCACTTTTGTCTCTTCCTCTCACTCTGTTAGTTTTTATGGATCTTTAATGTATGTGGTGTACAAAGTTGCTAGGCTGTGAAGAAGAAAAACTAGCCTATTAGCTTAATAAATGGTTGTTCAGGTAATGACTATTAAATGTTTTCCATGTAACTTAGTTGGTTATATTTCTTTTTTCTTTAAGAATTTATTTTTTTAAAGAATTTATTTATTTATTTTTAGAGAGGGAATGGAGGGAGAAAGAGAGGGAGAGAGAAACATCAATGTGAGGTTGCTGGGGGTCATGGCCTACAACCCAGGCATGTACCCTGACTGGGAATCGAACCTGTGACACTTTTGTTTGCAGCTCCCACTCCATCCACTGAGCTACACCAGCCAGGGCTAAGAATTTATTTTTTATTTCTTTTTAGACAAGGGAGAGGGGAAGGAGAAAGAGAGGGAGAGAAACATTGATAGGTTGCACCCCAACCAGGGACTAGCCTGAAACCCAGGCATGTGCCATGACCAGGAATCAACCAGCAGCCTTTCCCTTTGCCGGATTATGATGCCCAAACAACTGAGCCACACGGGTCAGGGCTGGAAATATGTCTTTAGATGTGGCTGAAGGTAGGAAAGAAAGCTAGTCGCAAGCTATGGGTATAAGTATTTATATAGTAAATACTGTAATAGATTATTAACTCTGATTTTTGTGACTGTTTAATTGCTCTAAACATGTTGTGAGTATATTTTTACTTATATAATAAAGGCACTTAAGCACCAAAGGTAACAGGTGTTTATGGATGAGTAAAGACATCGATGAACACTACAGTTCCGTGTATTATCACCACTGGGAAGATATAAAGGCTAAAGATCTTTAATTTCTACCTATAATAAGTATGGGGTGTTTGTTTTGTTTGACTTTTTTTGTCTAGAGAAGTTTGTTTTCATTGATTTTGGCCAAGTAAGCTATGACGATTCTCTGATAATGTTTCTAACAACTTGCACTTTCACTTATTTTAGATGATATAGATCAGCAATAAGTCATGACAACTCAGCCTCCCCCACCCCTTGTTGAAAATAAACAACAAAAACTTATTTCTCACAGGCCTGGAGACTGCAAGTCTGACACCAGGGTGCCAGCATGGCCAAGTTCTGGTGAGGGCCCTTTTCAGGTTGCAGACTGCCTACTTCTCACTGTATCCTCACGTGGCAGAAAGCGGCTGGAATGCTCCCTAGGAAGGCTCTTAACTGTACTGAATTATATGTCCTAGAGAATATAATTAGCATATGTCTTAGTTTAAACGGCTGGTTTTGACCTCTGAAAGGGTCTAATATTAGGTTTGGACTTTGGAAGAAGCATTTTGTTGCAGGAAAACCCGGCTTTGGAGGACATTAGATGCCATCCTTCACTTAACCTTCACCAATAGATGCTAGCATGTGGATTACTGAATTGTATTTGAAGTTTCTGGTTGCCCAAAGTCATCTGATTCAGTTACTCAGTAGGTTCATAAGAGTCAGATCTAAAGGATCTAAAGAAATAAGATAGCAGTGACTTTTCTAAGTAAACTGTTTCCATTTCAAAAGAGCTGGGGACTCTAAAGCCTGAGTTGCCAAGTTATTTTCATTCTGCAGTGTATTTAAAATTTTAATGGAGAAAGGAAAGCCCAGAAAGTGTGAGAAATATTTACAAAAGAAGAATCTAAGATGTGCAGCCTTCATGTTAGAGGGGTTTCGGAAGCAGAACCAAAAAGGTACCTCCAAGTTATCTAAGATGATAATTAAAAATCTGAACTTTGAAACACTACATCTCTGTACCAATGAACAACAAAAATGCACTTGTTCCTATTTCTGTAACAGTTAAGCAGAGATTAGCCCAGATATTTTACATAATACTAGCTGGGATGTCTTGTGTACTATCTTTGTCTATAAGCTTTCTTCCTTACTTTGAGATGGCTGTCTGATTATGGAAAGATCCAGAAGAAGACCCAAGAATGCTGATCCTCAAGGCATATGTCTTTAGTTTAAAATGGTGTTTGAAAAAGTAAAAGAACAAGGCCAGCCTGTTCAGTAAACGGTATATTACATAGCGTTAGCCGATCCCAGAAAGCACCTGGAACATAGGAGTTCAATACATAATGTCTCATGGCGTGAATTTGAAACATATCGAGATGTTTCACTGCGATGTTCCTCACAGTGCAACATCTCGCCCACCACCCATGATGGTGCTGAAACACGTCCAGGATCCTTGTCTTTTGTTTTTTCAAGTGTTCTTGATTGATCTTTATCAGTTAACAGATTATCAAGGATTGGTTGAAGCACTGTTCCTCTTTAGGGATATAAATCAAGATGATATGAGGAAGGAAAGAAGAGAGGTTATGGTATGAAGAGAAAGAAGGGGAGGAGAGGGGGCAGACAGGGAGCTAACAAAAGCATCCAATCCCGTGAAACTGAGTGAAGAAAGCAAGTGCATTCTGCTGTGGAAGTAGATCAACTGTAGCCTTCTCCATGCTTACTCTTCATTTCACAAAGAAGGAAAACCCCATTTACTGAGAACCTTGCTATCTGTTACAGTACCAGGCAGGTGCTTTCATACCTATTAGCTTAATTAACCCTAAGAGAGGGATTATCATTGTTATTCCACAGTCAAGGAAATGAAAACTCAGAAAGTCACAGCTGAGTGCTTGGTGGAACTGAAATTCAAACCCAAGTTTCTCTTACTCCAAACCACACCCATCTGTCACACTGACAAGTTGGCTAACATACTTGGCAATATAGCATATTTGGCAATGTGTTACAAACTTGGCAATAGCGGTGAATAATCCTGGCCATCAGTAAAACGTTTTGGTGGTTAATTTTATTGTTGAACTATGATGACATGCATTTACAATTTGTATGACTAACTAGAAGTTCTCTTTGAAACCAGCCTGAATCTGCTTTTCTGACCTCATTAAAAAAAAGATAAGTTGCTTTTTGGAGACAAAGTATCATTTAAAAAAAAAACCCTGCTAATCCTGGGACATCTCTCTAGCTATATGCTTTATACTCTCAATGCAGTGTAATGAGAGAAGACTCTCAAAGAGCTAACTTTTAACTGTAAGAGTAAAAACACAGAAGTTCCATGGGATTGGATTCTTGGATTCACACTTTGGGTACCTACAAATTCACAGTAGAAGATGCTTAAAGCAGCACTAAAAATCCTCTAAGTTTTCAGTCCTATAGGGAGGACTTATTCATTGACATCTTTTTTTTTTTTTTTTGCTTTTTGTAATCTATTTTTGTGTATTATATTTTGGCACCTCCCATTCCTGTATTTTGCAAATGATGTCTCAATATACTAATTCCTTGAGATACAAATGTTTATTTGAAAATTATTACACCCAGGCACCATTCACACTGTTTATTGTAGACCACCCATGCATAAAGGGTTCATAAAACACATTAACATTTTAAGTCTTTGAGCACTCCTGCAAAAAACAAATCACACTTGTTTAGCTTTGAAACTCTATTTTCAGGAACATCCCTTAACTTCCTTGGAATTTATATTTTAATGAAAAGACTTGGAGGGATACTGCCACTTTTTATATTGTTTCTATTATTACAACATGTTTACAAGTTTAGAAAGTGTACGTAAATATAAAGCAAAGAACAAAATGACCCACAATTCCACCACTCAGATAATTGCTATTAACAATTTGGTGAACACAGTATCTTTCTATTCCTTTTGTAAAGATACAAGAACACATACTTTTTAAAAGGAAGCAATAGCTCTAGTAAGTGATTTAAAATTTTAAAATGAGCCGATCCCAGCAGAATGGCTAAAATTAAAATCCCAACTGCTGGTGAGGATGTGGAGCAACAGAAATTCTAATTTCTGCTGGTACTATGTAGCCTAGTAATGTCATTTTGGAAAACTGTTCCATAGATTCTACTAAAGGGAAACATTCACAATAAAGTATGAACCAAAAATTCCACTCCTAGGTATATACAAATAGAAATGCAAGCTTATATGTAGCAAAGACACACACAAGAATGTACATAGCAACACTATTGCCATAGTCCCAGACATCCAAATGCCCATCAATGATAGAATGAATGTATTGTATATACATATAGTGGAATATTGTTCAGCAGAGAAAATGATCTGTTACAGCTAACATGCATAAATTTCACAATATTATGTTAAGCTAAAGGCGTCAAACAGAAAAGAATATACGCTGTATGATTCCTTTCACATAAAATTTAGAAATAGGCAAAACTAATCTATGACGTTAGAAGTCAGGATGTGGTTACCTGCAGGAGGAAGATTTTGAGCGCTGATAAGTTCTAGTTTTTGAACCAGGTGGTGAATATATGATTATATTTGTTTCAAAATTCATCCAGCTGTATACTTTTCAATTTTACATTTTTCTATATGGATATGATGCTTCCATTTAAAAGCTTACTTTTTAAAATGTGGTATTACCAACACCTGACAGAAATAAGGATGAGACCATCCATGTTCATTGATGCTGCTGAGTTGATCAGTAATTTAGAAGATTTATACTCTGAATGTGAAGTGGTAGGAACACCATTACAAAATGGTGCAAAATGGTAAGATTGAAGAGTCCTCTCAATAAGCACCAAATGAAACTCAATTGATAAAATAAGAATGCTTCACACTGAAGCTCTGCCAAATCATTAAGGAAACCTTTCAATTATTACATTTACCTGCGTACCTTCACTTCCTGAACTAACTTCCTCAATTTTCAAGAAGAAAAAATATATAATTTTCCTAACAACAAACAGTAATTATAACTATTATTTATTGGCACTTACTACACATTGACACTGTGCTAACACTTGCATTATTTACTATAACACAAGAACTGTGTGAGTTAAGAATTTATTTGCAAAAGGTTTTTCAAATTATAAATGTAACACCTTCTGGTTGTAAAAAAACAATAAAAAATGTGTCCAGAAAGAAATGCAAGCATTCTTTAACATGTTTTTTCCCCTATAAATGTTGCTGATTAAAAGGTTGGTACGTATTCTTCCAGACATTTTATACAGTATTTTTGTGGAAATACACATAAGCACACAGATGAGAAGTCAGCAATTAAGGGGATCAGATTAATATACCTGAGTTCCTTTACTTGAACTTTATTTCCTAGAAATCTTTCTATGTCTGTCCATAAATCTATTTCAATATTTTAATGACTGCAGTGATGATTTAACCATTTCACTATAAATAGGCACCCAACTGGGAACACTACTGATTTTTGGACAGGAGAATTCTTTAAAGACCTGTCCTATTCACTGCGGGATATTTCCCAGCATTCCTGGCCTCTACCCACTAGAACCCAGTAGCATACCACCTTTCCCCACCCACCCGCCTACCCACCTCCATTGTGTCCAGGCATTTTGTTCCCTGAAAGACGAAGTATTTACCTCCCACCACCATCAGTGTGGATTCTAGTGAACATGTCAGCTGTCAGAGGGGGAAGGACTAGGAGGGCAGGGTAAAAAAGGTGATGGGATTCAGCAAAAATAAAGCAAAGCAAACCAAAAAACTCATAAACACAGTATGGTGGTTACCAGGGGGATAGAAGGTGGAGGAGGTAGGAGAGGGTAAAAGGGGAATAAATGGTGATGGAAGGAAACTCGACTTGGGGATTTGAACACAATATACTGATGTATTATAGAATTGTACCCCTGAAACCTAGATAATTTTATTAACCGACCTCACCCCCAAAATTCTATTGAGATAAAGAGCCACTGGTATAGAAGGATATTTATGTTGTTAATTTCAACAATGTAAAAGGGATTTACTGAACATCTTGGTATTATTGATGATAAACTGCATCTTAGAGATGAAAAAACTGAGGTCAGAAAAGTTGATCTGCCCAAGGGCCCATTGCTATCAGTAGTAAAAAGTGAGGTAAGAATTCAGTTTTTCCCTCTAGAGTTTGTAATTTTATCTCCTTCCTAATTCTATAATTTTACTACCCAGCAGGGTGTTTTAGAGACCACTCCAAGGAAGGCAGCCAGAACAGTGAATATCACTACCTGTTGAGCGTAACATAAATAACTATTAAAGATATCTTAATTCAGACAAACATCCTTCAGCTTCTTCTGATAGAACCAGGAATGAAAACTTCTCAGCTTTCTAAAGATGTCTGTAGCAGATCAAGCCATTTATAAGAAACACTTAAACTAAACAAAATTTTGTGAATTTTTTTAATCCTCACCCAAGGATACATTTTTTATTGATTTTAGTGAGAGGGAGGGGGAGTGGAAGAAACAGGAGAGAGAGGAGAGGGAGAGGGAGAGAGAGACAGAGAGAAATCCATCATTTGCCTTCCTTATATGTCCAGACTGGGAACCGAACCTGCAACCCAGGTATGCGCCCTGACCAGGTATCGAGCATGCGACCTTTTGGTGCATGGGATTTCACTCCAACCAACTGAACCACACTTGCTAAGGCCAAAATTATATAATTTTTTAAACAGGTAGCTAATGTATTATCAGCACAGTTGATGTTTTAAACTATGATGTAGTGTACTAACAACTAACCCAGTTTATATTAGTAATAGGTCCAAGGTCAGGGTTTTAGCTCTTTATGGGCCAAGTAGCTTTGCTATCATCATCATTAAAGATTCCAGATGTGTATCCAGCTCCCATTGCACACAGTATGGCACACTACCAGTCCTTTGTACTCCAGATTTCACCCTCAGTGCTGGGCAGACATCTTATAACCTAAAACAATTGATAACAAGGCAAATCAAACAATCCAGGGAGGGCAAAACAAATTTGAAATTAATATAGCTGTTAATAATGGTCACTTACTATGTGCCAAGGATTTGAATCAGCTGTTAATTTGATTCCACAAATATTTAAGCACCTATTATGTGCCAGATGGTGCTACAGATATAGGAATAAACTAGAGGCACAGCACATGCCTCCGTGAAAGTGTATGAAAGGCATTAAATAACTAGTCGTTTAAATAACTGTGAGAGGAAGGATTTCCTACGAAAATAACTTGAGCTCTGAGATGGAGTGCAAATGTTAACCTTCAGGACTAGCAGTAGCAAGTATGAACCTCCCAGGCAGGATGGGTCACGGTATACAGCTGAGGACGTGAGAGAAGTCAACTGTGGCTAAGGTCAGATCAAGCAGGGCATACTGGGTCATGTTAAGGACTTTTATCTTTAGTCCTAAAACGTCTGTGGAACAGCAATGAAGGATTTTTAAGCAGTGAAGCGTCATGATTACACTCAAGAGTTTCCTATTCTATTTGCTCTAATATTACTATTATCTCATTCTCACAGCAAAGGAAATCAGAGACCAAGTCTTAGAAATGAAACTAACGTGCCCACTACATCAATTATTTCACTACTAGAACAATGAAGTAAAGAGGGTCAGGGTTATTACTGTCTCCCTCTTACTATGTGATAGCTCCTTTACAGTATTATCCTTAAATTTATTGGGGATTATGGAACCTCTGGTTAAACAGGGTGAACCGAGGGCTTGAAAGCTTAACAGAGGATACGTAACTATTGATTCTCTGCTTCTATTTTGTTCTTTAATTCTCCTACCTGTAAAATGAGAAGATTCCTTCTGATGACTATTCTGGTGAGGAATAATATGATGAGTGGAAGAGTGATTGCTAATAGAGGTATTAGAAAAAAATCTCCCAGTGATTCTAATATTAAGTCCAGGCAACCACCATTTATTGGCTGTCATTTTAAAAATCCGTCTCTCTGAATACATTATCTACAAATTTGTTGCTTTCTTAGATGACTGATGGTGATGCGATCTCCATTATAGGGGAGCCCACGCACCCCACAGGGTCTCTGACGACCACGTACCAGTCCCCTCACCTGATTGTGGATGTCTCTGGTAATACAGAGTAGTAAAATCCTGACGTGTTTTGCCATTAGCCTGGTCATGAATTTCTCTCAGGAAATTTATTATCTGGCACAATTCCTTCTTTTTAATTAAGCTCTATCCCACCTTCACTGTTTCACATTCTATTTCTTGTTTATTCAACTGCCTGCAGCAACTAACTTCAAATGATGTTTTTCACAGCTGTTTTTTACTGCCTGGCCTCAATTTTACAGGTTTTCTTTGTTAAACCATTTGTTTCAAAGCACAATTTCTCTGGGCCTCTAGTTACTTCATCTTAAAATGTAAGGAATTTGGATTCGATACTCCCTCCTAGCTAAATAGTTCTACGACTTTTTTTTTTTTACTCTTCCCCTCATTCAAATGCAAGGGGAGTAATTTGAGAACATGACCACTGAGTTGCATTCTCCCCTTCACAGCTTTAGAGAACCTTCTTTTCTGTAACTTGATACCAAACATTTCATATTTTGCCCACACTGTTGGCTTTTAAAAGAATGAGTCCAGCCAGGCTTCTTTCAACAGCATCGAATGAGAGAGAGCCCCATTGTTTACTAGTAGGACGGAAAATTCAAATATTCCAGTTTAAAATGAGAAGAGAGAGGCATGTGACCAGATCCATTTGGTGTTGGACATTGGTAACGTCAAAAATGACTTTCGCTATTAAAAAATGATTTTGGTATCTTGCTCTGAGAGTGTCCTCATCAAAGGTCATGGTGGGGAAAAGTCATGCTTCTGGGAAACTAGAGTTCCACCTAATTTCATTGTCCAACTTCTTTGTTCACTGGAGAGAGCTGAGACTTGAGTCCAAACAAAAGAAATACCTCGGTGTTTCGGGCTGTTCAGGCCCTGAGTGAGCTCATCACTCTTTTCACTTCTGAGGAAGAGGCATCTAGATTTCCCTTATTCCTTAAAGGCCTCCACACGGGCAGGGTCACTTTTATTGAACAGATTTGTTTTCATTTCTGAAACTCCCTGTTTTACCCCTTGACCAATTTTTATGTTAAATTTTCATCATAAGCTTAAAACGAGTCACAAAATCGTTTGCTAATAAACTTAAATTGCAGGAAAATCCAGAATAAAAAAAAATCAATGCCATAGCCTCCGGGAACTTGCTATAATTCTATTTTCATGTCAACAGATATGTTTGGAGAGTTGTTATCTCTGGTACAAAAACCTTTTGGAGATTGTAATAACAATGACTAACAGCCACATTATTGTTCTTTATTGTTAGACCTAAAATCTACTGATATTTTCCATCTGTCTACTTAGTCTCCTTGTAACTAGCTTTTCTCTTCCCTCCTTCCCACCCCAACCTTCTAGCACCAAACCTAAGGCTGAAAAAAAGCATCAGAAATCCAAGGTTGATGTTTTCCTCTCCCAGAAAGGTGATGATTTTAGAACCAAGTAGACTGGGTGTAATGGAATTATTGGTTACCAAGCAAACATAATAAAACCAGAAGCATTAAGAAAGGACCAACTATTCAAAATACCATCTCACTACCCTCCATGACAAGGTTCCAAAATTTATTTAACTGGAAATACTACTTTGCAATTCATATTTAGAAAGGACAGAAAAATTGCGTATCACTGCTGTCGGTAACTTGACTCAATTTTACTTTACATTATGCTGTGGTTTGAATGATGCTGCTGCCCCCCACCCCCAAATTCATTTTGAAATCTCAATGTCATGATAGTATGTGGAGGTAAAGCCTTTGGGAGGTGTTTAAATCCTGAGGTGGAACCCTCATGAGTGATATTAATGACCTTAGAAGAGAAGCTTAACAAAAACTGAGTAAGATAAGACCTTGCCCTTGAGGAAATCACAAACTAGAGAGAACAATCTATAAAACTAATTACAATCTTAATGTATGTTTATTAATAAAAAGGAAGGCTATACAAATTGCCCAGTACCATCCATTGAGATACATCAAGAAGCTGGCATTCTGCAACCAAGAAGAGGGCCTTTGCTGGACACTGAATTGGTTGGCACTGCAATCCTAGACTTGCCAGCCTCCAGAATAGTAGGAAATAAATGTTTGTTGTTTTTTTTAAGATTTCATTTATTTATTTTTAGAGAGAGGGGAAGGGAAAGAGAAAGAGAAGGAGAGAAGCATTAATGTGTGGTTGCGTCTCACACACCACCACCACCCCCCCCTACTGGGGACCTGGCCCACAATCCAGGCACATGCCCTGATTGGTAATCGAACCAGTAACCTTTTGGGTCACAGGCCTATGCTCAATCCACTAGGCTACACGAGCCAGGACTGTTTGTTGTTTATAAGTCACCCAGCTTCTGGCATTTTGTTACAACAGCTCCAACAGACTAAGACATATTACTTTTTTTAAAATTTTATTTTAATTGTTGTTCAAGTACAGTTTTCTGCCTTTTACTCCCATCCCAGCCCACCCCTCCCCCCAGTCCTCCCCAGACATATTACTTCTTTAGAAATTTGGTTTTGTCAGGACAGATTGGTATTTTAGAGAGAAGGAGCGAATGAGTTAGAGAAAAAGAGGATGAAAAAAGAGTTGGGGGAACACTGGAGATAAATTGTCTGAATTAAATTTTGCCAAGGCCCAGCTTTGAGTTCAAATAGGTAGAATGCTTAATCCACTCCCTTTAACCCAGGCCCTAAACCGGTTCCAAATTTCACCCTCCAGTGTTCCTTCCCATCAGACACAAATAGGAAGGATACAGCTGAAGCACATGTAAAATAAAATGATAAATACTACATCCCTACTGTAGGGAACAAAGCCATTTTACATTTGAGCTTTGTAGGTACTGTGCCATGTATTCTATAAAGTGATGTAACTATTAAAACCATTTTAATGTGATGAAGTGAGAGGTGGGGAGGCCATTAGACATATCTACTCTCACTCAAGTAAGTCACATGGAGCCGAGTCAATGTGAGTATGGTCAACTCTGACCATGTTCCTTTTTATACCTTACCTTCCCACACTCAGAATGACTGTGTGCTTATTCATCTAATAGTTCCCCAAGGCCCCGTATCTCCAGTCTTAAATACCCTCCTCTGAACATTATAGAGTATTGATATAAACATTCAGTTAGGAAAACTCTATTTACAATACTTGATCCAAGGAAAAAATTCTACAGAAGGCAGTCTTTTAGTGGCTGAATTTGAATGTCACTTTTAAAAAGGACTTTTTTCACTGGCACTGAGAGTGCATTTTACAAATATCATGACCAATTATTAATGTCTATTCCAGGAAAAATTATGAAATAGTTTACTGTGTCTTTCAAGATCTCAGCCATATAAATTCTGTATCTTATTACATCTTAAGAAGGATGTAAAAATCATCCTTATTCGGGATTAAGTACTTCCAAATAGACAAAGGGCTTTGCTTTTTATAGAACATAAATCTTCAGTGTGCTGCCTGACTTCTCGGACCTGTCTGTATGTTTGCAGGTATTAGGGAGATTTAAATTATTTGACACAGAACACTTTTTTTCTCCACATAAAATCTCAGGGAATGCATTTTGGAAAATACTGGCTCATTGGATGCCAGCAAAGTTTTCCGTGCAAATACAACAGCTGGATTTTCTTCTATGTGTTCTTAATAAGTAAAAACAATGAATAAATGGTCCAAAAATTAAGACAACAATTCTATTTTCAATACCATCAAAAATGTTAAATACCCGGCTGGTGTAGCTCAGTGGATTGAGTGCGGGCTGGGAACCAAAGTGTCCCAGGTTCGATTCCCAGCCAGGGTACATGCCTGGGTTGCAGGCCATAACCCCCAGCAACTGCACATTGATGTTTCTCTCTCTCTCTCTCTCTCTCTCTCCCTTCCCTCTCTAAAAATAAATAAATAAAAAATCTTTTTAAAAAATGTTAAATACTTTAGAAAACATTTAACACAGGAAGTGCAAACTTATACTCTAAAAACTATGAAACATTATGGAAAGAACTTAAATAAGATCTAAATAAATGGAAAGACATCTCAAGTTCATGAATTGGAAGAATTAATACTGCTAAGATGACAATAATCCCCAAGCTGATCTACAGATTCAATGAAATTCTTAGCGATATACTAGTTGGCTTCTTTGTAGAAATTGACAAGCTGATCCTAAAATTTATACAAAACACAAAGGACTCAGAACAGCTAAAATGATCTTGAAACAGACAAGCAAACAAAAACCAAAGTTGGAAGACCCCCAAATCCCAATTTCAAAACTTAATACAAAGCAACAGAAATCGCCACATTGTGGAAATGGCATAAGAATAAACATACTGATCAATGAAATAGAGTTCAGAGTCCAGAAATAAATCCTTGTAAAATGACTGATTTTCAGCAAAAGTACCAAAATCCTTCAATAGGGAAAGAATAGTCTCGTAGACAAATGGTGTTTAAACAACTGGATAGCCACACGCAAATGACTAAAGTTGGGCCCTTACTTCACACCATATACAAAGATTAACTTTAAAAAGAAAGGATCAAAGACCTAAATGTAAGTGTCAAAACTGTAAAACTCAGAGAAACATATAAAGGTAAATCTTCATGACCTTGGACTTTAAACATAACACCAAAAACATGAGCATCAACAAAAATATAGGCAAATTGGACTTCATCAAAATTAGCCATGTTTGTACTGCAAAAGATACTCTCAAAACAGTGAAAAGACAAGCCACAGTATAGGAGAAAATATTTGCAAAGCATATATCTAACAAGGGATTTGTTTTCAGAACATATGGAGAATTCTAATTCCTGATAATAAAATGACTATAATCCAATTTTTAAAAGGGCAAAAGATCTGAATTGACATTTGTATGAAGATAAATGTATGGCCAATAAGCACATGAGAGAAATGCTCAACATCATTAGTCATCAGGGAAACGCAAATTGAAGTCACAGTGAGACACCACTCATGCACAGTGGAATGGCTACATTAAGACAGTCATAAAACAAGTGCAGACAGAATATGGAGAAAACAGAATCCTCGTACTCTGCTTGTGGGGACATAAAATGGTGCAGCCACTTTGGAAAACAGCCTACAGTTCTTCAACATGTAAATGTAGGATTGCCATTTGACTCAGAGATTCCACTCCTAGGGATATACCCTAGAGAACTGAAAACATATGTCCACACAAAAGCTGGTACAGGAATGTTCACAGCAGGATTATTCACAATATCCAAAATGTGGAAACTACCCATGTATCCATCAACTGATGAATGAACAAACAGAACATGTTCATACAATGGAATATTATTTGACCATAAAAGGGATAAAGTACTAACACATGGTCCAACATGGATAAGTTTTAAAATGTTATGCTAAGTGAAAGAAGTCACAAAAAAGTCACATATTATATGATTTTATTTATGTGAAATATCTGGAATAGGATAATATATAGTAACCAGAATTAGATTAGTGATCAGCTTGGGGAAGGAGGGATAGGAGAAATGGTGGGTGATAGGGAAAGAATATTAATTTTTTTCCTGAGGTGATAAGAATGTTCTAGAGTTGATTATGGTGAAGGTTGCACAACTCTGTGACTATTCTTTTTGTGTACTTAAATAAAATAAAGTACCATAAATTACTTGTATGGTGGGTGATATAATATACACACACATATATATACACATATATATGTCAATAAAGCTTTTGCAAAAGAAATCTGTAGCATAGATCCTGAACATGTGGCTAGTGGCATCATGCCATCCATAAACTGTTTGTTTTTTTTGGTTCACAAAGAGTTAAGAAGCTTGCCTCTAAATGTAATATCGTAGGAAGACTTTCTAAAAAAAGAAAATATTGTGTTGATTATCCAAGCACAAGCTTCTGATCCCACAGACGTGATCCTTGAGGAGCACTGCCTTACAGCACTTCGCACTTCAAAGAGAATGATTTCCAGTGTCTCTGGTAACTGTGGTTCCTGAGACTGGAGTGAGGAGGGCAAGCGATGTTGTAAGAGGATGACCCAGAGTTTTTATGGTGGCTGATGGATCTGGGCACTGTGAAGGAGAGAAAAGACCTCTTAGGGAATGCTGAGGTTGGAAGCAGGGGTAGATATGGAAGGTATCATTAGAATAGAAAAAATAGGAAGAGAAATATAAAGATAACATAAGAGGGAAAGTTGAACAAGAGTACCAAAGCCAAGACTAAGCAGTAACAGTGTATTCACACTTAGCTTCTTTAAGAAGCGTCTGGGATACAAGTAGCAGCCATCTGCAGAGAGTAGCTCATGCCTACCTACTCTCAGGCAGGGCACACAATGAGCAGCTGACCTTGGCCTGCACCTCCTGGGAGGCTCCAGAGCCAGCACACCCAGTGGCCAGCTTCAGACCATGCCAGATAACCACCCAATCACCTCCAAGAGCAACACACTCACTGGGCAGACTTGGTGGGCACCAGAGCCCTGCTGAAGCGAGTCCTGCTCTGTGGAGTGGGCCCTGCACAGCTGATCCTCCACTGTAGTCACAGCCTGTCATTGCCACCAATCAGCCTGGGGGAATCCCTCCCATTGAGGAGCCAACCAGTAGCAATCAAGGCTCAACGACAACAGGGGGGTGCACACCTGGAGCACCACCTCACTGCAGTCAGAAGCAATCTGGACAGCCAAGCTGCCACCTCCGCTTCCCTGGGTCAGATAGAGCAGGACCTGAAATGAGAGTGAGGAATCTATGCAACACGCAATCCAGACAATTCCAATGCAAGTGTTTCACTCCACATTGAAACAGTGAGCTAGAGGAAGAAGCATAAAATAGATGCACAGTGTAGAAATAATTTCTGGGGTTTTGTGGAATCTCTGGTAGTCACCAAAGGACTTAAAATTGAAACTGAGTCAGTTTTTCACAGGAAAAAATTTATGCTTCACCATTTTGCAATGTCAGCTTTCAACCAAGTCTTACTTTAATTAGAAACAAGTCTATTTTTAATTCGTTCATGAAAAGTAGGATGAGTGATAAAGAATGTTAGGGTGGACAGTCACGCCTTGGAGACACTGTGCGTTTGATCCCAGACCACCGCCCTACAGTGAGTTGTAATCCTTTTGTTGGTGAAGGGTTGTGCCTTCAGTCTGTAAAAAACGCAGTATCTGTGAAGGGCAGTGAAATGAGGTATACCTGTAATAAAATTAAGTAAAACCTATGATTTAAGTGATTTTCAACTATTCTCAATTTAGTGTTGTAGAGGCGTGCTTCATCGATGTGTTGCCATTAAAATAATTTCAATTAGGTTAAGTATTGGGTTTGAGTAAAGAGACCTATGGGTTAGGGTTAAAGTTTAAAAATAGCTGAAAGCATAGGGAGACTGGGCCTTGAATAATCGACAACCTACAAGCATTATTTATTGAACACCAACCACCTAACCATCATTATATAGGCACCAGGGAGAGGAAGACAAATTTAAAACAGTGTCCTTGGTTCCAAGGATACTATAAATATGGAGAGACAAGACATTTAATAATAAATGAGAATCATTTATTCATTCAACAAACATTTACTGAGTTCCTACTGGCCTAAAGACTGATGAATAGGAAAGAATAGTTATTTTGTATTTGTTTTTATTATTTTTTATGCCTTTTCGTATGTCTGAGTGGCTTATGATAAATGATTTTAAAGCAGTAATAAAATTGTTCAGTTTTAATGTTGGTTGGTAACTAACAACTGCTAATATTATTAATTTTGGATTTTGATTAAGAAAACTATAGTATTCAAGGCCAAGTTAGGATTAGTGCGAACTGGAAATTATGCCTTCAAATGGATCCTATGGCCAAAAATCCTGGTAACTACTTTTTGTTTTGAATTACCTTTCAAGGTGCCTTAGTTTGTACAATCCCTAGTTCATTCATTCCAGTACTTAAGGACCATACTGCCTGGCGGTGTTTGTGCTACTTCCATGCACATGTATTTTGTTCTCTGAATTGAGCCAGGTGGAGAGACCCTACCTTACATCTTTTTGTATTCCCCTCATGCAATGTCACACCATCTCCTAACAATTGCTAATAATGATTTATTCAAATAGAAAAAGATCCTTATTATGAAAAACAATATAATTGGACGTACACTATGGGCTTGCCACACACTTCATTTCAGTCTTTTACTAAACAGTGCTGTGTTCCTAAGCATGTACATGATGCCTTATTGAAAAGAAAATTAAAGTTGGAAATAACGGAATTACCCTGTTTTACCAAGAAAGATGATGGTCGCAGCTTTTTCTGATAAAGAGTGATTAGATTCACGGATCATTTAAGTCCATGTAGTTCCCCAGAAGAAAAGTACCTTAATATATTAATCAGCCAACCCCCCTGTGCAATGTAGGACTGTATTAATGCTAATCCCAAAGCAAAATATCTGCCCAGTAGAAATTTAAAATCTAGAGCAAAGATAACAAAAAAAAAATGACATTTAATTAAAAAGCATGAGGATAAGAATTTTATTGCACTCGGCTAACTTTTGTGTATTTAGAAAGTGCTATAAACTGATTGTGGACAGCATTTTTCCTTCAGTGTTCTATGTGTAAGTGCAGCTGCATTTCTATCTTGGCTTCTAGAAAGTGCATCAGTTGCTTTTTGATCTGTCTGGCCAACCACATCTGATAACTTGTACCTGCCTTCTTTACTTTCACCCCATCAGATGACTACTTCTATCTTCAAGTCGTTCTCCGTCCTCATCAGACCAATAGCTCCTTGCTTCAATGTCTCCTTTTTAACCTCCTCAACTTCCCTTTCCTCCTTTTCCTTTTATTGAACCCACCTTGCAAAACTCAACTCCTGGCTCTCACTTTTCCCTGGCTCCCACTTGCCACCAGTTCCACTTGACCCCAGGGCTGCTGAGTGCAAAAACCATCATCTACTCAAAGAGCATCAGCATCAGCATCACGTGGGAGCTTGTGGTAACTGCAGAATCTCAGCCCTGCTCCAGGTCCACTGAATCAAGATGTGCACTTTAACAAGATTCCTGGGGGATTCCTATGTATATTAAAACTGGCAGGCATCCTCTGAAAACACTGGTGTGGCTACAAAAATCATGGTCTCCAGCCACAACTGGCTTTGGCTAACTCTGGACAGTCCAGACAGATTTTCCTAGGCGGCATGTCACTCCAGGACCCAGAGTTGTGATTTCAAACTTGTTGTAGTGATTCCCCATTATCCACGGGGAATATGTCCAAAGACCTGAACTAGATGCCTGAAACCACAGATAGTACTGAGCCCTATCCAGGGGTGTCCAACCTGCAGCCTGGGATGGCTATGAATGGGGCCCAATACAAAATCATAAATTTACTTAAAGGCTGTTTTTTGCTCATGAGTTTTTGTTAGTGTTTGTATATTTAATGTGCGTCTGGAGACAACTCTTTTTCCAGTGTGGCCCAAAGATGCCAAAAGGTTGGATAGCCCTGCTACCCTATGTTTTTTTTTTCTATACATACCTACCTATATTAAAGTTTAATTTGTAAATTAGACTCAGCAAGAGATAAACAACAATAACTGTAATAAAATTAATTATAACAATATGCTATAATAAAAGTTATATGAATGTGGTCTCTCTCTTGCCAAATATCTTATTGTACTAGACTCACCTTTTCACTTAAACTTCACAGTTTCTCTTAGGCACATTTGAATCGCCAGCATCACTACTCTTCTCGCTGGGGCCATTATTAATTAAAATAAGGGTTACTTGAACACGAGCACTGTGACACCTCGACAGTCGATCTGATACGGAGCTGGCTCCTAAGAGACTAATGGGCAGGGAGCATGTTTGCAGTGTCGTGATGCTGGACAAAAGGATGATTCACCTCTCGCGAGGGATGGCATGCGAGATTTCATCATGTTACCCAGGCCTGTGGTAAACTTTTGAATGGCTTGTTTCTGGAATTTTCCATTTAATATTTTCAGACTGCACTTGACTGCAGGTAACTGAAACCATGGAAAGTGAAACCACGGATAAAAGGGGACTCTGTACTCTCTTTGGAAGTCTACCCATTACTTTTTCCTTCCTGTCAGCAAATAGCATTACCTCTTCCTTTATTGAAATAAATAAAATAAAATAAAATAAAATAAAATAAAATAAAATAAAATAAAATAAAATAAAATGCCTCAGGCAGGAGGGCCTCCATTGCTGCCCCCACAGCCTAAATGCCATCACAATTTTGCTTACCTCTGCGCCCACTCATTCCCCCTCTCAACAACAGGAGAGAGGGCTTTCCCAAGGACTGTGATCAGGTCATCTGTACCCTCAAATCCACCTTCCCCTCCACTTTCTGGGTTTCACTCCACCAACAGACAAATCTGCCATCTAATTGGCATCGAATGAATCTACCACCTTCACTTAAAAATTTTATTACTGACCCAACTGACTCGGTTCTTCCATCAGCAGCCTCTGCCCTCACTGTCTCACCTCTGATTCCGTCTTCAGTTGACTGCAGTCTGGCGTCTCCCCTCCCCATTCCGGGGCCCCTGCTCTAAGGCCCCAATCTCACTCTTCAGCAATTGCCACTGTTTGTCCTTCTCTCATTGGGACCCCCTCCGTGGTTTGCCTCCAGATATCCCTCCTCATGGTTTTGTGTTTCAATTCCTCACTACTTCTTAGTGTCCTTCAAAGATCCATTTTTCTTTACTTGTACCTCAAGACTGGTGTATCTCAGGACATACCCTTGGCTTTTCCCTGTTTTTACTCCTCATGGCCTGATCTCGTCCACTCTCACGCCCTACCTATGCTGCTGATTCCCAATCGATGGCCTAGACTTCTTTAATGAAGCTGTATTATTCAACTGCTTTTGGGATTCCACGAAGATGTAACTGAGATAGCTCTAATTCAGCATGGCCTGACTTCATTTGTTCATTCAGTAACTGCTTATTGAGCATCTACCACGAGCCAATTCTAGGTGCTGGAGAGAGAGTAATAATTAAGCATATCCTCTCCCCTGCATCTGAAGTTTACACAAGAGGAGCATATAGCCCTGGCTGGAGTGGCTCAGTGGACTGAGCGCTGGCCTGAGAACCAAAACACCGCCGGTCTGATTCCCAGTCAGGACACATGCCTGGGTTGCAGGCCAGGTCCCTGGTTGGGGGTATGCTGGGGGCTTGCAAGAGGCAACCAATCTCATCGATGTTTCTCTTCCTCTCTTTCTCCCTTCCTTCACCTCTCTCTAAAAATAAAAGAGGAGCATATAGACCATAAACAAATAGACATTGGGTGATGGTAAGACTATGAGAAAAATACAGCCAGGTAAGGGAAAGAAAGCATGCTGAAGCGAAGATAATGGGAGAGGTGTGTCATGGTCAGGAAAGGCCCCTCTGATAAACTGGCATGTGAGTACAAACCTGCAGGAAGTGAGGCAATGAACCATGGTGGCTGAGGTAGGGGGTGGTGGTCGTAAAAATTCCAGGATGAAGGAGTCAGTGTGCAAAAGCCCAGAGGCAGAATGGTGTTGCTTTGTCTCAGGAATGGCCGGGCTGGAGCAACAGATTGAAAGGCCGGGAGGTGAGAGGTGAGTCTGGAGAAGCAGCAGTGACCAGGTGGCAGCAGCGTCCAGGAGGCTGTGCAAAGGACTTCACTCTGCACTTAGTGAAGTGGGAGCCACTTGAATTCTGAGCAGAAGAGGGGCCTGTTCTGACTTGATTCATATCCGCCCAGACTCCACCCATCGCAGCCTCCTCTTCCCTGTTTTCTCCATCTCAGTGAGAGGCCCTTCCATCACCTT
This sequence comes from Phyllostomus discolor, assembly GCF_004126475.2. Classification (NCBI taxonomy): domain Eukaryota; kingdom Metazoa; phylum Chordata; class Mammalia; order Chiroptera; family Phyllostomidae; genus Phyllostomus; species Phyllostomus discolor. The sequence continues at coordinate 19,966,262 of NC_040909.2, read as the reverse complement.
GACTCTTCTTACAGTTCCTGTCCTCTTTCTTATTGACAGACCAGCCCCCCAATAAAATACCCCAGTGTAAAATATATCATTAGTCTCTACAAGGGGTCCTGCTGGCTAATAGCTCACAGTCTATAATGCTGTAACCAGAGTTTTAAAATCAATTTTCCAAGTCCAACAAGTACTCCAAATCTAATGATTGTTGTGGGGTTTTGTTTTTTTAAGGAAAATACAGGTATTATCTTAGAATCAAAATAACAGAGGTCTTAAAGTAAGACAGTTGGTCTTTCTGTGTTGGGAAAACATATTTATCACATAGCAATGACTTCTGAGTGTCTTGTTTGAGCCCAAGAGGGCTGTGCTATAAAGTACTAAAATCACCTTCTAACAGAAAAGGAAACCGAGACGGGAAAGTGGAGCAACCTGGCTCAGCTCACACAGCTCACAGGCACATAAACTGGCCCCTGGCCCCTTGCTTTGTCCACTTTAACGTATCTGCAAAAAGGCCAGACCTCAGCAGGTGCGCCTTTATTTTCTTGACAATCTTTCCTGAAGAAGTAAAGTCCAGATCATCATGGTGTTCTTCTTTAGAAGCAATGGCAAGACGTGCGAATTGCAGAGACAAGGTGGAGGCAGGCTGGAAGGTGCTCGGAGCTGCGCTCGGAGAAGGGCGAAAGTCTGTGCAATCTGGTAGTCAAGTCACAACAGAGAACCTGCCCCACAACCCGAAACCTTCTGGGAGCTCAGCCCTTCGGGCCAAGTTTAATCACACCTGATCTTACAGTTCTTTCCCGAGTAAAGTATATGATTTTTCTCCATTCAATGTGGTATTTATCTCATATGAACCCCAAAGGAAATCAATGGTCTTCTTTGTGGTCCCTTTTCCCAAAGGTATACATTTAGGATAATGCTTTAAATACAAATGATTCCCATGATAGCAGGGTGGGGGTGGGAAGTGTATAGATGTTTAGAAGGAGTGTGCATATCCCAGGGAGACTGGTTATTCAAGAAACGTTTAACATACCCCACTGCATATAAAGAAACGAGCACACCCAAGCATTATTTATCTAAGTAAGTCTCTTCATCCCAGGCCCATATCTGGCATATTAATAAGTGAATGAACGTGCCCGGTCCTGAAATCTTGAACTCCTGTGCACAGTGACTTAGATCATAATGATACTGGTGAAGGCATGAGACAGCGTCAGGCTCGCTTTCAACGTACTAGGCTCTAATTAGCTTTGGGTAAGAGGAAGAGGCAAAGAATTCTAAGTTCTTGGCTCTCAATTTCTTGGCTTTTTTCCCCTCCAAGGATCCTAGAGTCTTGATGATAGAGGGAGATGTGGAGTTGAGAGAGAAATAGATGAATTCTGTCTGCAAGTCTGAGTGAGCACCTTCATAAAATGGGAGGAAGTGGGTCCCAGAACAGAAGCTGAGCTGCAGATAAAAGTGTGCAACATGCCAGCACAGGTTTACTAGGTAAAGCAGTGAAGGTAGGTACACGGGCCCAGGAAGAGCATGCGAAGTGGGAAGAGGCTGTAAGGCAAAGAGTCACCAGCAGTCTGACGCATCCCAGGTACGCAGGGGGAAAGGAGACCAGTCGAGAGACAGGAGTTGGTAGAGTGAGTGAGGCAGAAGCTGAAATAATTCAACCAGAGTCTAGGCTGAGTGGGGAAGGAAGGAAAACAATGGGCAGGTTAGGAGGCTTGGAGAAAAGGAAGAAGTCAAGGAGTACTTGTAGCTATGACACTTACTAGCTGTGTAACCTTGAAGCTGTCACTTAGCACCCCTCTCCAGATTTGCCCATTCCATGCTCAAAGGTGCCAAGCTCTTAGCCTCTGCCATTTCAGATGACAAATCAGCTATCCGATCTACACGTTAAGAGGACTCCTCAGAGCACAGTGCCTTAACCCAAATGAGAAACTCCAAGAAGAGAAAAGCATTTAAAAAAAAATGAGAGAGAGGGATGAGGGGCAAATATCCTGGAATATGGATAGTCTTTCTGTCTCCTCGTTGACTAAGGTACACACATGTCCAACCTCAGCCGGCTCATTTACACCCATCAGTGTGAATGGTTCCTTTTATTGCGCCTTGCACAAAACCTAAGAGTTGCAAGACACACATTTCTGGCAGGAGCAACAAGCGGCGAGGCCCCCTACTCCCATAAACTCCACATTCTTCTTCCAGCTGCCTGCCAGACCAACAATAACCAAACTATACTACTCCCTCAGGACAAGCAGGAATGTGAAAATAGAACAGAACTGAAATCTATTAAGATTCATATCCATAGGAGTTTTTACGAGGCTAACAAAGGACGTTAGAAGAAACTAAGACCAAATGTACCACCATCCCCCTTCTTTAAATTGCTGAGAGGTTGAATCAAAGTGCTTGAGTTAATTAGAATTTCCTTTTTTGGGGAGGAGAACCCAGTTCAACAAAACGATTACTGTTTGGATATTGGGAAAGAAACCCAGTAATATATTATGTTTTGGAGAAAAGTAATAAAACCAACCCATGATCTGAATCCAGAAAACCTCAAAGCCCCAATTTATGTAGTCGTGGACTCTGTTATTAAAATGCTGTGAACACTGCAAAAGGAGGAAAAAAAGTAAAGCCATACTTCCTGCTCTTAAAAACTGGAATATCTACCCGGGACATTTATTTGTCTGCACTTTGTTTCGGTCTTGTGCTAGAGTGCTGCAGAACCAGAAGGCAGTTTTCCATGTGTTGTAAGAAACTTTGAAAAACACTGCAAAATGCCTTTGGAAAGAGAATGACAATCATAGAATGTTGCTGAATTTTAGCAAATAGGATGCATTAACTCCTGGTGCTTCGAGAGGTACTGAGCAACAGTGTGTCAGTGGTCAACTGTCATGACGTTAATAACCAAAATACGCAAATCCGAATGACACAGACTCTCTGGAATTTCCAGCACCACTCTGCCTTGGTCTAAGAAATCTCTCTGGTTCTGAGAACTTCCAGAAGATGCCTGCACTGGTCGGGGGTGGGGGTGGGGTGGGGTGCTGTGGTCTGAATGTTTGCATAGCCCTCAAATTCATAGGTTGCGATCCTACTGCCTGATGTGATGGTTTTGGAGGTGGGGCTTTTGGGAGGTGCTTAATCACGAGGGGAGAGCCCTCAGGGGAGGGATTAGTGCTCTTACAAATAGAAACCTTTTTTCCGTGTTCACCTTGGTTTGAAATAAAATGGGGTTTCCAGACTGCTCCACAAAAACTCATTTTCATGATGAGTGGAGTAACCTATACTTCTGGAGTAAATTCTGATTTCTGACAACAACTGTAGGTACATCTTCTACTGATTATTTATTACTGTTATTAATTAAAGACTTACTATGTTCCCAGCCCTACGTTTTGCATGTTATATATATTCTCTTTAAGCTATCTAACAACTCAGTGGGGAAGATAGTATCCCTTTTCCCCACATGTGAAAATAAGCCCCGAAGTGGTAAGGGACCTCATCCAGTTAAGAAACAATAGAACCAAGATTTGACCAGGTCTGGCTTACTTAATAGCCGTTGGTCCTTCCACTATGTCAACTAACTGACTTCAAAACAGCCTAATGGAACACAACTATTGGTAAAGTAGAGCCTGTGTTTATGAACAGCAGGACCATTAATTCATTTTTTAAAAAAGCAAAAGCCCTTGTAATGTATAATGTTTCCAAAAATGTCTGTAAAACATGTCTCAAATTATTGCCTTAATAATTGCCTGTTGGTTGTTCAGGACAAACGGAATCAAATCAATAATACATATTCCTTCGATAATTTCTAATTCAAATTACAAAACAGCTTTGATAATACATAAATTTCTAACTCAGATTACAAAAGAGCTTTGATAATATGTAAATTAACTAGAAGAAGGTAATGCTCCCCATGTAAAAATAACCCTTAGAAGGTATTCAGAAGAACTCCCACTCCGAGGCACACAAGGGAAGTCCCTGCATCATTCATGCTTCACATCACATATGCCTGCTGGTTTCCGCTTCAGCAGGGAACGACTTGTTCAGGTGTTTCCAGATTCTGCTACAGGTGTTGTCTTGAGCTTAAGAAGGAATAATGTGTGTATTTATCATACTGGCTGGAGGCAAAGGGTGTCAAGAAACATGCAGTAGAACTTGGCTTGAAGCCCTTTGAACATACAATTACTCTTTAAAGTTCCAATCTACACAATAGCAATTTGAAGTAGCAACATCGTGCCAGCACATTGAGAGAAATGTTAAACTTAGCTCATTGGCAAGCAGACTCTACTAGGGCTTAAATGAGCTATATGCTTTTTATTTTTTGATTACTTTATTTATTTACTTATTTTTTTGAAGTTTATTTTATTGCCCTATCTGGAATGGCTCAGTGGATTGAGCACTGAACTGCAAAGCAAATGATCACCGGTTCGATTCCCAGTCTAGGGCACATGCCTGGGTTGCGGGCCAGGTCCCCAGTAGAGGGCACATGAGAGGCAACCACACATTGATGTTTCTCTCCTCTTTCTCCCTCTCTTCCCCTCTCTCTAAAAATAGACAAATATAATCTTGTTTAAAAAAGTATACTTTATTGATTATGCTATTACAGTTGTCCCACTTTTTTTCTCCTCTTTATCCCCCTCTGCCCTGTACCCCTCCACCCTCCAGCATTACCCCCTGCCTTAGTTCAAGTTCATGGGTTGAACATATAAGTTCTTTGGCTATCTGCATTTTAAATAACTTTGAAACATAAGCTAACTTTCCACGTTTCTTCCCAGTCTGCTTGGCACATAGGCGACTTGACACCAGCCTACAATTACAAAGTGTGGAGCGTGCAATCAGAAGAGCTGAAAGAGCTTCTAGAGACCACGAACCAAAAAAAAATACGCATATTACAGTCAATTATTCAGGAGTTAATGATCCAAATCATCCGACATTAGCCAGAATAGATCTGGCTAATCTACTCTATTTCCCTCATTCGCAGTCACTGATCAGCAAGTTGTACGTTTTTCAGGAGTGCTTAGAGCAATTAAGCTAAGAGAAAAGGAAGACTTTCCTATCGGTTCATATGTAGGGTTCTAAAACCTAGCTCTGGGAAAGGTTAGCAATGGTTATCAGCTGGGACCATGGAGGAGCGACAATGCATAAGAATCACTATGGGCCCTGGCTGGCGTAGCTCAGTGGATTGAGCGTGGGCCGCGAACCAAAGTGTCGCAGGTTCAATTCCCAGCCAGGGTACAGGTCTAGGTTGCAGGCCATGACCCCCAGCAACCACACATTGATGTTTCTCTGTGTCTCTTTCTCCCTCCCTTCCCTCTCTAAAAATAAGTAAATAAAATATTTTTTAAAAAAAGAATCACTATGCAGCAGAATCGCCCTAGGAACTGTTCCAAGCAACCCACAGATTTTGTTCATTTAGTGCACTCAGATTCTATGTGTCATTTGAGCTGTGCGACACAATTAATCTAAAGTTATTATTAAACCTAGCTTAAAGTTAAATTATCACAATTTTGGAAATCCTAAGTGGGCAAATGCAAGCATTTTACATTTCATGTAACGTTTCACTCCAATGCAAACATTTAAAGTTTCATGTAAAACTTCTCTTCAATATATAATGATTAAACTCCATAAGCTCAATGTATTCAACTGTTCAACTGATTTACAAACATTTATGCGGTAGCCAAAAACCCTAGCATTTACAACCCTGTTTAGAGATGGTCTTGCTTGTGAGCAACTCACGGATGGATGATTGACAGGTTGGTTGTGTCTAAAAATAAAAGAATGGGAAGAAGGGCTGAGCACACACAGGGAGGTAGAAAATAATGAGGCTGATTTGCAAGTGAGGATTATGGAAATCAGTTTCTTCACCTTAAAGACACACATTGTGAATGATTCAAGATTTAATAAAGTGTGAATTAGATTGTGATTCCAAATTATTTCACAAGATAGAAGTGTATTTGAAGATTTCATCTCTAGGTTTATTTCACTGCCAACAGTCATTTTCCAATGCTGCCATGCATCTAATAGTTGTATATGAAAATAACTTGAAAGAAAAATAATGCCACAGTCACAAGTTCAAGCTTAGTGGATCATGTGGTTAAGCTAAAACAAAAGCAAACCCTCACATTTCAGAAACCAGTCCATGAATTAGTTCATCGAGCATTTAACATTTCTTTAAAACCTACGATTGTGCCAGGAATTAAACTCATGGGGAAAGGGCAAGTTAGAACTGGGGATTGATCTGATGAAATGAATGTTTTAGAAAGATCACATATCATGTGAACAATGACTTATGGGATGTTTTAGAAGAGGGAGATGCGAGAGGCACGGAGACCCGTTAGGGAGGGTGAAGGCTGGGATCATGTTGCTGGGATTAGAAAGGAATGGGGGGAAGATAGAAATATTTTAAAGGAATAATCAACAAGAAGGACTTGATAAAGTTTCACAAGATAAGGTGGTATTACAGATAGAAATAGAAAAGATAGGAAAGGGAGTCACTCAAAGATGTGAAATTAGATTTTAGGTTGGTGTGGAACACCTTTAATTTAAGATGATGGGGGGCTCGTTTAATGGTTACTGGGTCAATTAATTAAGTATCAGAATCCAAAGTATGTGTAATTTCTTCCCAGTGGTGCCATAATTTATGCAGTGATTAGCTTTGAAAGAAGCAATGGATTATAATTATATTTTTTACACATTTACCTTCTATTAATTAATAATAGTCAGGTATAACATCTCTTGCAGAAGGCTGAGATTGAACAGTACCTTTGAAGCTTTACTTTCTTATGGAATAAACACTGTCTACATCTTACCAGTCAACAGGTTCAAACCTCGCCCATGCTGGCAACTTGTCAGAAGATTGGGAGCTTTACACAACACCGAGTTGATTACAGCCTGCCATTATTTTTAAAACAGCCCACAGAGGCCAATGTATTCACGGTAGTGTGGATCTCTGAATTCTAAAAATCGGAGCCTCCATAGCCTGCTTTCTTGTAAACAGGCTGCATGTGGCTCCAGGACCTTCAGGCCTATGCTTAGCCACTAGGTTCTATTTTAATCTCACTCCCTCTTCAAAATTACTGTCACTCTGCCATGCCAAGCAGGTTTGCCACAGATTACAGAAGTCCTTTCCAATTCTTATGATATTCACTTAATCGTTATGTTACATGGGAATAACCAATAAGATTGTGTTTTGTGTTTTAAGCTCATGGGAAGTAGGAAACAAAGGAGTAGGACATGATATGTGTGATGTGCTACATGTTCAGACTAGTTTGTTACATTTGAAAGTCAAATGTAAAGACTATCTGTACTCATTGTATATGTACCACCAAATCTGGCTGATCTTATTTATATTAGACTAGAGCAAAAATGTCTTTCTAAAATCTTTGTTTCAGGATGTACTCCCCCAAAAGTACTGGTGCTGTACTGAAGAGTTAAATAGCTCTTCGAAGGCTGGCCTGGCTCCTTAGTCCGCAGGGTAGGACTCGGCCTCCTGGAGGATCCAGCAAGGGCAGAAGGAGGAAGGGAGGAATCAGGGTCCTCGGTAATCGTCACCATGGACTGGGGGTGTTACAAAAATGTTATTAAACAAGTATTGAAAACTAGACTGAATCTATATCTTCTCAGGACATGTTATGGGTATTTTAATTTTTCTTTTTCTTTAAAAATATTTGCTAAGAGCTGCTTTTTCTGGTCATTTACCTTTCTCTTAAAAAACTTGGCAAAAACCAAAACAAAGCAGCAAACTAATCAAAACACTAAAAATCCAACGAGATATTGGTTTGCTTTAAATTACAATGCATTTATGCAGATGATAACTATACAATCATAAAAAACAGTGAAAAGCACATTACGATTCACAACATATTTAAATGATAAACATTATGCATAGCGCAATTCTATTTTTGAAAAAAACAGACACACAAACTTTAAAATATATATCTTTATATAAAGGCAAGTACCAGAATTTAAAAAGTGGTTATCTTTGAGCAATGAGACTATAGGTAACTTTTAATTTTTGCTTATATATATATTTTTTTTTTTTCTGGAGTTGATGTATAATAAAAAGTTGTAAGAAAAAATAAAAAAATTAATTGTTTTTAAGTTAAAAATATCACTGCATGCTACCAAATTTCTTTGATTTCCTTTTTCGTTACACTTTTGAAAAGAAAAACTGAAGTTTACAGAAAAGATGCTAAAGATGAAACAAAATTGTAAATGAGTAGAAAGATATCTAAACAGGAGTGGCCAAGGCCTAACTTCCGGAAAAACATGCAGTTTGGCTCCATCTGACCCCCTGGGGAGAGGGAAGAAGCTCCGTCACAGTGGCCACTACCAGGCACTGAGTCCTATTACTTCAAGAGCCATGCTAATGCTTTATGTGAAATCTCTCTAATTCTCACTATGTTCTTGAAACATTGGAATTCTTATCCCCACGTATCATACCATAACACAGACTCAGGTGGAACTTATTTAAAGCTTTAGAACTATTTAATAAAATGGCTACACTAGAGCTGACAAGATTAGTGAGACCTAATTTGCAAGGAAGCAAATTCGGATGCTAAGTGCTGAACTTGACCGCAGTGTTCCTGCACATCAGTGTTGGGTTTAACACCACTAGGCCAATGGCTGGTCCTCAACCGGTGGGGCCACAATTTACATTAGTAACATGAGATGGGAGAGTCAAGCATTTTGTATGAAGAAAGGGTACATTGGGTTCACCCTGAGGACAGTAGATGTGCAGGCAACCAGTATGACACAAAGGAGGGATGCTTGCAGGCACCTCAGGGAATTGTGCAAAATCCACAGCCCAGGCCCTGGCTGGTGTGGCTCAGTGGATTAAGCGCAGGCCTGAAAACCAGGGAGTTTCCGGTTGGATTCCCAATCAGGGAACATGCCTGGGTTACAGGCCAGGTGCCCAACTCGGGGCACACAAGAGGCAACCACACAGTGATGTTTCTCTCCTTCTCTTTCTCCTTCCCTTCCCATCTCTCTAAAATAAATAAAATCTTAAAAAGAAAATGCACAGCCCCTGTAAGTTAGTCAATGCCTTCAGCGAGACATGGTAATGCATGGTACTGTGTCCTTGTAACCATCATCTGTCAGGTAGAGGTGAATGCAGACAGTAAAACCACACCAAATTGCCAGTCATTTCACTCCAAGGCTGGGCAGCCAGCGAGGTTCATTAACTTCGATATTTCTGATTTCTTTTTTGAAGCAAAACACTGCTGGTTCATCACCCTAATTTTGTATGTTGACAAAATAATAATACAGTATGTTTTTTAAAAATTTATCACTATCTAAATATGTGTGTGTATTTTGCTCAAAATCCATCTCCCTCTGTACAATATAAATTCCATGGGGCCACGGAGTGCTGTTGTATCTGTTGCTGTATTCCCCATACAGGAAACAATTCCTAACGCAGATCAGCTGTCAGTAATATTTACTGAACGACTGAATCCACTGTCATGGACATCAGGGTGGCTCAGATGTAGCTGTTAGCAGGAAGGTTGCCATCCAGAAGACTGGGCTGTGTTTGAGACAGGCAACGGGATGTCTGCATGGAAAGTGACCTCATGTGGATGTAAACACGAACTCAGGTGCGTCTGAAATGTCAGTGTTAGGTCTAGCTGGGAGCATCATCTATGCCTGGGTTGATCAGTGAAACAATGAGACAGGTTCAGTTGTACGGGAGAAAAAGTGAAATTAGAAAGAAAACTCAGAATGGAGCTTTGGTAAAGGATCCCTTTGGTGAAGACCTGACGGATGAATAAGAATTGACGATGACGATTCCTATTGAATTGAAGAAAGATATGGTATGTGCCACTAGCTGTCCAAGTGTCCCAGGGATCATTTCAACCACGGGTTTTAATTTAGATGATATTAATAGCATATTAAAAATATATGAGCACTTATTGAACTGATTAAGGCAATGGGAAGCCACCCTGACTGGTGTGGCTTAGCTGGTCATTGTCCCACCAGCAAAAGGTTGCTTGTTCAGTTCCTGGTCAGGGCACCTGCCTGGGTTGCGGGTTTGGTCCCTGGTTGGGGCATGAACCAGAGGCAACCGATTGATGTTTCTCTCTTGCATTAAGGTTTCTCTCCCTCCCACCCCCTCTCTCTGAAAAAAGAAAAGAAAAGAAAGGAAAAAAACAACTAAAGGAAAGCCAATTTGGGCTATGCTGATAGATCCAATCAGAAAAGGAACCAGAATGTGGATTGAGAGAGCCAATGCCAGTGACTAAGGACGAATGAAAAGATATCCACTTATCTGAGACTACTACCTAAGAGGAAAGATAAAGCAGAGTTGAGAAGCAGATCTTTAATGACATTTCACAAGTTTATACAAGAATCCACAGCATAGTGGGTACGCAATTTTTAGACTGTGTCCTGGGGCAAAACTGCTAAATATACACCCGAAGCGTAGCAATTCCCTGAAGAGGCAGTGAACCCACTGTGGGTTCCTTTTATTCATGCAGTTTGTCTGCTATTCTTTGCTGCTTCTTCCTATAGTCCTTCTGGGTGCTGTGCTAGCTATAAGCAGGGGCAACAGAAAGAATGGGACACAGTCCCCAGCTTTAGTGGGCTTGCCATCTTGTGTTTTCAACACAAAAGGAAAAAAAAAAAGAAACCAACCAACCAACAAAAACAGCAGTGGGTTCAAAGTGAAATAAAATGCAGACATGGTCCCAGTTAATCTAAAACACCATTTTTCTTTCTTTCCCTCTTCTTTCTCACTTTCTTCCTCTGGAGGTAACCTGGGTCTGCTCTAAGAATTGAGAGGAGAGAATCAGAAAAATAATTTTTACTCCCTTTGCATTAAATTAAAGAAAAAGCAGCTAGAACATTACGACGCAAGGGCAAGAACCAAACAACCCCATGTAGTCAAATCTTGGTAAAAAAGAGAATACGCTAAGTTAACAATAATGGAGGCTTCCAAATATCAGGCACTGGGTAAGGAATGGCTAACTTATGTGAATTTTGGCTGATGTCTTCACTGCTCTGACCTTCAATTTCCTCATCATAAAAATGAGAGCATTAAGTTAAAACACTAGTTCTCAAATACTTGTCCATTTAAGAATTGGGGAAATTAGTCAAATTCCCCTCAGCCTCAATCTAAGAATTTTGACTTAAAGTTTCCTGCAAGAGGCCCAAGAATCTGCATTTTGACGGAACTCCTAAGATGGTGTAATTCAGTTTTCTGGGGAACACTGCCTGAAAGATTCTATGCACTGAGGCATCACCATTACAAAAGGGAAACAGCAGAAATATTAAATACACAGCTTGTAATTTCTTCCTATTCCTATTTATGTAATCCCAATGTATGCAATACATTTGCAAATAATTTAAAGTGGGAATTATTTCATAAAGGGAAGTATAATTTCATCAGCATGCAATTCCTTCTGCAGTGAATGCAATCAAAATTATACTTTTATCAGGAAATGAGGCTTACACACAAACTAAGAAAAATAATTAACTCGCACTCACAAAGCAAAATGACAACTTTCCAAAAACTCTCATGATTTATGATGTGAGGAGTAGAGTCTGAGAAACCCCATATGGAATATTTCCATTCTCCCACTGAAAATATGTTTTTGGAGAAGCGATTATTTAATATGCATGCATATTTGTTAGCAGGCATATATGCAGCTCCCGTGTGAATCCAGGGACTGGTGCGAAGGATTCTGCAGAGGCGTGGAAGGAGAGCAGGAGCTGAAGCGCCGAGCCCTTGCCTGGCAGTCCACGTAGAACAGGACCTTTGTGACTCTTTGGTGAGGACACACATTCCCATACATATGGATAAGGAAAGGCTGGTGCTTAGGGTTTGCATTCTGTGTTTCGGACAACTCCTCTGCCACCCGGCATTTTCAGGCTAGTAGTATTTTATCAATAAAAGTATCAAGTTTTCCCTTAGTGGCAAAGACTCACGACTTGATTACATGACCATTCAGGGCTAACACACCCTGTGAGACTATTTGCATCCCACTGAAATCACAGCACTCATTTTTTTTCAACCATGAATTTTTTTTGAAATTCAACTCCTTCCGGGATTCATTTTACCAAGTTCTCCCGCCATCATTCACCCTGAGCATTTGATCTGTTTCAAATTTAAGTTTACAAGAAGTACCAGGGCTTTGATGGTTCCATATTTATTAAGTGAAGATCAAAGGCTCTCTTTGCTTTTTTTTCAGTTTTTTACATCTGCAAGGGATGACATAACATTTCAGATGACAGTATTTCTTTCCACCAAAGAATTCAGCATGAGAATGCCTTCATTTTCAAGCACTTATTTCTCCCTAAGCTGAACCATGTACCAACTATAAGCATGCTGCCATACACATGGGATTTCATTCAGTCTTGTATTTCAAGAACACCAGGAAGCTAACACACCATTCTTTATTGTCAGCAGATACTGCTTCGTCCTTTTTCTTCACACAAAGCCCTTTTGCCAGTAAGACTCACTTTAGGGCTTCTAAGTTGAAGGCTGTTACCTTCTTCAATAGATCTCGAAGGGGAGATGGGTTTTTGTTGTGTTGCGTTGTTTCTGTCTGACACAGAATTATCAACATATTAAAAGATGGATCACATATGCGGAGAAAGATAAAGTACGCAAAGTAATCGGTGTCCCAAATACATGAAAACCTAAAAATCAGTGGGAAAGGACAAAGAATCCAGTAGGAAATGGGGCAAAATATTGGAAAGGCAATCACAGCAGAATAGGGAACCCAAACGGTAAATAATTGTGAAAGGATATTCAAACTCATCAGGAATTAGGAATCAGGAAAATACAAAGCAACAAAATAATATTTAACTCAAATCACAGCAGCAAAAATTCTAAATCTTAATGATACTTCATGTAGGCCAGGATGTAGAGAAGCAGAAATTTGAGTAAACTGCCAAATAACACTGTAAGTTGGCACTAAACATCTTGGAGAACAATTGGCAATACATAGCCTGTGACTCAGCAATTCTATTTCTAGGAATATATCTAGAAATATCTTAGAAATATCTATATATCTTAGAAAAACTGCATTCATCTATGAGAAATACAGACAGCTCTGGTTGTAATAGTAATAACTGCTGGTAATAAACACTGAGAATGAGCAAGCAGCCCTCAAGTGAGTAAGGGGAAATACTTTATGGCACTGTTAAGTGATGACATCTGTGCAGGTTAAGATAGGTAAGATCTACATCAACATAGATATTTAAAAAAGACTGAATAAGCAAATTGTAGAATATTATGTACTATTTATAATACTATGTAGGTATATTTAAACTCTACAAGTCAACAGTATATATTATTTACAATTTTTTTATTTTGTTAAAGATTTTATTTATTTATTTTTTAGAGAGGGAAAGGAGGGAGAAAGAGAGAGAGAGAGAGAAATATCAATGTGCGATTGCTGGGGGTCATGGCCTGCAACCCAGGCATGTACCCTGACTGGGAATCGAACCTGCAACACTTTGGTTCGCAGCCTGCACTCAGTCCACTGACTTATGCCAGCCAGAACTTTTACAATTTTTTAAAAATATTTTATTTTTAGAGAGAGGGGAAGGGAGGGAGAAAGAGAGGGAGAGAAACATCAAGGTGTGGTTGTGTCTTGCACACCCCCTACTGGGGACCTGGCCTACAACCCAGGCATGTGCCCAGACTGGGAATTGAACTTGTGACGCTTTGGTTCACAGGCCAGTGCTCAATCCATTGAGCCACACCAGCCACCAGCCAGGGTAACATTATATATTATTAAATGTATCTCTTTAGTAAAAATTAAAAAGAAAACATGAAACAATCTCTAACTTACCTACTACAATTGCCTCTGGGGAAGAAAAAAAGGGGGAAATGGGACTGAAAGAGGGTCCATAGGGAACTTCAACTTCTTAAGCACTATTTTGAGTGTCATTAGAAGATTAAGCAAATGAAACAAAATGTTAACATATTTCACTTTTGGGCGGAGAGAGTACACTGGTTTACTCTCATTCTTTGTATTTCTCTGTATTAAAAAAAATACTAACAAGTAATAGCAGGGGAAATGTGAGAAAAAACTACAGATGCTAATGAGTCCTTTGGAACTCGGAGAGTGCCATGGTGGGTTGGCCACTCTTTAGAGGCAGTGTCACAGAACGCAGTGGTGCTGCTCGCAGAGCACTCTAGGAAGTATTCATTGCAAGGATCCAAAGATGACTGTAAGAGAGAGCTGAGTGTGTTTGCCCCACAGAACTGAAAGAAGTTGGGAAAGCCACAAATTATAGAAATAAAGATTTAGAAATAAAGTCTCCTACACTTGTATTTGACAATGGAAATAATTCCTTTAATCTTAAGTGACTGATGGATTGTAAGCTCCTGAAAATTCAAAGACAACTTCCTCCCCCAAAGCTATTCAGCATGTCAAGTTATCTTGCTTTAAGCAACTTGTAATATAAAGCAATTACTTTACACTTGACTGAAATATGCGCAAATAAAATAGTGCGCTCCTTTAGGGTAGTCGCAAACTCCAACATGGACAGGCAGATAACTTTCATGAATAAAGTGACTGTAGGTAAAAGTAAATTAATGAATAAATAAAGTCACACAACCCATTTTTCTTTGATTTTACAATTTTGGTAGACATGCGGACGGAGAAATATATCTCAAAGTGAAACCGGAAAAAGCCGGTGTTTGTGCTGCCTGTCACCTACGAGACCCAGTGAGCAGAGACAGGGGCTGAGTTTTTATGGGCGCTTGACTCAGATGGCCAGCGATCTGAGAAGACGGCGGGTTTGTACCCCAACAGGCCGTTTTCCATTTTCTTTCACGATAGCCTTTTTATAAGGGGGGAAAGTGTAGGTAAGGGATTTGGAATTCAGGGAAGAGGTTAACCAGATAAAAGCTGCAGTCTGGCGTTTTCCCTAACATTCTTTCATCTGCTGACTGGTCATTTTCTTTCTCTGTGTCCTGTGTCCTGGGCGATTTTCTCTGAGTTCTGGGTGGGGGACTGTCTCTCCCGGGAACACAATGGTTTGGATACCACCTCGATTGCTCAGGGTCTCTTCTGGAGCACAAAGGTTGACTGCTTGTTGTCTCCTGGAGTCAGGGGGAGCAGACCCTGTAGCTCCTGAAGCAATAGCTTTTCATGTGCATTAACTACTAGGCTTATTAGCTATTACCTAAAACTAAAATTTTCCAACTCTTGAGTTCCCCACCAAAAGAACAAATAGTGGTAACATTGCAGTAAGTGACGACTGACACTGGGCTTCAGCAATGGATCTGGGGACGAGGGCACAGGGTTTAAGGTCCCCATAACCCCCACAGTGGGGAATACTGGTCCCTTCATAAAGGAAACACGGCTACTAGTCTGGCCCAGCCGACTGCTGCCATTATGAACACAGTGTCGTCACATCACCCAATTTTTCAATGTAAACTGAAATCCAGATTTTGTAAAATCTGCTAATATAATTTTAAATTGTTGTTTGAAAAAGACTGGAGATAGCCCCAAATATGAACTATCATGCACTCAATGAGGAAGCTCTTAAAATACTGATACAGGGTGAGCTCCATGATATGTTAAGTAAAAAAAAAAAAAGCAAGGTGCAAAACAATAAGACAGTGTAGTTTCTATCACGATGCAAAGTGGGAGAAAAGTTTTGCTCACATTTTCAAAAAGAAAAGAATGAACCCAAACCAACCAGATCAGTGCGGTTGGCCATGACGGTGGGGTGGGTAGGGGAACAGGGAAGTGAGAGAGCGAGCAGGGATGGAAGACTTCAGTGCTTTCACATTAGCTTTGACTTCGAAATTTTGCAAATGTTTAATCGAAGAAAACAGTATAATTAGATCATAAAGAGAAAAAAAAAGAAAGAAAACCCCTGAAACAAATGAGCCTAAATGAATACTGAGCAGGGAGGGGTGGGGTGTGAAAGTCTACAGCCTGCTTGATGCCCAGGTGCCCTGTGGGGGACTCCCTGCCGGCCTGCCCCGCCCAGCACTTACTTTGTGCTGCAGTCAGTCTCCCCAGCCAAGGGAGGGCGCTGGTGAAGCTGCTGAAGAAACACCCTACACAATGAGTGAGAAAACCCAGGCCAGCTACCTGTCATCGGCAGTTCAGTCCTTAGTCATAAATATCCCTCATCAGAGGAAAACTGGCAACATGAAAGGGAAACCAAGATGAACAATGTGATGTGATCCAAAAAAAAAAAGAGGTAATTCTTTAACATGAGACCTTTAGAAAAGTTTTAATTACTAACTAATCTTATAGAAAGGACATGACAAACATTAAACAAATACAGCTGATATTAAGGAAAGCAGTCAATGAAAAAATAAAAATATTAAAAAATACTGATCAAAACAATGAACACACCCAATAGGGATGTACGTGTAGAAAACTTCAAGAAACAAATATGCCTAATGAAGGTATGAAAAATTATTCTTACAAGTAATCAAGAAAATGTAACTTAATACTAGATATATTTCACCTGTCAGATTGGCAAAAATAGCATTGTTTCAGTGATTGTCTTACTGAGGGTTGTGATAACAAATGACATAGACTGGTGGGGGTGCTAGAACATGTCACAGCTGAGGAAGCTGGAAGTGTGAGATCAGGTTGGGTTTTTTGTGAAGGCGCTCCCCCTTTTCCTGGTTCATAGATGGCCCTCTTTGTGTATTCCTACACGGTGGGAAGCAGAAAAAGCAAGCTCTCCTGTATATCTTCTTCTAGGGGCACAAACACCATTCATGAGGGCTTCACCTTCAGGGCCTAATTATCTCCCAAAGGCTCCACCTCCTCATACCATCATATTGGGGGTTAGCATTGCAACAGAAAATCTGGGGGTACACAGACCTCTAGCCCATAACAGTAATCTAATGCTGTATAAACAAATCACTCCAAAAGTGTTTTAAAAAATCATTTATTGTGTCTCGTGGTTTCTGTGCATCAAGAAGTCAGTAGTGGTTTGGTCGTGCAATTCCAACTTGCTGCTGTCCTCACGAAGCTAAGAGTCCCTGAAGGCTTGGCTGGGTTCGGAGGACCCGTTTCTATAGCTGGCAAAGCGGTGATGGAGGTTGGAGGGAGCACTCCATGCCTCTCCAGACTTGCCTGAGAAGCCTCATGGCATGGAGACCGACAGCCCCCAGAGCAAGCAAAGAAAGCAAGGCTTTTATGGCCACGCCTCGGAAATTCCACACGGTCGCTTTCACCATATGCCACTGGACACACAGGCCAGCTCTAACGTAGTGTGGAAGGGGCGACACAAAGACGCGAAAGCCAGGAGGTGGGGATCTTTGGAGACCGGCTGCCACAGCTGCAATGTTTAGTTTCAGCAAGAACGAGAGAAAGAGTGTGCCCGACACACTATTGCTGGCACACAAACTGGTATACCTCATTTAGGTGACTGGACAGTGGACAGTAAGAATTAAACACATCTTGGACACATTTTGGCATATATTCTGGGAAAGAAATATGTATACAAATGTTCAATGCATAGTGTTTGTAATGAAAAAAGGGTGGAAAACCTAAACATCTGTAAACAAGGGGATGGGTAAAGGAACACTATGAACAGATAAAAAGAATGTGGCAGACCTATGACCTAAAAATAATTTCTAAGAAAGACGCATTAAGAAAACAAGTACACGTCCATTTACATAGAAAAAAAAAACAAATCCAGGAAAACTGATTTTATGTGTCTGTATGTTTGAATGTGAAAATCTACAGTAAAGCTCCAGAAAGACACATGTAACAATTTTCGTGGTTGGTTCTGAAAACGGTGGGGTGTGGGGAATGGTGGCAGCACTTCCACTTTATAGTATTTCATTGTTTGAATTTTTAACAAAAATGGCTGTAATAATTTAAACATTTAAAGTCAGCGAGTAACAGACTTTGACAACCCAAAATGCCTTCTTCCGGGAAGGAATATGGGCCTCACTGTTTAGACTTTATATAATTTAGCTCTTCAGAAACGATTCCTGCCACATGGATATTTAGTTGCTGCCACAGTTGCATTGATCTCAGAGCAAGTCTGTAGAAAATTAAGAGAGGCAAGGTGTCCACCTGAGTCTTTTTCCCTGTGGGGGTGTCATGAATTGAGAATGGCTGTCAGACCTACAGGCAGTAAAATACTGGCTCTCAGCCTGTTTCCTTATCTAAAAAATGGGTTGGTACCCACTGTTTACTCATACTCAAATGAGATGCTGAAGTCATGGGCACTTATTAGACATTCAAGAGGTGGCCATTATTAGTTTAGGTCCTTTCTAAATCTATCGGAAATACGACAGTGTTTTTGGTCAATGTAAAGACGTGATGGAGTACATGCTAAGTGAAATGAAACAAATCAAGACTTGTATTGGTTTACTCTCTTCTTCCCCCAAGAGTGTTTAAGGAAGGAATACCACCTGGGTCAGAGCTATTTGCTTCTAAGAGGGTATTCATTCTGACTATAAAATCAAAACACAATTTGTTGTGTTGTAGAGGAATAAAAATACCTTTAAATATGAAAGCATCCATATCTAACCTATAATCAAATTACAATATAGTTCCCCAAAGTTTAACAATAGTTAGAAAAGTAATTGGTTCTAATATCAATTTTTAAAAAATTTTTTAAATATTTATTTTTAGATACAGGGAAAGGAGAGAGGGAAACATCAATGTGCGGTTGCTTCTCTTGTGCCCCCTACTGGGAGCCTGATCTTTCCTGCAACCCACGCATGTGCCCTGACTGGGAATCGAACTGGCAACCCTTTGGTTCGCAGGCTGGCACTCAATCCACTGAGCCACACCAGCCCAGGGCTGAATATCAATTTCAATACCTCCCCAAATAGAATGTTCCTATTGAAATATCTACATCCATGGAATATCCACTAAAACAGCAACACACACAACAGGACCATAATTTTGTAAACCTGTGACTTGGCAGGAGACTGAGATGTATAAGTGAATCTTGCCTATGTCAATAATCCACTGCATTGTTGGACGGGTCATGTAACTTCTCCAGGTTTGCGTTTCCTCAGTAAAAATGAGGAGTGTGGGTGAAATGATCTCTAACCCTTCCTGCCTCAAAAGTCCACGATAAAGTTTCTCTAGCGCTCCCTTAATCCGAGGCACTTTTTCTCCTTGTAAACTGATCAAAGCATCAGATGTTGTCTCTTGTTCATTTTGAGAATGTGATTTTCAGCAAAGGACTTACTAAAACAAAACAAAAAACAAAACACCGCAACGAAAAGCAGACTCTGTAAAATCTGTCCTGACGGGATCTGACACCAAGGCAGAAATAAATTCCTTTTAAACGAGGAGCAGTGGCAGTGGGAGGCTAATCAATCACAGCATGTTTAAGGAACACGGTGTGGTGTGGTTATTTCTTCAGGGCTTTACATCCACTCTTCTGTTACAGCAGACTACATGATTGCTATAAAAGGTGACCCCTAATATCAGTGCCAGTTTATTGAGTACGTCTGTACCACTGACTCTTCTTTGCTAAGTTACTTTTGCCTTATCAGTGTACTCTCGCTTGGTTTGCGCATTATTGAGAACTGTTTTTATCCCAGACCTTCTGTAGTACTTCCAACCTTTCCTGGATAATAAAATATTTATTAACGTGTGTTGAGGCTGGAACTCTCATGGAACATGTGGAAGAAAAGTGTGTACCCACCTTTCCTCTTCCATGGTTCAACCCCATGATGTGGGACATGTTAACTCTGACCACTTTTCTGCTTAAAGCCACAGGAAGATACCCTTTTCATAGATAAAGGACATTTAGTTGAGTTCCCACATTTTTATTACTAGCTTTATAAAACTGCATGTAGATCTTCCAGTTTTTCTCATGAGGATTAAGAGGGTTGGTTCACTTGATCATCAAAATACTCATGTGCCAATATAAGACAACTAAAAACAGGTTATGAGTCAAGTCTCCAGTTTTATGTGTTTTGCCACTTAACAATATTATGGTTAATTCGAGAGTCCAAGAATTCTAGACTTGGAATTTAATTCCACATTAAAACATATTAATAACTTTAGATGAACAAAGTAATTTTTTGAAATGAAACTTTTTAGTAAGAAAGTGATCCTCAGCAGAGTCTCACTACAGTTACAAAGCAAATATAAAACCTCCGTTCCCAGATCTTTGTACACGTGTTGTAATGCATATACATGTCTTATTGAGTCGCACAGGGTGAGAATCTCTGCGAATGTCCTTTTCTGGTAAAAAGAGTTGATGAGAACTTTGCAGAACATCACAAAGGCGGGTGGAGGACAGGGGCTATATCTTTTTACCACTGCCACCTTCGGGGTACTATCACAATGCTTTTGCACACAAACACAATAAATGTTCACTAAACTCAACTGGAGAGGTTACATGGAACACATACAAACAGCTCTTGATATAGCATATAATACTGTAACACAGTTTCAAAGTCAAGATTGATAGTTTATTCAATGAGGTAGATAAAAATACTCAAAAATAAAATCAGAAGTAAAGTATTTTCTGAATGTCTACATATAATGGATTTATAATGTATTTTTGAATTTATACAATGTTACATGTTTTCATAATTCTTGTCTATTCAAGCACTTTTCAATGTTTAGTATACTTATTAAAGATTTTTATTTAGGCAAAGTAACCACTAAAAAGATATAAAGCAAAATAACTGATTTTATTTCTTGAATGCCTATGTATTTACAATCATAAAAATTTTCATGCATTATAACTTATGAGATGCTACTCTTCACAGTTATTTAAAATCTTAGGAAACCCAACTGAATTAACTTATGAAGAAATTAATGGCTGAGCAGAAAATATCGTTACCATTTTTAGCTTAAGATTTTATCATAATCATGAACAGCATTTAATCATGAATAATGTCATTTTACTTTTAAAACTCTACTTACACTTTTTAGATTAAAACCTCATACTGGGGCAGTAAGACTTTACTCCGAGTTACAGTCACATATGGAAGGGAGTTTTTAACTCAAGGTTTCATTATGGCCCATAGTACAAAGAATATATTTTCATGAGGGATACATGATGGATAGCCAGCAAAAGAAATATGCTAGCAGAGGGTAGTAAATTGCCCACTAAGCATGCACTGAACCAACAGACTAATTTAAAACATGGTAAATCCTTGATTATTGCCAGCTTTTCTATAATGTTCAGGTTCTCAAAGGTCACTGAATTTTATAATTATCTCCAAACAATTTTCTTCATGGTCATTTAAGCTTTGTCTAAACAGCTGAGTATGTTGCCAAGCAACGACACCATCTCCTCTGCTCAATTCTGCTTCCAAAATAACTTCAGTGGCTCCATAAAAATCATGATAGGAGCGAAGAATTTTATCTGTGGGAGGAAAAGAAAAAAATAACACTTTGCTCTGGGAAACTTAAAGAACATAAAGGATGGCTTTGGAATGCGTTTTATATACCTTACTTGTAGGTAAACGTCAACACTTAAAAAATAAATATAAATACCAATTATTCTTTGTGGAGGAAATGTGTCCTTTGAAACAAAAATGATTTTTCTTCTTCCATAAGCCTTTCTATTAGAATGAGGTTATAGAGACTTTAATTACATTTTTTTTCTGCAATAAGATGAATAATTGTTGGGTAAGAAAAACTCAAAACTACACCTCAAGTACGTACAATCACTCTTCAGATGGTAAACACACACAACGCGACTAACCACACCGTGACCAGCTCCCGGGTCAGATGCTTACCGCCCGACAGCTCCACCCGTGCGGCGTCGCCCCGCAGGGTCCACTGCACCACGCCCGTCTCAAAGGTCTGGCTGCTGGCTCTCACGGAGACGCTCTCCACTTTCAGGCCAACCGACCCGCACTCGCACTTCCAGGAAATACGAGCAGAAGACGATCCTTCGTTTCGGGCCAAATACACCTACAAAGTAAGAGGGGGAAAAAGGAACCGTCGGAAATACTGAAATAGTATAGAAAACACATACAGTCAAAGTGTTACTGTCACAGGGTACTATGTACAAACGGTTATTAAAAACCTAATTTTTTCCCACTGGAAACAATTTTTACGTTTAAAAATTTTTATTAGCAGTTTTCCCTATAGTATCTTTTGTGTGGAAGAAAGATATTATTTGAACACAGCCCAACAAGTACAGCCCTAAAGAGATGCATGCTAACTAAATTTGGTAAATCATATTTTTTTAAAATTAATAAGTCCAGCTATTTAAACTTGATGATGAATCCTGCTGAAAATGAAAAATTCTTTTAAATGCAGTTATTTCTTAATGTGTCCTCTTTTCAAAGTCTGCATTTTCAGATAAGCTTTCTTAGGTGAGAGGGGCCATGTCCTCTAAATCAAAAAAAAAAAAAAAAAAAAAAAGAGAAAGAAAAGAAAAAAAAAACCCCCACCATAACAACAAAGCACAGAGCCGCAGTCACTGCTAAGTAATGGTCTAATAAAAGGTAATATTCGTGACTGCCTCCTACCTAGTACACTCCCCATTCCTTCATCCTCAACACCCCTCACCACTTTAAATCTATACTATTAGGCATCCAAGTTCATTGCCTGCTTCCAGCTTATCTCCTCTTAGTTTCATCCACACTCTTCAAAACAATGATGTGAAAACTGACATTCCCAGCCAGATCTTCCACAGGTAACTGCATTCACTCAAGTTCAAACCTCTAAGGATCTGACTCTTTAGTTATTAATCCCTTGTGTCCAAACGTCCCACAATAATCTGTGCATTTGTTTGAAATAAATCTGGGGTGAAGCCCTTTCTTCACTTATACCACACTTGTCATACAGTCATGAGTTTGTGCTCATCTTTCTGCAAGTGCCTAATGAATGTTTTCAAAACCCCACTTCCTTCATATCATTTGCCTGCCCTAGAATGTACAGCAAACACCTGGCTCTTGTATTAAATCTAAACTCTCGGCTTTCATGGTCCTCCGGGATTTTATCCCGCCTTGAAGTGCCAATATTCCCTTATTCAACTGTAACTATTTTACTTTCGGTGTACTTGCATAATCTTAACCAAATCATAGCTCTCTGGAGGCACAAGATCTGAATTCATAGGCAGATTTAGTAAGTAGCATTTGAGTATTAAAAATGTGTACACACATACATATTCTTTCAGAAATGTCAAATCTGCTTCTCAGGGGCAAACAGAAGTACCATATAAAACCCATCGTGTGAGAATGTCCTACTCCATGTCTTTAGGTATCAAGTGAAAAAAAAATCACTGCTAGCATTCTACTGATATCCCATTCTATTTGGCAACTTATGGTATTGTTCCTCCAGGTTAAATATGTCAGGTAATATAATTTGAAAGTTTTTAAAAATCAATGCGCTGGAGATTATAAAACAACTAAACAATCACCCTCCAGGGAAAATTATTTGAATGCATTCGACTAGATATATATAATCAACAACGGTCACTCTGGATGACAAACCTAAGTGTATGGAACTGTCAACTGCTCCACCACTGAGGGTCAGGGCAACCTCACTGGAACGTCCCCTGATGCTCACGTGTTCCTACTGCACGCTCCTCTGACAGCTGTTTGTAAGGAGACCCTGCGGCTCAGGGCTGCACCAGTGCTCCCTGGGAGTCCTTTGTCTAACCTACCCCAAACAACTGACTATCCACAGCTGAACTCTGTCTTCAAAGAAGTGGCTTAGTAAAGGACATTACCTGGAAAAGATAAGCCAAACAGCAGGAAGAAAGGCGGGCGGGGGGGGGGGGGGGGGGTGAGGGGAGGCTGGAAGGAAGGAACTAGAAGGCGAGGGGAAAGTAATCTTACGACAGAAATACATTCAAATTCTTATCTCAGTATACACTTCTATGTAATGGATTTTCAGGGCTCAGTGGTTTCAAATGTCCCCCCAAAAATGTGGGTATAAAATATGATAGGCTGAAGTCAGGTTAGTTTCAAATTTCTAGCTTATCCCTCAAACTGTCTGAATTATACCAGGTGGCTCTGGGCCAGAAGTGTGGTTTTAACTGTCAGAGGAGGTTTGTGAGAATTGCTGAACTTGTCTTAGAGAATCACTTGTTCTGAGACTTACATTTTTTCAATCCTAAAGACATCAGCTTTTAAGACTATATAGTTAAAGCATAAGATGGTTCATCACTGAATTCTTAAATGCTTAAATAAACAACCAAACATATTGTGAGCAAATAAAAGGTCTCAGGCTAAACAAATGGCATATGGAGGTAAAACAGACCCTATTTATATTGAAAATTCATATTCATGTGATTATATTATGTGAAAATCTTTTTCACATAATATATTCTGTCTGGAGCATTTTAACCAATTTATTTTGATTCAGCATTTTTAGAGGTGGTAGGGAGTTACCAAGAATATGCACACTTAGTTTGGTCATTTGAAATGTACCAAAACAATAATATTTACATATACTTCCAAATGTGGTCCCATATGTAATGCCAATAGAATGAGTAATTTTAATTTATTTCAGAGAATAATATACTTTAAGCTCTCAAATATTCAATTTTTGTGTTGAAACCCAAAAAAAGCACTTTTGTAACTGGTGGGTGTTCCTAAGGTTGTGATGTTAGACAACTTTTTGACTGTTGGCTTTTCAAATTCATCATTACTGTGTATAGTTCTACATGTATGTCTTTGCAATTTACGGGACTACTAAGAGGTGAGCATGGCTACCCCTGCGTTAGCAGCAGTGACATTACAGAAGTCATGGAGTTTTTCGCCTACTGACTGAAATCTCTATGGCGCCCCCCAGTGACCCACCCTTGCCCCTCTCTGGCGTCTGTAAGGCCATGTAGACATATCACGACCTGAGGGTGGGAACAAGAGCGTGTGTCTGTGGACTAAGGTTTAAGTTACACCACTCACAATGTACACAAATGACACTGGTTCTTTGGGTTGTGTCTGTACCCACTACTTTCAACACAGAACAATCTGCATGTCAGGTTTTTCATGTTCACATTCTACAGGAGA
Organism: Phyllostomus discolor; assembly: GCF_004126475.2. Lineage (NCBI taxonomy): Eukaryota > Metazoa > Chordata > Mammalia > Chiroptera > Phyllostomidae > Phyllostomus > Phyllostomus discolor. Next base: position 19,941,400 of record NC_040909.2, on the reverse strand, counting down.
TCTCCACTTAGAAATGTTCTGATTACTGCAGGCCAGGCTGGTCTGCCTGTTGCTATGGATTCCCAGAGGTTTGGTTTGTACTGCACTGTTTGAAGTTTGTATGCTCCTAAAATTATTCTTCTGTTTAGGCTGCTGGGATTAACTCTAATTAAGTTCACTGCACAGCAGACACTCTGTAGTCAGTCATTCCTACAGATATCCAACAGAGCAGTTGTATTTCAAGAGATTTTAATTTAATGCTGGTGAACTGGTGTTGTTCACGAATCTTATTTTTGCTTATTCCACATTATGACTGAAATCAAACATGAACCACTATCAGTCCCCACTGTAATCTTTCTATTCTATGCTTCTGACTTTTTCCATCTGCAGCTCCTGGGCCGCTAGTGTGATCACCTCCTCTCCTTGCCTGAACTTTCATGGATTCCTATTACATAGGTGCCAGGTTATCCAAGTCCCTGGGACCTGGCAACTGGTTACCCCTCCACTCTCATTTCCCACTATTGTGGCCCACATTTCCTACGACTCACTCTTCCCTGGACGGAGCTGCTGTTTCTCTCCTCTGTGATTTTGCACATGCTATTTCTCATGCCCCCAGACACCCTCCTCTTCCACATCTTGTGCTTTTACAGCAAGAAACTCTCCGTCTGCCTGCTCCTCCAAAAGGAGTGGAGTGGTATCTGCTCCACTCAGATATTACTTCTTCTGCAAGGTCTTCCCTCAAGATGGGACAATAGCTCTTCCTTCTGTCTTCTCTCCCTTAGTACACGCTCCCAGCACTTACCGTACTAATGTAATAAATAGCTGGTCAATGTGTTTTTCTCCTGCACTAGCCTATGCTCACCTTGAGGTTTGCTTCTTAATTCACCTTATATCCTAAATGCCAAGTGCAATGTCTGACAATGTGCATGTTTGCTGAATGAATAAATGAATGAATTCCTGACATAATGCCACATATCAAAAAGTGCTAAAATGACTCTACTGACAAAAAGACTGATAAAATTGCTCAAAAATGCAAAGTATGTAAGAATGTCCAAGGGACACAGTGTGTATGAAGACAAGGGTTACTATGGTGGTCTCCATAGCCATAGGGTGGTGCCGATTTCATGCCATACACACTCGGTCATTCAGCAAACTTTACTAAACATTCTTATACATCAGATACTATGACAGGTAAATGGATACTGAGAGTAACACAAAAGTGGATAGAAAAACACAAGGTCTCTGCCCAGAGAATGTTTATAATCTAGTAGGCAAGAAACAAATAATCTCTTCCTAGGCATATTTTTTGAATTAATGTCACGAAGGAGAGGTACATGGCGTAAGTCAATAAAGGGGAAAACGAATTCAGTTAGCTGGGAGTGGAGGAGTAAGGCTTCAGCCCAGTTCTAAGGACAGGAATAAGTTAATCTAACTAAAAAGAAAGTAAAGGAGGTTCTGTGGAGAGGGCAGAAAGGCAGGGCACCGCAATGCAGGGTGGGGTGGGGGCGTCATGGTACAAGGCAAGGCCAGAGAAGGCCACAAGGGCCAGACTGGAAGGGACCAGGACATGTGCAGGGAGACTAGTTGGGAAGCCATTAACACCACCTTTACTTAGGTGTTACCATTTGCCTCGTAAAGAGTAAATTGGTCTTGATGCTTTTTATATTCCTTTCAAATCCACACATCACTGAAGAATGTACTTGCTAAACAGTACACTGCAGTAAGTCCCTGTGCTCCTGGGAGCTACCTCTTTGAGAGAGTGAGAATGTGTTCTAAATACCCAAGAGCAGGCTGCATATGATCTGCCTTGATTCCAGGCTGGAGATTATGGAGGCAAGGTGTGGTAACAGTCAACGTGAAAGAATATTAAGTACAAATTGGCAGTTACAAAACAGTCACAGGGATATAAAAGTACAGCATTGGGAATATAGTGAATAATATTGTTTTAACTATGTATGGTGCCAAGTGGGTACTAAACTTACTAGGGGGAATGACTTCGTAAATTATACAAATCTCTAAACACTATGCTGTACACCTGAAACCAATATAAAATAATACAAAATGTCAACTGTAAGTGGCAAATAAAAACAAAATTAAAAATAAACAGAAACAGGCTGCTTCTATTTAGTGGAGTCAGACAATCCCTAACTTGTGGACATGATAGTACAGAACTAAAAATACTGACTTGGGGGAAAACTCAAGTTTTAATGTTAATATATTACTTCTGACCTATTAGTCTCTACAATATAGTTAAGATTCTAATATTTTTCTTCACTTGGCACTAAATATTGTAACCGAAAACTGATCCACTCAACTTCAAAAAAGATGCCCTTTGTAAAAGCCTATAAAGGCATAACTTGAGTAGGGGCCTGTTTTTCATTTAATCGCCTTTGCATCTCATTTACATTATTTAAACCTTTCTCATACAATACACCTCCTCTGGCCACAATGCTCTATTTAGACATCTCAAAACATGCCATGTACTCCATGCTCTCCCCCTGCTGTTCCCCCTGCCTCACGAACACCTACTCATCCTTCAGCGTCCAGCTCAAATGCTGCCTGCTCTGTGGCGCTTTGCCCAACTCCCACAGCCAGAGCTAATTACTCCCTCCTTGGTGTTTCCATAGCAATGTGCTGATATCCTTATTATAGCACTCTTCATCACAGTTAAGTTGGCTGTTTATGCTTGGGTTTCCCATTAAGACTGTGAGAGCAGGAACTGTACCTTCCTCTTTCCATCCATGTAGCTGACAACAATGCCTAGCGCAAGAGGCACCCAGTAAACGTCTGCTGATGGACCGATGAGTGAGCGACACAGGGAGGACACGGGCCACACAGCAGACCTGTTTCTCAGCACGCCCTGCCTTCCGCAACACAGCACTGCTTCCTCTGCCTTCACTCTCTCCACTCACACTGGCAGTTGGGAAGAATGGCATGCCGGGCTAGTTTAGTACTTGGATAAAAAAACATACCCGTTCTATACTGCGTTCTGTTCAGAAAAGTCCTTTGGGGAAGAATAGTCTTCCAGAAGTTGTTCAGTGCCTGTCATCAGCTATAAATCAATTACAGGCACAGATATAGATTCAAATTTTAAAAATTTAAATTGTATCTAGTTTTATTTTTTATGTCCTTCTTTAATTAAAGAAGAAAATTCCTAAATCCACAATTTTAAAAATGCTATAAGCTGTTTTTGGTTTAATACAAAAAGATCACCAAGATAAGTTTTAGAACAAAAACTTCTGACTGGGAAAAAACCAGGGACCTCAGGTCTCTGTATGCCTTCTGCACTCTGATTGGTGCCTGCTACAACAGCACAGAGTAGTAGGTGCTCGTAACACTAGCGGTTTGTTCATCCGTGACTCACTCTTTCATCTATCCAGTGTCTCTAAGTGAACAACTCCCTTCCCACTCAAACACTTGGCAAGCTAACTTGAAAAGCTCTCAGTAAGTTCATTAACTCCTATGAAAATCTATCACTAGCATAGTTAGGTCTGTCAAGGCCACTTGAATATTCATTTGAATAGCTTATTTTTGGTACGTATCTGAGAGGTGGGGCAGGTTAACAGCAAAGCCTCTTACTTGTTACAGATAATGAGAGATGTAACATGAAGACTGGCACATGGGAACGACGCCAGGGCCAGCACTGCATTTCTCTCATCTTTAAGACAGAGTATTAATAGCCAACATCACTGCTGCATCATCCACATTATGATGAAATGAAAGTGTATTAAATGGTTAGCTCCTGGGACTTTGAACTGAATGCTATATCCCCTAACAGACTGTCTTTGGTAGGGAATCAATACGTACGTGTGAATAAATTAAATAACAATATACTTCATATATTTAAGCAAAAACTAGTCTCATGGATTGGTCATATGCCTGATTATTTTTCCCCATGAAAGTATTAAATTTAGCCTCCTTGGTGAAAACAGATACTTCCTTGTTACAAACGCAAAAATTTCTTTTGGTCTCTTGATTAAATGTTGGGAACAGAATTTCTTTTACAGGGTTAAGGAATACTAAAAGTAATTTTGACATATCAGTTTTCACATTACACACAACTGGAAAATGAAGCCAATCTCGATCTGTTTAAACAATGACAAAGGTTATAAACAGTTCCGTGCAGTACGTTACCATGTTCCAGTCTTTCTCAACTTTTCTGAATATGGACTCCATTTTCCACACACCATTCTCCCATCCAGAAATGATTTGATTATTATTAGAAACTCGAACATAATGATCTTGCACAATATTGTAACAAAGGTGAAGCTGTTTAGAAATCTTCTCATTTTCAGAGGGGATGAACACAGTTTCTTTATTCTTAAAAAGAAAGCAGAGTTACTTTTTCAAAGTAATGAAAGATATATATATATATTTTATAAATATGGGGGGAGGGGAGGTAGAGGGAGGGAGGGAGAAAAAGGGGAACAGAGGGAGGGGGAGAGAGAAGGATGGAGAAAGGGGGGGAGAGAATTCTATGTAAAACAGTAAGAGATTTCTTCAAGTTGAAAATGAAAAATTGGGCCCTGGCCAGGCAGCTCAGCTGTTTAGAGCATCGTCCTACTTGTCAAGGTTGCGGGTTGGATTTCCGGTCAGGGAACATATGTGAAACAACCAATGAATTCATAAATAAGGGGAACAACAAACTGATGTTTCTTCTCTCACCCACTTCCTCTCTCTCTAAAAAGGAAATGAAAAACTGGTGCCACTGAAAACTTTGGAAAATATTTTATAGGTTAAACATGATCAGTATGTTAATATAGCAATGACTGTTACAAAACAGAAAAGGAGAAGTATAAATAATAGCTCTGACTTCACCTAAATTCATTTATTTTTCTTCATTTCCATCATTACCATACCCTAATTGGACTACTACAATTGTCTCCCAAAGCTGACTGCCAGATTTCAAATTTTACCTTTTCTGACCATGTGTCACGCAGTAATTAAAGTAAGTTTTTTAAAAAATGTAAGTTGCCCTGGCTGGTGTGGCTCAGTGGACTGAATGCTGGGCTGAGAAACAAGGGGTCACTGGTTCGATTCCCAGTTGGGGTCAAGGCATCTGCTTGGGTTGCAGGCCAGGTCCCCAGGGTGGGCCGTGTGAGAGGCACCCACACACTGATGTTTCTCTCCCTCTCTTTCTCCCTCCCTTCCTTTCTCTCTAAAAATAAATAAAATCTTGAAAAAAAATTGCAGTACAGCATTTCCTTGCCTAACTCACTCTGCTGACTTCCACTCTGCACCTTCACCAAGGCTTACAGGGCGCTGCATGATCTGGCCCCTGCCTACTTCTCCAACCAGGTCTCATGTTACTCTTCCTTTTTGTCACTATGCTCCCACCACTTTACTTCTCCTTTAGTTCCCAAAAAAGGCACTGCTCGTTTCTGCTTCAAGACCTTGACACATGCTGTTCCACTGTCTGGAGTGCCGTTCTTTCTATTTCCCACATATCTGATTCTTTTTCATCCTTCAATCCTCCACCGAAAGCCATTTTGGAGTGTCCTTTTTTGACACCCCCAAAGCAGGAGAGTGTCTAGGTGCTTGAAACAACTGTATACAGGTGTGTAACAGCTCATATTTTACTTTAAAATTATTCTACCCACAAATAAATCCATGTTTGTCTTTAATGTAAAACAGTCCCCAGAAATCCTAAAATCACTGATTGAATCTCAAGTTTGAGAAGGATGATACATTTATCCAATCTTTATGTGCCACTGATACAATGGTCCCTCTCGCTTAGATGGGCATAGTAGCATTTTGGGTCAGATAATTCTTTGTTCTAGGGGCTGCCCTGTACGTTGCAAGTCATTTAGCAGCATCCCGGACCTCCGCAATCATTTGATGCCTCCTCCCAGGTGTGACAACAACCAAAAATACCTCCAGACATTGGCAATGTCTCATGAAAGGCAAAGTCATGTACCTTCACAGAACCACTACTCTAGTCTGTGTTAATGTCTTGTTACAGTATTTACTAATCAATCAGGATAGTAGGCAACACTTTTTTTGTTACACATCAGATATTTTGGGTACTAGGTATTAAACAATATAAAAAATTCAAATGTACAAAAATCAGTAAGAATACACATCTTACAGACAGAAAGAAAAAATAATCACTGTCTTGAGTTATAAAGTAGTAACATTAAGTGCATAAATAAGAAGATCATACCCTAGTAGAACCTGTGAAGATTACTGCCATATAGTTAGAAGAAAAGCAGTTCATTATTTTTACAAATTGGTAGTATAAGTCAGTGTATGACACTGCAAAGAAGTGTGTAACAGCAAAGATATTTCAGAGTGGACATAAGCCAAATGGAAATAAAATTTAAAGCAGCATTATCTACTATTTTACAAAGGATAACTAATTGCAAAAGGGAAAAGAAAAAAATAAATGTTACTGAACATACCATGCATGCAACTGAACAAACAATCTGGAATAAGAGTGACATTACTATTTCATAAAATATTTTAAATCTAAGATAAAGCTCTTCTTTGTGAAAATGGTATCTATCACCAATGTTTTCTTTTTTCCAACTCATTTCATGGCATAGTTCCATAATTTTTTAGGACTGACATTTTTCAATTTACTTTTAAAATAAACATCTATTTCTGAAGAGGAAAATGACATCTTAAATCCATGGCCCTAATATGGTCTCCCGTAACTGAGAAATTTAGAAAATAATTTCAAAAGGGGAAACAATCTGAGCCTATGACCCAATTCATATTTTTAAAGTTTAAACTTGTATGCTACACAAGAGGAAGCACACCCATCCAAAAAGAGAAAAAGAAATGAAGACCTAAATAATGTCAATGTTTTAAATTGAACACAGCTGTGAATTAAATTAGTTCTTTTAAACTGGCTGCATTTCGATTTACACTTGTAACTTGCACTGCATCAGCAGTGATATGAATTATTTGTTGGATTTAGATCTTGTAATTCTATGGCTGAACCAACATTTTCAACCGCCTGCTAAAGATGCTGGGATAAATTAAAAAGCAAACAAAGTGCCTGGGAATAGTTCCTCCTTTTGGATAGATTTCTTTATTGGAGAAATGAACTGCAACCGTGGCAAATTTAGAAAAAGTAGATAAAAAACTTTACTTTGTTAAGAACAGTTGATATGGATATTATGATGGATTATTTTCCTCTCACGCATTTTTCATGATGCATAATCTTGGACCTTCATACAAAATACTTTCTAGTGAGTCAACTGTAGACTTCGGCAGGACAAGGGACAGTCTATTACACTTTTTTAATGTCCATTTCAGAGCTTTTTACCTAGCCTTTAATTATAGATATTATATTTATATTGTTCATTATTCAATTTTGGGAGATTAATCAAGAGGTACCTTAAAATAAGTTTGACAATATAATAGTAATCACACCAGCAATAATAATTTCTAGCCAATGCCAGATGCTTACAAACATGTAACAAGACATAAACACTTTCATCAGCTGAATTACCCAAATTCTATTATTTTTCCCACTGTAAAATTTTCATGTGGGGGAAAAAAGGTAAAACAGAACTCTTTGAAATGCATTAAAATCTTATGTTGAAAAACTTAAACAAGCACTTCCCAAAAGATATTCAAAAATTTAAAGAACAGGAATTTGACTTCATTAGTCATTACCAAAATGCAAATTAAAATCATAACATACTAATGCTATACACTGCCAGAACTGCTAATTGAAAAAGAGAGTATACCAGCTATATGTAAAGATGTGGAGAAATCTTATATTACTGCTGGTCAGAGTGTAAGCTGGCACCACCATGTTGGAAAACGCGGGCACTATCTACTAAAGCTGAACACACTCTTACTCTGTTACCTTGCAATTCCAACTATGTACCTAGTATATACCCAACTGAAATGTGTAAATACATTTACTGAAAACATGTATATGTATGTTTACAGCACAATTTTTAAGAGCCAAAAGCTGGAAACAACCCAAGTACCCATCAAGAGTTGCGTGGATAAATTATATAGAAATTCATACAATGGAGTATTACACAGCAATGAGAATAAGCACTCCATAAACATGCAGCAGCAAGTATGATTCACTAACACTGAGATAAAGAAACCATTCACAAAAAGTTACATACATATGTTTATTGACGTAAAGCACAGTAACAGGCAAAACCAATCAGAAACCATAATGGTTACTCTGGGGGTAGAAGGCGGTGACTAAAAGGAAGCTCGTAGTTGTTTCTGAGCTTCTGATGGCCTATTTTACTCCAGTTTGTGGTTACACGGGTACTCAATTTGTGAAAATTTGTTCAGCTATACATTTATAATTTGTGCATTTTTCTGTATATACTTCAGTAAAAGTTACACTATACCCAAAATTTATATAGGTAATTAGAAAAATTCTATTTTTAAAAAATATTTTGTTTTTTTTTCCTTTTTTTCAAAAGATTTTATTATTTATTTATTTTTAGAGAGAGAAGGAAGGGAGGGGGAGAGAGAGAGAGAAACATCAATGTGTGGTTGCTGGGGGTTATGGCCTGCAAGCCAGGCATGTACCCTGGCTGGGGATCGAACCTGGGACACTTTGGTTCCCAGCCCACGCTCAATCCACTGAGCTACACCAGCCAGGGCGAAAAATTCTATTTTAAGATGTTTTGCTAACTCTATATTTGATTAGACTAACTTTAAAAAAAAATCCTTACCCAAGGATATGTTTATTGATTTTAGAGGGAAGAGGTGGGGGGAGAGAGAAGAAATGCAGGGGGAGAGGGACAAGGGGAGAAGGAGGGAGGGAGGAAGGGAGGGAGGGAGGGAGGGGGGAGAGAGGGGGAGGGGGGAGAGAGAGAGAGAGAGAGAGAGAGAGAGAGAGAGAGAGAGAGAGAGAGAGATCGATCGGTTTGGTTGCTCCCCATAAGAGTTCTGATTGGGATCAAACCCACAACCTAAGGGTGTGCCCTGACCTGGAACGGAGCCCAAAACCTTCTGGTGCACAGGTTGAAGCTCCAAACAACTGACCAACTTGGCCAGTCTAAATATTTACATTTTTTAGTAGTAATCATACTGAAAAGTTAACTGAAAGGTGATGGCCAATGCATTCTGCAGTATTAAGGAGTGCAGTACAAGAAGCAGGAAAGTGAGGAGATTATCATGCCGTAAGGAATTAAGTACCTCTAGACCCATTTCACCTCGGGCTACTCTCCAGGCCACTGACCCAGATGTTCTTCCTCCAAGTTCTCCAGGTTTAGGGGTTTTGGGAGATATAAACTCAACAAGCTCCACAATTATTCTCTGGAGAAGTTCTTTTCTTCTGTTTTCTGACAAAGACATTTGCCTCTGCAATTCACGTTTTAAAAAGAAGTCATTAAGATTAGTAAAATGTAGAGGTCCATCTCTAAGTAAGAATATACTTAAAACATTTGTAATTAAGGGAATCTTAAAAGAAGTAACAAACTTTATTTTCATGTGTATAATTATTTGGAAAATAAAATGGACACCAGAAGATTAAAAACAACTTTAGAAAACTTAATTCTCATACCCATATCCAAATTTCATGACCTTTACTGTCCTAGGTTTAAAACAAGGGCGGGGGGGGACTCTGGTTCTGGCCACGATAAACTAGCTCGTGTCAGACTCCTGCCCGAGAGAAAACCTGGAGAAGCGGGAAAACACACACACAGATACACACGTACAAACACCTGTTCAAATGCAACAGAAAACTACCTACGCAGCCAGAACTGAAGAAACTAAGATCCCAAGAAATAAATTGAGGTGAACCAATACTGCACCTCTTTTCCCTTCCGGGCACTTGCTAATTGTTAACTGAAATGAGGCGAGGCTGAGAAAGCAAGCACGACACGGAGGCTAAAGTGCTGAAAACCAAAGCAGAGTTTTTAGCAGAAATGAAGTGCTGGCGAGCCTTCTGAGGGGAGGGGCTCCCGAAAATTCTCCAGGTTTTCAGCCTAGGATCTCTGATGGGCTACACGTTAGAAATAGGGTGAGGTTCCAAATAGACTGAACCTCAATCGCCGCCTGCATCAAAGTGAGCCGCCCATATTCTAACTGCCTTCCAGCAGAAAAACTGTTTTTTTTAAATTATTAAAAAAAAAGCATACAAATATATAGCAAAAAGTTTCCACGCTACCAAAGGCATAGAAAATAAAAACTGAATCTTCCCTTGTCGGACTCCGGGGTCTTGGAGGAATCGTTGTTAACAATTCCCTGTGCCTTGTTTCAGAAATTTCCATACTTGAGTAAGTATGTGTGTATGTAATTACATTCAAGACACAATTACTGAGGTAAATAAAACAACATACTTTTTGTCAAGTATTATATATACTGAAATTTTATTTCACTGAACTTTAAGAGACATGACAATGTAATGTAAAAAAGTACAGTATTTAAAATAGGTCATGAAACTTTTCAATGAACAAAAAGACATTTAACATATAAAAATATTTTTGCTTGCAAAATCATGCTACAATTTTAAAAATTTCAATGGGTTAAAAGCTGGCTCTTGATTATATAAAAAAATTTCAAATGTCCTCTCAAAAATGACAAATGCCCACCACCTACCTGCTTATTGAGCTCATTAATAGTTTCTCGAAGTAATTCTTCTTTAATCTGAGTTCTTCTGGAGATTACCTCTTCGTGTTTACAAGAATATCGCCAAGTGACATCAACCACCTCAAATCACAGAACACAAATGTTTAAGATTACAGCCATCAACCTTAAATACCTAGAATGTAATTCCTAAATATAAAATTTTAAGTGCTATTCTTTGTTTAAAGTTGAAAACCTGTGGAAAAACACTGGACAATCTGCTACTTTTTAAAATTCATTTTCTAATTGGCACACTTCCAAGGAAGGGACTGTGATAAAATGAAGTTTTCACAATATTTAGGCTTTTTTAAACTTACCTATAAATTTTACAAAATTTAACAAATAAAAACTTTTTCTATTTGTTAGTGTCTAAAATTTACATTATAGAACTGATTTTTGACAAAGGTGCAAAAGCAATTCGAATGAGAAAAGATAATCTTTTCAACAAAAGTGCTAGAACAATTCATTATCTGCATGCAAAACAATGAATTTAAATCCATAACTTGGAATATATACAAAATAAAAGTGTACAGTTAAAAGTATAAAACTTATAAAACAAAATAAAGGAGAATATCATTGTCTTGGGCAAAAATTTCTTAGATACAACATCAAAGAGCATGATCCATAAAAGAACAAATCAATAAACTGAACTTCATTGATTTCTTTTCTTCAAAAGTCATGAGGAAATGAAATGATAAGACACAGATAAGGAGAACTTTTTTGCAAAGCATATATGTAATAAAGGACTTGCATTCAGAATATACAAGGAGCTTTCAAAACTCAGTAATAAAGAAATCCCATTTTAAAAAATGGGCAAAGAGGACACACGGATGGCAAATAAGCACATATGCAGACGCTCAGTATTGCTCATAAATGCAAATGAAAACCACAATGAGATACCACTACACATCTAGCAAAAAGGCTAAAATTAAAGAATGAGACCATAAAAAATGTCAGTTAGCAAAGACTTGGAGAAACTGGGAACTCTCACGTGCTGCTGGTGAGAATGTAAAGCGGCACCATCACTGTGGAAAACAGTAGAGCAGTTGCTTAGAAAGCGAAACATGCACCTACCATATGGTCTAGCCATTCCCCTGCTAGGAACGTACCAAAGGACAAAAAGCATATGCCCATATAAACGCTTATATTTATGTACATAACAGCTTTATTTGAAATAATAAAAAATGGGGAAGTACCAAATACGTCCATCAGCAGGTGAATAGATAAACAAATTATGGTGCATCCATATAATGAGATACAACTCAGCAATAAAAAGAACCACTGATACATGAAAACACATGAATGAATCACAAAATAATTATAGTGAGTAAAAGAAACCAGACTCTCCCATCCTCACCTCACCAAAAAGAGGATACAAATGCTCCTTAACTTGTGATGGGATTACATACCAATACATCTATCATAAGTTGAAAGTATCATAAGTTGAAGATATACTTAATACTAGTGCCCTATAGAGTACTGGTTATTTACCCTGTGACTGGCTGAATAGTGTACTGGGGGCTGCCGCTGCCCAGCGCCCTGAGAGTGCGGTACCACGTATTACTAGTCCAGAAAAAGATCAAAGTTCAAAATCTGAAGTACAATTTCTACTGAATGTGCATTGCTTTTGCACCATCATAAAGTTGAAAAACTTTAAGATCAACCATCGTTAATCTGACAGTCATAAGTAGGACCATCTATATATGATTCCATTTACATAAAACTCTAGAAATGCAGATTAAGCTATATACGGCAGAAAGCAGATCTGTGGTTGCTTGGACAGGGACAAGAAACGGGGATAACAAAGGGACGTAAGGAAACTTCCGAGGATCATGGATATGTTCACTATCTTGATTTTGTAAATGTAATTTCATAGGTATATATAAATGACACAATTTAATAAATGGTACTTTAAAACATGCTACTTTTTCTCGTGTCAATACTTTCAAAAGCTGTCAGAAAATTGTATTTTATTCTTAGAAAATTTTTTTTCTCTCATGCCCTACCTCATCTTTAGAAAATGCTAGGACATAAGAAAGCTTCTTGCCCCATCCTATTTCATAGAGGAGTGGCTTGTCACACACATCTTCACTTGCGTCACAGTGCAGCCACCGCTGCTGAGAAGGAGAGTAGACTTCCGTCCAGACATGGTCTACCCGAGGGAGAGACAAGAAAGCAATAGGGAAAGAGGGGAAAAAAAGTTAAGTTTATAAAACCAGAACGACTTCCAAAAACTATATATAAACTCCTAAGAATCACACAATAAAGTTATTTGGAATACTCTAAATTTTACTTAGTAAGATTGAACATTTTGTGGAACACAATACTCCAGAACATTTGTTTTCTCTGTCTCTTCACAATCTTTGAAAATGTTTCTGTAGTCAGTTTCAGGCTTAAATAAAAATAATGTGAGCCATGTCCTTAAGAAAGGTGACCATACTGAACAACAGCATAAAAAACATAGGGATCAGTTTGCAAATATAAAGAAGTCAATGCTGCTTTTGAAAATGGCCATCTTTCTTGACCTTTAAGACCCAGGACCAGAAGGTGGTCTAACAGAGGATCTCTGGTTTTATATTTGATTGTAACAGAACAGTAACTAGTAAGTGAAGGTTTCATTTTATTATTTAAAAAAAACAACAATGAAACACAAGTAAAACACTAAGAACAAGGAAGACAACTTTTTCACGTGTAGGTGACACTGAGTCATTTCTAAATAAGGACAATATAAATTTCACATGGCTTTTATTACTTTTTTGTATATTAAGATTACTAAATCTTTTATGTGAATCCCTACAAAAGTGAACACTTCTGTAACAAATTACTACACATGTTCTTATCTAGATAGAAACACCATCACTAAAAAGGTCACGGAAAGAATGTTTGTAGTGCAAAGCACTAAGCAAAATGCTAGGTGTGCTACAAAAATCTTGTGATCCCCATAAAAAAATAATTAGGCTGGTATTACTGTTATTTTACTGAAGGCAAATGGCAGCTCAGACCGACAAGGCCAGACAGTAACAGACAGAAAATAACAAGCCCAGACCGTAAGTCCCAGTCCTTAAATCTGCAAAGCCCCACTACTCTCTGCCCATACCAGCACTGTACCTGTATAATCCCAAACATAGCGAGCTTCAAACCCCAAGGCTCGGCAGCACAGTGTAAAACAATTGGCCCACTCGCCACACCGTCCACATCTTGTCTCCAAAAGTTTCTCTGGGTTATTATACCTGGTTTTAAACAACGACAGCAACAAGTTTTGATTCACTATCCAAAATAAGCATTTTAATGAATGTATATTACCTCTGTGCTAAACAATTAATTTCATACTCGCAATAATTAAAGAGCCTAGAAGAACACATGAGGCAGTGCGCTAGAATCCTTGGTAAAAATGATTACACAGTGGTGCAGCCTTCAAGGAGTTTAGAGCCCTAAGAGAGAGAAGGAATGAACACAGCTTGCACCCACAGCAGAGCGTGATCCAGACAGCACAGGTCAGGTGAGCATCACGGGGCGGTGTTGGGGAAGAGGGCTTCTGTTTGCGCTGGTCCCGAAGGACAGACAGGACCTGCCTGGGCAGGGATCCTCCAGGAAATCTGCTTGGAGCATTAGTGTTTCCCTAACAAGCAGTGTAATCACCTCATTGTATTTAAAAGGTGAACAACTTCAGCAGACTACTCAATAAAGCTCTTAAAGCTTAGTTGAACTCAGTTTTACTTAAAATACTAATTTTGTGTCTAATAATCATTTTGCTTGAAATTTAATTTTTCTGAACTACTTAATGTGGTGCTTGTTAATTTGGAGGTTGTTTTTTGAAAAACGATGCTATGTCTCCAATTATGAAATTATCACAAAACTGTAGGACAGCAAATTCCACATTTGCGTAGAGAAGGATTCTGACCTGATAGAGCCAAGGAGGACAAGTGCCTCAGCTGAGCAGAAATGCTGGCCTTGGGCCTGGGCGGGAAGGACACAATTACCTTAATGAACTGGCTCTGCAATGACAAGTTCACTTAAGCAGATGCTCTTGCTTAAAGTAAGTTAAATGGATTTGTATTTAGGTAATTAAGTCATTGAAAAAAGTTATAAATTTACATTAAATAGTAAAACAACAGAATTAGAACATCCTATATCGCCATCTTCTGTGTACCACTTGTGCCAAGCAGAATGAATGACCAGCTCAGCCCAATTAATGGTGCTCATCACCCCAGCCCTATACAGAGAACAGCTAACAGGAAATCAAGCAACTGTTTGGAATGAAAAAATAGCACTGTATAAATATCTTTGTGAGCCTGTATCCCTCTGCACTGCATTATCAGTTTATATTCAATTGCCGAGAAAGGATTGAGAGGAATTTGATTATGTATCTTTTATCTTCAAATCTTTGCAAAGTATGCTGTACAAATGTATGTTGAATGAAGAAATAACTTGTACAAATTTCAATTAATTACTGGATATTGGATTTTGTTTATCCTATAGTCTGCACATCACAGGGATGGTTCCCAGTTAGGACAGAATTGAGTCCCTAAAGCACACAAAATTAGCTATTTTCAACACATGATATCTTTTCTTGCCTGATGATACATCCAAGCTTTATAAGTATTGCCAATTAAGAAAATCCGATAACAGGCTTATAAATTAATAGAAAAAATTAATTGAAAATTTCAAATTTCCCTGGTTTAAAATTTAGAGATATGAAAGTAGGTTAGGTTTGGCAGGGGAGGCACTTAATTAAAACAAACTTCTATAATTAAAAACACACACCCACACACGATGCTACTACATTTTTACCTTCCACATAACCAGCTGATAATTGTTTTAAGTATAGCACTGTATTTACTATCACAATTATCGGTATTATTATTGTTATTAGCATTAGTTTTACATTCTATCAAGTATTATTATTAAAGTTATCGGAACATTAAATTTATGTATTAAAAGAACAATACAAGGTTAACAGTATTAAATGTGCTAGGACTATACTCAATTTCTATTTAAGAGCAAGATTCAAAAAACTTTTCCTATAAAAAGACACATACTAATTATTTTAGACTTTACAGGCCACATGATCTGTTTTCAGTATTCAACTCCGCCACTGCAATGTAAAAATAGTTACAGGGGAGTCCAACCCGCCCTGTTGTGAGTTTTGAAGTCTCTGGGCCATGCTGGAAGAAGAAGAGTTGTCTTGAGCCACACATTAAATACACTGTGATACATAATCACAAAAAAACTCATGTTTTAAGTAAATTTCCCATTTGGTGTTGGGCCGCAGTCACAGTGATTCTGGGCTGCACGGTGCCCGTGGGCCGCAGGTTGGACACATAAACAAATCAGTATGGATGTGTTCCAATAAAATTTTATTTACGAAAATAGGATGTGGGCTGGATTTAGCTGGCCAGTCATAGTTTGTTGATCCCTGTCCTAAAATCTGAAATGAAAATTTAAAAGGTCATCTAATAAAAATTCTCTCCTACCCATTCCATTCAGTGATTACTCTGATGTTACTCTCCAGGGGATACCCACCTCGGGAACCGACTGCTGAGCTGGCATGCATCACAGTAATGATCTTCTACTCTGTTTGCACCCCACTTTAGCTCATCATCATTGGGAAATAATGCTTCACCTCTAGACTTAGTCTTGCCACCACATTTGCTGCATGAAATGTCATCCACCCATTGAAAAAATTCTTCCTTAAACCAGTGTAAAAGCTCCAGCAAAAGAAAATCCTCATCACTTAAATTAGTACCTGAGAAATCGAAACAGAACCAAGTAAGAGCTAAAGCTGACAAACATGAAAAGTATCCACATATTTTATTCTCAAATATGAGCTAAAATATATGAAAATAAAAGATGATGAAAAGGTTTGCACAAAATACCGGTGCAAGAAATAAATGCCAGTCCAGTGTGAGCTGGGCTGAAACACAGTCAGTGACAGTCTATTGCACATTTCCAACAGGAGGGCGTTTGCCACTCTGTGCCCTTGAAATGACATTACGCATTAACCTCAGCTGAACACAACAATCTCTCAGGGAACTATAGTCAGTTTGGAATTAATCCCAAAACACAAAGAAAGAAAAAAAATCTGATTTAGAAAAACACTTTAAAATTACTACATTAAATTTGGTATTGGGTATATATGTAAGTAAATATGAAACAATCACAAAGTCATAGGCAGAAATCACAAAACCCCAGACACTTTAAAAATCACCCTATTAGCTTTTTTATCAGTGCTTCAATATACAGCATAATCCATCCATGGACACTCTCCACAAAACACACAGAAACATGACAATGTCTACAGTGTACATAATGACCCTAGCATGTAAACATGACATAATATCATATCTACTTCATCAAATAAAAAGATTTTCCTTGACCATATCCAAGGCTATGGTATCTCTGAAATGGAAAGGAGAAAGAGAAAAAACCTAGGAGACCTATCAAGGAGTTCTCATCTCTATATTTAACTTTGTTTAAAAATTGATACATGAAGGAAATGTATGGCATAATGTTAAGATCTAACTAACAATGTCTGATGCTGGTCATGGGTGTCTGATATATTATGCTCTATTCTTGTATTTATGTTTGATGTATCTCAAAATAAAAAACTATAGGAAAAACTACAGAGAAGATAAAAAGGCCAGAAACATTATTTTCCTGGATGAGAAAACTCAATAGTCTCAAGTTGTTAATTCTCCACGAATTAATCTAATGTAGTGCAATCCCAATTAAAATTATAAAACAATGCAAAAATCATATAAAAGCAAAAATGCACAAAATAGTCAATATAACTTTGAATAAGAACCATGAGATAAGTTTGCCTGCTATATACCAAGACACATTACAAAATTCTAATGATTAAAATATTGTGATATTGGTGAAGAACAGACAACAGATCAGCCAACACTAAAGAGAGTCCTGAAAGACGGACTTCTCAGTGATAAACCACGTCTGGTAAAGCCAGCCTTTCAAAGCAGTTCTGAGAGGATGGGCTGCTCCATAAATGACATCGGGACAGGTAGCTATCAAGATAACAGGTCCCTATTATAATTCATTCATCCTAATTATTTTATATTATCTATAAAAAAGTATATAGAGAGAATACTATAAAAGAATATGAAGTAATAGAAGTTACAAGAGAACAGTTTATGGCTTTTATGAATATGTTTGTGGCCTTAACCAAGACAAAAATTATAAAATAAAAACAACTTCTTCTTCTTTTTTTTTTTTTTAAAGTGAGGGTCTTTTTTTTTTTTTTTTTTTTTTTAAAGATTTTATTTACTTATTTTTAGAGAGGGAAGGGAGATAGAGAGAGAGAGAGAAACATCAATGTGTGGTTGCTGGGGGTTATGGCCTGCAACCCAGGCATGTACCCTGGCTGGGAATCGAACCTGGGACACTTTGGTTCCCAGCCCGCGCTCCATCCACTGAGCTACGCCAGCCAGGGCTAACAACTTCTTATAAAATGTATAACTGTATATCAAAATGTACACCAAGTGAAATGAAACAGAGAACACTGTGGGAAAAAAGTAACATATCTAACAAAGAAAAGTACCTAGAATATATAAAGAACTTCTACAAATCAGTAAGAATACTAACAAAACCATCAGAAAAATTCAGGAAGTCCTTAAAAGAAGTTCAATGATTTCATTAAGTGGACACCAATACCCTCAGACACTTCTGGTATGAACTGAAAGTCAGTTTGTTTGCTGGGATCCATTGTAACAAATATATCTCACACTCGTGACACTTTTATATCTGTCTCAGGGAAACATCTGTGCGTGTATGCCAGGAGGCATGCTTTATAAGACTCTTCACTGCAGCAGCATTCAGACTAGAGAGAAATGGTAAAACATTTCCGTGTCCAACAGGGAACTGTACAGATAACAGCATATGCACACTACAGAACATCTCGGAGAGTCAAAAAGATCTCTAAGACATAACAGTAAACGAAGAACACCAAGGAGCTGAAGATGCATGGGATGATAAATATTATGTAAACCCACACAACTTAAACTACTTTTCTCTCTCTCTCTTTTTTGTTGTTCAGGTACAGGTGTCTCCATTTCTCCCTCACCACTCCCCCCATCCCAGCCATCCCCACCTCCCACCCTTGATCCCACCTCCCTTTGGCTTTGTCCGTGTGTCCTTTACACATGTTCCTTTGAAGACTACCCCCCGCCCTGTTATCCCTTCCCACCTCTCTGTCAGTTTGTTCTTTATTTCAATGTCTTTGCTTATATTTTGCTTGCTTGTTTGTTTTGTTTATTAGGTGCCACTTATAGGTGAGATCAGTATTTGAACTATTTTTACAGTTAACTGTAAATGAGTGTAAATACGCAGAAAAAGATGAAAAGGAACACATCACAAGATAACAGTGTTATCTATGGAAGAGAAGGACTGATTGGCAGGGAGAATTTAGCTTTTCCTGCATAACATGAAAGTTTCCCAACAAAAAGACAGTCGTGAACGGTAGATTAAATATGAACTTCTAGAAATACAGCACTGTCATCATCTTTCTCCTCTGAGTCCTCACAACAGCCAGAAAAGAAACAACTGCATAGAAATGCAAAGTCAAATGCTGAAGTTGGAATACCCGAATAACTAAAATCCTAAGACCATTAATGATAACAATAACTTAATTATTGGTAGATGGATGTGGGAGGCATTTTCCAGAGCCATTTACATCTGATACCTCATTTATTTCTTAAAATTGTCATTCCTATTTGCAAATGAAGAAATTGAGGCACAGAGTGAGTTACTTGCTCAGTGATGCACAGTAGTGGTAGAACTGAATTAATACCCAGGCAGCTGGCTTCAAAAATCTACATTCTTAATTAGTAAATAATGTCTTTGTATTAACTGAGGTGAACCAATGGTCTAATCATAAGAATTAATTATGAATATGGTTTCTGCCAGATTCATATTAAAATTCCCTATAATGCCATCATATATTCCACGGACTCAAGTTCTACTATACCTAAAAATATTCACCTACGAATAGTAATGATTAAACTGTGAAATACATATTCACGTAAAAAGTTTTTTTAAAAAAAGCTAACAAACGTGTCCATTAGATATATGCAATAAAGTTATGCTGTTTACTGTATTCTTTAAAAATCCAAATACACATAGGTTAGATATTCACAATGTATACAACAAAAGGCATCTTTTCATGTTTCCATTTATTTAGCAATGCTACATTTTTAGCAATGAATGGTTATGTAAAGCCACTACCTTTATCCAATTTTCTAGCTCGAGATAACTTTTCTTGCGATCTCTTTTTTAGCTCTTGGACTGGAATGCAAGCCAACGCTTTCTCCTGGAGAGCAGAATTCTCATAGACCAGCACATGCTGAAGGTTGACCTGAAGCACTTTTAGAATGACTGAACCAGCAGTAACCTAATCGGAAAAAAAACACTGAAATTAGTTTTTCTCCATATGCTACAAAAATATGTACTACAAAACAGTGGTTCTATGATGTCATAAAAAGGAATGTATGGATTTACTGAGATAATTATGTTCAAAACCTTTATGAAATCAGTACTAGGATATGGCCAGGTCTGTGTCACAGTTTGATGTGTACCTACTTTTTCCTCTGAGTGTGTTACTGAGAATGCATTTAAACAGGGGTATGGTAAGTTCTGTGCAAAAGCTTGGTTCAAGACAATGCTCTGTGCAATGCACGTGACAGCCCTTTCCACTTCAAATTCCTGTAAGTAATATAATTTTTTAAAACTATTCAGCATTAGCAAAGGAGAGTACTACTCGTAAAGTGGAAAGGCAAATACAAATGGAATAAAGGAAGAAATCACAGCAATATGCCCTCCAGAGGAAGTAGTTATAAAAACTAAAAAAACCCCAAAAAACTAAAAAAAAAAAAAAAACAAACCTAAAAAAAAAAAAAACGAAAAGCTCTCAAAATAACCCCTAAGGCGAAGGAGCCACAGAATCCCCAGAGCAGGGAGAGGCCCTGGACTAAGCACGAGGGAGCCTGGACTGGGCCTTGCAGCAGGAACACCTAGACATTTTGTACCCCCTGACCTCGTCACTCCTTGTCAACAAACAATGTGCCTATGAACAGTGCTGGAGGATGCCTAGATTCCTACAAGGAAAGAGGAGTGTCCAAGCTAAGAATAGTTCCTTCTGGCACAGTCCACTTAAACAAAACAAAAATAGAAAAAATAAAAATAAAGCAAAAAGAAAAAGAAGCCAAGAAAGCAAGAACATAGAAAATTCAGAAATAAGTTCCAACGTGTTAGTTATTACAGTAAGTATGAATGAGTTAAACGTGTGTATTTAAAGGTAGAGATAGACTAATGAAGAAAATAAAAGCCATCGTCAAATACGTACTTCAATGTCAGGCACTGTACTGAGCACTGGGGATGCGTGCACAAGGCAGACACGCTTGCTCTATAGTCTGAGGGGCTGGGGGGAGGCACTGAGCAGGAATGACAGAACCACCACATTGAGTCAAAAATAATGGAGACCAAAAGAGACAAGGACATTATCCTCACAAAGCAGTCTATGAATACAGAAACAAACCCTGATACAACGTTTATTTATTCAAATATTTAATGACCTTTTATTATTTGCAAGGTACTGGGGATGTAATGGTATAGACAATTCTTATCATAGGTATGATAAGAATTACAAAGCAAATAACGATGGTAGTGAGACTTTTCAACAGGGTTCTCACCCTAGAATTCCATGACTATATATTTGTGGTAAAATATAAAGGATGAGAAGTGGCTGGAATGTAGGGGAAGAAAAAGACCAGAACAGCGTGTAGGTAGATGGGGAGCATGTGTGTAGGGGATACGCTTAGCATAATGCGAAGCATCAGAGAGAAGATCGGAGCACAGAGAACTAAGGGGAAAATGATAGAAAGAGAAGGCTGAGAATGGAGTTGGGCTGGTAAGAAGCTAGATTGTTCTCACCTCTTTCCATTATAATGGGAAACTATGAAAGGGACTTTAAGCAAGGGAGTAAACAATCAGATGAGTGTTTTCAGAATGTAGTGTGGAGAAGCAGGTATAAGAAGACCCAATGGGGGAGGACTGCAGAACTCTTGAGAGAGCTGGTGGCTTAAATGAGGGAGGCAGAAGAGTGAATGGATATAAAAAAGAACTCAGGAAACAGAATCAACAAGTCTTGGTGACTGAATGTTGGGGCCAGGGGGCAGTAAGAAAAGTAGGAAAGCATGTAGGAATGATCCACAGATTTTCGATATGAGCAAGGACGCCAACAGTCGAACTACTTTAATTACTTATAGTAGGAGAAAAACCAGAAAATGATCAACTGAGGTAAAAATCATACATGCACAGATAAAAAATGAGCTGAAGAAAAGTCCATTCAATTCAGCAGCAGGAAGCTTGTTGACGATCTCAGTGAGAGGCTTTGTAAGTGTTAGCAAGAGACGGGCTTGTCTGAGTGGCGCCCCAAAGTGGGCCATGTGCACCCAAAGGAGCTGCACAGAATGGTCAGTCCACTGGGGTGCAAACAGAAAATATTAGAACTTGTACTTACATTATTTTCTGTACAAAAGGTAAAGCACTGTTATAATAACATTTAATATTTCAACGAATAGGGCTCCCTCTCAGGCTAGAGGAGCTATCCCGAGGGAGGAAAGGACAGGCAGAGCAGTGAACACTGGAAGGTTCACCCCGCTTCTACTCTCACAGTGTTACCAAGTTTTGCAGTTTAAATGTGCCTGGTTAAGAGGGTTTACAGATATATTATGCAGTTTTAACTAAATTAACCTTCAACTTGGCCTAAAAAAAAAAGATTACAAAGACCTGTAGGCACTGATGCTAATACAAATAACACACGTACATGTAAACGAGAAAACTGCAGGGCTAACACATCTGTTGCTGTTTTAGTATGAGCCCTTCAACAGCTCTATTTTAAGGCAAAAAAAAATTCACAAATCTACTGAGATCTGACAAAGATAGCCCCCAAATTCAAAACTATCAAGAGTATTTAAAATATAGATTCATGTCCACATTTGTTAATGACAGTCAATATATTTTTAAAAAATTATAAACACTTTTCACTTTTAACCTCTTCTTTACATTGTTTCTAATATACATAGTATACTGGCATAAAAGTATATGTGTGTGATTTATAAACAAATATAGATTGAGATGATATGCTCAGAAACACTTCACTGATAGCGCACATAATAGGAAGACCCGCTAGGGAGCACATGAGACGCAGTGATGAGGACGGCGGGCTCAGTTCCTGAAATTCACTGTGAAGCGGAAATGAGAAATACAGGACACGCAGAATCCAGGGGTATCCTGGGATAAGAGAGCTCACAGAAAAGGTTCTTAAACATTACTCTGCTTGTGAAAAATGCAGAGTCCCAAGCTTTCCTTCTCCCTTTCTGGTTCAGCTGGTCTGGGTTATGTCCAGGAATCTGCACGTCCAAGTTATTCTGATGCCAATGGTCCAACCTTCGATGAAAACTGGCCTCAAAACAAGGTTTAAATGCCATTGAGATGAATCCTCAAGAAAAGAAGAGATTTGAGACTGGGCACAGTCCATGTGAGATCCCAGAGGGAACGGAAGAGAAGGGGTCAAGGCACAGAAAAGGTCCTGGCCTTTACTAAGAGTAGACGCATTTCCTGCATTAACAGAAGGGATGATGAATACAACAGATGACTAAAGAAACCTGACTGATTTGGTGATAAGAAATCCAGGGTATTCACAACAGGGAGAAATATGCTCCTTTACTAGAACTGCTACAGAAACATTAAAAACAAGTCTTCATTTTTATTTGAAAGAATCCTTATAAAAATGAGGCATTTACTGTGGCATTTTTTTCCTTAAGTG
The DNA here is from genome assembly GCF_004126475.2 of Phyllostomus discolor. Classification (NCBI taxonomy): domain Eukaryota; kingdom Metazoa; phylum Chordata; class Mammalia; order Chiroptera; family Phyllostomidae; genus Phyllostomus; species Phyllostomus discolor. Next base: position 19,918,023 of record NC_040909.2, on the reverse strand, counting down.
CAGATTTTCACTAACCAGGAGGGTATGAACGCATCCAGGGAATTTTTATTTTCAATTTAATACTTTCAGTCTGAAAATTACCTCATTCATTGTGGTTTTTAAAGGCAGTCAAACGATCTTGAACAATAACGTTTATTTTCTTGCCTTATTTCTTTATATATTAATTGGCACAACTCCAGAAAAAGTTAAGTCATAAAAATAGAAGTTTGCTGATTGCATGGCAATTACAGCAGCTGCGCAGCCATGTACATAAGGCAGCAGTTAATGGCTTGAGAGTCAGTTATTTGGAATAAAAATGGAAGTTTAGAATGTGAAATCTGTATCTTTTAAATAAAGATTTTTTAATTCACTAATCATACTTGATTCTAATTATTTTGGTTTCTAATGTGAGATATATTTAAGATTATTTATAAGAAAAAGTACAATGTGTATATTCTGTCAAATCACACAACCAGCAGAAGCTGGATTAGCAAATTCACTTCTTTAAGTAACGAACCAATGCTTCTACATTTTACTAGCCCTCTTTCTACCTCTATGCAACCCTTTGCACTTTTGTGGCTTTTAAATTTAGAACTTGTTTTTACACACCAAAGTTCTGTATTTTAATGATAGTTTTAATCAATTTGTGACTTCAATAGATGTATTTCTTTTCAGATTTCATTAATTTATTTTTAGACAGAGGGGAAGGGAGGGAGAAAGAGAGGGAGAGAAATACCAGTGTACAATAGATAGATTGATCCCTTGCTTTCCACACACCCCCAACCAGGACCTTGCCCACAACCTGGCCCATAACCCAGGCATATGCCCTGACCAGGAATCAAACCAGTGACCCTTCTGTTGGCAGGCTAGCACTCAATCCACTGAGCCATACCAGCCAAGGCTCAATAAACTTATTTCTTACAAGCCCCCCTTTTTCTATTTATAAAAGTAATACACGTGGCAAAAACTATTTCAGAAAATACCGAATGGTATAAAAAATATGAAATCACCTATAATTTCACCACTCAGGGTAATTTATGTCTAAGATATCTGTGTATAGTTTTCCAGACCTGCTAAAAATAAACATACTTATTTTTGTGCATTTTTCCTATGAAAAACTGAATTATACACATACACACAACATGTGAGTGTAACTTTGGAATTCTGAGTTTACCTTTTTTCCCCACATAATAATTCTGGATCAAAACAGACCCCATCATCATTTATAATGGATGCAAAAACTGCTGATTTAAGGATGTGTCTTATAATTTAAGTAATCTCCTACTGAAAGGTATGTAGGTTTATTTTACCTTAAAAAATAGTAGGCTTATAAACAAGAAATTGGACATTGAAATCTTCTGTCCAAAGAGATTTCTTCTCTTATAAAGATCATATACAGATCCAGACTAAGAGGATGTCTTGTAAGATCAGTTTAAAAATTAACTCATTTTATTTATCATAATCTAATAAAACTATTATTTTTATAATTGCAATGAAATACTCTAAAATTTTTTTTTAACTTCTCTTTTGTTTCTGATATTATTTATTTGGACTCCCCCCCTTTTTTTTCTTGATGAGTCTGGTTAACAGTTTGTCGATTTTGTTTATCTTTTCAATTGAGGCACAAAGAAATATTCTTATAAGGGTTAATTCTCCATGAAAAGAAGTTTAGAAACCACTCAACAAGAATTATAAAAGAGAACAGTAACCATCTCTTCTTCTACCAGCTCCTACCACTATTTTTATTTTTTTTTTTTAAAAAAAGTGTGTGTGTGGGTGTATATATATGTATTTTCCAGCAAGAGAGAGAGAGGAAGGGGGAGAAAAGGAAACATCAATGTGAGAGAAAGAATTGTTTGCCTCCCGCATGTGTCTCAACTGGGGACTGAACCTGCAACCCAGGCATGTGCCCTTACCATGGATCGAACCCACAACCTTTTGGTGTACAGGATGATACTCCAACCGAGTCACACTGGCTGGGTTTTTCTTTATTTTTTTTTTTTTAAATACAAGCTTCAGGCCTTCCCAGCTCTACAGAAAGGAATGACTGCCAATCATTTGCTTACCAGGGAGGTGAGGTTAAAGTCTGTGGAGTTATTCAGCTGGAGAAAATTAAGAGTAGATTTAATAATCGACTCTATATAAAGTTCTGCTATAGAGAGAATAATGACAAGGTGGTTTACAAAAGTTAAAGGGAGAATATGAGTTTAAGTTGGCTACTGATAAATCACAAAAGAAAATCATGAACATTTTTCTGACAGTGAACACTGAGAGAATACTTAAGGACCTACATCAAAGGGATTTTTGTACAAAGGACAATTTCCCGATAAAGGAGATCACTCAGGTATATCAAGAATGCCTGTAAGACAACAGCAGTTTAATTTCAGTTCTGCAGATGTGTACATCTGTATATGCTAATGACTAAACCTCATTAACTGCTGGCACCACTCTCAGTAGATTAATGCTTTATTTACCTTGAACCTAAAGAAGCCGAATTTTTCATTGAATTGAGGCAAGGATAATGGTTAGGCTGCTAGCATTAAAGACTCCCATAGTGAACAGGCACAGGTAAAATTCATGTCAGAAGTATCGATGCAGTAAAGGGAATCTGTCTGACGGCTCTACCACTGGCCAGCAAGTTTGTCACTTCGTTTTAGGTTCTATGCTAATTTGTACAACTGATTTAAGTGCCAACGCATTTAAGTGTAGGTACATTTATAAATAATAGGCAAAACTTAACCTCAGAAGCAATAAACCACAAGTTCAGATTTAAAAGTATAAATAAAATAAGCCATTTCTTCCACTTTCATTACAAATGTGACAGTTTTTTAGAGTTGGGAAAATGTGGACATATTAGAATTATGACTAGCTGGGGTAAAAATTCAGGAATAAGTCATAATGTATTTCAAAACGTTCGCTGTTTTGACACTTTAGAAAAACAGTTAAGGTGTAACTGGGACATTACCCCTGGCGCTGCCGGTGGACTTGATGGCTGCCCCTCACTGTTGCCCGCGTGCTGGGCTGGCCCACTAGGGTTTGACGACTGTGTTGCAGGAAGCTGGGTGCTGGAACTGGCTGCCGGTTGCTGAGATAGTTCTACTTTGTGGCTCTTATTTGATCCGTCCAATCTGCTATTTCTCTCTATGGCAATGAGGTCACGGATTTTTTGCAGCTGCTCCACTGAAGCTTTTTTAGGAAAGATAAGATGTGTTTCTCCCTGGAATTTGTAAAATTTGAAAAAAATTTGATCTTTGCTTTATACTAACAGTCATTCTTAGATGCAGGGTCTGGCACAAATAACACCCCTTTCTTATTTCAAAATCTTTTATCACAAAAACATAAGCATATCATTCTATAAATAAGAGTATCACACCCAAGCACACTATACGACATTTTAGGCGACATGTTCAAACTAAAACTATAAATGGTTACACCCATATTATTGCCCTACCAACTACATTCAGGCAGGTGTCACTTCTGTCAGACTCTGAATATATATGTGTTTAAATAAATGAAACCAATACTATGGAATACATATTGTATAAAAGTCATTGTTATCTCACCATATGGTACTTTTAAAATATACAGTTAAAGGTAATGCCTAACATAAACCAAAAAATTAAGAAAATTTGTTTTCTTGTTAGCATATAACACTAAATCTTTTATTAGTTCAAAGAACCTTTAGAAAAATATTTATATTTTAGGAATAATAGAAAGCCTTGAGTTGGAAATATGTAACTCTTCTCTGCAATAGTATATGATAGTACTATTTTCTATTAAATTCCCCATAAAATAATGATAAAAGAGATACAACCATACAAAATGATCACTGGTCACATAAAACCAACAAGAAATTACATAATAACTTTTTAATCTTTCAAACCCAAGTCTTTAGAGAACAGCTACATGATTAGAAGTCTGTATATAGACGTCACTAATTCTAGCCAGATAACAAAAAGTACATCCTGATGGTCAATTCTAAACTATGGATAGTTAACAGTAATACTTGTCCCAAGGACTAGAGAAAGAAGAGTTGATATACATTAGTCTAGTAGGAGCATATGTCTTTGTTCCAAACAAAACAAAGTAACAAACAACAGAAGTCCAATTCTTTATGGAGTGATTCATTTGATAAATATCCATACTGTAATCAGAGTGCTTTGAGATACAATAAACACTCTAACAAAGCTCACAATGTAAAACAGTAAATTATAAAACAAGAAAGAAGGTTAAGTGAAAATATACTCAATCAGTTCGCAAGGTGGTGAGAAGCAGCAGCATTACAACAGTAATTCTACAAACTACAAATGAGATAAAATATTTGTTACAAATTTCAGTAGACAGACTGTAGATTGTAAGCATTTAAACTCCACAACTGAGAATAATCTTATTTTCCTCATGATGGCAGACGTAAGAGTCAACTGACCAAGATATTACTCAGTAATGATGTGAAAATCAATCCCGCAAGAATACTTTTTAAAAAGCTGAAAGAGGCCAGCAAGCTCCATACAATATTCCTAATAGCTCCAAAAAAGATTATTTCCATCTACTGTGTTTATGTGTTCTAGACATGCGCTAAGCATTTTATATACATTATCTCAAGCAATTCTCACAACCAGCCTGAAAGACAGGAATTAGGTTAATTTCCACTTTCTATATAAAAATATAAAGGTCCCGAGAAGTTAAATAACCTGCTGGATGCTACAGAATTGTTAGAATAAGGATTCAAACTCCATGATCTTAATCGTTAGGCTATCACTGACTCCAGCTTAGACTGAACAGAGACCAAAAACCACACACTTGTACAGGTGGACGGGCTGAGTAGAAAGAGACTGATTCTGCAGTTGTGCTGACTGCCTGCATGGCAACTGGCGCAAGTTAGAACACAGTGACTTCCGCAACATTAGAAGGAACCACCTCACATCTACGATGATGAGTGTGGGAAGAGAAACCGGATGTCTGGTTTAAAGCCAAACATAGAGGGTTCTGATCGCGTACTGTTATTAGTGGGGGGATACTGAGAAAGAGAGCTAACACCACGGACAGCAATGGGGAATAGCACGACAAGTGTTATGTCTCAGACCCCCTGTCAGAGAGGCCCCCCCGATAAGACAGAGCAGAGACACTGCTCTTGTCTTGGCTCCCCTCCCTTCACTCTTTCCAGGACCAGTTCTAACAGAACACTATTGTGGCCAAAGTGTCTATAGCAAAGAAGTTTTATCAACAGCACTATATTTTCATTAAAGGAAAAATTTAAAGGCTTAATGTACTCCATTCAGTAACATTTCAAGATACCAATGAGAATTCTAGTATTTAACGAACCTATGTTTCTCAAAGCTATTTTGCTGAGATAATTCTTTATCAGATGTTAAGCAAGCCTGGCCCTGCCTGCCCGCTGGTTGCTGTAATTAGTATCTTTCAGTCACCACGACAACCCAAACTGCCCTCCTCCAGCGCTTCCCCCTACTGAGGTGAGGATGGCGGCATGGGTGGAGGGTGGGTGTAGTTCCTGGTAAGGACTACTCCACTAAGCTAGCCTGATGGGTCACATACCGTTTGGATCTCAGTCTTTCTCAACCTCCTCAGAATTTTCATAAAAAAAGAATGCGGCCTCAGAGACAAGCAGGCCCTAAAGTGCCCAGAATTTTAACATAGCTGAAAATTTCAGGGTAGGTCTTAGATTCCTACTTCATCTCAAAGCGCACCAAGTTTCTTTCAGTGGTAGAGTTCAGTTTCAGTTCCACTGGTTCCTCCTGCAACTTGGCCACACTGAAACATTTACTTCAGACAGGTTCCAAGGTGTCAAGGCCAAAGCCAGCCAGAAACTGCAAGTTTGATTTAGCCTTACTATAACATGATAATCTCCTCTGAAACGGTGACTCCATTTGTGGCAAATACTATTACAAATTTCAAGCTGGCTTGTTACCTGGCACTGGTGTGATCAACCTGGTTTGCCTGAGACTGAGGGGTTTTCTCCAAAGTGGGACACTTGGTGTTGAAACCAGAACAGTCGCATATGAACTCTGATGGTTAGTCACCCCACCTGGCACTCAAATTAGTTGCTGAATGAAGGCGAATCCGATTCCACTAAATCTTTGGCACTCCAACAATGAGAAATCAGTCCAGTCTCCAGTTGTTATTCAATTTTTCTGTCATTTGACTCAAAAATCTGCATTTCCTTAAACAAATTCAGCAATGGTCTCCATTTTCCCCTCCTATAGTTTTAAAATCTGTTTAGTTGACACCATAATTTATACCTCCAGCCTAACCTCTCCTTTTCAGTTACAGATTCTCATATCCAACTACCAACTTGGCATCTCTACTTGAGTATTTAGTAGCATATCGGTGATAATTATGCAAAATAGGCAATGAATTAACCCCTGCTATCTGTTACTCTCCAAGATTTCTCATTCTCAATTAATTGTATTTCCACTCAGTTTCTCAAACCAAAACCTAGAAGTCATCTTGATTTTTTCTTTTCCCTTATACCCCATATCCAATTCACCAGCAAGTCCTACAGATTCTGTTTCAAAAAGAAGTCTGGATCCTGCCAGTTCTCTCCAATCTCCCCTGCTACCAGGCTCTAATGCAACAAATGTCTACTGAGTGCCTGAATGCGCCTGCACTGTTCCGGGAGCTGGCAACACAGGGAACGCAGTGGACAGAAGGCCCTGCCCTCCTGGGACTCACACCAACCACTACCACTTCTCACGCAGACTAACACAACAAGCTTTCCAACTGCTCTCCCTGCTTTACCCCTTGCCTCCATCCCAGAACAACCACAGTATTACCTTCCCAACAGCTAACATAATCTTTAAAAATATTCTTTGCTTAAATCCTTCTGACGGCTTCTGATGCATCTCACTTAGAATAAATAAAGTCCACAGTTCTTAAAACCCCATGCTCTGGACTCCTCTGTGTAACTATTTTCTGTGTCAAAACTACTCCTGCTGGAAGTCCTTTGCACACACGAATCCTTCTGCCTGAAATACTCTTACCAGAGAGTTGTGGGTACCTGACCTTCTTGTCATACGGGTCCCAGTTCAAGTGTTATTTCCTCAGAGGCCTTCCCTGACCCACACATCCTATGTAGCTGCCCACCAATCCAGTTGCTTTTCACTGCACCACCGTATCTTATTTTCTTCTTTGCACCCATCTGTTTTCAAGTCTACAATCTGTCAACCTTCTAGAACACAAGCTTCATGTTAGAGAAGATCTGTATCTACCTAGTTCACTGCTGTATCCCCAGGGCCTGGAATAGAATCTGGGGAGGCAAGCGAACAGGCAGAAAGAGTATATCCTACAGCAACTCAACATGTCTCCAGCAATCTCTACAGCCTCGTCAGTTCTGACTGCTATTGACTACTTAGTCTCCATAACCTGGTTCAGCTTCTTTCAGTATTCCGTGAACTATAAATGGTTAAGCATATACACATAAAGAAAATTCACAAGCTTGGTAATTACATTCATAGTGTCACAACATTAAACTATGCCATAAGATATCCAAGAAGATGGAAACACCACACTTTTCTTTTGACCTAAAAACAAAAAAAACGCAGTAAGATTCTTTTCTCCTGTCACAAAACTTATGAGTGGCAACTAAACCCAGCTTTTCTGTGTTTACTCTTTTCATTTTTTACTGAGATAGGTAGTTGTACCCTACTAGTACTCACGTGTGCTCACAAATCAGGTTTTTGCTAACAGTCTGAAGTGAGCTACAATTTGGTCCTTGGTTTGCATGTTTGACCTCCGTTTAAAAAGGACTAAAACCTGTAAGAATTTTCCCTATGGGAGAGTTGTTATACTTCACTGTGATTTCAAAGTACATTTATTGTGACTTTTAAATGTCTAATAGGTGAAGAAATAACTACTTCCACAGTTATTTCCAAAATGATCAGTTAATTTTAAAATATTATCTTATTTAGGTAATTATCCATCATCACAATAATGAACATTTAATATGTGAACTGGGGAGAAGAGACTCCTGAACAACTTACCTCTTCAAAGCCCATTTCAAACAAACATTCAACAGCTCCTCTGACGGGCAAGAGTCTAGTAGAAAATGCTGCGTTTCCAATCCGGATAGATCTGTATTTTTCATCATTAGGGTTTCTGATATAAAAAAAAAAAGTTTGATTGTATGTTATATGTAACAGCTAGTATTTTTCACAATGTGTTTGCATTCCTTTTCATATTTTATACTAACTATACTCTTACACGGTAGGATAAATCCCAACTTTAAAGAAAAGGGGGGCACAGTCTGGGAAAGTCCCTGATTTTGTGATTCTTTCCTCGCTGTACAATTACTACAACCTCACTCACTGTTTAATTTCACAGCTGAAAATATTAATGCTGCCATAAGAAAATCCATGTGACATTTTAATCCTGTACTGGTCAAGCTAGATACTCTTATGAGTTTTTAGGTTGCTAAGAAAAAAATCCACGTCAGCTCCAGACTGGGGGGAGAGGGTTTTACCAATTTTGTTTTGATGGACCTCAATCATCAAGGGTGGTGCGTGACACACAGATGGTGACTAATAAACACTTGTGAAATGAATAAAAGAAGCTAAGAAGCTGTAACATGGACCACAGCTCCTTCAAGACTTCACTTCTGACAAACACGAACCTAGGTGCACCTGTAAAGCCACTTGATTTTCTTTGTTCCCTAGACCAATGATTGTCTTTACCGCAAGTTCTGCTTTGGCTCAAGATATATGTCTGTCACGGCAAATATGGCAATAAAATAAAATGAAAATATAAATTTTTTTCACTATAATTAAGACTCTGAATAGCATACATGCGATGAGACCAGCATATGAAAAGCTTTGATTTTAGATTTTTAATAACCTTGGTAAGTCAGGAAGGCTGTTTAAAAAAAACAAAAACAAAAAAGAAATGCAAAGTTAAGATAATCACAGCATTATATTCACAAGATCTTCAGAACATAGTTCAGGATAAGCAGTTGTCATATCTGACCCCAAATGTTTAAAATGGTGGTGGCTTCTATTGGCATTTTATTAAGAAGGATGCTGAGGCTGTGGCAGGGGTCGATGTAAGGCCTGCTGAGGCCATCTGACTAGGGTATGAAACTGGTGTGGTGGTGAGAATGCTAGCAACTGGTTAACCATCCCTGCTCTAACTATACATGTTCTCTAGATATTATGATATAAAAAAACAAAAAAAATTTTTAATTGTGAAAGTCTCAACAAATTTCACATTTCTTTTCCATCAAGCAATTCTCTACTGTCAAATTGTCATAAATACTATACGAATCTTTTTAAAACCATTTCCTTAATTTCAAAAATTACACAAGTTTGCCCTGACCAGTGTGGCTCAGTTGGGTTTGTTCCACAAACTGAAAGGTTGCCAGTTCCTGCCCCCCCCCCCCGCCCCCGTTGTGTTGTATTCTGGGTTGCAGGTTTGGTCCCTGGTTGGGGCTCATACAAGAAGCAACAGACCGATGTTTCTCTTTTACATCAGTGTTTATCTTCCATTCTTTCTTCTTCTCTTCCTCTCTCTCTAAAAATATATAAGATCTTTTTAAAATTATACAAGTTTATTTTAGAATATTCAGAGACAAAAGCTCTAAAATTCTCATTCACACAGATTGGTACTAATCTACACTTTGCTACCCATTCATGAGAAGTAAAGAAACTGAAAGTACTTGGTAATTGTTTTTTAACAATTTGAGGTTGCCATGACATTTTCATTGTATTTTACAGAAGTTATTAGTCCACAAAGATTGGAAATTAAAAACAGAAACACGGTTATTCACCCCAGTTCATCTGAGAATAATGGAGTTGAGAAACAAACACAAAGAGAAAGATACAGTCTACTGTTTCATTCTGTGTATTAGTGCGGAGTTCCTCAACCTTGGTATTACTGACTTCCGGGGCCTTTGTTTTGGGGGGCTTCCTTGGGCACAGCAAATGTTTAGTATCCTTGGCCTCTATGCCACACTGTGTCACAAGTGTGCCTCCCTTTCTTACCATGAAACCAAGAAACATTAAACCATAAAACAATCCTACACTTATCAAAGCAAGTTACTGATAAACGAGGCATCCTTTCATGATATTCAACACATTCCACAGAGCAATAAATGCATCAGTACCAACTGGATGATAAATTCCACTGGTGCAAAACTACTTCAGCTATTTTAATCTACTTTTTCCAAAGTGCTTCAGATTTCTACATGAACACAGACTTTCACTGGGCTTCATTTTCTAGTGTTTCTTCCCTCTTGTAAAACTGTTCTGCTATAGCTTATTGTTTTTACATATTTCAAAATAACTATTGATATTAAGCTTTTCCACAATAGACTTTGTATAGTTTACATTTTCCTCTTTAGTTTCTAAAGAGCAATTTTCTTTTTATAGCATGGATGGTCCTGATTTATCTGTTTTTCTTGCTAAAAGCAAGTTGCAAACAAACAAAAATTACAGTAATGCCCAGTTACCCAAATTTTATCTTCCTCTTTTTTTCTTTCTTTTTTTTGGGGGGGGGGGCTGCAAAAAGTTTTGTTGTTTCCATTTGGTCCAATGCATGGGAGAGGGCTCTGGAGTGGTTAAAAAGAGGGCTAGTGGTTGTAGGGAGAGGCTCAGGCAAAGCCAGACACCAGGGAAATGCAGAGGGGGCCCCCTCAAAGGCCTCTAGGTTCCAAAGGCTCCTAGTTGTGCTTGAGGGTGAGCCTTTCAGAGATACTTGCCCAGCCCAGCCTGTGGGATGGCCAGCCTGCAGAGGTCAGTCAGGTAGTCACCTGTCTTCCTGATGAGTTTCTCCTCCTCATCCAGGAAATGGTTCTCCAGGGGGTCACAGAAATGAGCGTCTATGCGGGTAGAACCCAGGGCCTGCAGATCCAAAAGGGCCTGGTTCAGGTTCTTCTCCAAGGTCATGGCTGCTTCCATGGCCTCCTAAGTTTTACCCCACTCATCTTGGGAAGGCTTCAGCACATCCTGGAAGAGAATGAGGCCACTGCGCTGGTTTTGCAGCTTAAGAGATGCTTGGCAACCGTGCACTTCTCCACCAACTCGAGGAAGAAGTGGCCCACGCCCTGCAGAGCCACGCTGTCAGGGATGAAACAGAAAGCCCAGAGAGAGGTCTGTGTAGGAGGCCTGCAGGTGTAGGTTGGCCAGAGGCTTGCCACAGTCTCCACCTCAGGGGAATAATCCTGATGAATGTGGGAGCTCCTGGTTGTTCAGCCATGAGGAGTTAAGGTGAAACACAGTGTTGGTTGGTCTCAGAGGCTGAGAGTGGCTGAGGTGGTTCCAAAGGTGGTGACTGGAAAAGAGGTTGGAGGCTGGTCGGAGGCTGGAAGAAGCGGCGTCCCTGGGTCTGTTCTGTCCAACTCTGCTGAAGCAAGAGAGAATCCAGGGACCTCTGGGAGCACTGACCCGTTTCACGGAGGCTAACATGATGCCAAAGTCCACGCTCAAAGGCTTACAGCACTTGCCTACAGGGCCGTTATCAGACCTTGGCTCCTCAGTTTCCATTTCTTCTCTTGGAAAAGTGTCAAGCAAACACTTTTAGAAACTCTAGCTTTACGGCATCATCCCAGAGTGTCCACTATTCTTGAGCTCACTACTACTATCCAGAATCTGAGGTGTCTAAAGTATCCCTAAGAAACACCTTTACTTTGGCTTGATCTTATGCCATTAACTTAACTTCCTCTGCAGATTTTTTTCAGATGTTGTTTTGCTCTTCACAGTGTCTTTTCCCCCTTCTATCTTTGTTGATCATTAACTATATCTGCAAGTTGTAATGTTTATCTTGCTTGTTAGCCAACTATCTTGTATCTTCACATGAGATTTTCGAGGAGGGGTTGGGTGGGTGTCGTTGGATGATGATGTTGAATGAACGTGGTCCTGAAAGGGCAGCAAAATTTCTTATATCTCACCCAGCCATAACTTTGAACATATTCTGGTGTCTTCAGAGTTGTCTCACTCCTGATATCTACCCAATTGTTTAATTTGTGGGGGGGAAAAGTCGTTGTTTTTACAATTGTAGTGGTAGGGAAAAGCTGTGCTTTTCCCCTTATAAAAGTCATAATCTATGTTTTAAGATTTTAAGATATGTTAACAATGGATCTCACACTGAGGTCATAGCATTTCAGAAAAATGGAAAACTGAAATGTTTCTCTCTGTTTCATAAACACTGAGAAGTAAATATTCTGATAATTGACTAGTCCTCTTCCTCTGGAATGCAAAAATCCCAGAAAGGGTTCACATAAACAGAAATTTAGTACATGAGTACATCCTATAACCTTGTATTTTTATTACTAATCACAAAAGTTGCTTTGTAGGTCATTTTAAAAATTCTACTCCTCCTGAAAAATCTGTTATTCTGAGATACACACAAATTTTCAAAAACACCTACCTGCCTTAGAACCATCTGGGAACCATCTCTGGCTCTGATTATTACCATTCTCTGAGTGCACAACAAGGGAAACATTCATGTAATCTAGCTGGTTTAACATGAAAAACGGAACAATAACAACAATAGACAACATATGTGCCAGGTCCTTTATTTGTAACTTTGGCAACAATCCTATAGTGTAGGTCTTTTTCTTTCCTTTTAAAAATGAGGAAACTGAAGCCCCGAGAGTTTACATAAATTGCCTATAATCGCACATTTAGGAAATGGTTGACCGGGATTTAAACCAACTGGCCTGATTACAAAGCTTACTGTACGTATTCTCCACCATGCAAGATGCCAACAAACTCCCTAACCCTGGCTCAATGTCTCCAGGTGTCAGTAATAACCTAGATTAGAAACCTGAAGTTATTTCGGTTGTCTCCCCCCATTACCAGCTCTGCCTGCACTCGGTCATCAGGAAGGGCCAGTCCTTGCCTACAGCACTTCTCCCTCCAGTCTATCCTCACTTATGTTTATGATTACTTAAATAGCTTCGCAAATGAAATCCATGCCTTGTGTCTTTTTACATCATTATTCTACATGAAACTCCTTTATATGCTTTTCTTTCGGTCTAGAAACTATAATCATTTTGTCTTGCCTATCACGTCAAGTACACGTTCTCTGCTACTCCATCAACCAGACCCATCTCATCAAACCTCTGTTCTCAAAACTCTTCCATGTTAGGCCCTGGCGGCTGAGACTCAGTTGGTTGGAGCGTCATCCCATAAACAGAAAGGTGGCAGGTTCAATTCCCAGTCAGGGCACCGGCCTAGGTTGCTGGTTCAGTCCCAGTTAGGGAGGGGGCGCAGAGTACATGCAAAGGCAACTGACTGATCTTTTTCCCAATGAAGTTTCTCTCCTCTTGCTCCCTTCCCCCCTTCTCTAAAATCATCGAGAATATCCTTGGGTGAGAGTAATTAAAACAAACAAAGACACATAACAAAAAACTTTTCCATGTTAGGTCCCTGTGCTATCTGCTCAGATAAACATGTCAAGTGGTTAAACATTATCTTGGAATTGTTCTTTAGATTTTACACTGTGGCTATTTTCCATTCATGTATCTTTCTCCCAGACATATTTCTTTTCTTTCTTAAAAACAGCATTTTATTTTATTTTTTATTTTAGACAGAGGGGAAGGGAGGGAGAAAGAAAGGGAGAGAAACATCAATTGGTTGTCTTCTGTAAGTGCCCCAGTTGGGGACTCAACCCACAACCCAAACCAGGAATTGAACCTATGACCTTTTGATATGTGGATAACACCTAACCACTGAGTCACACCAAACAGGGCCACATTTGTTTTCTTTGAAGGCCAAAACCACTTTTTGTTCTTGGGTTTTCCCAATCATACATAATTCTGTTCATAAACAACAACTGCATGAAATTTGCAAAGGAAAATGGTGGAAAAATAAAATTTTTTGAAAAGAACAAACATTTTATCTAGAAGTCAGTGAACTAAAAAAAGTTAAAGTTTCAAATCTACTGCCTATTGTGCATGCAAATTAGCATATATTTTATTCTGCAATTTCACTAGCTTTAAGACTTAGTTGGGAAATAGGATGAATATCATACAAAACAGAAATTTAAAACAACCTGAAGTATTACTTTCACTTGTGTATAATGACAAGTATCATTGTTTAAAAAAACCCCACACAACTGCTAATGGAAAGTCTCATTTCAGTTCTCATTCTATGAAATACTATGTCATACCCTGATATCTCTATCACTAAAAGATTTCCCCAAACAGCAAAAATAACAGAAAACCTTAGTGTTCCCAACTCTCAAGTAAGTTAGATTACCAGATCCGTAATGTAGTGTGGCTAGAAATAAAGAAGGAATTTGAAGTTTTTCTGTTAAGAAGTTAGCAAGTCACTGGACTTGAATGAGGAAAGCAACTTGAATGAGGTTGCCCCCCCACCCCCACCCCTGAAGGAGTTTAAATTCTAAGAATAAGAGGGCAGGGACTAATACTATTACTCAACACAAACTACAAAAGGTAGTTTTTCTACCATCTCCAGTTATATGAGTCCCAAACTCCTAATGCCCTTTTTAGATAAAACACTTTTTAGGATCAGAAACACAAGCCAGCTAAAGCTGGCAGCATGACAAGTTTCTTTTATGAGTTTGGTAAGTATTCATAATGATGATTATGATGCCAAGATATAACCTGCATGAAAAGGATTTCCTTCCTGAAACACACACTGATCTTAGAATTTTTTGGTTTCACTAAAAGCAGAAGTAAATCGTCATAACAAAGCCACCTCCCTTTTCTGAACAGTGGGGTTTAAATAGCTTGGTGGCTTTCCAAGTGGGCGGTCCCAGCTGATAGGGCTCTGGAGAACTCAGCCTGTGAGTTCATTCATCCACCGTCCACTGGCATCCTCCCGCACTGAAGAGCTAGCTGTTACACCGCTTAGGGTCAAGATGAGTTGAGAAGGGGTCATAAAGGAGGAAGCGGTCCCCACATAGGTCACAACTGCTGCGCCCCTTGTAACATCTGGCACACAATAAGGGCTCACTATGTTTTTCCTTCAATTTACTTTTAAATCATGAATGTTACCTATATGAACACTGTTATGACTGCCATGGTTAAAATTCTGCACTTGTAACTAATGTCTCTAAAATTGGGTCACATGAAATCTATAACCAGAAACTGAGAGGGATTTCCTTTCAGACTTCACACCAGTATACCCACCACTCAGAAGATCAAATGCACCCGGGGCTGAGGGAGTACAGAGAATCTAGATAATCACGCTGAGCTGGTAACTGAGGCGACACGCTAAAGCACCTGGCACCTGGAGCTCCTTTAACCTCAGTTTCATTTCCCTCCCAGCACATATGTTCCCTCCTGAAGACACCACATCATTTGATCTAAGAGTTGAGGCGGTGATGATTTAAAATGAATAATCACACTTGCTTCCCAATTCTCCAAATCTGTCAGGTCCCTTAGAGATCTAGAGCTGTACTTTTGCTCACAGGACAATGAAACAAATTACTCCTACCCAAATAAATTATATTCACAAATTCCTATTGAAAGAGTCATTCTGAAAGTGAAATCCAGATGTTAACGTGAAAATTGTAACTTTAAAGTAATACGGTTAATAAGGTTTCAATCACCAAAAAATGCCATTAAAAGGTAAAAAAAAACCCCACCATTTCAGTATTATGCTTAATATTAGGACACTCACAAAATGTTAAGAAGAAAACATTCTGTCAGTGACTAACTTCTGATAAGCCTATGAAATGTAAGGCTCCCACCCAGCTCGGGAAAAATCCAGGCAGTGGGAATGAAAATGAAAGGCTGTTTACCGTTTCCGTCCAGTCGCGTAAAACTGTTAAACACGCGGATCAGAGGCAGGTGTTTGGGGGCACGCCTTCCCACCTCCCTTGCCCTGCCGTCCCCCTGAGCCCTCCAGTTCGGCCGGAGCACCCCGACATCAGTCAGGTGCCAAGTCACAAGTGCAGAGAAACTTCCTCTTTCTTGGGCGGGGGTGGGGCCTGGCCGAAGCTCCAGGCCCCTGACCCGCGGGCTGAGGCCCTGAGTCACAGCCGAGTCCCTAGGCCCCCTGGTGTCTCCGCCCTCCCGGGCCCCGGCCGGGCGCCCCCAAACCCAGGCCGAGCAGGCACCGCGCCCCACCCGGCCCCGCAGCCCCACGGATCCCGCACCCCGGCACCTGAGGATGTTGTCCGCGTAGGTGAGCAACAGCTTGGAGGCTTCCAGAAAGGTCTCCGGCGTGTTCTGGCACAGCTCGGCCACCGCCGGGGACGCGGAGTCCGAAGAGCTGCCCAGTGCCGCCGCCGCCATGCTTGAGCGCCTGCGGCCGTCGCCGCCCCTCGTGTGCCGCGTCCCGCACTGAGCAGGCGCCTCAGCGCGCGGCGGCCGTCCCTGCGGCGAGCCGGGAGGGGCGGGGGGCTGTTCGCAGGGGGCGGGGGCTTGGTCTGGAGCGGGTGGTGTGGACCTGATGGGAGGGGCGGGTCTTGGTCGGGAAGGGCGGGGGTCTTGACCGGTGGACCGGCGTGGGGGAAGGCGAGGTCCTGGTGGGGGCTGGGGTGGGCGCAGGGGTGTGTTCAAAAGGGATTGGGGGCTCTGCCAGTAGGGGCGGGTCAGGGGGCTTAGACCGCGTGCAGGGTGGCTACGTGAGCCTATGGGCGCGTAGGGAGGGGCGGGGCTTGGGCGGAGAACTCGTGGTGCTTGTTCGGGAGGGGCAGAGTCCTCGGCTGGGTGGGCTGGGTGGGTATTCGGGGAGAATCAGGGTTTTGACTAGAATGGGCAGGGGTCTGGTTGTCAGGGCCCGCGGGGCTTCGACTGGAAAGAGTGGGGTTCCTGTTGGTCAGTGTGTTGGATTAGGGGTTTCCTCCGAAGACCTGGTGGTCAGGGCCAGGGGAGGGGTTCTCACCCCCACCCCCACACCCCCGACAGAGGTGAGGAAACCTCCTATGCCCCCATCCTTTCCCCCCAAATAAAACAATCTTACAATTCGTTCTCCAAGATTGTCAGGCCTTTCTGGATAGAAGTGGCGAAAGACTCCAGAAGGAAGGAGCAACAAACGTTCAAAAACAACCGAGTGGCAGTAAAAGGCTGCTGGGTTTCTGGTATGTGAATTATTTCTAGAATTACGTGAATGCTTGAAAATCTCTTGCGTAAGTCCCAGCTCAAATAGCATGATGGCTATTTAAAGAAGTTTCCAAACTGCACTTTGCAATATGGTGTTTTGTGGACTTGGTTTACCCAGTAGTGTGACCAGCATTAAACGCATACACAATTAGGACAAAATAGAATAGAATGCGGGGAGAGGAAAGACAATAAAAATATAGATAGTAAGGGTAAGTGTTGTTTTGTGACTCTGTTTTGCAGGTAGATCATGTGATCAGTGTCATTCCTTTTAGATGATGGATTACAACCTCTATAATCCATTCTCTACCTTACCATGCCCTTGAAAATGTACTTTACCAATGAAATTCCTGTCCTAACCTCAACAAATATTTGTCTTGATCTTATGTTTTTAAGAGAAGTTACCTAAGTAACTTCTTTAACTGTTCTTATTATTTACCTTTTGTTTGCTTTGAAATTTTCTTCTGGTGTCTGTGAGCAAGGCCCTCAGCTATGCCATCTACTTCAGTTACACTTCATCTGGTTATTTGTGAGAAGTTTTTAATAAATGTGTACGGGTTTTAAAATTTTTTTATTTATTTTTAGAGAGAGGAGAAGAAAGGGAGAAAGAGAGGGAGAGAAACTTCGATGGGAGAGAGAAACATTGATAGGTTGGTTGCCTCGTTTGCTCTTTAACTGGGGACTGAACCTGAAACCCAGGCGTGTGCCCTGACCGCGAAGCAAACCAGCGACCTTTGCTTTGCAGAATGATGCCCCACCAATCACGTCACACAGGTCAAGGCTAAATATGTAGGTTTCTAGACCAGCTTCCAAGAATAGTGTGTTTAACTGATAGTACGTTGGGAGCTGCTATAACTAAAATTTTCAGTGACTTGACACAGAGAAATAGCTTTCGCGCTCACATAACAGTTTAGTAATGTACATGTCATTAGTCAAGAGGGCGGCTTTCCTCCATGTAATTATTCAGGGATCCAGGCTCCTTCCACTCCATAGGATAGAGGTCAAATATTTTCTGTAAAGGGTGAAATAGTTTAAGGTTTTGTGGCTATAGGGTCTCCGGCTCAACTATTTAACTTTGTCTCTGCAGTTGTAGTTCCATAGACAACATTTTAAAATGTATACACTCAGCTATGTTCCAATGAAACTATTTAGAAAAACAGGTAGCCTGCTGGATTTGACCTGTAAGTTGCTAAGTTCTGCCATAGAGAGATTTATAGTGACTTCCGTACTAGTTAACAGCTGGGCAAAAAGAAGGCCTATGTGCTTAACCACGTGGGCCTACAAATGACGTACTGCATTTTCTCTAGCCTGTTGTGGGCAAAAATGAAACCACAGCTAGCTAAAGGAGAGCAGGCTGGGAAATGTAGTCCCTCCCTGGCAGGACAGGTACCACGCACCACTCTATAAAGATGAAAGGTTGGGGTCTGGGGTTAAAAATAGCTGTTTCTACCACAAATTATATTCCTCTTAATTGTTCTTTTTTTCCTATTAACACATTCCCATTATTTATCCTTATAATTGTGCACATTTTTAAATACTATATAGTTTTTTGTGGTTTTTTAAAAAACGCAACACTTCAAAAAAATAAAATCATAGGAGGACACCCAGTGTACTTGAGTACTCAAATATAAAGCACGAAAGTGGCGGTGGTCTTGAATTGAAGCAGTGTGTGTGTGTAGGTGTAGGAGGGCCATCCCCCCCTGAATGCCATCCCCTTCGCCATTCCCTTGACAGAGATAATGGCCTTACGGTACTTTTGTGGGGAACATGCAACCACAGTGTGAAAACCAATGTCATAGACTTAATTCCGTGATAATAACATACAGTTCATAAAATCACACAAATCATCATTTCAAGGGTAGTTCAGTAGTTTATTGTTTATTTAAAATCACTTGAAATTTAAATTCATCCAAATTACTCTTTACCAATACTTTGTTAAAGTTCTTGAGTAATTATGGTCTGTCTTCAACACCACCATTTACGAAGCTATTAAGGTAACTTATTATAAGGGACTTGGACTCATTCTTTCCCCCGTCTGCTTCTTCCACTTTAATCAGGCTGAAAATATTTTGATTTTTCAGTTTCTTTTAGAACAAAAATTAAAAATATGAAGCTACCCTTAATCTCTTTATACCCACCATTGTTCAAACAATTGAAGGATGTTCTATATTAAATCAACTTTGAACTTCCATTGCATTCTTTTACTTGATTTTTTTTGCTCCAAAATAATGTTGTTGTCTTTTTTTCAGGATTCTAGCTTTATAGCATACCATCTTTAAAATGGAATAGAAAAAAGAAACCATTACATTTTCCCCACGTTTGGTTTTGTCAAAAGGAAGAAAATACTGAACTCAATAAAGATCATCAGCAAGAGATGTGTTGAAGCCTTACAGGAATTGTTATGGTGATTCACCTTTGTGTGATTGCATGAAGTGATTCACCAACAATTATTTGTTGAGCACCTGTTTTGTGCAAAGTAGTCAGAGACAGATGACAAAAGAGACTTTTCATCTAGTAGGAAAGACAAAAATAATAATACCTTACATACTTTAGTTGATGAAAAAAGTTATTTTGAAAAGCAAAACATTTAGTAAGAAATGCACAAAGCAGTGTCTGTAAACAAGCCAGTATAAGGGCATGTGTTCATTCATTCACTCACTAAGTTTTTATACAGTGGTTACTAAATGCCAAGCACTGTGGTAGGCAATGAGGCAGTGAAGGAGATAAGCCAGGCCCTGCTTTGTGGAAGTCGTAAGTTTATAGCATTTTTTAGACCAGCACCAGCAGCACAAGGAAACTTGGAAAGATTCTCAAGCCCCATCTTTAAATGTGAGGCCCCCCAATATGTGTAGCAACAAGCCCTTCCAGTGATTTTGATGCACAATAAAGTTGGAGAACTAGCTGAAAGGAAGGGGAATTTCATTGTGGACCACAGTTTCATGGAGAGGGAAGAATTTGAATAGTATCCCTTACGTTTGGAGGTTAAGGAGATGAGGAAGGAGAGGATTTCCTAGCTGTGGGAGAACCTTCAACACTTAATCAGGACAGCACCCTAGCAGTGTTTTCCCTTCAACATCTCCCATACCTCTCTTCTGTGCCATTTCCTTATTTCAAGTCCTTATCATCTGTTGTTCAGTCTTAAGTCTATTCCCATGTGCATCTCCACATCCCTCAGATCTACCTTGCTCACTGCTGAGACAGTGATCTTTCTAACCCACATTTGGTCAGGTTGTCCTTCTGTTAAAATGTTACCCACGGCACTCTAAGGTCAAATGGTTTCAGGAACCAGGCAAGTAACTTCAATGTATGAAGTGGCTTTGTTCAACACAAAAAGGAGTAGAGGAGACCCTGGTGAAGGAAAGAAATAGTTGACCATATCTTTGCTAGAGGAATCCAGATTCAGTAAAAGATTGCAGTCCAAATTAGACCAGGACTGCCAGTCTGTCATTTGTGACCTACAGGCTGTAATCTAAAAATCTTCAACATGACACCCAAGATTTTTTGTGATTCTCCCTGCTTTCCTCTCATACTTTTACTGTTGCTTTCTCCCATAACTCAAATCTAACATTGGCCATATTGACCTACTAGTAGTTTATGGCAGACCACCATGTCTCCAGGCCTTCGTTCTACTCCACCTGTCAGAATGCTCTTTCCCACCCAATTTACTAGGCAACCATTAACCCATTTTCAAGATGCAGCTCAAGGATCATGGTTTTTTTTTTTTTAAGCCTTTTCTCAATTTGAAAGGTAGCACTGATCTACTCATCCTCTGTGTTGTTATAATTCTATTCCATTCTTCCATGATAGCACCTGTTGCAGTGGTTCGCACACATGCTTCCATGGCTGTCTCCCTCTATTAGACTATAAACTTCTAGAAAGCAATAACAAGTCCTACTCATTTCTGTATGCCAGCTTCCAGCATAAGGTGGGAGGAAAATGAATGCTGGAGAAAAAGTACAATCAAAGATACAACGATGAAAACAGAAAAAGCTAAAGTCAACCCAAAGATTGTAAGAAGATCAGTTTTGCTGGGTGAAATTCCATTTAATAGAGAATGGGAGCTGTGGCTGAGAAGATAGCTTGGAATAAGATTACAAATAGTTTGAGCAGGAGGCTATGGTAAGTGTAGCACTTTTGAAGATTTTGACAGAGGAAAACACAGTGGTGTTATATAGCAAGGAATATGGTACTTAATCATATATAGCTATCATATATACAGCTATTAAAATATAAAATTTCTCACCCCTTCCCAAATGAAAGATGAGAGGTAGAATTAAACATGAAACGGCTTTTTGTGGTTTGACTTTTTTTGTGTGTGTGTGGTTTGACTTTTTGACAAATTGTAATTGATTTTTCACTTCTTATCCAAAATAATTTTGTAATATTACAAAAGAAAAATAAAACAGCACATTAAAACTGTACATTTCATATGACTTCATCTTTAAAGAAAATGTAG
Organism: Phyllostomus discolor; assembly: GCF_004126475.2. NCBI lineage: Eukaryota > Metazoa > Chordata > Mammalia > Chiroptera > Phyllostomidae > Phyllostomus > Phyllostomus discolor. The sequence continues at coordinate 19,896,568 of NC_040909.2, read as the reverse complement.
GTCTTTTCACACTATGATTTTAAAATATATTACAAGGAAAAGAGCAAGTTTGGGTACTTATCAATCTTAAGTTATTTTATAACTACATGCATTTATCTTAAAGTAACTATTGTCATTGAATACGGTCATGCTGAGAAGTGATTGGGTCATGGATCAAGAGTGACTTAAAGTCATACGGGGCTTCACTGAACTATTTTAGATAAAATATATTATGAAACTCATTTAAATCCAGTGCTAACCAGATAAAGCTAAACTTGACCCATATTCTTCTCTGGAGCTGGGAAAGAAGGCTGAGCATTCCAGGTGGAAGCAATCAGTTCAAGAGACATTGCCCAGAAGAAAAGCAAAATGGTTGGACATTCAGATGCATATTATATAATCAATCGTTTAAAGAAAAACAGGATACAAAATTCACACCTGTGAGGGTATAAGAGCAATCGAGATGGTTATCTAAATGCCACCTTGCTGATTCTTGCCTCTTAAAGTATTTTCATATTATATTTTCCATTCACAGATTCATAGCCAGCTCTGGGCAAGTAAAGATATTAAATTTTCAGACCCTTAGAAGTAAACTTCTCTACTCTTCTGTTGTCTCTATTTTTGTCAGACATTGGGTGTGGTATTTTGAGCACTGCTCCAGATTCAGCGACAATTTTTAAAAAGTAAAAATAACTATGATTGCGAAAGCAGCATTCATTGTAGAAAATGTAGTGACTAGTGCTGAACAAAAAATAGAGGATAATATCACGATCATTGTACATCCTTGCAGACCTTTAAGAAAAAAAACTAAAAAATATACACGTTTTGGGGTAACTTATTTCTCCTAACATGGTTTCAACATCTTTGCATATTAGTATTCATTATTAGTATTCATTCGTATTCATTATTTTAAACAGCTTCACAGCATTTAGATATACCCACAGAATACACAACCATTTTCTTGGTGTTAGATATTTTGGTTAATTCACTATAATAATTCTGGGAGGTAACATTCATAACTTTAAGGCTTGAATTCCTAGGATTCCAGTAGAATATGATGGTGTTCCTTCTCCCACAACAAGGTGATACGTAGGCATTATTATTTCACAAAACAAATTCCCCTTGTGATGCCATCTTATCCCGTTAGGTGCGAGTTCTAGATTAATTTCGAATCTGTAAGGTTGGGAGAGAGACGATTCGGCCTGCTTTCCCGGACGCCGGCTCCTCCCACTGTCAGATCTCCGCAGGGTGACGCAGGGCAAGGACAACGGGCTGAAGCGGTACCGGTCTTGAGGCGCGCTTGTACCTGCGCATGTGCGGACGTTCGTGTGCGCTTGCGCACTCAAGCATTGTCGCCGAGGACGGCGGCTGCGCCAGTGGTCAGAGTGATATTGAAGGTATTTTGGCTGCTGGCTAGTCTTTCCTCCCTTCCACCGCCAAATCAGGTTGGGCTTAGATCGGGAGAGGGGAGTCTAATGACCTGGGGTCTGGCTGCTTTCTTCGGGTGTGTGTGATCGTGACCGTGCTTGAGAGGAGGTGCGGGGGTTTGGCCACACCCCTTTAATCCTGTCCACGGTCGTCTAGATCTGGAAACCCTGGTTATCTCCGTGTTTTGAAGATCAATGAAGTCTACTTACTCCCACCTCAAAGAATAGGCCTGAAGTATGAGTAGTGCCACTGACACTAGAAATGCCATTTAGAATAAGTAAACCTAGAAAAGGATGTTTCCTGCAGTCCCTGTCGGGCTTGTAGGGCCTTTATATTTTTCATGGTATGATTCCTCTTTGGTGAATCGATTGAATCCTCATTTCACCTCTTTCTTGGAATGTTTGAGGGTACTTACAGTCTAAAAAGAGAGTTAAGTCCAAACAGGTGGTCTGATGGTGATACATACACATTAAAATGTTATAACAGAGGTGTCAAAGTCATTTTCACCAGCGGCCACACCAGCCTCAGTTGCCTTCAAAGGGCTGAATGTAATTTTAGGACTGTATAAATGTAACTGTTCCTTAATATTAAGAGCTCTGTGCTGCTGACATTTAGAAACAAAGTGCTGGGCCAGATAAAACAAGGTGGAGGGCCAGATTCGGACCCCGGGCCTTGTGTTTGCCACCTGTGATGTAACATTTTTTTTCCCTGTGCTCATTAACAGCTCACATCAAGCTCCTGAAACAACACCTCGGATATTGTTTTTACACTTTTAAGCTATTTAAACAACACTACTTCCTGGGCGTTGGTGGTCTGTTATTGGAGTGTGTTTCTGATCATCTGAATCTCAACCATGTTTTCAAACTGCTTGCAGAATGTGCTAAAAATTACAAACCCTCATCTTCTATATTCAGGATTCTTCCACCGATTAATAAGAAATAAAAGGAGGTTTTTCGGATCAGTGCCAGCATCCAGATTGCGCAGGCGGGTTGTCATTACAGGCATTGGCTTAGTGACCCCTCTTGGTGTTGGAACTCAACTGGTATGGGATCGTCTGATCCGAGGAGAGAGTGGAATTGTTTCACTGGTTGGCGAAGAATATAAGAGTATCCCTTGCAGTGTTGCTGCTTATGTGCCAAGAGGTTGTGATGAAGGTCAGTTCAATGAACAAAACTTTGTGTCCAAATCAGATATCAAGACCATGTCTTCGCCTACCATTATGGCCATTGGGGCTGCAGAGTTAGCCATGAAAGATTCTGGCTGGAATCCTCAGTCAGAAGCTGACCAAGTGAGTACTGGTGTTGCAATTGGCATGGGAATGATTCCTCTGGAAGTTGTTTCTGAAACTGCTTTGATGTTTCAGACAAAAGGTTACAATAAAGTCAGCCCATTCTTCGTCCCCAAGATTCTGGTCAATATGGCAGCAGGCCAGGTCAGCATTCGATATAAACTCAGGGGCCCCAATCATGCAGTATCTACAGCCTGTACCACAGGAGCTCATGCTGTGGGAGACTCTTTTAGATTCATTGCCCATGGCGACGCTGATGTGATGGTGGCTGGAGGTACAGATTCTTGCATTAGCCCTTTATCTCTCGCTGGGTTTTCCAGAGCCCGTGCTCTGAGCACAAACTCTGATCCTAAGGTGGCATGTCGACCATTTCACCCAAAGAGAGATGGTTTTGTAATGGGAGAAGGTGCAGCTGTTCTGGTGCTGGAAGAGCAGGAACATGCTATTCAACGAGGAGCGCGGATCTACGCAGAAGTTTTGGGCTATGGACTGTCAGGTGACGCTGGTCACATAACCGCCCCTGACCCTGAAGGAGAAGGTGCCTTAAGGTAAAGTCTTGTTTTTTCTTTTCATCCAAAGTGTTTATTCAAATAAGACATTTCACTGGAGTGTCAGATCAGGGGAACTTGTGCTATCATCTGGTCTTCGTGTCGAGTATCTCTGTTGTTCCATTTCAGACTAAACGAAGTGTTTTTGAGTTCTTTGCATTAACATGTTTTAAGTATTTGAAAGCATTTGAAAATCCATACAAAAGCTGGATTTTAGCTAAGGCCAAAAGTTGTGAAGAAGGCCACGTGTGCCTTTGCGAACTTTTCATACTTCCAATCGTGCCTAACAACTATCGGGCTGCTGGGTCCCACACCCCTCCACTCTGGCCTTTCATCAGGCTTGGACTGTAAAAGTCAGCCCTTCCCTCTAGATGTGTCTGGTCTGTGCTCCATTTCAATAGGGTTCTGCTGTTTTATGTTGGCACTTCCCAGCCTTTAAGCACCCAGGGATATTACTAAAATGCAAAGTCTAATTCTGTAGGCCTAGAGTGGTGGTTGAGCTTCTGTTTTTCTGACAAGTTCCCTGGTGATGCTAATGCTGCTGGTCTGAGGACCACACTTTTCAAAGCAAGTTGCTGGTTGCTGTTGTAGAAGGGATAGTGAGTTAAGTAAAAAAAAAAAGTCCCTGTTAATGTGTTAGCTGGTAGACTAACCTGCTTTGATCATATCGTATTGTAACCAGTTAAATTAGCCAAGGTTGGCAAACCTTTCTGTAAAAGGACAAATAGTAAATATTTTCAGCTTTTGGGCCATAAGATACCTGTCGCAACTACCCAACTCTGCCTTCTAGTGTGAAATCTTCCATAGATAGTACATAAGTGAATGGGTGTTTTCCAGTGAAACAATTTTTTCAACAACAGGCATCTAACCAGGGCCATAGTTTACCGATCCCTGAATTATACTTTTGAGTTTGAGTTGTTGCTATTGCTAGAGATGTGAAGTAGCCAGCTAGTTGAAGAAATAGTTATGTTTAGAAGAAACTTTTGAGCACAGTTTATATTATATTCTAAGCTGCCTCTTAATGAAGTATGTCCAGCCCAGAGCTTGGAACTAAAAAAGAAGGTGTTGACATACATGAGATTTTTCAGTGGTTTTTCCAGGGAAATGTTTTATTTTTGGATTTGTTTGTTTTTGGCTTGGCTTTGAACTTTATTTCAAATTCTTACATCCTGAATAAAGAGGATTTTGAAAGGTTATTTGAAGCACTAAAGTAATGGTGCAGGCATTTTTAGATTATTGGGACGTATGCCAAGTTTTACATTTAAATGTGAGAGAAAAAAATTAAAACATGGTTATAAAATTTTTCTCCACATTTTAAATCTTCACACACACATCCATGCATGCCCACGGGCACACACATCCCACTGATAAAAATTCCTGGAAGAAAAGTTCTTCTAGACTTGAATTAATGTGTGTTTTTCCCGCAAGGGAAAAAGTCATTTCAGATAAATTGAAATATATTTTTCTAGAGATTATAAAATCCGTAGGCTTCTGGTTTGTCTCTCGGATGAATTTGTCCAAGGTGCTGGGGGTGAGTCATTATTCCCAAGCAGATGGCATTCCAGCTCACATGGTAATCCAAGATGGGTTTCTGTTATTAGACAGGATTATTTGCACCCAGTGTCCTTGGATATTTCGTTCACATCAACCATACAGATAATGAATTCGGTGTTAAAATTAATTAGTTCTGATAAATGTCTTTTGTTATTTTATTAGATGTATGGCAGCTGCTATAAAGAATGCAAATATACAGCCCGAAGAGATATCCTATGTCAACGCGCATGCTACCTCCACACCGTTAGGAGATGCTGCTGAAAACAAAGCCATCAAACACCTTTTCAAAGACCATGCCCATGCCCTTGCCATTTCCTCAACCAAGGGAGCCACAGGACATCTGCTGGGAGCGGCAGGGGCAGTTGAGACAGCGTTTACTGCCCTGGCTTGTTATTATGGAAAACTACCACCTACTTTAAACCTGGACTGTACAGATGCGGGATTTGATCTCAATTACGTTCCACTAAAGGCACAGGAATGGAAAACTGAGAAAAGACGTATTGGACTCACCAATTCATTTGGTTTTGGTGGTACTAATGCAACACTGTGTATTGCTGGCATGTAAGACAAATCATTTGTAATTAAGCAATGATTTTTAATGTTATATATAAACTATATGAAGTGAAGAAATCCTATGTTTATGTAAATGCATATACTTACATGTCTTCACCCAGATACCCTTTATCTGTGTCAGGGTTTCTCAGTCTTGGCACTGCTGATGTAATTCTTTGCTGGGGAAAGGAGGGTTGTCCTCTACATTGTAGGATACTCTCTGTGCACTGGATTGCAATAGCAACCCCTTCCTCGGTTGTGACAACCAAAAATGTCTCTGGACATTGCCAGATGTTTTCTGGGGTACAGAACAGCCTCCATGTGAAAAGCACTGATCTGTGTTCTTCTGACATTCTAGATCAAACACTCTTTGTGACATTTCACCTGCTCTTGTCTCTTAAACATTTGGTGAGTAGCCGCTTTGTGCATGGTACAACTGCAGGCATACCATTCCATACAATACATAGGACAGGAATACAAGTATAACGAAGTTGGTATCATTGATCCACATTCTTCGAGTAAAGCAGTCAGCCAGCAATGATCTGCCGTATTTTACGAATCATAAGACACACCTAGGTTTTAGAGGAGGAAAACAGGAAAAAAAATTTGAAGCAAAAAATGTAAAATATTTAATAACTATTTCACCAGTGTAAATGTAAACAGAACTCAACAGCAGCATTAACAACCATTATTCCTCCCAAATTGGGGGGAGGGGGTAGCGTGTCTTATAGTCTGAAAAATGTGTTATTTACCCCTTAGTTATCTAGCTCTCTTCATATTATCTATGCTAAGATTCAGTAAATTAGTGGAATTTTCCTAAATTCCCAAACCATCAGTTCTCTGAAAGAAGGAAGTAAAATTAGTTTGGCATTTCTTCCTCTTTCTGTACTGATGGCAGTACCTAGTGATTAACGGAGATAAGGGTCCTTAGGAAGTGGATCAGAACTTGGTGATCCAAGCCACGTCACCTTGGCCCACCTCTAACCTCACTGCAGCTACGATAATTCTTGTGTTTGCCCCCAACATTTCACCATGAGTGTCGGCAGTACTTCTCCTCCACCTTGAGGCTTTTTCTAAAGCCAGTGCATTCCATTCATCTCCATTGGCTGCAAGTGTTGGGATGGGAAAGGGCACAAGTTCCCTAGAGGCAACTTCTGAGGGATGGGAGTTGGTGAATACGTGTCTCAGCCTCATTCTGAAGGGTATCTAAGATTCTATGCAATTTCTCAAAGGGTTTTCAGTGAAATAAAACTTTAGTATTCACAGTATTAACCAGCTCAACAATACCCACCTTAAACTGGCTTTATTTCCTTCCCTGTCCCCACTCCCTGATTTTAAATCGTGCTTCCAGGATTCACATTTCAGTCCAGTCACCTTGTCTTAGGGTCTGCTCTCTGGAGAGCTCAGACTAAGGGACTTCGTGGTGCAATAGGTGTTTATATATCAAAGGGATAGAGTGAATAAGTGGTTAAATGGAATGTGTATTCCTGCAGAAGTGAATAGAGTGTCCCACGTTTTAATAGGCTGAATATATTGCCTGTCCACTGACCTTGACCACAGCACTTAGTCCTTTTACATCTAGGACTTCAGCCATGTTCATTCAACAATCAGTTTGAGTCTTCATTTTGCACATGTTGATTTGTTCAACTGAAATTTGTTGGGTACTAACCCTGAATCTGGTTTTGTCCTGGCCTCCAATGATAACGTGATCTGTCAGGGGAGGTTTCCTAAAAGAAGCTGAGGCCACAAAGGTGAATAGGTCTCAGCCAGGTTCAAGGGGAAGAGAATCAAGGAAGGTAGATTATTCTGGCCAGGAGAAATGTAGCATGGAAAGGCTAGAAAAGTTAGAACATTTATACTAAATATAAATGCATATAGCCTGTCATGGCAGCAGTAGGAGACAGAGCCAGAAAATCTGGTGGAAGTCAGGTCACAAAGAACCTTACATGTTTTCTTAAGGCTGTAAGAGCAATGGGAAGGTTTGGAGTGTTATGATGGTTTTGTACTGTGCCATCTTGAACAGGCTGAACTACATTTCCCAGAATCCTTTTCACTTTATTTCTTTCTTTCTTTTTGGTTAGAGGGTCCAGTGAGAGATTTTGAAAGTGGAAGTGACGCTCCAGCCATTTGGTAGTTCACACAGGTTGTGGCTTTGCTGGCACACCTTGAAGTGAGGCAGTGGCTGAGCCTGCAGCTGCTTCACCTTCCCCTGACCCTCAGTTTCCGTGACTCCTGGGCCACGTGTGTGTTTAGCTCCATGATAATGAAGGGCCCTAGCTTCTCCCCCTGTACTGCAAAGATCAGAAGCAGCAAGAACAGGTTTCAGTTTGTCAGTGGAACTTTACATCCATCTTCCCAGCTGCGTGCCCAGTGGGTTCAAACTAACTGCAGCGTCAGAAAATCATGGGTTTAAGTAATTGCCCAATTCACTAAATGTTCACTTACTAGGCAAATGCAATCTTTTGAGACCCTGGGGTATGCTGAGTATCTTGTTGATTTTCCTCTAGAGTTTCAAGTTTAGTTCATTAAAAATACTGAAAATATCAGTGAAAAAGAAAAGAAGAAAATAATAGGTTGACATAACAGCCCTACAGAGGCTGTTTAACAAATTCTTATTATTGTGTGAGGTCAAATTCCTGTAACTATCTCTCTATATTTATATCAACCTTAGTGGTTCTGTTTCTTTAATTAACCCCTGACTGACTGATACATATGAAGAAGAATGAGAGTTCCTGGGAGTAATGATCGCATGTTGTTTTAGAACCATCACCCCAGCTGCAGAGTGAAGAATAGATTGGAAGGAAGCTTGCTTCCTATAACGGGATCCAGTCAGAAGGGTATTGGAAAATCCAGGTAAGAAATGATGGTAACCTGAATAATACAGGATATTTTGACCCAAGATTCTTCTGCAGTTGAAAATAGTGTGCTTTTTAAAATCAGCTTTACTCCAGCATCATTTATATTCAACAAAATGCACCCATTTTAAGTGTAGAGTTAAGTGAGTTTTGAGAAAGGGGTACACACACTTGTGTAACTACTACCTCAATGAAAACACAGACCATTTTCATCACTGCGGAAATGTCCTGTGCCCTGTTTTGTCAGCCTCCCCAGTGCCAGACAGTCACTGAAGAGCTCTCGTTCACTATAGATAAGGTTTGCTGCTTCTGGGATTTTATGTAAATGGAGTCACAGGGAACATACTCATTGATGTCTGGTTTCTTTCAACTCAGTGGTTTTGAGACTTATCCATATCATTGAGTGTATCATAATCATTTCCTTTTTATTGATGATTTTAAAAGATTCTTTTATGAATATAAGTATTTTGATTTTTACTTTCCCCCAATCTGTACTGTTTATTTTATAATATTTTCCTTTCACTATTATTTTTAAGTATGTATTGCCTTTGAACAGAAGACAAGAGTTTAAAAAATTTATTTGGACTGTGATAGCTTCTAAAGCAAAAAGAATCCTAAAAAAAAATCACAAATATATAAGGGTACAAATACACAGGGTGCAGCAAAAGTAGGTTTACAGTTGTTCATATGGAAAATACTATAATAAATAATACAAGAATAAACTTCTGTATACTCACAACTGTAAACCTACTTTTGCCCCACACTATCTATCTATATGGTGTAATGTTTATATGGACATGTACATATGTGTATGTTTGTATATGTATATATTTATATATACACATGTTATTGAGAATACTAAAAGAACTGCTGGAAATATGAGAATGATTTCCTAGGGACTAGAGCTAAGAGTGTATGATATTTTGGACCCAACTATCCCCCCAGGATGGGGTTGTAACTGGGTGGTCAGGCCAGATTGCTGGGGAGTAGGGAAGGGGATCTCCGAATTAGTGGAAGAAGCTGTACTTCCCCAGAGAGACCCCTGAGGGGGTGAGCCAGAAATTGCCGAGGGCTGCAGATTAAAGCTGCAACCTGCCAGAGCCTGTGATTTCCCAGAGAGGGGAGGGGCTGTGGGCCGAGGCTTATGTCCAAGGCAACAACAGTAAACAGTATTTGGTCCTAGCAGGCAAGCAACTCTTGTTCCAGTGGAGGAAGTTTGTTCTGAGGCTGTCTGGGACCTAAAAGGTCAAAACACACGTGTATGGTGGTAGCCAGCAAGCCACAGCAGGGCGCGACACTCCGCACTGCGGTGAGACACAGTGCTCCTACGTGTTGCTGGAGACCTTGCCCCCTCGTGGAGCATGGCAGCCAGAAAGAAGGGCAAAGACGAACATGGCTGACGTTGGCCCACATTGATTGAAAGGCCAGACACTCCCTTGGTGCGGGGAGTTTGGGACGCTGGCTTTAAAAATGGAATGCATACAGAATCTGGCCCTCTAGTTCTTTTGGCTTTGCCCTCACCCCACCTGGAGTAGGGCAAGGGAGCACTTGAGGCTTAGTCCTTGCACACTCAGGAGCCAGCTCACAGAGGCAGAGTCCCACTCTGGGATGTGCCTTGCTGGGCACCAGCTCTTGGGTTACAGCGACCCCATGCAGCACAGTGCACGAGACCTGGACTTCTTCCATTCTGTCACCCTGAGAGCAGCATGTGGAGACATGGGCCAGGAACAGCACCAGCCGTGGGGACAAGAGCAGCCTAGTGCTCCAGGACCCAGGGGACTGAGCCCCTGTGTGACCAGCTGCAGTGATCTGGCAGGGGATCCCAGACCCAGGGAGGGAGAGAAAGCTGCTGTGAGGTGATGGTGGCGCTCCAACCCACATGTGCACACCCCAGAAAGAGAGGCCTGAAAGATGGAGACCGGTTTGTGTAGGAATCTCAGGCTCCAAAAGGACAGATAAGGAATGATAAGGAACTTCTGGGCGTGGATTAGGGTTGGATTTCAGTCTTTCTGGGAACAAGGGAATTTCTGCACTTTGCAGAAGAGGAAGGCTTGGAGCAGGGATGCTCCCAGCCCCCTCAAATTGGGAACCCTGTTAATAAAAATCTCTTTCCTTCCCCACACATCTTCATGTTATGCTAATACACCGTGTCAGGCAGCAAGACCCCAGGCTGCCCCATTATAGGCTTACAGTTAAGGAAAAAAGAGAAAAGTTAATAAAAGTAATGAATTAGCTTTTACATGGATTCAGGTCCTCTGAGAAGAAGGCATCAAGAAAGTATTCTCTGCAAGAAATTTGTTGGTGGAAAGGCCTGTAGAGGGTAAAGAGTGGGAGAAGGCAGAGGGTGCCTTCAGACCGGAATAAGAATCTGATACTTGTAAGGAGGGGGTGACAGGAAAGAGACAGGGTTGGGGAGAAGGCAGACTGAAGTGCCATTTTAAGAAAGTTCTTGCCAGGCTCATGGGGAGTTCTTGATTTAAAATCTCTTGTTAAAGGAATTCCACAGCTCTCAGGAATGGGCCTCATTAGTAGCCCTACTGTGGTTGGTCACTGGCCGAGAACTGCCTGGGCACAGTGGGAGACCTGAACTGTGCATTTTTCATGGTCATCTTTATTAAACCACTTGAGGACACAAGTGAAGGCCCTGAGGGAGCTGAATCCCAGCCTAGAGGACTTAATAGATCAGTGGATTCCATCATAGGGCCTTTGGTGGAGAAGGTTGTTGCTTATTTTGCAAATCATTATCTTTATCCGAGTTTTCTCTTGCAAGTATCTATATTATTGCTGTGATATCTGCCCCTAGTGCATCCATATAGCCTCCAAATGAGTCACGGCCATGTTAATGAAACCCCTTCTTGACCACTTAGGGCGCACCGGGAAAGAGGGGGCTTGCAACATTGTAAGCTCCCAAGGACATCGACTGTCAATTGACCAGAAAGCTCCATCCGAGCAATTGGTGGCTCCTCACCCCCTCCCTCCTCCTTGGAATGTAGACTTTGCTCACTGTTCCCACGGTGGGAGCCATTTTCAAAGATGCAGACTGGAGAGAGTACTGTGTTGTTGAGACCATCTGGACTGAATCCAAGACTGAACCCTGTTGAAGCCTCTATATAAACTTTTAAGATTCTGGAAAGCAGGTGTAGAGATCTTTTCATCTTGTGGCCAGTGGAGACAAATCTCATATGTAAGTTCCCTTGCTTGTTAAAACTTCCACCTACCAATCTAGAGTGGTCTACCTCCTTCTCAGGTTTCTCCTTGCCCTCTGTGTACTGGGGCCAGTGTCAGATGTCACCCTGGTGCCTCCCAAACTTTAGAGCCAATACCCAGTGCTCTGTTGTAATGGATTCCATGCCTGCAGGTTAGGTATTCCATAAACCTGCAGAGAGTGGCTCTGTGAGCAGGAAAGGCAAACCCACACCTGATACAGGTATCTATACTTATGAGGATGTACCACTGGTACTTCTTTTTGAGCTAGATTGGACTAGATTCAGAGGCAATCGTAGCTAGATTGTACTGAGTAAAGGGAGGCAGCTGTAGCTAGATCCACCTTGGTTAGTGGGAATCCACATCCTTGGGCCCATAGGTAGTCTCCGTTTCTGCCACTGTCAGTACGTCATTTATGCAGTTCTGGGGTGGCCAATGACCAAGGCTGGATAATGTTAGTTGGCAGGGTCATTTTGTTAGTTGGTTGTTTGGTCTCTCTGCCATAGTAGATGTTTTCTGGTCCGTGTAAATGTGTGATACAAAGCATTTACTCCTCATGAAATGTCTGTATGTCCATCTGCATGTCTTTACTCCAGATATTTTTACCTCTAGCCTTCCAGTCTCATTTTCCAGACCCCTGATGATTGAAGGCCAACCCTTTGACCAGTGCCCAGGAGGAATCTTTATGCATTCTCACTTCTCGGGCTCCCTCTTCTGTACAAAGCAGGTGACCAGATGCATTGTGTGCAGCTCTGCCCATGGCAAAGACTTTCCCTCACCAATGCCTGTAAAGTCTACTCCTTGTTAAAAGGTAAGCTGAGGCATATTAAGAATTTTAAGAGTTTCTTTGAGCAGTTATTGTTTTGAATTGGTCAGCCCCAAGCCACAGGTGGTAAGGAGCACTCCACCGACAGCAGCTCGGGGAGACACTTTCATGGAGGAAGGTGGAAGCCAAGTAGGAAAATTATTGATTGGCTGTTGCTTACAGTCTACCAGCTGTCTGTGACTGATTGTCCTTAGGTTTCTATTAAATAACCTTGATGCATTTATAGGCTTAGATTTTGATTTGTTTATATAGGAGCCACCTCATTAGAGGCACCTCAGTCTAATGGCCTCCTTGTTTAATTCATGTAACACCCTGAATATGGCTGAAATGCATCTGCCATCCATTTCAACTTGAAGGAGTGCAGGAAATATTTAGGAGGCAGAATTAGCACCTGGTAATAATCGATTCCCTGTATTTTCCTTCCCAAATTATTTGCTCCTCCCTTAGTCTTCTGTATTCTCTATTCCTTCCTAGAATATAAATTTCATTAGAGTAGGGATTTTTGCTGGTTATTTCACTGCTGTGGTTCCTGGTGTCTAAAACAGTCCTTGGCACAAAATAGGGCCTTAATAAATATTTGTTGAATGAACAAATGTGTGGATCTCAGAAAATTGCTCTACCAACTACCTGGTTGCTCAGATCACAAGACGAGTTACAGTTATCCTGACTCCTCCTCTTTTCTCTTCCCCACATCTGATCCTTCAACAGTTCCAGCTGATGATATCTCCAAATATGCCCTGAGTGGTTGCTGCTCTTCACCCCCACCGCTGTTGTCCCCTCTCCCCCAAACAGGAGCCAACTTCTTCGTCTTCCTGCTTCCACTCTCCAGTACTTCCCAAACACCATTCACTCATGTTCTAGTTGCCAAATTGATCTTTTTTTATGATATATAGCAGATCACATCATTTTCCTGCTGAAAAACTTCCAATGGCTTTTCATTGGACATAGGCTGAAATTCATACACCTTATCAAGGCCCGTGTGTTGCTTTGTGATCTGATCCAGGCCTCCCTGTCCAATCTCACCTCAGACTGCTGGCATTCAAGACACGTGAGTGCTCTTTGTCTTCCTTACACACCAAGCTCGTTCCTGCCTGTATCCTGGCTCTTGTTCTGGAATGCTGTTTTGTTATTTATGTGCAAAATGGCTTCCTCTTGTTACTCAGGTTTCAGCACAAAAGCTTCTTCGTGGGAAAGGCCTTCCCTAGCCACTCAGTCTGAAGTAGCTATCTCTCTTTCTCCTAATCTCTCTGTTTAGCCAGGAGCCTTGTTTTGTATCTTCATATCTCATATCACTATCAGACACTATGTCCTTTAGAAAATCTTTTTTTCTGGGCCTTTTGATCCCTCTGTTAGAATCTAAGTTTCATGGGAAGAGGAATCTTATCAATCTTGGGAATAGAAATTGTACTCTCAGAACTCAGCAAAGCATGTGGCACACGTACATGTAAAGGCACAAACACAGACAAAGAGACACAAAAATTTTAGTCCCAACAGTGATGAAAAATATCTCTGTTTCAGGAAGACAGCTAGGAAGAGCAGTTCATCCATATTAGAAAACCAGGAGTTGTTATTACTGTCAAGTGTAAGTGCAGGAGTTGGACCTCATAGACATAATTAGTGGAGGCTGAAATGTTTTTTTCTGTCTTTTTACTCAAGACTCAGCTTTGATCTTTGGGACCAATGACTAAGGGTCATGGTTATCTTGGTAGTTTTTTTAGAATTGCTTACAAGCAATGTATCTTCATTTATGTGGTCTTGAACAAAATAAGCCTTTAACTCAGGGTTCAGCGAATTTTTTCTGTAAAGGCCTTGATAGTAAATATTTTTTACTTTGTGCGCCATAAGGTGTCAGCTGCAACTTCTCAGCTCTGCCCTTATAGTGCAAAGGCAGCCATAGACCATACACAAACCAATGCATGTGACAGGATTTTGCCTGTAGGGAGGGGAGGAGCAGATTTTCTCCATGGGCTGTAGTTTGAAAATTCCTCTAACTTTCCAAGGAAGCACATTCTCTGAAAGGTTTAGCTAGCTAACACTGTGTGTCAGTGGAGTATTCAGAAATTTTGCTGTATAACATTGGAAAACTGGATTTTGGAACTGGAATGATAATAATTACAATAACGACTACGTAATTTAGGTAATATTGTTGTCCCATTTTGTGGGTAAGGAATTTGAAGTTTAGTGAAGTTAAAAAGCTGGTCCAAAGTGACACAGTAGCAAAGTGGGGACTCAAGAGTGTCCTCTGAGTTGAATGAGTAGGCTATTAACCTCGTAAATGTACCAGCTGCCCAAAGAGCAAGGATCAAGGTTCCTTCCCTACCGAGGGAGATCCTGTAGGGAGGGGCAGAGCTAACTCCTTTCTGAGCTGCGAGGAGGGATGATGCAAAGTTTGTTAACTGTCTCTTTCTGTTTGGAAAAGAATAAAGATGTGACTTGTTTTGTGTATGCAGGTACTGACATATTTTATTAGAATGTATGAAGTCTGATAACCAAATTCCAACTTGAAAATCAAAATGATCTTTCTCTAAGTATGAATGATGTAGTCTTTCCAGGTTGACTATATCCCCAGTATGTACATTTTGACTTATAATTTAAAAATTCATTGTGGTAATTTAATGAAAAGACCTATTAATTTATAAGTAAAAACACTGATGGCATATTTTTCATTTATCATCAGATGGAATGTGATACATGCTCATTTTAAACAATTAAGGCAGGGTGGAAGAAAATAAGTCAGCCTATTCTCCACTCCCCTCAGACTGGCTAATAACGTTTTATAACCAGAAAGTAACTGAAATGTATGTGGCCAGTTTGGTCTGGTCTAACTTTAGTGAACAGCATTTGAGAACTTCCTTTATCATTTCACTGGTTCATTCCTCCCAGACCAGCCTGTTCAAGATGGCCTGGGGCTCAATAACCCACCTGAAGATCTTGCTTTCCAGAGTGATGTGGTGGAAAGAATGGGAGGTTTGGACTGGGGAGACCTAGATTTAAATCACACTCACTGGGCCTCAGTTTTCTTACCTATAAATGGAGTCAGTAGCACCTTGTATGCAAAAATGGTTTTGAGCCTCAATAAGGTTGATCAGTACACTAAATGTAATCTCTGTACAGAGTGGCTATTATGTTAAGAGATGAGTATGGTCTTTCCTATATTAATAAACTCTTTAGGGGCTTGGTTGCTAAGTTTGAAAAACTTGATCGGTTTAGGGTTTTATTGTTTTTATATCTCTATATCCATATTGATTTATTATTATTTCATCCTTATAACCCGTTATTAAATGGCAAAGAACTTTGTCAAGATAAAAGGCATCATAGTGAAACTTTAGGAATTTCCCCTAAAATAAGTTGTAAGTGGTGTGAAGTATAGAACTTTTAACAAAGAAGCTTATGAAATTTGGCCCTGGCTGGTGTGACTCAGTGGATTGAGCACCACCCTGTGAAGCAAAGGGTCACTAGTTCAATTCTCAGTCAGAGCATATGCCTGGGTTGTGGGCCAGGCCCCCAGTAGGAGGCATGCAAGAGGCAACCACGTATTGATGTTTCTCTCTCTTCCTCCTCTCCTTCCCCTCTGTGTAAAAATAAATTAAAAAATAGTGAAAAAAGCTTATGAAATTCCTTCTATCCTGCCCCTTTTGACTGGCTGAGGCCCACCCCTTCCAAGCAGTAGGGAGGAGGAAGGGTTAGATGACCTCTCAAGGTTCCTTGTAGACTGTGGTTTTGTTTTTTGATGTCTAAAAATTATGCTATGGTTTTGTTTTTTAATGTCTGCTTAAACATTATGCTAATACTGCTGATGTGAAATCCTTTGTACACAATGATGGGTGAAAATAGGGACTCCTGACCTGAATCTATGCCCGCCTGGTTATAATGATATACTTGAGATTAACAGGACTCAAATGCTCATGTTTTATACAAGCCATTATGTCTATTTTTTCCTCACCAGTTTTTTTTTAGTTGAAAGCAAGAGGGAGAAGGTTGAATAAAAAATTTATTCAGATACAGAAGGATTTAGATGATTTTAATGACTAAGCTTAGTTATCATATTGCGGTTCAGAAAGATGAATGAATAATAATGTAGAATGCAAAGATCCAGGAGGTAATCCCCGAGACAAGCTATTACTGGTGCAGCATACTAACTAGAAGAGTCATTGTTAGCAGAGAATAGAGGATTCTCCAAATCCATAAGCATCTTGTACCTAATCAGTAACTTGTGTGGGTTTTGGAAGAATGGTCACTGACACCAGCCTGCCTGGGTTCAGACACGGGTTCTGACCTCGTATGAGTTCTGTGATCTTCATTCACAGTTTACTCAGCCTCTTATTGCACCTTGTGCTCCTCTTCTGCAAAACGGGGAAGATCATGGTACTTCTTAGGGTTGCTGAAGATGGAATGAGTTAACCCATGTGAAGTGGTTAGCATAATGCCTGCAATGTAATGTGTTCCATAATAGTGATTAATTCAAAATCTTAAGTATTATTGTATTGTGTTTTGGTTTGCTTTTTTGTTCTCACTTCTTTATATTTTATGATGAAAAACTGCAGATTCAAAAATAGAAAAAGTATAATAAACACACTGGCTGGTGTGGCTCAATGGACTGAGTGCCAGCCTGAGAACCAAAGGGTCGCTGGTTCAATGCCCAGTCAGGGCACATGCCTGCATTGTGGACCAGGTCCTCCCGAGTGGTGGGTGCTCGAGAGGCAACCACACATTGATGTTTCTCCCTCTCTCTCCCTCCTTTCCCCTCTATCTAAAGATAAATAAATAAAATCTTTGTAAAAAAGAAAGAAAAGGTATCATAAACCCACATGTACTCATCAGTAGTTATCCATTCATGGCCAACCTTGTGTTACCTAAATGCCAATAACTTCCCCTACTCTTATTTGATTATTTTGAAACAGAGCTCAGATATCATATTATTTCATTTTTAAATATTCTAGTATGTACCAAAACAGAGGTAGCAAATTATGGATCAATGTCTGTTTTATAAATAAAGCTTTTTTGGCACACAGTGAAGGGGTCCAGACTATGCCACTGTGGCATAAAAATTACTTTGAACAAAAGGCATTGGAGAACAGGATTCCCCCCACCCAACGCTCTTATCAGCCTAAGAGCAGAGCATCTCCAAAGTACTCAGTGGTCATACATCTTCTCCTCAGGAATTTCACAACCAGGGGAAATTGACTCAGAGATGAGACATTGTCACAAAACTATCACACTTAATCACCTATTCCAAAGGACCCATTGAACTTTCCGGAACGTTGTCTGTCTTCGAATTAGTGCCCTTTCTCCCCTTCTTCTTCCTCTGTTAAGAGGGTATGTAAGTCTCTAATTCTAACCATTTCCTTGAGTTGTGTTTTTCTGTGAACTCTCATGTAGATACATCAATAAAAAACTTTTTTCTTTCTTGAACTGTTTTTTTTTTTATTAGTTAAATTCACAGGCCCACAGTCACCGAATCTAGGAGGGTAGAGGAAATCTTTTTCTTCCTCAACGAGAGCTGTGCCCGTTCATTTCCTTAGCTGCATGCATGGCTACTTTTGCCCCACATGGACGGAGCTGAGCAGTTGTGATAGAGCATGTAGTTCACAAGCTTCACATATTTACTATGTGACCCTTTATAGGAAATGTTTGCAAACTCTTATTCTGAAAGATGGAGAGGCTGTTCTTGTCTTTGAAAAACAAAACCATGATCTATTTTCATGCCTAAAGAACAGGAACAATAATGGGTTAATATCATCAAATATCCATGTGGTGTGGAAATTTTCTCAAATGTCTCATAAATTTAAAAAATGGATATGATTTCACTTATATGTGGAATCTAATGAACAAAGGAAACCAACAAACAAAACAGAAACAGGTTCATGGATACAGAGAACAACAGCCTGACAGCGGTGGTCAGAAGGTAAGGAGGTTGGGAGTGCTGGATAAAAAAGGTGAAGGGATTAAACAAGCAAACAAACAAACAATTCTTCAGAGACCGGGCAAGAGTAAAGTGATTACCAGAGAGAAAGAGGGGGGAGGGGAGGAAGAAGACAGTAAAAGGGGGATAAATGGTGATGAAAGGAGACTTGACTTTTGGTGATAAACATACAATACAATATACTGATGATGTATTATAAGATTGTACCCCTGAAACCTATATAATTTTATGCACCAATGTCACCCTAATATAAATAAATAAAATGGATTTATTTAAAAAAACAGGATCAAAATGAGGTAAACACATTTGCCAGAGGTAGCTCTGAAGTTATTTTTAATCTAAAGCAATCAATCCCCTCTCCTCTCTTTTCCCCTTGCAATTTAGCTCTTAAAGAAATAAGTCATTTGTCCCATAGAATTTTCCCCATCTCTATTTTGCTGGCTGCAAATTTATGGTGCCATTTAACATGTTCCTCTATCCTTTGTGGTACCTAGAAACTGGTGGTTAAAACTGGAGACTCGATTCAAATTCACATGAACATACACTCTTCAGGGCTGGTATGTACCTCCATGTGGCAGTACATAACAACTATAGCTGTTGCTGTTAGCAAATAGGATGTTTTATAATTTGCTACTTCTGAATAAAAATCAGCAGTGGAGGAGATGCCTGTATAAATAGGAGAAAGGTTGTGCAAAACAATATTGTGGAATTGTTCAAATTTATCTTTATCGATTGGGCATCATGGCAACTATAAACTAGGTGGCAATTAGCAGGCCTTCGATGGGAGCAAACCCTGGACTTCCCACCATTCTAGTCACCTTAAAATGCTGCTGGGATCTAGTCACTTAACCGTCTTCCAGGCTCCTGCTACCTTGCTCCACATCACTGTCATCTCCCACCCGCAGCACCACACTACCCTCTGAACAGGTCTCTGTGCTCTTGAACTTGCTTCCCTGCAACCTGCTCTCAACCCAGTAGCCAAAACAACCTTTTTGAAACCCAAGCCGTGTTACATGACTCCTCTGCTTAAAACCCTTTTATTGTGCCTATACTATGCAGAATAAGTATGGAAGCCCTGACAATGCTCTACATAATCTGCACTCGCTTCTGCTCCCTTGACCGCAGCCCTGGCCATCTCTTTGCAGACCTTTGAACGTACCTGTCATATTCCTCCAGAGGGCCTTTGCTCTGACTGTTGTTCCCTTTGCCACCAGGGCTCTCTCCCAAGATATCTGCATAACTGATTCCCTCGCCTCCTTGTTGTAGTTGTTCAGATGTCACCGTGGAAAAACCCCTTAGCTTCATCATTGTGATTAAATACTGCATTCTGACCCCCAACTCAACTCTGCCCCAATCACTCTCACCCTGCTCTGCTCGTTAATTTCTGAGGCATTACTCCTCTTCTAACATGCTTTATAGTTTACTTATTATGTCTGCTGCTTATTTTCTATTTGTTTCTGGTAGAAGGTAAGTTTTCTGATGATAGGGTTCTTTGTCTTGTTCATTGACACACTCATTGCATTTGTCTAAATCAATGCCCAGCACATAGGAAGTGCCCAAAACCTATGTATCGAATGAATGACTGGATTGCTGTCACTTACACCTGGAAAGAGAACACGAAAGCTTTCTATGAACCAAAAGGCCTCTGACTCATAAGACCACACCCTCCCCAATACCTTTTGCCTTTCCTCTTCCTAGGCAGTTCGTCCGTGTGCTAGGTACTGGGTTGTGTTTTCCATGTATTGCCTCATTTAATCCTTAAAGCAACCTCAAGAACAGAGGTGCTATTATTATTTCCACTTTGAAATGATAAGAGTCAGAGCCAGGAATGTTTAGCTTCCACCCAAGCTCACGGAGTTAGTAAGATACAGAACCATAACTGGCTGTCAAATGCATCAGACCCCTGCTTTCAACCGCTAGGTTGATCACTTCCCCAGTGGGTGGAATGGCTCTCAGTTTGGTTATTTATGACAATTTCTCTATTCATTCATTCAACAAATATTTATTGAAAGCTGACTCTATGCCAGGTTCTTAGGATATAGCAGTGAACCAGATAAAAATCCTTTCTCTCAATGAAGTTTGATTACTTCTGTCCCTTTAAGAGCTGCAATTCAGGCTGAGGTAGGAGGAGGATCTGGCAGTCTCCCAGGGGGTGTGATCTTCAGCAAAGGGAATACTCCCACTGTACAAAATCACTCTCCTTCACCCCATCTTGTTGTGATATTCTATCTGAAGTTTCTGGATTAATGATACCTTCCATGAGTTTTGAAAATCTAGTGTTAAAGTACATTTTTCTTTCTGTTTTGGTTCATCCTCACTTCATTGACGAGGAAACCAAAGCTTGCAATGGTTTTGAAACATTCCTAAAGTCAGTTAGTAAATGGCAGAGCTGGGACTTCTGGCCCCAAATTTTAAGGTCATGGTACTATAGCAAACACGGGAGAGGAATGTGGTGAGCTAAGGTGAGGGGGGCAGTGTGCTGGGAAGCCAGGCAGATAAGAGGCAGATTGCACAGGAAGATTAAGAGACTCTGGAAGCTCTGGTTTTCCCAGAGCTGAGTAACAGGGGCAACTTTCTAGAATAGGAGGAACAAGGGCAGGTCAGTACTTTTGCAGGGCAAAGACTGACTAGAAGAGCTTGGCAGGGGTGAAGCTGAGAGCCCTACTGGGTGGGCTCTGCTTGGAAGCACCAGAATCCCTTGCTTTACACTGATTTCTAGAGGGCACAACCTCCCGGGAATCGGAGAGGAGGATATATGGTCCATGACCCTCCACCTTACCTTGCACAGGATGGCTGGACCCAGCTGAACTCAGGTTGCAGCAGGTAACTTCGCTACCCTGGTTTAGGCCACAAATGTCTAAAGAGCAAAGATTCTATTGGCTTATGTTCTGTTCTTTGTGTCTACACTGAAGAGGAGTGAGACACAATAGAAGGAGACTATGCTTTGGATTCAGAAAAAGTTTCTTTAAATTCTGGCTTTGTCACTTACTGCCCAAGTCATTTAAGTCTCTGAGTCCCATTTTCCTAATCTGTAAGGAGTTAACAATGCTTGTCTTATGGATGTTTACTCATTAAGTGTTTATTGGCAACTATTATGTATAAAGAGCTGTACCTAATAGGTATTGGGGGGTAAGGTAATATATATAAAGTCCCTGGTGCACAATAGTTGTTCAGTAAGTCACAGCTGTTATTATTGTGATTATTATCATTAGCATGCATAAGTAAATAGCAATAAATCTTTTGGAATGGTAGTAGTACAAATATCCTATCAGTTAGCCTTCCAATGAACTAGCCAGAGGCCCTAGCCTAGCATTTTTGTGAAGCTTTATCTACCAGGGAAAAAGGCTTTTTTTCTCTAACTGCAACAGCTATGCGACTTCTGACAATGTTGGTCAGCCATGTCTCAGAACAAAATTAAGCTGGTTGCCCTGAGTATCATTTTGTTTCACAATGGTTAATACAGATTTGCTAATAATTTTGAGCTGGTAAAGAATCAGTTAGTAGAAAATTAGAAATTTTAATGAAGATTCTCATTAGCTGTTCTTCACAAATAATGGGGCTATAATCCAACTCAAGATTCTTGGCAAAGCAATTCTCATTTCAATTATCACAAGTAATTATTATTTAGTGTTTATATCACTTTGTACTTCTTAAATGTTTTCAATTATTTTTTCCATTATTCTTTGAAAAAAAAAAGCCCCAAAACCCCAGAAAACAAAATCCTTTGAGGCATCTCAGAATGTTAATCTCCATTTCACAAATGGAGGATTATGGGACAGTTCTTAAACAAACACCAGTGTGTCCTGTTATACTTACAAGAATAATTCTAAGTTCTCTCCTAATGGCTGGCCATAACCATCACCTACTATTAGACAAATGTATTTACACACACATGTGTGTGTGCATTAGACAAGATGCTCTTGGATTAATGCCTGTAATGCTTGGTGAAGAAACAAACGCTCTGATTTCTCTCCAGAAGATTCATGTGCTGAATAAACCTAGATTAAAGATGGCGACTCCCTCACCTTTTGCTGGTTTCCTGCCTTCAAAATTTCCATTCTTCTTCTTGCCTGCTTCTTCTATTCTTTTACATCAATGTATCAATAATTCAGTCAATGTTCAGTGTGTATCAGTCCCACAATTTCAGCTGCATACAAGTACAAGCATTTGTTTTTGGCCCATGCACCTGTGGGTTGTCTGGGCTGCTTTGCTCCATGCTGGGGAGGCAGTGTCTACCCAGGGCACGCTTTTCTCATGACAAAGACCTAAGTGCAATAGCATAAACCTAATGCATAAGCACATTTAACATTTTTCAGGTGGCATGACTCACTGGCTAGAGCAAGGCACATGGCTGTCCCAAAGCTGAGGGGCAGGGAAGCTTACTCCTTCCATCAGGAGGCCGTAGGAAGGGTTTTGGGTATATTATTGCCACGGTTCGTAAGAGTTTTGTGACTGAGAGATATACAAATCCCATGACTTTCCCACAATAAGTATTTATAGTGGGTAGGTATTTCTTTAGAAAGATTATAGAACACAAATTGATTTTGGAGAATGTGATTACTGAGACAATGAAAAGGAAAGCAAAGCACACAATGTTTTCTGTTCAAACTGTCAGATGCATTCCAATCTCTGTAACAATGGTAATTAATTTTAGCAGGGTAGAAAATCCATTTTCTTTGAGGAATCAGTGAACTATAGATAAATTTGTCAGTATCCATTGTCTGGAATTTTGGTTTTCTGGAAGCACAATGATTTTACAATGACAGCTAATACATGAGAAAATCAACTAAGACAGAAAGCTATTGGCACTATTGTATATTTCTGTGATAATGGGATTGAAATCAAATAAAAAGGTAAGAGGCCTGATATCAAAGCTCTATTTTTCCTCCCCTGTTTTGTTTGGGCTGAAGGTGTACATTTGAGAGTCATTAATGTATGGGTAGTGATAAAAAGTCATGAGTGGATCAGATCACTCAGGGAAAATGTGTAGAATGAGAAGAGGCAAGTAGAAGGCACACTTCTTGAACTTGAATGTGCACATTAATTACCTGAGAATCTTGTTAAAATGCATATTCTGCTTCAGAAGTTCTGGGGTGAGGCCCAAGATTCTGAATCCATCAAGCTCCCAGATGCTACTGGTACATGGACTACAGTTGGAAAACCAAGGAGGTAGGTGATTGAAATTTAAGAAACAGCAACATTTAACTAATAGGCCAAGAAAAAAAGCTGCAAAGAGATTGTTAAAAGCAGACTAAATAGAAGAAATCAGTAGTTATTTGTGTCATGAAGTGAATGGTAGGAAGATGTTCAAGACAGACAGCATTTTCAACTCTTAAATGTTGCTGAGAAAATAGTAGCATAAAGATAGAACAGTGTCTGTTGTATTTTCCAAGAAGAGGTATCTGATGATTTTAGGGCAGTTTCCATGGACTAAGGAGGGTGGGTTGCTTAAAAAGGATGCAGAGAAAGCCAGCAGTAGAAATAACTGAATGTATATGATTTTCTGTGAATAGAAATTGAAGTATGTTTATATGCCGAAGCAGAGAAGAAAGGTTAAATAAGCAAGGGATGATGAACTGATGGAGCAACTTTTGAAAAAGGTGGGAGGTGACTAGAACTAGACTGAAGCACATGGTAGAAAAGGATGGATAAAGGTTGAAGTCTGAAGGAGGAAACCGATTTAGGAAAATGGAGTGCTTATGTGAGGCTTCCATTTCTCTATTAAGAAAGATTAGAGTTGTCCACGGAAAAATCACAGAGGAAGGTGGCATGCACAGGTAGGAAACTTAAGGAAAAGGTGAAGTGGTAAAATAGCTGTTGAAAACAATGGAAAAGGGAATTAATCAGGATTTTGGGGTAGCATGAGTTTCCAGTTGAGGATTGAAGCCTTGAATTTGTAATGGTACCAATGTTCAGAGTTACGTGATTTTTCTCCCAGATGGACCTCAACAGCCTGGGTGCAAGTGCAGAGTAGACGATTCACAGTTGTGTTTTCAGTGGGGGTGTGTGTAATAGTGCACAAGTGGTGTTTTGGGTTCTTGGCACACGTGTTTGGGTGCACCCACACCTACAGCTAATCTTGGAATTTGACATTAAAATACCTAGGATAGAATTTTATTTATTGTACTAGAAAATGAGGCTTTGGATTTAGGGGATCATGCCAATTCCCAGCTCAAAGAGATATTAGAGAGCTACCAGCAAAAATTAAAAACCAAGAAAGTTTATTCTTTAGATCTTCACTAGCCAATATGGTAGCCACTAACATGATGTGGCCACTGAGCACTGGAAATACTGCTAGTCTAAATTGAGATGAGCTGTCAGTATAAACTTTATGTGGGACTTTAAGACCCATGACTAAAAAATAAAGTGAAATATCTCACAAATAATTTTAAAATGTTGACTACTTGTTGAAATGACCAGATGTGGGTGATATCTGGTTTAAAAAGCATGTTATTAAAATTACCTTTTATTTTACTTTCTGAAATGTAACTGCTTGTGAATTTAAATGTATACATGTGGCTCACGTGATATTTCTGTTGAATTGTGTTGCTCCAGATTCTTCTCTTCTGTGGATCAATTAATCTTTACTCTGTTACTCTCTATCTGTGCTTGTTATGCTAATCAGTGTTGCAATGATATAGCTAATCCAAGTCTTTTCTAAGTTCTACCTGAATTCAGATGGCAGCTGTCTTTACCACCCACTTTTTTGCTTGCTGTCATTTGGAGGAGCAATTGAGTCAATTCCTTGGATTAACCATAAATCATTTGGATTGGCAACCTGCCAATTATGCAGAAGCTAAAAGTCTGATCCAAACAATGAAACTAGTTCTTTTTGAGTGTTGAGTTGATTCTCTCTTATTGGAGATAGACTTTTAAAAACATTCCTGCCGTAAGCTGAGAGGAGGATTCTGACTGGCCCTAGTGGTGTCCGTTACATGCACATTCCTGAACCAATTTGCTCCTTGGGGTCAAGGGCATGTTGTACTTGACTGATTCCATTTGGGTCATATGCCCAAGCCCATGACTAGTGGGGAGAGTTTTTTACCAAAAGAAAGGAGAGAGGAAAGTGTGTATGAGAAGCAGACATGAATAGTTAACTAGAGTTCACCAGGATCAGTAAGGAGTCAAGACTAAACCTCTTACTTGAAGGGCCAGTTGAGCTCTGCCTCTGCTTGTTTGAATTTATTTTTTTAAAGATTTTATTTATTTATTTTTGGAGAGAGGGAGAGGGAGAGAGAAAGACAGGGAGAGAAGCTTTGATTGGTTGCCTCTCGCATGCCCCCAACTGGGCACCTGGCCCGCAACCCAGGCATGTGCCCTGAGTGGAAATTGAAACTGTGACTTTTTGGTTTGCAGGATAACGTCCAGTCCACTGAGCCACACCAGTTGGGGTGCTTGTTTGAACTGAAATAGGCTAGAGTTCACTCACACAAACGTGTGCAACTTAGAAGACCAAATCATCCTAAATTGTAGATTAGGCAACCTGAAAGTAAAACATTTGTGCTTTCCTAAAATCATTTGCTCTGCTTTAAGTCTTGTATAGTATTTGTGTGGTTTCATTTGGCAAAGGCATAGAAAGTACTTAGCTGTAAACTCTGAGTAATGATATGTTATTGTAAGCGACTGAGCCATTACGCACAGTAAGTTAGTTTACAACCTGTCATAGAAAACAGCCTTTGGTTTTACCCTGTAATTAGTCTAGATTTGCTATAACTATGTTCTACAAAAAATGTCTCTTGGATGATTTTAAAGAAACTTAAGGATAAAATTTATATTATTTGAAATCATGTTGTACCATTGCATGAGAAACCTAATTTTTGGAATTGGTCAAATGAGGTTGTGGAATTTCTCTATGAAAGAAAGATGATTTAGAGATATGAGACATTTCATTGCTTCTGTTCATCAGAAGGTTTTAAATTTGCATTGTATGCTTTTTTTACCTGTTGATGTTGGGATATGAGGACAATAATTGAAAAATGTGAGGCTATCTGTAACTTCAACTTATAATTAAATTAATTTTCATAGCCATTACTCTCCTCGATGTTTCTCCATTCATTTCACCCTCCCCATGATGAGGGTCATGATGGAGACTGGAGAATCAGAGATACTAAGAAGTTTTTCTAAGGTCATACAGAAAGTAGGAGGCAGATCTGGGACTTAAACCTAAGTCTTCTACATGAAATAGGGTGCTTTTGGTGAGGCATGACAGGACAGCTGGCTGATAGTGGCTTAAACAAAGAAGACATCTCATGATCTCACATAGAAAGAAGACTAGAAGCCAGTGGTTTTAGGTTACTGTATTTTTTGGACTGTAAGACACACTGGACCATAAGACACGCATAGGTTTTAGAAGAGCAAAATAGGAAAAAAAAATTGAAGCAAAAATATGGTAAAATATTTAATAACATAAATAACATAGGCTGCTGGCCCCCCCACCCATAGCAAGCCAGGTAAACTACATTTAGACTATAAGATGCTCCCCCATTTTCCTCCCAAATTTGGCGGGGGGAGTGCATTTTATAGTCTGAAGAATACAGTAGTTCAAAGAGCTAGACTGCTGTCTCTTTGATTGTCTTTCCCTCTAGACCACAGGAAGGCTGCAGTGGCTCCAAATATCACATCTCCTATGGAATCAATCCAAAGTGGGAAGAGATGCCATCTCTTTCTTGTCTCCTCCCTTCCTCTCCCATTTTTCCTCTTCTTCTTCTCCTCCCTCTCCCTTTTCCATCCTGCCTGTCTCTCCCTTCTGTTTCTCTCTTCCCCCTTCCTCCTTCTCCCCTGACTTCTTCTCCCTTTCTTTCTCTCTCTCTCTCCATTTCTCCCCCCACACTCTCTTTTACATTCTTTCTGTCTCCTCTCTCTTTAATTTTGAGGTACATCCTTTAAAGAAGGAATCCTTCAAAGATTTCTCCATATATCTCCTTTTCCAGAACTTGGTTAATTCTCTAGTTGCAAAGAAGGCACAAGAGTAAATATCTGGTATTTTTAGTTTCTCATTGAAGCCAGATGTCTCTGTAAAAGATGCCACTATTGGGAAGGGAATGTGGGGTTGGTATCCGATAGTGTCTACTACATCTCTGTCAATTCAGTGTTCTTTTAATTTTATTTTATCAGATTTCTTTTTATCATCACTCAGAAGTAGAATTTAATCATGAATTTGGAAACCATTTATTGAGAGCCCACTCTTTACCAGATAGTAGAGTAGGTATTAAAGTTGAAGCTTTAATAATTAATAGGTGCTATTCTTGCCTTTAAGGAATATAAAATCTACGAAGGAAGGCAAGATCTGAGATAAAATAATTTGCATTGTAAATCAACATATAAGGGCAATTGTATTGAAAAATGAACTGCAAGAGTTTAGAGTCAAGAAACAAATATTTGCTATTCAAGAACCAAAATGAAATGTATTACTGATTCAGCAATCTATAGAAAGCCTGGCTGCAATAAGTCACTTGATAACGATACAAAGCTGTTGCAGTGTATATTCACAGATAGATAGCTGGAATCACTGCTTTGTAGAAAGTGGAGGACAATGAGTGCAAAAATGTGGCAGCTAAATTTGTATGCATAATTATACTAAGCCAAGACCAAGGTATATACATTAGACTCTTTTCACAACAAACCCTTTTCATGAACTTTTAAGTAGTCTTAAGGAATAGTCACCTTGGTATACTGGCCAATGTTTTGTCAAGTATTAAACAAGCCTAATTATCACTGTTTTTTCTTTAATATATATTCTTTTTGGTACTCTGTGGCTAGTTAAAGATGACTATGGCTGTCTACAGCTTTGGGAGCAAAGTTTCAAGCCACATGAAGCATGGGCCTGGAACAGCTAGGTGCTCGTTCCTGACCATTGATGTTTGACAGTCCCATAGATGAGATGGATCTTCCCCATGAAGTGTGGGTTTGATATGGAGATAATTTTAAAGGCAGAAATTCTTCATATCACTTTGTGTCTAGAGGGTATTCTTCAAAATATGAACCTTTTGGCTCTTTGAAGATAGACTCTTTGTCATGTACATTTAAAAAAAATCAAAAAATCCTCCTGTAGCCCTTGATATAGCACATTGTTTATGATAAGAACTCAATAAATGCTTGTTTTATTAAATGAATGATTATTTCTTAGAGACTTCCAGAAAATAATTAAAAATAGTCTTAAATTCAAACATCTTCCTTATTGGTCATTGAGAGACTCAGAACTAATAAAAAGTTGCTTTTGTAATACAAGTTCATGGTGTTGTAAAACAAGTTTGCCTTAAAAATTTTCAAAAATACCCCTGGCTGGTGTAGCTCAGTGGATTGAGCTCAGGCTGCGAACCAAAGTGTTGCAGGTTCGATTCCCAGTCAGGGTACATGCCTGGGTTGCAGGCCACGGCCCCCAGCAACCACACATTGATGTTTCTCTCTCTCTTTCTCCCTTCCTTCCCTCTCTAAAAGAAAAACATTTTAAAAAAATTTCAAAAATATTTATTATGAAATAAGACAAACAAAAAAGTATAAAGCATAACATAGTATGCACTATCCAGTTTAGTAAAAAAAAAGGAATTTGTTTTTAAAGAAACATTTACTGTCTTTGCAGTGGATAAAAACTAGGCCTTCCAGTCTAAATCTTGTCAATGAATCAAGAATTAAGTTAAGAGGAAAGGCCCATTTTCCCTATATTTAATCCTATATATAATCCTAAAGATAAGTTATTTACCTATCACTTTTTTCAAGCACTTTATTACTTTTGTGAAAATAATACTTGTATATTATAAAAAATTCAAGTAACACAGAGAAAGAAAACAAGTATCTGAAACTCTACAATTCAAAGAAAACGACAGATTACATTGTTTCAGGTATTATTTTTCATTGCCACCATCTCACTTACTGTTGTCCAAATACAGTTGTCTCCATTTTCCCACCACCGCTTTGCCACACCCACCCTCCCTTACCTCCCACTCTCAATCCTACCCCCCTTTGGCTTTGTCCATGGGTCTTTTATACATGTTCCTTGACCCTTCCCCTTTTTTCCCCTGTTATCCCCTCCCCCGCCCCTCTGGTCACTGTCAGTTTGCTCTTTATTTCAATGTCTCTGGTTCTATTTTGCTTGCTTGCTTGTTTTGTTGATCAGGTTCCACTTACAGGTGAGATCATATGGTATTTGTCTTTTACTGCCTGGCTTGTTTTACTTAGCATAATGCTCTCCAGTTCCATCCATGATGTCATGAAGGATAGGAGTTCCTTCTTTCTGTTGCATAGTATTCCATTGTGTAAATGTAGCACAGTTTTTGATCCATTGGTTTACTGCTGGACACTTAGGTTGCTTCCAGCACTTGGCTATTGTAAATTGTGCAATGCGAACATTTTATGTGTACATATGTATTTTACACAAATGGGTTTGTATCACTTATTTTATTCTGTAAGTTGCTTTTCTCTCCCCATTATATAATATGTAATTGATAGCTTTTAATTATAGAAGAAAGGGATTGACATCAATTTTAGTAGCTACATAAGTTTTCATTTTCTTATATCATGATGTGCTTAAAAAGTCCCTATTCATAGATATTTACATGTCTTAATTTTTTCATACTGTAATCAGTATGTTGAACATTTTTGTTTTTTATCATGTTAAAATATAGTAGAATGCACCAATGGCTTCATCACTTATTGTTCTATGCTCTTTGCCATATAACTTTCAGCACTCTCTCACTGTGAGCAGGATGTAATGTCCCACCCCTCAGCTCAGATGATTTGTTTTGGCCAATGAGATGTTAGAAATGTAATACAAGCAGAGTCTTGAAAAGCGATTTTGCAATTGAGCTTCTGCCCTGCCCTGAGAAGGATACTCCTAGCTAGCCTGCTGGTTCCAGAAGGAGAGTGAAAGCAGAACTGCCCAGGTAAGCTGCCTCAATGAAGCTCTGACAAATCAGATCCACCCACCCACTCAACCCACAGATGCTTGAGCGAGCCCAGCAAGATCAGCAGAACCCCACAGTCAACCCGTGGATTTGTGAACACTAAATACTTGTTTTTATACACCAATGAGAATTTGTAGTTGTTTGCTACACAGCATTAATATAGTAACAGAAAACTGATATATTGTGATTTAGCTATTTATTTTTTATTGGTACATATATTTATCTTCAGTTTTAAAAGCCTTGACATATTTTTCTGAAATTTTTCAAGATAATAAGTGCACTTTAGCTGAAGTGATAATGTACATCCATTATAAATAAATAAATGTAAAAGAACAAAACAAACCAGCAAAACTCTCCTTATTAGTTTCTATATCTCATTCCTATCTTGGCATTTTGTATTAACCTTGGCTATTTATTTTTCATATAGATGAAAATATTTTCAATGGTAATAAGGAAGATAGAAAATTACTTCTTCAATTACAGAAATAAAATGGAAAATTTAAATTACTAGGGATAGGGAAAATGACCAAATTGATAAATTAAACTTATTTTTAAAGTTGGCTTAAAATTATTTATTTTACTTATATTTTTAATCAGTCTCATGAACCCTTTCGTTTCCAACCCCAGTGAGCATTATTCTATATGAATTTAGAGATAGAACTCTGACTTCATTTTTCTAGCCCTGCACCATGGACCCATATTAATATTTATGCTGAACTAATAGAAAGATTCTGTCTTTTCTCACTTTAGACTTTGAAATGAGATAATTAGTTTCCATAAATTAAGCAGGATTGAATTTCATTGTCTATTCGGTCCAATTATCCTTGAAATCCACAGATAATCCCCAAACCTTACTTGAGTGATTAAATACCAAGTATTACCAAGATTTAATACCATGTATTAAATACCAAGCCTTCCACTCAGAATTGTAATAAAGGGGTAAGATGGACATTTTAAAGTTTCATCTCCTTGCCCCTTCTCCAACCCATCACTTTTCGACTTTCTAGATTCTTTCAGATCATCAGTTCCACCTTCTGGCTCCTTTGCCTTCCCTATCCAACCTGAGTCCCATAATCCAAGCCTTCACCCACATGCCTCACCTCAAGTTCTCTCATCTGCTGATCCTTCCACTAACCTACGGTGCCAGCCCTCAACTCAGGGCAGCCCAAGCCCCCACAGGTGGACCTCATAGAGGGGCATATCTACCATTCCCTTGGGCCCTGGCTCTGCCCGTATTGCCAGCACTATTGGCAGGTGACCAGTTTTGAAGAGAAAATGGCAATCATCAGAGTGGATATTTCTTAACTTTCATTGTTCTTAATCTTCACAGCTCCAGGCTTTCTTCCTCCTGTCTATCCTCTACACTGCTCCTCATTATTTTTCTAAAATGTGGTCATGTTGCTTCCCTGATTAAAAACATCCTGTGAATCTCTTGTGCCTACAAATTCTGCTCATGGCATCCCAGTCTTTCACCATCTGTTGGCCACCGATTTTCCAGGTTCACTTTCCGCTTCTGGCTATAGGGAACTGAGGAGGCCAGGAGAGCGTGGCAGGTCACTGGGGACTAGAAGGAGCTGACAGGAAGCCAGGGTAGAACTGGCTGTCAATCAAGGCCAGATGAGTGTGGTAATTGGTGAGATTCCACGCAGGCACCAGGTTCTAGCAGGCTCTGCTCTGAAGGAATAAAGTCACAATTTGAAAGGACAGGGTGGTGTCTTAGGTTGGATTTCCCCCAGAGCAGACTTGAGATACAAGTTT
This sequence comes from Phyllostomus discolor, assembly GCF_004126475.2. Classification (NCBI taxonomy): domain Eukaryota; kingdom Metazoa; phylum Chordata; class Mammalia; order Chiroptera; family Phyllostomidae; genus Phyllostomus; species Phyllostomus discolor. Next base: position 19,864,753 of record NC_040909.2, on the reverse strand, counting down.
GTGTGAAGTCAGTTTATGTGGAAATATGATCCCAGGGAGCAGGGGTGCAGGATGGAGGAATAAAACAAGAAACAAAGAAAGTCAACACAAGGGTGTGTTGGACCAGAGCTGGAGGCATCTCACGTTTCATTAAGAGAAATTTTGTGAGGAGCCTTATGAAATGCATCTAAGAACTGTTTTCTTGTGCAGAATGCAAGAAGGGAGCATGTACTCACTGACTTTTAAACCCCATGGTCAAAGATGTCCTCCCTGATGTAAACTCCCCTGTAGTCTGGATTAGGACTGCATGGATTCCAAGCTATTGGGAAGACCACGTAGGTTAGCCTCAAAGGAATCCCCAGGCACAAAGTAAGAGGTATACAGTGCAGCTTAAATTGAGCTGCACGTGATTCATTTGCCCCAGCATAAAGGAGGTCAAAGCCTGCATAGAACTAGCAACTGCAGCAGCGGCTAATGTAAGAGGTGGGGTTAAGAAGATTCTGAAATGTTCACAAGAAGCATCCAATTCAGGAGGTGACATGCTGAGCCAGAGTCACTGAGAAAAACCCATCTGAGACAATAAGAAGGCGAGTGGGACAGAGTCAAGGCCTTGGCTCAGGACCTTGTCTTGGCTCCTCCTTGCCCTTCAGCATAAGAATCAAAGTCCTTACAAATGCCCACAAAGGCAAAAGGTCATCTGTTCTCCCTTTGACCTTTCTGATCTCATTTCCATCTTCTCACCTTTGCACTTCACTGGTCTCCTTGCCGGCGATTTCCTGCCTTAGGACATTTGCCTAGGCTCTGCCCGAAGCACTTTTCCATGGGTGTTCGATTCTTAGAGGCCCAACTTTCTTCCTTCATGTCTTTGCTCACATGCCACTCTTCCAAAGGGGCTTAGCCTGATTGCTTGTTAAAAATGTCACCTCCTTACACTCTTCCTGCTCCTTACTTGTCCAATTCTCCATAGCATTTCATCACCTTCTCACATGTTATAAAATTTACTTCTTTAGTAGGTTTATTATTTATTTTTCTCTCTACCTTTGCAGAAAGCAAGCTCCACAAGGGCTGGCATCTTTGACTGGTTAGCTGGTGAATGTAACCCAAGTACCTGAAATAGTGACGAGCACGTAGTTGGTGCTCAGAAACATTTGATTTTTGAGTAAGAAAATGAAACAGCCACACTCTCTGGGGGAACACGGAAGTGAATTCTGCCCTTGAGAAGGGCTCTCCCAGTTGTGCTCTTTGGGCCCGGGTAGTTCGTAACCCATGCAGCCGGAACACCAGCTGCCTGGGCCTAATTGGAGCAAGGACAGAGACGGGCTAGAATTTTAACCATGACCTTCCTTAGATTGAAATTCCAGCAGAACAGTGGTGAAAATCAAGCAATTTGTTGGCCTAACAGATTTACAAATGACAAACCACAGCTGAGAAGCTTTGAAAGGAAGGTGAAACCCTGTTCCCAAAAGTAAAATAATCACGATTATGATACGTTTGATCATGATGTATTTAGATGATGTTTTAACTTACTACATATCATGTCAATATAATAATAATCATTTACTTTTCGTAGGGATTAAGATCCCCACCTTAGAAAGAAATGTTTATTGATATATTTGTGCTTTAAAAAAAACTGGTAAAATTGATGTGATATATACTTAAGCATTCAAAGTATACAGTTCAGTGGTGTTTAATATATGCACAAAAGTTGTGCAACCATGTCCTCTGTCTAGTTCCAAACATTTGATCATCCCGTAAAGAAACCTCATACTCATTACATGGTCAGTCTCCGTTACTCTCTCCCCACAGTCCCCGGTGACTACTAATCTGCTTTCTGTCACTACGGGTTTACTTAGCCTCCATATTTCATATAAATGGTTTTGTAAAAGATGTGCACTTTTGTGTCTGGCTTTCTTTACTTCGCATAATGTTTTCAAGCTTCATTAGGTTGTAGCATGCATTAGCTATTTCATTCCTCGTAACAAATGACTACTATTCCAATGTATGATATACCACGTTTTGTTTATCTATTCACAATTTCCTGGCCATGTGGGTTCTTTCCACCTTCTGGCTGTCGTGAATAGTGCTGCTATGAACGTTTGTGTACAAGTTTGTGTTTGAACACCTGGTTTCAATTCTTCTGGGTATGTGCTTAGGAGTGGGACGTATGCTATTTTTACCCACTTATTTTTCATTCTGGAATATGTTTCCTGTTAGACAAAACCTTTTATTGAGGTGGCATTAAATATGTTAGCTACACTGGATATTAGATAACATTAAGAAAACGAGGCTGTTGAGATGAGAAAGCGAAACTTTCAAATGAAATATGTAAACCATAAGTTTCACATGTTGCTACAATTAAATTGAGAATTTGACTCCTAGGCACCTGGCACATGTAAAAGACTTTTTTTCTACGTTAGAAATGAAACCCTGACGTAAAATGTTTATAGAAGCCATGAAACCTAAAAGACAGATTGACTACATAAAAATGAAGAAATTCTGTACAACAAAAGAGTTAAAGATAATTGGGAAACTGAAAGGAACTATTGGTAACATCAGTAACAAAAGGTCAATGTCTTGAATATGAAAACAGTACTGACAAATCATTATAAAGTGATCTGTCACTTTTATATACAACCCAACATATTAAAGGGTAAGAGGCATTTTATAAAAAAGAAAGATATTTGGGGGGATTAGATTGGAAACAATGTAAAAGGCTGATAACATTGTGTTGATGTGGAGAGAAGGTCAGTGTAAAACAGTGTTGGTCAGGGAGTGTGTATCTTTGTAAACCTCTCTTGCAGGGCGAACTGGTAACATGTTATTAGTGAAAGAATGAACACATCCATGGATCTGGAGTAAGGAACAGAATAGGACTCGGATATAGATCCTCACAGATCTTTGACAATGGAGCGAAGACAATTCAATAGAGAAAGGATAATCTTTTCAATGAATGGTGCTGGAACAATTAGAAGTGCATATGCAAAAAATGAACCAAGACAACAGACCTCACATGTTGTAGTAAAACCCCAGAACACTAGGGATAAAAGGAAAGTCCTACAGACTACCAGTGATGTAAAAAACAAAAATAACCCCCCCCAAATGGAAGGATTACCTACAAAGGAAAGAAAATCAGAATGCTATCAGACTTTTTGTCAGTAGTATTTGATGTGTAAAACAAATGTGCAGTGTATTCAGAAACAAATGTGTAGAGACTTCTGTGGAAGAGAGAAATGGACACCAATGCAACTGACATACGCACCCTTTGGCTGTGTTGCATCCTGCGGCTTACAGAGCTAGACCTAAACTGAGACAGAAAACTGGAACTCAGCCCAAGCCTGGGGATGGGAGTACAATAATCTTCAAAAAAGAGAAGTGAAATCAGGGCATGTTAAGGGTGAAATGATTAGTGTGTTCAGTCTTGGCTAAGCTGATTAAATAATGTGAGTCTGGATAGCTATAATTTTCCTCAACTGTGTGTTTATTCTCTTTCTTCCAATGGTGGCAGAGCAGTTTTCCAAGGTACTCATTTAACCACTGTGCCATACTGTACTTACGATAGAGCCTCTGGCAGCTGACAGAGTTTGCTTTCAAGACAGCCTTCTGGCCAGTGCCGTCACTCAGAGAATGACAGCTCCTTCTGCCAGAAGACGTCATTTCAATAGAGAGGCCTTTTCTCAAAAAACAAAGTAGTTTAGTCCAGTCAGTTCATCAAAAAGTATAATGCTAGGAGATGCAAGTTTGTCATGTGGAAAACTTCTGATGCATTATCTCATCTACTTACCAAATGGGGCCCTGCAAGGAAAATTACCCTGTCTCCCACCAGATGGAATTCTATGCAAGCACGCTTGGAAACGTGCTGGGATAGTAAGAGAAGCTTCAAAGCACAGCTGGCGCGTCCGCCCAGCACAGGACCAGAAGAACCAAGTTTATGAGTGCTTGCCAGACAGCTGACCTCTCAGTTTAGCCAATTATGTAAATCGAGCCTGACGAATGATTTGTAAGAGGCACAGTTTCTTGGGGAAGCCCTGCTGTTGAAAAGCCCCTCTATAGACTGTTGGAGAAGTTTCTTGCTTCCTTTCCAGTTTTGATTTGATTTGCTTTTCCTGGCTTGTGCTTTCTCTCCTCAGGCAACTGAGGACATACCTTTGATAAGCTGATGACCTTCATAAAGATGTAAGATTGGCAGGAACAGTGGAATTTTAACCATGGTGATATATATTTTTAAGGACAGGTAGGAGTTCTTAAGAATTGATTAAATAACTTTTAAAGCGAAGAATGGCCATGCATATTTTGTTGTTGTTGTTGTTTTGTTTTCTGGTTCCTTGAAGCCTAGTCCAGTTCCAGACAAAGATGATCATGGAACATTCCACTGGGACCGTGAGCAAGTGCCCTACGTGTGTGTCCAAAGTTGTCTTGGGGCCCCGAGGCGATGAACAAGATTCCTTTGTGTGGTGGAAGGGAAACATACATTTCAGAGAGTGGCATGGGACTGAGGAAGAAAATCCTTTTGAGCACCATTCTTGGGAATGAAAAGGGGGAAGAGCAGGAAGCCGCGGGGCGTGTCAGACTGTGCTTGGTGCGTCATCACTCTGAGAGAGCAGCTCTCGGATTTGGAGGAGGTTTTTTCTCTTTTACGCAGGATGCTGCTGCAGCTCCTGCGCCCAGCCCCCTGCCACGCAGCATCCATCGGAGGAACTCAGTGTTGCGTTTTGTGCTTCTGCCCAAAGTTTCATTTGGAAAAAGTTACTCGCTTTAAAAAAAAATGTGTCGACACCACTTCCTTGACTCAGAATGACTTTAGCACCTTCAGCTCAGGGGCAACACAGTTACTTGATTTTGTAAAACTGTTTTATTCCCAAATATCTGTAATTTATGGTTCCCTACTGTCTTTTCCCAGACATTTAACAGTAAAATTCCCCTGAACTGCATTTCTATTTAACAGCTTCTCTTGGAGTGTGGAGAAGGAAAAGTAAGAAATGGATGGGTAGGTATAGCTATCAAACTGCTAAAAAAAGATAAGGTGTCTAATTATGAATTAATATACAAAACCCATAAGATTTCTTATATAAAAACATTGTTTTATATAAGCTGTTAGAAATTTGCATAGAAAATATAAAGAAAGAGTATATTCTATTCATATTTGCACCAAAACCCACAACATATCAATAAATAAACTTAAAAACCCATTTGGAAGAATATTGTAAAACTCTATTTTACAGTATGGGGTTTTGATGCAAAAAGAATCAAAAAAGAATTCTTTTTGAATCTTGGATAAATAAATGAGTACTTTGTTCTGAGATCAGACTCTCAATATTAACAAGCTTTGTTATTTAAGTACAAACCACGGAGGCTGGTCTAAGGCAAGAGATGAGTTATGACGGTGCTTTTATCGGTGACTTAGAACCTTGTTGCATGTACACCTTCTCCATATCATTCCCTAATGGGGAGTATTAGAGTGTCTCCAACTTTTCAGTATTGGAAAGATTTTACAAGAATTTGCTTATACAGTTGTTTTTATATACCCACTAAGGGCATTTCTAGAGTGCAATTTCTGGCTCAAAAAGCCTACATATTTAAAATTTTGGCCAATAATGTCAGACTGCCATCCATAATGCCCTTTTCTTCACATGCCTATTAACACTGGATGGTACCTATCTTTTAAAATTTTGTTTCTCAGTCTACCAGACTTTCTCCAATATATATGTTTCCTTCAAAGTGGCTGCTTATACTTCAATGTGTTGGGTTGTCTTAAAGATGACTAGTGGGTGCTGTTCACGTTTAATTATGGACACTGGCCTCTTGTTGCCTATCCTGCAAATAATTCCCTCTGCCTTCCTAGTTGTCATTTAACTTTATTTCCCTTTCGTTGTACAGAAGTCCTTTGTTTTTATGTAGTCAAGCCTGTCTTCTAGGTTTCAAGGCTTGTGCACATGTTTTACTTCTGGGTTTCATTTCTTACTTAGAGAAGCCTTTGACACCTGCCAGGTGCCTGGGAGCCAAATTCTCAATCTAATTGTAGCAACCACATGGAACCCATAGCTACCAGTTTGTGACTCGTGGCTTCTGCTCCAGGTAAGCAGACCACCGTGGCTTTGACGCCGCACACACCTGCGTCTCTGGAGTTCAGAGTGCCATGAGCCTTGCTATTTCAGTTCTCTAATGGGTCCAAGAAAAGTCATGGATTGTCAGTTTGTTCAGGTTTTTCTTGTTGTAAGATGGGAGTGACGACTTCCAATCGTTTTACATATTGAAGTTGAAACTGGAATTTTTTTTTACTACAAATTCCTTTAATTTGAATGCTCAGTGTTTTTATGAGGCTGTAATTTAGGAAATTATAGCTCCTGGAAGAGGAGCTGGTTTTGGAGGTGGCATATCAGGAATCCACTTTATATATGTAATGCCTGAGAGAGCTTTTAGACAACCAAGGGGAGATGGTGAGTGGCTGGATACACGGGTTTGAGTCAGGGAAAGAGTTGGGGTTGGAGCTAAAAAATTTCTGTAGCAGCATCAGTATAGTATTTAAACTCTCTGGGAGTTTCCTGTCTCCCTCAGCTCATGTCCCGTGTGCTGTAAGAATCTCAGTGATCTGGCTCCTGTCATTTCCCTGGCCTCTACTTCTCCCTTTCTACCCTACTCAGTGAGTCAAGCCACACTGACCTCTGTACTATTGCTTAAGGAAGTAAGGGCTGCTCCTGCCTCAGCCTTTGCCCTTGCTATTTCCTCTGCCTGTAATGGTTTTCCTCCGGGTGTCTTCCCTCACTCTCTCCAGGACTCAAAAATCACCTCCTCAATGATGCCTTGTCTAAAATTATGTCCCTAAAATGCAGCCCCCTGGTGTCTCATATCCCCCTTCTCCTTAGAATGTGTCACTATCTTACATTTGATGTATGTTGTTTACCTCATGCATTTCCCCCAAGAGACTGTAAGCTCCATAGAAAAATGAACTTTTCCTGTTTGCTTCATTATGTCTCCAGGTTCTAGGTTCACGTGATGAAAGTAAAAAGAAACAGGTGAAAAAAATTTAATAATATACTGTTTTAACTCATTATATCCAAACTATTATCATGTCAACATGTAATGACTATAAAATTATTAATGAGATAATTGAAATTCTTTTATATATTTCAAATCTTCAAAGTGTAGGGTGTTTTTTTATACTGATGCACATTTCATTTGCACAAGCCACACTCCAAGTCCTCAATAATCCCCTGTGACCAGAGGACCCTGGAGCAGATAGCGCTATGTGGTTTGCTGTGTTAGCACTGGGGTATTTTTTAAGGGGAGGTGGGACATTACTGAAGGGTTTTAGACAGGGTTTAGAAATGACGCCATCAGTTTTGTATTAGCACGTGTTACCACGGCAGCAGAGTGGAGAATGAACTGGGGGAATTCAAACTGTATGCAGGGAAACCGCTTCAGGACACTCTGAGACAGATCAGCTGTGAGTCAGACGTAAGTGGCTGGACGAGGGTGTTGGCCGTGGAGAAAGACAGAAAATTACAAGGGACCGTTAGCCAGTAAATTCTATAGGACTTGACGATAACTGGATTCAAGTAGGCAGGCCAACTTTATAAGTCAGGTAATCATTTGGTTATAATAATATTTTGTTATTTATCAAACAGAAAACAGGTTTGATCGAAACACTGTTTTGAGTGTTTCCCTTTTATTTTCGGATATTGGTTATGACTTTTGTGGAGTTGCAGGAATACTTCAGCTATGCAGAACTCACTTCATTCTCTAATGGATGAATCTAGACGGCCACACGATGGCGCCAAAAGCTTGGTAGTTGCCACGGCTTTTCAGAACTGCATGCAAATCCCTTCGCCTACAGAAACGTTGCCACCTTGCCTAAGCTATTTTAATTTTGACAAACGAATTCATTAAGTATAAATGAAATTTTTTTGTGTGTTTTCAAAGCAATGTTTTATTTCTAATTATGTTTTTAAGTCAACAGGTAGACCCGACTTAGTTCTTTCTATTTTATACTTGTAAAATTAGACTTTTCTAAATCCAGAGTAGCACAGTCTCAGAGTGGTGCAGAAGAGGAATACAATCCTATATTTATTTATCTAAGAATGAGACCTGGAAGGTCTGTATGTAATAGCATTCCCATTCCTCTGGAATATCTCTTCAGTATTTTGGAAATTATGCCAAACTTCTGTTAGAGGTATTTATAAAGCTAGTGAACCCATGTGCCTTGATACAGTATTTGAAATGATTAGTTAGAAGAAGTTCCGTACTCTCTATATAGTAGATTCTTAGTTAATATTTTCCAATACAGAGACTGCAAGTATGAATTAATGAAAACCCAAACAACCTGTTGGCCAAAGTCTGTCATTTTTTCTAAATGAAGTAGCTGGGTTTTGTTGAGTACAAAGCATGGAGTGTAAAAATTTTGTAAATATTAGAGATATAATTTTTAGCATATTCAGAATAAAATGATACAATATTGACAAAGATGACAGATTTCATCAAAATTCCCATGGTTGCTCTTGACTTTATAATTTTGACCTTATTTAAGGATATTGATTTTGTAAAAGCAGAAATAAAGAGGAGGACGTAATAAATTTTTTCAGATATGAATTCTTCTTGGGCATTAATTCTCAGTTTCAGGAGTACTGACTTCATTAACCTTGAAATATCAGAGTGTGGATAAAAGATTATGAATAGAAATTAGCTCATGTCCATACCTCCTTTAAATAGCAGTCTAAATACCGTCAGAAGGGAAAGGAGCTATTGTGGCAAGTTGGGCGACTAGGCTGCTAGGAGGGCTTGAAGACACAGTTATGATGCCATCTAATGGCCATCTGTTACTTGTTGAATTTAAAAAAGTGTAAAGGAAACAAGTGTCCCCTATGGGTTTGTATAGCAGGTTAGAGATGGGCCCCTGTCATTCTCAGATCCAGGAGGGACAGATGGGCACATAGCTGGGACGTCAAAGTCAGTTTGCACATGATCAGACTCCTGAGAGGGAGCAGCCAATCAAAACTGTTTGCAAGTTCAAAGCCCCAGCAGACCTTTGGGGGCCCTTAAAGAGAAACAACAAGAAGCGTGAATTAGTGTCTGGAGCGTTATTTCCCAAGTACGTGGCATTGGGTGAGACACTTAAACCTGAACCTCTGTTCTTTGTGAATTAACTGAAGCTCATCATATCATCACCTTCATCATCGCCGTCATCATTGTCATCCTCTTCATCATCTTCATCATTACTATCCTGGCATCTTCGCTAGTGTTGGGAATTGCTTAATATGGTCACTTTTACATAGATTACCCCTTTTAATCTTCAGAGAAAGCATAGATTATTTTCTTTTTCTGACAGGTAAGGAAGTTGAAACAAAGCAGAGGTGACTTCCCCAAGGCCACACAGGACTCAGTGACAGAGCTGGGTTGCTCGGTGGCCTGTTCTTCCAGCTCTGTGCTAATGACAACTCTGCTTTGGTATATCCATGTGTTCATTACTGGTGGTGTTGGTGTAAAGCATATTAACGATCAAATAGTATTATTACTCTTTTATTTGGTAAATTCTCTTTGGGGAATTTCATAAGGAAATACTCCTATAAAAGCAAAGTGGATCAGGGCAGTCATTGCAGCATTATTTATCATGGTATGTATTTGGAGACTCCCTAAGAGTCCAACAAATGAGAAAAGATTGAGTAAATAATAATGTATTACACAGAATCTTAAAGATTCATCAGGAGGCCTATTTAGTGAAATAGTGTAATGCAGAGATTCATTATGTGAAAAACTGGAATATACCTTTTAATTCACATTATGGTATCAATTTAGTAAAACTCTGGAGACGTATAAAAACAGCAAAGAAATATAAAGCATATGTCAAATATTCTTTTCCTGTGGTGGACATTTTGGGTGATTTTTTCTTCTGTTATTGTCATTATAATCTCTACAAATATGCACATTGCATTTCAAATTTGTTCATCTTTTGGTACAGATGATAAAAAAATGCCTTGTAGGATCATTGTGAATGCAAACACAAGAGAATACAAGTAGATGGTAGGAGCTTAATAAACTGTAATGCAACCCAAATTCGGCTATTAAACAAGTCAGGCCAGTCTGGCCGGAAGAAGAGCTGTTACATTCGAACTGAAAGAAACCCTGGGACACGGGGAGAAGCAGGCGTGGCTGCTCTGGGTACCCACCCTGGCGGTCTAGCCCAGTGTGAGGCAGCCGACTGCCCACAGGCCAGGTCCCACCTGCCTGCCTGTCTTTCTGTGGCCTGTGAGCTAAGAATGCTTTTTGTATTTTTAAGTGGTTCAGAAAAAATTCCAAGAAGAACATTATTTCATGACAAAAAATTACATGAAATTCAATTTTTGGTGTCCACAAATAAAGTTTTATTGGAGCACCGTAACATCTATTTATTTATATGTTGTCTGTGGCTGCTTGTCTCCTGCAGTGGCAGAGTGGAGTCATTGCCATAGAGACCATATGGCCCACAAAACTTAGAATATTTACTCTCTGGCCTTTTCCCAGAAGAATTTTCTCATCCCCGATCTACGCCAACTTTAGTCCTCCAGATCCTGTCCCTCCCTCATGAGAATTTCATTCCATGGATTTGTCTTAATTGCCCTTACATAGTTAGATATGCTACTTTTTCTTAATACTTAGGTTGAAAAAATATTTTCACAGCATTAGGGGTGGGGGCCATTGAGTGGCCACGCGACCGATCAGGGTTCGTGGCGATGTTTGCTAACCTGTAAATAACCTCTCCGGTAGCCACTCAACGGGAGGTATAAGACCCATGTGAGGCATCAGAAGATCCAACCTTTGTTCTGTTCAGTGTTCGATTCGCCTGCACCTCCGGTCCCTCATCTGTAGTGATGAAGCCAGATGAATAATTTCTGTAGTCTCTATGAACTCTGCATTTCTACAATGACTTCTGTCATTTTAACAGTTGGAGGTTCGTCATGGCCATTATTTCTGCTTCTTTTATGATCTTTCTGACTCTGGGACAAGTAGTCACTCAAGCTGAAGGCCAGGAATCAAAATGTAGACGTCTCCATGGCCCAGACAGCTCACATAAACGAGAGAACCCCCCGAGGGAATAAAGAAGTCGAGTTAAGCATGACGGCAGTTGCAGAGTGCCTGCCCCATCTGAAGGGCTCCGCTATAACGGGCTCTAGCCGGCTGCTTTGTGTTACTAGGTCTTTCATATTTTCCAGAGATAACAGAAAATCTGGATTTTCATATGAGATTAAATGTTTGAATGTAGACAACAAATTAAAAATAATACAAATACAGTACAGCTCCTGCACCCCACAAGCCCTGAATACAGAATGGCATCTTGGTTACTGTTTTAAAAACTCTTGCCTCTGTGCAGGAAATTCTTCGCACCTTCCCACTGAGGATGGACAGTATAGTTTCTGCAGGAACTCCTGTGCACCAGAAAACCCCCTCTCCAGAGTGTGGCACCAAGCTGGGATGGCTCAACATGTGTATCCAAGGGGGCATGGGCCTTGCAAGCACTTAGAACTTGTAGGATTGAAAAGGCTTTTCATATCATGGCTCTGATTTTTGACAATACTTTTTTCCAACATTTTTCATATAAGTAATACCTTCTCCCTTTGGTACTCACTTTAAAACTGGTCTTTTTTTTTTTTCCTGGCTTCATGTTGTTAGCTAGAACAAACTAGTTAGCTCAGTTAGGGCAAACTATTGCGCTCAAGAGCCTGGGCCTGTCATGTAAACAACCTCTGAATCCACTGTTCTTTTTTTTCTGAGTCATGGTGCTATGCAACGGATGTGTGCATTCAACCAATATTTATCCAGGAGTTGCTGCAGGTGTTGGGGATGCAGCAGGGAACTAAGTGAAAGGCTGCTGCCATAGGATGTGCGCTCTGGAGAGGAGATATACAATGGATAAAGACATAAAATGTCAGATAGGGACAAATGCTAAGAAGAAACATGAAGTCGAGTAGGAGAGTAGAGAGTAGAATTTTTGATGGTATGGTTGTGCTCATGGAGGGCTTCCTCTCCGAGGAGGTGACATCTGACCAGAGACCCAAATGAAATGACTAAGCCATTAGACTATTTCTAGGCAGGAAGAACAGCAAGTGCAAAGGCCCTGAGGTATATTTCTTGATGCGTTTGAAGAATGTCAAGAATGTAAGTGTAGATGGAGAACAGTTGGCCAGGGGAACCCTAATCAGAAATGAGCTTCAGTAGGTAGCCAGATCATAGCATATAGACATCGTGGTTTAAAAATGTAGGAAATGCAATCATTGGAGGGGCAATAGCATCTGATTTACGTTTTATGAGGCTGTCTCTGGCTGCTGTAGGAGCAAGAGTTTGCAGCAGGGATACCTGTTGGAGGCTATTGACAATAATCCAGGTAGAGGGGTGATGGACTACGTTGGTAGAGGTGGCTGTGCTGAGAGCTGTTGGATCTGAATATATTGACAGTGGGTAGAGGTAACTTCCGTTTGTTGGTTAAGGTAACTCAGAGGCTATTTCCTCTGAGGAATATTTCTTGATCTCTTTTTTCATGCTGAGTTGGGTTTCCCTTTTCTGTGACTCCCCGAGCAGCCCTTGTTCAATTCTAGTAAACACATATTTTATTGAAATGCTTTATTGTGTGTCTCTGTCTATCTGCCTATGAAGTCTTTTGTGGAGATCCAGGGCTCTGCCATATTTCTTTCTCATGCCTGCTGCTATGCCTGCATGTAATTCTGTTTAATGAATGTCTGTTGAGTGAATATATAAATCAATAAATTGATAGGCAGTGTTGTTGGAAAGAAAGAAATTGATAGGAAGAGAAGCTGAATCAAGTATCAGAACATCTGTGGCCTGTAATTTTGGCTGAGAGTTTTTGTGACCCTCAAAGAGCCTGGGTTTTCTTAGTGGTCAGGCTTTTCTTGGTGGTCTTCTTATGTCCCAATAAAATAGATTAACTGAAAACGTCATTCATATGAATTGAATCTCAAGACACCTTGTGCATCTAGGACTCCATGATATAGCAAATTACTGAATATGCAACTTCTGAAATCTAATAAAAAATACTTTTTGATTTTTCTCTACCGTTGAGAACAGACAGTAGTTTGAAGCTTATTGATGGTGGAGGGATAATTATAGACATACCATTTACTTCTCAGCTTCTCCAAAACTGAAGCATTTAAATAATATCCTGTATATTTATACAGCCCCACATTCCACGTCTCAATTTTTTCTTTCCTTCAGGTATGAGATATAGAAGAAAAAAGTGTCAAAATGATCTTACTGGAGAAAGAAGATACCAGAGAAACTATTTGCTGTTCCCTTTCATGTGCTAATTCCACAAAAGGGTAATGTGGACACGCTCTTGAAAAAGGAAGAACAAGGTGTGCAGACTTGAGCCAAGGGGTAGGCGGCCAGGGACTTTGCCCATAGAGATGCCACCTCAGTCATGAGGTGTTCTCCTTGGACAGAAGTCCCTATACTTGGGTAGAGGGGCTCATAGCAGTGAGTTCTATTTAAAACTGAATTGACTGGAGGAGCCCGGCTTAGTAATGGTGTTTCTAATGCAAGCTGCGCACTGATCCAGCTCCGAGTATGGAATCTCAGCCTGGAGGGCCTAAAGAGAGCCCCACCTTGTGGTTAAAAGAGGAAGCTGCAGGCTTCCTTGATTTTAAAAGTACACCACTCCACCCCCACTCTGCCCCCCTGGAATTTGATGATTGTATTCACCATGTGTATATGGATACCTGGCAGTGCTTCCTTTTTAATCCCTTCATTTTCCTTTTGCTTCCCATATGTCTTCCCATATGTCTTTGGCACACAGTCCCCTCACCTGGTATGTTCTTGCTGGTCATTTCTTACTCTCAGAGGGCTGCAGCTAATCAAGGACTGAGCTGAATTTGGCTCAGGGAGTGTTTGCTTTTAAATAACAAAAGTCTCTCGACTGGTAAACGCCTTCAAGGGCTCAGGGTGTATTTTGGCTCCTTTAGCATGCAGTGGGAGAAATATTTGGGAAGGAGAGAAAGGCAGCAAGAGAGGGCCAGAACTTGCTTAAACCTAACTCAGCTTTTAAAATGATCATAGGAAATTAGAAAAATAGTTTTACTAATTATAAGCATGTAGTCTATTTTGTTTCTTTTGATTATTGCAAAGGATACAGTTTCTCTCTTACCAATCACACTGTTCCTAGCAACAGTATGCGCATCTCGGAGATACCAAAACACCATCCTCCATGCCTGTACCATGAAGAGTGGAAAAGAAAGTTATTCTGGCATTAGCATTCTCCAAAACAAAATTATTATTAAAAAATAAACAAACACCTTTAGTGAAAGCCTAGAAGATTTCAACAGCAATCCCTTGCTTTTGATGAGATGACCATGTTTTGATTTTCTATTTTACCTTTTTTATTTTATGTGTTCTGCTGTTATTATAGTGTGTGTTTTTGCTTTTGAAGATGCTGAATAATGTCTCAATTATTTTGGTAGAAACTCATCATCAAAAGCAAATTGCTCTTATTAGAAATGTGCTGCTGTGTTTTGCCTTGGGAAGGAATATTGAAAAAGTGTTTGCAAATTTGTAAAGAGGACAGCTCGCTCACAGCCACCCAGGATGCCGCCACCAGGTAACCTCCTCTGGCGCGGTTAACACCTGTTTGAATCATCACTCGCAAAGCCAAGATGGACGGAGAGAACGCCTCCCTCCCCGAAGAAGCTGCATTTGAATTTTAAAACAACTGTTTTCTGATGATGAAAACACACCGTAATTCATTGTGGAAACTGAAAAATAGAAAACAACATGTGTATACAAAATAAACATCTCCCGTAACTCTACTACCCAGAAAAAGCCACTGCTAATATTTTTCATGTATATCTGATGAATATTTTAAAAACTATGTGTTCATAATTTATAGATGTTGTATATGATGTGTTACCTATAGTCTATGTTTGTGTATGTAAAATTATATAAATAACTATAGGCAATCTCATAGCTTGCCTTTTTCACTTAATTATTCAGAACCTTACCATTCTGTTATTGTGGCTCACCTATTATTATCTCTTTACTCTATCCTTGCATGTAGGGCAAGCTTGAGTTTTTACATTTCTTCCAGACTTGCTTTTTCCCCCCACCCAGAAGATAAGTTTCCTTAACATTTTGCCTTCCACAGAAACAGTCTTTCTCGTTCCTAACACACGGACTAGATGCCTGGGACTTGTTTCTGGTGCTCTGCAGGGGTCCTAATTTTATATCACTCTTCCCATTCTGAACCCTATTCAGGCTAGTCACGCCCTAAGGCCTCCATTTGGGTCCAAATCATTGCAGGCTGCTGGAGTTTCAGGCAGCACTATTTTCACCCACACTTGGGACTTTTATAGTTTGTAATGGAAGGTGAGCCCCTACCAGCTCAATCTACCATGTATCTAGCTGGACATGTCGCTCCTAATTTTCTTCAATGAATACAATGAATGCTTTCTACATGGCTTTTCCTAATTTTTCAAACATCTTGCTGTTTTCCTATTTATTTTATTGCCTTATGACATAATTTCCTGTCTTTTTTTTTTTTATTTGTCCCAGTGGGTTGTTGTACAATTCTAGCCGATTAGTTAGCAGTTGAAGAGAGATTTAATTTCTCTTATTCTAAGTTTCATTTAGATTAAAAGAGGTTAGATCTCCTATTACGTTCCTCCACCTTACATTTCAGAAACTCTATTTGCTGGAGATGCTCTTTTGATCGTGGCTGTTATCTTTTTCTTCCTCTGCTGCTTGCCTGGGCTGAGATTGATATTGCCCCAGTGAAATGTATTCCTCAAGGATGACAGCTAAAGTTAATTTGTGCAATGTCATTACTTAATCTTCAGCGCAGGCTGTGTGCTCTCTGATTTACAACACTCTGCATTCTGTTGTTGCCTCTTACGTGATGCCTGCAACTGCTTTTATGATTTCATTATCCGAGAGACTGTAGACTAATTTTTTATTTACCTCTTAGTGCTCCCAGAAGATTTTCGTACTGTAGAATGAAACTCAATTCTTTGTTTAATTCCAGCTGCCAGTCGGCAACCAGGCCAACAACACACTACGGCAAGAGAATTAGAACCATCTGCCTGGAGTTCAGTTCCCTTGGTTAATGGATAAGTCGTCACCACAAAGATTTTTAATAGGTTGGAATTACAAGCGGCAGTGCAGACAATTTATATCTCCATCCTGTGTTGCATGCAAAATATGAAGCAAAATTGGCAGATTACTGTGTATCCGACACATTGAAGGCGTATATTGGGCAAAAGGCTGTACTATGGCATGCATGCTTTAATCAGTGCTGCCAAAGGGCCCCCAAGAGTCAGTACTGTTATTCTAGGACTGCTTTCCTCCTTTATGCAGAGGGTGACCATGTTTGCCAGGCAAAACTCAGGGCATTCTGACAGGTAGAATGGCAGTCTCGAGAACAAGGAGAAAACATTATTAAAAAATTCTAGGGTACGTGGTCACTGTACCTCTTAAAATGATTTGTGTTCTTCCCACTTCCCACTCTGTTTTAGCCCATGTTGCTGCTACTGTTGGCGTTAAATGGTTGCCTGTTTTACCTCTAAGTTAGGTGTTTAGCAGATAGGTGAAGTTGTGAATTAAAGAAAGTAGAAGACAGGTCATTTAAGAGAAATATAACTCCTCAGAAAGCTAAATTATAGGGAAAGTGTTTTATATGAGAACAGAGATGAACTCTATGTAAGAAAACCAATTCTAGTAGAAACATATCATGATGAAAACAGAGGATTAATTCCAACCATCTGATTCTAGAAACTATACTCTTCATTCTAATGTTAAGCAGCAAAACAGGGGAAGGGAGGAAACTTAAGTTGACCTCTGAGCCTCTATTCTTTTTTTCCGTAAAATAAAATAAGAATAGCTCATAGAATTTCTGCAGGGATTAAATTAATAATGTGTATCAAGCGATGTCTACACAAAGGACAATCTATAAATGTTTCCTTTCTTCCTCTCATCACTTAGCCCAAACTTTCAGGACCGGTGATTCTGATTCAATATTTAGATCTCAAAGAACTTAGTTATGATATTAGCAAAATTATAATTAAACAGATTGAATTTCCAGAGCTGCCTAAATGTCAGTGAAGCCAATATTTAAGCAGAACTCTATTGGATTGAACTGTAATTCCATAAGCCCTGGATAATTGAAAATTGACTGTAAACCGAGAATCACTTTGTTCTGCACGATGTCCCTTCATTCATAGGAACTGAACAATTGAAGGATTGGAAGTGAGGGCAACAGCGTGGCACCTGTAATGCTTCAGAAGGAAATGCCACAGCATAACAAGCAGCGCGGCCGCTGGTATTAATTATTTGAGAAAGGTCTGATTTATTTCTCTGGAAAATTTCCCCTCGCAAGTGCCAATTATCACCAGAGTTTGGATTCTCTAAGGTGTTCAGTAATTGCTCAATTATCCCCAGTGCTCACTCTCCATCCTGGTCTTTGAATGTAGACTGATTCACGTTTTAAATGCTTTCGGGTTCTAGCCAAATCTCAGTTCTAAGCAACAGGCATTATGGGGACACTGCAAACCAACCCCTTAGATAACCCCAAGTCTCATTTTAAGTTTGAAGTTCTTCCCCCACCAAACTTTCTGTTGAATATCCAAAAAACTGCTGTGTGGGGACCTGAATGAATTTCTGAGTCTGCTCAGAGGTGGTGATTGTAAATGACACAGCCCTCCCCCATTACTAGCTATGGAGAAAAATAAGTTTTCAAAATCATCCCTGGACCCCCAGGTACTGATTATTTATTGCTACATAACAAGCTACAAGCTACACTAAAACCTATGGCTTAAAACAACAATTTATTGTTATTTTTCATAGTTTTGTGGGTTGACTGGGCTCAGCTTGAGGTCTCTCATGCCACCGGAGTCAAACAGAGGCTGAAGCTGCATTTATCTGAAGGTTCAGTTGAGTTGGAACATCACACAGCTGCAGTGGATGCTGACCGCTGAGAGCTTTGCCGGGCTGCCCTCCTGCGCACCTGCTCCTGGCCTTCCCACGTGACTTAGAGTCCTCAGCATAGCAGCAGTTTGCAGAGGGAGCAACCCAGGTGTGACCTTCTCAGAGGTCGAGGGGGAAGCTGTAAGACTTAAGATCCTGTCTCAAATGTCCCAGAGTGTCACTTCTCTGCCACCTTCTATAAATCAAGCAAGCCACTTAGGCCAAGTCCAGGTAAGATAATGAGGCTTCACTTCTTGATGGACAGATGGCAAGGTCACATTTGCAGGACAGCATATTTGATGGAAGACACTGTGTTGACCATCTTTGGAAAATACAATCTGCCAAACCCAGTTCATCTACTCCTCTTCCTGTGGCCGACAGCACTCACCTGTGTCTGGAATGGTCCTGGGCTCCCGCTAGTTTAATTAATTTTCTTCATTTACCTGTGAACTCAGAATTTCACAATAAGTAAAATGCATAGAGGAAGTCAGAGAGTATCAGTTTCAGATATATGTCCTGTTTATTTCACAAATCAGACTTTGCATTCTTATTCTTGGTGCCAGTATCTCGACCAATATGCCATTTGGTATTTTATGTTTATATCTATGTTGGCCATTGAAATCCTGTTATGTTTCTTACCTCTGCTTTGACCTTTTGGTGTTTCAGATGCTTGACTTGCTCCTGATCGCTGATACCTAAGACCCTCCTCACCTCTATCTTCAGTTTGGCTTCCAGACTTTTGGATTAAGCCTGACAACTGTGATCCTATGTCCTGTAGCTTCTGCCTTTACCTTTCAGTGTACAGATAATTGCTTCTAATGTGATGGCAACCTTTTTTTTTTATAATTTTAATCATTGTTCAAGTACAGTTTTCTCCCCCCTACTCCCATTCCAGCCCACCCACCCAACCCTCCCCCCTTCCCCCCCATTACCCCCCACCTCTAGTTTTTGTTCATGTGTCCTCCAAATTTGTTCCTGTAAACCCTACCCATTCCCCCCTGAAATTCCCTCTTCTCTCCCCTCTGGCCACTGTCAGACTATCCCCTATTTCAGTGTCTTTGGTTATATTTTGCTAGTTTTTTTTGTTTTGTTGTTTAGATTCCTGTTAAAGGTGAGATCATGTGGTATTTGTCTTTCACTGCCTGGCTTGTTTTGCTTAGCATAATGCTTTCCAGCTCCATCCATGCTGTTGCAAAGGGTAGGAGCTCCTTCTTTCTTTCTGCTGCATAGAATTCCATTGTGTAAATGTACCATAGTTTTTTGATCCATTCATTTACTGATGGGCATCTAGGTTGCTTCCAGCACCTAGCTATTGTAAATTGTGCTGCTATGAACATTGGGATGCATAGGTTCTTTTGAATTGGTGTTTTAGTGTTCTTAGGATAGAGTCCCGGCAGTGGAATTGCCGGGTCAAAAGGCAGATCCATTTTTAGTTTTCTGAGGAAGTTCCAAACTGCTTTCCATAGTGGTTGTACCAGTCTGCAGTCCCACCAACAGTGCACTAGGGACCCCCTTTCTCCACAGCCTCTCCAACACTTGTTGTTTGTTGCTTTGTTTATGATGGCCATTCTGACTGGTGTGAAGTGATATCTCATTGTGGTTTTAATCTGCATCTCTCAGATGGCTAGCGATATTGAGCATCGCTTCATGTGTCTTTGGATTTTCTGTGATGGCAACCTTAATGTTCAGCTTTCCTATCTCAGTCCCACTCCTACCAAGTCCTCTTCAGACTTTAGTTGTATTAACCTGGTCCCATTGGTCTCTAGTTCCACCAGGCTGGGGATAGATTTATGCCTACAATCTAAATTTTCTCCTTCCATTGAAAACAAAGATTCTTTGTCATAAGCCTTTAATGCCTGGGCCTTCAGGCTTCCCAGTGTCTCCAGTGTTCAAAACATTCTGTATCATTAGGGTATTATTCTCTCTAGGTGTTTGATCTCCCTGTACGTCAATGGCCCAGGAGATATATTTGCTGTGGTCTTGGTCACTTAGTGTGTTTTGACAAGGATCCAACAAAAGCTTCTGTTACTCATTTAACATATTGAAGGAGGTACTTTTAGGAATGGAGGTAGGGGAAACCCCAAAGGTTTGAATGAGTATTTTAATGGATGGAGAATAACTCTTGCCAATAGATAAACGGTCAGAATCTGTAACCTGTACTGACTCCTCTTAGGTCTCCAACCTTGGGATGGGACGGCAGCTAAAATCCACTGGTAACTGGAGACTAGGAGTTTTTCCCTTGTGAACTTGCCCTTTGGGGGTATCTTATTAAATTTCCTTACAGTTAACATCACTTAAACTCTCTGTTCAGTATAGCTAGAAATTACTGTATAAAATATAAAATATTTTGTATGGAATATGTCTTCTCCAATTTGGGAAAGCTGGAAACATTCAAATTTATTAGGTAACAGTTCTATTGATCTTGTTTCAACTCCTAAATTAAATTTGAAATGTTTTGGTTGATCATCTATTGCAATTTAGGCCAGTGTAACTATCTGTAAATATGTGGGTAGGTGAGACCATTAAGATAACATTAGGACACTCCTTGCCCTCAATGAGTTTTAGTTTGATAGAAGACATAGCAAGCTCACCCCAATAGCCAGGACACAAGCATGGTGTGGTGTCTGTTACTGAGAAGTATAATTTTTGTTTCTCATGGGAATCAGGCTGTAATTTATGAGGATAAACGGGGAATAAAAAAAGGCTTCTAAGTGGAAAGAGCAGCTTGAATACAGGTATAGAGGCAGTTCCACACAGGTCTGTTAGATAAATGGTAACTCGATGAATTTTGACAGGATTAGTTCTATTTAGGAAAATAATGGGCTGTAAGACTAGTGAGGTAGGTTTGAGTCACTGGGAATGGCTTTGAATGCCTTGAGAGTATCAATATTATTCTGTAGGCAGTGATGGCTACTGAAAATTTTTGTGCCATTTTAGGCCTTTTGTCTAACTTAAATCAGGAAGTGTGTTCACAGTACATTTGTGGTAGAAAGCTTCAGGAATTCCAATTAGTTAGAGACAAAGAACTGAGACAAGGAATAGAACGCTGGAGCCTTGCAGTGTTACAACATGTATGGTTTGACCTTGAAGGATGCTGGGAACTCGGGCTGGTGGGTCAGGATAGGAAGTGGGAAAAGGAGAAAGCCTGGGTCTAGGTGAACTAGTGTGGAAATCCAGTTGGTCTCGAGAGAAGGAGCCCAGAGCCTGACGTTTAGTGGCCAAAAGAGGTGGCCGATGTGTGTCTGGTTTGCATTTCCTGGTCCTGGAAAGGCTTCGTTGGAGAAAACTTCAGTCAGCAGAAAAACCAGGTCCACTGGGAAGCACCGCCTTGTGCGGGAAGGTTTCTCTAATTTGAAATGGGACCCCAACTAAAAGCTGAAGATACAGATCCATCTCCAGCAAGGGGTGGAGGATTCTCTCAAGGGCGAGTTCATTTGAAGGGTCTTAACTAAAGGATAAGGTTCATGGACCTATAGCATGGTGGTTAAATGATGGGATTTTGTCATCTGGTGACTTAGGTTCAGATGTTAATTGAATCATTATTTTTTTCAGCTGTGTAACCTTTTGCGTATTTCTTCCACTTTTCTGCATTTTACTTCATCTTAATGGAGAGAGTGCCCACGTCATGATTTATTATGGGGATTAATATGAGGATATAATTTAGCACAGTGCCTGATACGTTTCAGGCATTCAGTAAATGGGTAGTATTCTGGCTTGTCTGCTGTCAAATTTGCACCTGTCTGACTCCGTTGCAAGGCCTCTGCATGCTGGAGAAGAAGCTGGGCCCTCACTTCCCAGCCTCACCTTTTCTGTCTAGACCCAGGTTTCAGTGTTTTGGAGAGAGACACTTGGTGAGATTTGGAAACTCAGAGAAGGTCTTGTTCTTTGGAGGCAGTTTGCAATTGTTAACATGGACAGAGATCCCCAGAGCTTTCCCATGAGCCCTAAAGAATCAGCCACATCGGTGCTTCAGGCCAAACAAAAGGAAACTTTTTTGTCTCTTCTTCTCAACCCTCTCTCCCTTGGCTCTTCCAACAGGTGTGTAAATCTCTAAATCCCTGTGTGAAAATATTTCTACCTGAAATAGCTTCTGTTTTCCAGACTCAACCTCAAGAGATTTAAGCAGCAATTGTTATTAATTTTGCAAAGTAGGGCTTCTACTCCAGAGAGGGAAATTGGGGAGCAAAGGAGGAAGCCAGAATGGAAGCTTAATCACAAGTTTGAGGCTGGGGTGATGGGCCTAATTTGTGGTGAACAGGGAAGTCCTCAATTCTCCTCTCTGCCAAGGTACTACCGTGTAAACTGTACCCACAGCTAGGGGCACCTCCTGAGGGGCTATAGCATGGGAAGTATTAGAGTTGGGGTATCCAAAGGGTGGGAGACAAGCAAGGAAAGTTTACATAAGACAATGGGAAGTATTTGAAACTCAGGACCAGGCTAAGGCAAAAACGTGTACACTGAAATTCAAGGGAGAATGCACCATCCTGGAGTGGCCTCAATATAGTGTCAGTCTTGGGGTAGAGACCCAGAAACACCACCTTGAAATCAGAAGGCTCAGAGCCTTTGTGGTTGGGAGAGTAGGGCTAGAAAAATAGCCAACCATGCAGCATGCCAGCCCATGGGGCAGGCGGGGCTGCAATGTGTGTATGGAACAGCTAAGTGTTCAGGACCAAGTGTGGAGTGGATTGGAAAGCCAGGTTGGTCAGCAAGATGAAACTTAGAGCCTACTGGGTAATAGTTTCCTGGACTGTTAATCCTCAGGAAACCTTGGTTGGAGCTGACTCAGGGCTCAGGGCTCAGGGCTTGAGGACCCCCGTACCTGAATGGGACTGGGTGAGGCAAAGTCCGGCGCATGGCAGAGCCAGGCTCTCACTATGTGAGGGCCAGTGAGGTGTTCTTTCTGTGGCTCCACAGATGTTGGAACACACTTTAAAAAACAAAGAACGATTTTTATTGAAGGACTATAAAATAAAATCTTGAAATTATATAGTGACGTGTGGGTTTTTATAGCTGGCTGAACAGATTTAATTACATTTCTAAGAAAATAGTAGGTGGCTTTGTGCCTCACCTCAGCATTTTCTAGTTGATTCACAGAGTCATTTTTCACTGAGCACAGACTCTATTCATTTATCATAAAGTGTTATTTATTTTTATTTAAAAATAACATTTGCCCCAAAAGTTCTAACAATTTTTATTGCTACTGTTTGTGAACCTAAAAGTGCTATTCTCTTTTAACCAACTGGCTTTTGGTCAATTAGCTTGGCTTTGGAGTTTTCTGATAAAAATTATTGAAAAATATTTCACTGAGCGCAGGCTGCGAACCAAAGCATCACAGGTTCGATTCCCAGTCAGGGCACATGCCTGGGTTACAGGCCATGGCCTCCAGCAACCACACATTGATGTTTCTCTCTCTCTTTCTCTTTCTCCCTCCCTTCCCTCTCTAAAAATAAATAAATAAAATCTTTAGAAAATTATTGAAAAATATTTCATTAGAAAATGCCTTTATAGGTACACAAAGAGATTGTGTATCAACAACTCAGGGCTAATAAATAGCTTCCACATTTATTTTAGTTCTTTTCTTATAAGAAATACATGTTATGCCTTTTCTTAATCCCATCCCTCTCTTCCATCCCCAGAGATGTACACTATGCTTAAGTCGATCATTAGAGTTTATGCAACTTTAATTACAGATACATGTATCCATGCAAAAATACTACCATTTTGTCTCCTTTGAAACATAGTAAATGAAACTATATGTGTAATTCTGCAGCTAGATTTCTTTCTCTCACCTTTATTTTCCAGATTTACATATTACATGCTTTGTTCTTGTGCATTTCTTTGAATTGATCTTGCTGTATAGTATTCTATATTATTATTGAACAATGACAATTTGTCCCCTTTCCAATATGCAATATCTAGATGGTTTCTGTTTCAATTTTTTTTTGCTATTATAAGGCATTTTGCAATGAACGTCCATGTTTGTGTATACAGAACACCTGAACTTTAGGGACCACGTTTGGAGTGGGTTGAATAGCATGTGTACATGTGTGTGTGTGTGTGTGTGTGCATATCTGCACAGTTTCTGTCTCTTCTTGTGCACATGTACAAGAAATCTCAATGCATCTGCTTAGGGATGCTTGATGAGGTAATCATATCTTCAGCTTTAGTAGGCGACGCCAAGTTTTCTTCTCAGTCACTGCACTATTTTTCCTTCTACTAGCAGTGCGTATGAGAATTTGTGTATTTCCTCTTGTTCTCCAATATCTGGTGTTATCAGATTTGTTACTTTCTGTTATGCAGTGGCCTCTTGTTGATGCTTTAATGTTTATGGCCTTCACTATTATTAGTGAGCC
Source organism: Phyllostomus discolor (assembly GCF_004126475.2). Classification (NCBI taxonomy): domain Eukaryota; kingdom Metazoa; phylum Chordata; class Mammalia; order Chiroptera; family Phyllostomidae; genus Phyllostomus; species Phyllostomus discolor. The sequence continues at coordinate 19,840,493 of NC_040909.2, read as the reverse complement.
TGAGCTTCCTTTCAAACATGTGGTTCTCTACCAATTGTTCATATCCTTTGCCACTGGGTGGCTTCTCTCTTTCTTATTGGTTAGAGGATTTCCTTTGATAGTCTAGGTATTGACCTTTTATTGACTGCATGTTATTTTCTTCCACTCTATGTCGTGTTTTAACTTCTTTTTTTTAAAAGATTTTATTTATTTTATTTTTAGAGAGGGAAGGGAGGGAGATAGAGAGAGAGAGATAGAGAGAGAGAAACATCAATGTGTGGTTGCTGGGGGTTATGGCCTGCAACCCAGGCATATACCCTGGCTGGGAATCGAACCTGGGACACTTTGGTTCCCAGCCCGCACTCAATCCACTGAGCTACACCAGCCAGGGCTTAACTTTTTTTTTTAATGATGCTGTTTGAGATACACTTTAAGTTTTAACTTGGTAGATTTTAAAATAAATTTGATCCCTAATTTGTACTCTATACATGGATACTCTATGGATATATCCATATCTTGGTAGGTTTTAAAATAAATTTGATCCCTAATTTGTACTCTATTCCATATCATGAAAATATTATCCTGAAAGTTTTAAACTTAAAGGTGTCATTCCATGGTGATATTTAATGCACCTGAAATGTATTTTGGGTGTGGCATGAAGCAGGAGATTTGTTTTTCACATATGGAGAACTAGGTTTTTTTATGCTTATTATCTTAGAGCATTTATTAATTAGCCCACCATCTCTCTACTGATTTATTGGGATATCTCTGTCATATACCAAGATTCAATATGCAGACATATCTGTTTTTGATCTTTCTTTTCTAAGTTTCATTGATACTTTTTTCTATTCCTGCATGAGTACCATAGTATTTTAATTACCAAAGCATAATAATGTCTTTGTAATAATTTAACATGTGTGTAAGGGAAGTGATCTGTTCCTTGATGTTGGGGTAAATGTGTCTGTAAAATTGTGGAGGATTAGGGTCATCTTTTGGTAAAGATTAAAAAAAATTAGTTTTTTCAATGGTTGTTTATTCAGGAACTCCATTTTTGCACCAATTTTGATATTTGTATGCTGTTCTAGAAAATTATTCATTTTATCTAACTTTTAAAATTTATTGGCACATTCTTGTTTATATTATTACAAACTCTGGAAAATCTGAACAGTTATCTTTGAGAATGTTACTTCCCACCCTGTTTTTTATTCTATTTTTATGGCACTACTGTCAGATATTTGAGTCTCACTCTCTGTTACACTCTCTTTTTCTCCTTATCCGTATAGATATAGATATCTTTAAAATACCGTTGTCTCTCTTTGCTGCATTCTGAGGAAATTATTTTTTTTTCTGTTTTTTTTTTTTTTTTTTTTTTTTTTTAGGGGAAGATAGGGAGAAAGAGAGGGAGAGAAACTGCCTATCACATGCCCCCTACTGGGGACCTGACTGGCAACCTAGGAATGTGTCCTGACTGGGAGTCAACCATGGACCCTTTGCTTCACACCTGGCAGTACAATTCTCTTAGCCAAGCTAGCCAGGGCAGAGGAAATTCTTTATACTGCCTTTCAATTTATTAATTCCTTTTTCTTTTGGGGTCCAACTGGGGATTTATCTTGTCTGCTACTTGTGTTTTAATTTTAGTACATGTAAGTTTAGTTTCATTATTTCTCATCATTTGTTCTTATCTTATTATTAACTGCTGTGGATTTAGGGCTTCTTTCTTATTTTTATGAGCATTATTCTTTTATTTACTCCTTTGAGCATACCAATTTGTCTGGCATAAATCAAGTTCTGATTTATGGAATCTTTTACCTGTATTTTCACTTCTATATCTTGGTCTTAAGTGTTTGCAGGGTCACTGTATACTGAAGGCGATAGCTTTCTCTATATTCCTTTTTCCCTGCTTAGCAATTTTGAGGCTGCATTCACCTGCCTCCCTCCTGACCAGCCCCAGGGCTCTGATCCAGAACCATGTCTCACATTGGTTGTTCCAGCTCTTATTCCTCAGTAATTACTGATGAGGCTATTGCAGAATCAGTCATCAAGTCAGGGGGTGCCTTGGCTTATGATCCTGTTGTATTGTGGTGTAATGTTTACCTGCCTCTTGAGGCATGAGACTTATATAAGTAGCAGCCATAGGCAATGGTTGGTATATATTCTTCCTCCTTTCCAGAAGTATAGGGAACCAAAGCCAACCTGTTCCTCAAAAGAAGCAAAATTCCCAGAATCCTCTGCTTACTTATGTATGCAAATAACCACTGGCCCTTCTGATGTTTTGCTCATTATTGGATGTTTCTGCTTGCTCCTTGGACTTGCTTATCTCAATTATCAATGTGTCATATTTTAAATATTCTTTTAAATATTTTAATTATCATTTTTATGTTTGAGACACAGTCCTCAAAACATAAACATAAGGAGAGCAAACTAATTTATGAACTAAAATCCTTCTAAAAATAGTTTAATTCACACTTATTTTGAATAGCAGATTTTCAGCTTTTCTTGTTCATTTTTCTGTGGTCATGGTTGATTAGTTTTATACCTACTATTCATTTTTAACTTTGTGTTCAAACTTTGCTTACCTATATAATGTAATGTATTTGAATTGTTCAAACACGTAAGTTAGGCTCAAGAAGCATTTAAACATTGTAGTTCTTGTGTAAATAAAATTGTTGCTTTTTTAAGAAAAAAATTGTGAAACAATTCCTTTTGTAAATCCAAGGTGGTTCTCAGTTCACCCTTAGAGTCATTACTATTTGCATTATGTTTTGTTTTAGCTTGTATAAAGGGAAACTTGAACATTCAGCTTACAGCACATAAAACAATGTGTTAATGATGATTAAGTGAAGATATGTATGTTAAACACTTTGTAAATTGTAATGCCCTATGCAAGTGTGAGTTAATTATTATCAGTTCCATGTAAGTTATTCTGTTTTGATTTATACATAAAGACTGTGTTAATGGATTTTGTTCTATGGTTAATTTATGTTTGAAGTTTGTTTTAATAGATTCTCTTCTTGAGAACAAAAGTTCTATTTCCAAGTCATAGAAAAGTATATGAATTATCCTGGTCCGCATTTTAATGCTATCATTAGAGCTTAATTGACAATTGTTAATATCTTATTAAGCTGTGAAGTAGGCAATCATCCTAAACTCACAACTGTGGGTATTCATAGTTCTCAAATTAATAGTCTTTAGATTGGAAGAACTGGCTCTTGTAGCAGTTTTTGCAATAATAGAATTAAAATATGCTGTGGGAGAACTTGGAGGTTGAGCATTGATCACCTAAATCAGTTTTGCTTTTTCTGGCCAATCCAATCATTGATTATTCCCTTCAAAACTTAAGCTGCTGAACTAAATGGTGACCCAAGCAACCCAAAGAAAAAGTGACCTTGGTCTCAGCGCTGTGGTTTTTTTAACCCAGCATAACTCAGGTGGAGCTTTCCAGTACCTTCCTAGAACACTGCTGCTCTTGAAGTTGACACAAGGGCTCCACCTTGAACCTGACAGGTATGCACTTCTGGCATATCTTTAGCTAAAGCTTTTTCGAAGGGGTCTGTGGTAGACTGAGTGAGAACATCTGCTCCTTAGAAGTCCCATTGTGGGAAAATTGTGGAGCATGACTAAGGTTCACCTTTTTTTTTTTTCTGTTGGACTAGAAGAGGGACATGGTTTCTACAAGATGCTGTTGTGTTTATGACGTGTTGTGTGATCTCAGCCATATAGTAGTTTGGCTGAGATTTAAAGTAGTCTTCAAATTCCTATGTGTCTCTTGGGGTGAAATCTGTAGACTTCCTTTAAATCGCTCAATAATGTCCTTTCCTACTTCTTAGACTTGTGGGATTTTAGACATCTTTCACCAGTCAAAGGACTAATTCAGTTTTCCATGACTTATCTTGTTATTTAAACTCTATGTTATCACACACTATAATGCCTGTGACAATGTAATGTAATGACTTGTTATGACAGTTTTGTATACTCTTTCACAACTCAGAACACCTATTTAATTGTATGTGTCCAATATCTCTCAGTCATTCGCACTAATTGGGAGTGGGTGGGGAGCAGTGACCTGGAGAATCCAAACATCAATTAGTTTTTTTCATTGTGGTAAAATACACATACCACAAAATTTACCATTTTTTTTTAAAGATTTTATTTATTTATTTTTAGGGAGGGAAGGAAGGTGGGGGGAGAGAGAGAGAGAGAGAGAGAGAGAGAGAGAGAGAAACAGAGAGAGAGAGAGACATCAATGTGTGGTTGCTGGGGGTTATGGCCTGCAACCCAGGAATGTACCCTGGCTGGGAATCGAACCTGGGACACTTTGGTTCCCAGCCCGCGCTCAATCCACTGAGCTACGCCAGCCAGGGCTAAAATTTACCATTTTAACCATTCTTATTTCATCACTTTAGTGGCATTAGATATGTTCATAATGTTGTACAACCATTACCGTTATTTACTTCTGGAATTCTTTTATTATCCCCAATAGAAACTCATCAAACAGCAACTTCCTATTCCCCTCTATCCCCAGCCCCTGGTAACCTCTGTTCTACTTTACATCATGATGAATTTGGCCACTCTAGATACCACATTTCAATGGACTGAATGTTTTTCTCTTCCCCAAATTCATATGCTGAAGTCCTAATCCCTGATGTAATGGTGTTTGGAGGTGGGGCCCTTGGTAGGTCATTAGGCCATGAGCGTGGAATCTTCATGAAGGGGATCAGTGTCCTTATAAGAAGAAACATGAGAGGGATGATTTCACATTTTTCCATAATGTGAGAATAAAGCAAGAAGCAAGAAGTCAGCGGTCTGCAAACCAGGAAGAGGGTTCTCACCAGAATCCAATGATGCTGGCACCCTCACCTCGGACTTCTCAACTTTCAGAACTATAAGCAATAAATTTCTGTGGTTTAAGTCACCCAGTGTATGGGCTGACTAAGACACAAATAGAAGTGGAATCACACAATATGTTTTCTTTCCTATCAGCTTACTTCACTTAGCAGAATGTTTTCAAAGTTCATCCATATTGTAGCATTTATCAGAATTTCAGTCCTTTCTAAGGCTGAGAAGTACTCTATTGTCTGTATGTACCATATTTTGTTTGTTCATGTGTTGATGGACACTGGGTTTTCTCTACCTTTGGCTGTTGTGAATAATGCTGCAATGAATATCATTGTGCATAGCTGTTGGAATCTCTGCTTTCAATTCTTTTGTGTATGCACCTGGAAGTGGCATGCCAGATCATATGGTAATGCTATGTTTAACTCTCTGAAGAACTGCCAAACTGTTTTCTGTGGAAAACACCGTCTGTACTGTTTTACATTCCTACGAGGAATGCACACGTGTTCCATTTGTCTACACTTGTTATTTTTGTTGCCCATACTTTTAATTTTCCTAAAGGATGTGAAGTGATATCTCATTTCTCAAGGGCTAATGATGTTGAGAAATGAGCTTATTGTGCTTTTCATGTGCTTATTGGCTGTTTTTATATCTTTTTGGGAGAAATATCTATTCAAATTCAAAATGGGCAATTAATTTTTAATAAGTGATTAACTTGATTTGGACTGTAAGTTAAGATTCCTTTATCTATAGAATTGCCTTGCTGACAAAATGATGTAATGCATATAGAAATAATGATATTGGGTTAAATAAGTTTAATTTTTTAACTAAAATTTGAAAAAGTATTATATTTATATTTTAGTTCTGATAGAAGGCTTGATTATCAGATATGGTTCTGTTTTATTGATAATAGTTTTGAGACAATCAATGTAAATTAGACAGCATCACTGCTTGGTACAATTGATATGTTCACAAATAATTGCATATTTTTCTTACTAAAATTATATCTTAAATATGGTAGAGAAAGTTGCCATTCAATGTAGTCTCTATGTAGACATAAAATTACCTACTAATTTATCTGTTGTAAATCTGGAATTATATACATTAATTTTGCTCTAAATGGGACATTGTTATAGTAAGATCAACAACTCTGTTACAATAACAACAAATATCGAAGGTTTAACAATGGAATCACTATTCCAGGCACTAATGAAAGCTTTGTAAAAGTATATGATTTGGTTTCAGGTCTCATAAAATACTGATTTGTGGTAGATCCTGTGATCAGAGACTATGAAAGAACTTCAGAAAATGATAACAGTGACAGGGAGATTGGAAGCCTATGTCTTCCAATCAATATGAGCCTAAAGGACATATTGATCCCCTATGGCCTCTCTTTGGTATCTGAGAAATGTGCATCACTGAGGTTATTGGTGAATATGGTGCCTGGTCTGAGAATAGAAAAAAAGATTGTTCAACTCTAAAGCAGACAGAACACCATGGCTCAATTGGTTGAGCATTATCCCACAAAGCAAAATGTTGCTGGTTCAATTTCTGGTCAGGGCACATGCCTAGGTTTTGGGCCTGGTCCCCGATTGGTGTATGGGTGAGAGGCAACTCTGTCACATCAGTCTTCCTCTCCCTTCCCACTGTTCTTTAAACAAACAAACAAACAAGTTATATCCTTTTATAAAAGCAGGCAGAATGCTGTTTGGTGTGCTGGCAGGATACCATCTCTTACTATATTCGGCATAAACACTCACTTGAAAGAACATCCGAGTTGCCTCCAGTCAACAATACTGTGTCATGCACTTAAAATTTTGTTAAGACGGTAGATTTCATTTCAAGTGTTATTCCCAAAACCAAAAACCAAAACACAAAAGAACACAGGAAAACTTTGGGAAGTGAGAGAGTTTGTCTGTTACCTTGACTGTGGTGTTGGGTGGGTTCTAGCTTGGCATCCGGAGACAGGCTTGTTTCCTGGGAAGTATTTTGCATTTACCTCTGCAGATGCCTTTGTTCCTCTTCTCTACTCTGGGATGCTGACCTGTGTGGATTACATCATTGGGTTCTCATGCCCTCTTGGTTCTGATTGGATTTTCCAATGGGACAAACTAACAAGACACTGAAGAGTAAAGCTAGGTATCTTCCTCCCTGCAGCTTTCTTCCTGTGGGGGTGTTACAAGTTGGTAGGATCCTTCAACCATAGATTACAGCTCTTGTCAAGCACCCTCTCCCAGACTCTTGTCTCTGGTTTCCTATATCCTCTCCCTTCTTTAGGCTTTTAGGCCTATGGATGGTAAAAGCTCTCCATTGTAAATTGCCCTAGAGTATCATGCTTCTCCTTAGATATATCTCTAACATGCCTATCCTTTTGAAAATAGTCTCTTTTAAACAATAATTATCTGTTTAAAGATATCTGTTGGGACTTGAAGAATGGGGTGAGTAAATTTAAAGGTGCAAAACTGGAAACACAGGCTAATTTTGGCAAGAAGTAAGCATGACTGATTGCAACGCTGACCAGAGTAGGGTGGGAGGGTATGGAGGAAAGGAGACATCTTCCCTTGCATCTAGAAGATCCAGTGAGACCTGGAAGGGATCCCAACTAATGACACTGGCAATGACTAGGGTGCAAGGTGAAGACTTTCTTTGGATGTCCCAGGGGTCATATTCAACAATATGTTTTACAGTTGTACAATATCTGTTTCTAAAGCAACTTGTTTCTGATAGCAGGTGTCCTATGCTCTGGTATCAAGATAGCACACCTGGAGTTACAGTACCTCCAAAAAGGTGGTAGAACATCTGAATTAACCCTTTAGTTATGAGTAGGCATTCTAGAGAGGTTTAAGGATCATGATAAGAGGTGTGTCCTTAGAGTGAGAAGAGGCCATTTTCTTATAAACAGGTGAGACTAGAGCTTGAGATATCTTACTGACATTGTCCATAATGAACTTCACTATAATACTTCAGTGTGGGTGTTGATTTATGTGTACATGAAGATTAACTGTAATTTATAGCCTAAAGGAGGTTAATTTATATTTGAAGATAACCTAATTGGAAATACAAACTTCAGAAATGACAATGGCTTTTTTGAGACTGCACAACAGGGTTCACTGTTTAGCAGAAGATATGTTAGAAATACGTTCTCAGTGGTTTTTAAGATATGTGATTGGCAAAAATGATTGCATTGGTACCTTGTCATTACATGAATGAATCAAAATCTGGTGAAATTAGACAATTAACTTCAGAATAGTTCCCTAGATATAACATTTAGCTCATCCCCACTTCTAGCTTTCCCTCAATTGAATATGGAAGATTAAATCTTCTATAACTTTAAAAGATTAGTTGATCTGATTATAATAATATTATTGCATGTATTTCAGAGTACAGCATTTATTTAAAATATTTGTGGGAATGAAGAAGGGACAACAAATGGGGACTTCACTGAGTTTACAATGACAACTCCGTATCAGTCAGGATAGCTAGGTTAAGCAGCAGAAACAAATATTCCATAGACTTTCAGTGGTTTAAAACAACAAAAATTTATTTTTACTCATTATAGATGTCCACCGAGGGTCTGCTCTGTACTGTTACTGCTCTGAGACTCTGTCTGACAGAGCAGTCACTAACTGGAACATTGTTCATTGTCTCAGAAGCAGGAAAAAGGGAGCTGAGTAGCTCATATTGGCAAATACAGCACTGCCTCGTGACCAGAGGCAGATAGTTAAAAATGTTTGGGTGACTTTAATATGACTTACATAAGTTACATGAATTTGTTTGTTGGTGGTATTGTTCTTACTTATTAGCCAATATTTGTATGAGTGGCAGAATCCAACCCAAGGCTTGCTTTCATTGAAACCTACCACTTGGCAGAGAGGATGCGAGAAAGGAAACAAAGAGTCTTCGCCTATCTTTAAGAAGTGGAATCTATTGGTATTTACATGCAAAGTTTTGAACAACTATTGAACAGATAAACTGGCTTACGTCAGTTTAAAAGAATACATGGCTTCCAAGGGAGGAAGAGGGACATACTGGTCACAGTACTTGAGCTCCTGTCATCTCTAGCTTGAGGACTTGTCAGCGATGATGGGGCACTCAGGACAAAGATAACACTATGAAGACAGCCCAATAGATTCCTCAGACTATTCTAGGCTGGCCTTCCTTCCTTCCATCCTCCCTCCCTCCCTCCCTTCCTTCCAGCATACAGTTTATGTTTAGCAAATATTTCAACCTCTTGATTATTCTTGAGACCCCGTGGCACCAAAGATAAACAGTGAAATTCTGACTTTCACTGGATTATACAAGCAGGTGGGCTCCTTTAAATAATCCATTTGACTGTTGAGGATCCCAGAAGGCCTATTTGAAAGTTCCTTTCATCTCCAAAGTCATGAAGTATTCAGAGAAATACCTGAAACAGAGTTAATTTCCAGCAAGTAATATTCCTGCTTTCACTGCCAATTAACTGTAGCCTAGAGCTAAGCAATATGATCTGGGGATGAAAATTTTTTTGCAACACAGCACACCAAAAGCAATTATAGATTTTTTTTTCTTAAAACCAGTTAAAAGGTAGAGGAAACAGAACTGCTAGTAATTATCACACTTTGCCCAACTTCCTCCATAATTTAATAGGCATAGGATTTTTTAAACCTCAAATCATTAAACAATTTAGCTAATTTTTTTTAAAGATTTAATTTATTTATTACTTTTAGAGAGGGAAGAGAGGGAGATAGAGAGAGAGAGAAACATCAATGTGCAGTTGCTAGGGGCTGTGGCCTGCAACCCAGGCATGTACCCTGGCTGGGAATCGAACCTGGGACACTTTGGTTCCCAGCCCGCGCTCAATCCACTGAGCTACGCCAGCCTGGGCTACAATTTAGCTAATTTTTAATCGAGATAAATCACCTCATATTTTGGTAGGGAAAACCAACTATTTAAAATGGTACAGTTAAAATATACCACATCTGGAGGGAACTTTTCTCAGAAATGTGTTAATTCCATATGGAGTTTTCTGAATGCAAAAAAAAATCATATTTAGAGTTTAAAACATCTATGCCTACCTATATCAGGACTGAGTATAAGATCTTGTTAAATTATAGCAATCATTGGCAAAAAGAACTAGATAACTGTGTGTTTACCTCAGTCTGAATTGAAAAAAAAACTGCTTGAGAAGTGAAAATGATATAATTTCTACAGTTTTCAAGTTAACAGCTTGAAATTGTTTCCTCTTGAATCTCTAAAGTAAACGTTGGCCAATTTAAAAATTGTATGACATCCAAAATACCACTGATAAAACTTCAATATCTTTTCCATTGTATTTTCACAAACTAAAGGAACAGCTTCCTAATCATACCCTAAAAGCAACTTATAAACTTATATTTATGATTAAGTTGACTCTATTAAAAACACATACAATTTTTTAGCTTAAAATAAATATAGATCTTGAGGGAGATATGAGCATAGAAAGGGAGTGGTCGTGAGAGTGTATGGAGAGTGGTGATCGTAGGGTGAACAGTCAGGTCTCCCTCGGGACCCCGTCAGCTTTATCAATCAGCAAATCTCCCAGTCAAGCCTCCCACAGCTAGGGAGTTCTGTCCATTTTTGATCAAGTTTGTTTTTAGCTTCCCTTCAACACTTCCTGTGGGTTTCTTAGGAGCTTTGCGTTCCTTACATTGTTATATGCTTCTGTCATTCCTCCCTTTAGTAACACACATCTATGCCTTATCATTCTACAATCCACAAGATGGCAATAATTTGAAGAGATTTTGTGTAAACTCTTAGAAAACTGACGTTACCTTTTATGATGGCATAATGTTTCAAAACAGAAATATGCTAAACCCTTCAAAGGCCTCTACAAGTCAGATTCACTGACACTTTTATGAAACTATCGATGTGAAACTCTCCAGCACTGTTCCTTACATGTTGGGGAACATTCAGTACTGCTAATTAAAAAAACTATTTAAAAGTAAATGTACCTGGTAAGATGAATCCTTCTGTTCATGTAATGCAGAGGTGGCTATCAAGACATAGAAAAAAAATCACTTTATTTCTACCTGTGGATAGAAAATGCTTCTAGATAATTCTCATGACTGGGGCACTAGAAGAATATTGGGAAACATCTTATTTACCAAAGATGCTTATTATGAATGCAGATTCTTGGATTCTCTTAAACCCATTGGATAAGAGTCTCAGTGTGCATGGCCCACGAATCCTCATTGTATCATGATTCTTATGAATTTGAAAATTTAAGACCTTCTGCTGCTCATTGACATGAAGCCTTTGCACCAATGATTAAATTTGGCTTGGTTAATTACGTTACCTTTAATCATGAATACAATCAAATGAACAAAATGTGGGGGGTATGCCATTTTTTAGGGATTACAGTATGATTTACAGTCTCTTTTGAACTAATCCCATTTTTTTCAGAATCATATTCTAGTAATTATAGTTCAAATTCCTTTTAAAATACCTTCTGTTTTCAGACAGTTCTTTGAGGAAGATGGTAATGGCTAGAAAGAACAGGTCAAGGATAGTGAGGATTTGCACCTTTCTGTGTCTTTCCTCCATTCCCTTGTGTCTTTAACACATCATTAAATCCTCACATGTGTCAGTAAGTGAGTATTTGTCCTAATGGGCACAAACATATATATGTATGTGCTTTATAAACCATTTTAGTTTAGGTCTTAATCGCGCTATAAAGTGAATGTATAGATTTAGGCAGGTTATCATTCAAAATAGGGACTAACCTTGATCTCTATTGTGAAACCATGGCCCCTGGAGTGAATGTCCCCAATGGCTGCCAAACATGTGATGGAAAAGTGTCACCCCAGAATATGGCACTTTGGAATATTGAACATTTTACACCGAAGGAGTTTGAGAAAAAGGCAGAAGCAGGAAGGTTGCTCTGACCTTCTCCCTCCACCTCCTCCCTTCCTCTGAAACAGCTTATAAAACTCTCAGGTGAGGGGTGCCCTCCCTATGCCCAGTGGAAAGGAGCATCCTTATCTTGGAAGACAAAGTGATGCCAAGAAGGATCTTAACAAACAGGCTTCGTTCCCCTGGTTTGCTACACTTACCTCAGAGACTTGGACCTATTGTATTTCTACATGACTGTCTTTATCACAGCTAACAAAAATACTTTGGTTTAATTATTTTTTCAGAGTCTCAATTTTCCTATGGAACTTCCTATATTAAGTAAATTTCTATCTTTTGTCTTGTTAATCTGTCTTTGTCAGTTTAAATTTCAGATGCAGCCAGGGGCCCTAAGAAGGTCCAGGACTGATCCCCCACACTAAGCTGAACACCAAGTATGCAGGGTCCAAGTCTTCCTCCCACTTTTCCCTTAACCAAAGCAAGTTCACTTTCATGCTTACTATGTTAGGGGTCCACAAAATGTACATTTGGTACAGAAGTCCTCCCACCCATGGTACTATGTGAACTCCAGGGGTCAGATTCCAGGCTGGATTCAAGTTTGAAGAAGTAAATCTAGATTTTCCTAAGACTCCTTAAAAGAGTTAAGGAGTTTGCCCCAAGCTAACCACAGGCAGATTTCTTTTTATTTCTTTTGTTTCAAGGTTGTATAATTCCCATTGGAGTGGAGGGTGGGATTTCATTCTGTGTAACCAAGTTAGAAGGGAAAGAGGATTCTTATTTCATGAGTTCCCCTGATGAGGGCATGTATCCACTGAGAAAGCCATACTTACCCACTGAGACAGCCATTGAAATTAGTTGCTTTCTCTCTCTATGTGTATTCTTGATCATCAGTTCTTCATCCTCTGACCCATATTGCTAATTTAAAAAACAAGTGTATTAATATCTGCCCTTAAAATTTGCACAGTGGATTTTGTAATAGTAGCAGATCACAGTAACCTGACAATGTTTCATGCCCAATAGATAGCCATGGTAAGCACAGAGGTGATGATTATGACTAGATTGTGAAAATAATCAAGTACCAAATGAACTGTCTTTCAAAAACAAGTTTAGAAAACTCAGCAAAATGTTCATGTGACTGAGTTTGATGTCAATCTCTAAAGGCAAAGTGGCCTAAATCCAGGTCAAGTGTATGGAATTCACTGTGACCTTGATCTCTTCAACTATTAGTCCTGCATCTAATCTTAGCTACCCAGTGTCATGGCCATACCTCAGATGTTGATATCAACTATAACTGCAACCTTTTATAGTTTCAATTTCAAGCATTGCATACTCATATCAATTCTTCAGCTCTGTCAGGGTTAATTGTCTGATTTCCTCCATCAGAATGTAAATGTCAGTAGGCAGGAATTTATTTTTATTATTATTTTTCACCTATATAGTTCTGGCATTTTGAACAGTGCCTAGCATACCATAAGTATTCAATAAATGTATATTAAACAAATGACTTCTTTTGGAGACCAACTTGTATATCCAGAGCTATGTTTGATACTTCCTGGGTTTCTTGTGAGATAAGCTGCACACTAATTGTAAATGTTTGACCATAAATTAGCTCCTTTGAGCTGCTACCCAAACCCTCCCCATACCCTTGGATTTCCTCACCTCATTCTGGTCAAGATTCAGGGTAGCGATAAAGGAACAGAAGTGAGCGACAGATGCTCTGGCTCACGGCCACTCAATTGGAATCCCTTTGGAATCTCCATGCTCTCCTAGAGCCTCTTCAGAATTGAAAAGAGGATGCATACAAATTGAGAGTACATTTCTTAAGCAGACCTGGTGCTTCTGGTTTCATATTTATTTTTCATTCTTTGGCAAAAATACTCTGAACACCCTTCTCACTTTGTGGAAATCTCTGCTGTTGTCACTCTTGTTGAATGCAGGGTGCTACCTCTTACATCATGGAAGCCAAGAAGTTCCAATATTTTCTCTACCTGTGGTGGAGGCTGAAGAGTACACATGTGTCTCAGGCTTGGGCCATCTAATGTTTCCTTGTGACTTATATCTCTGTTGAATGGCACAAAGATAATGGCACCAACCTTCAATAATTCAATATTCACAGTCAGTAGTGATGGTGTCCAGTGGTGGGGGCAGCCACGTCTAGGGGTGGGCACTTGCACTGTTTTGCAGTGGCTGTGGTCTGTTGGTTGTCTAACCTCTGCAGCCACCTTGGTTTCCTTCCATTTTGTGGGCCTAGTCTTTCAAATTTCTGTCATTTTTATGTCCTTTCAATAAATTATCTTTTAATTAAGACAAGCAGAGTCATTTTCTGTTGCTTGCATTCAAGGACCCCAATTTGATATAAGGGCTAAAAACAAAAACAAAACTTTGCATGGAAACAATTTTTTTTAATAAATATATTTTTTTAAATCTCTGTGATTTTTAAAAGATTTTATTTATTTATTTTTAGAGAGGGAAGGGAGGGAGCGGGGGAGAGAGAGAGAGAAAGAAACATCAATGTGCGGTTGCTGGGGGTTATGGCCTGCAACCCAGGAATGTACCCTGGCTGGGAATCGAACCTGGGACACTTTGGTTCCCAGCCCGCGCTCAATCCACTGAGCTACGCTAGCCAGGGCTCCATGGAGACAATTTTTATATTAACTTTCTATCTATGAAAATTAATGTAAAATGTATGGGATTATTTTGATATAGTGTCTTTTATATCACTGTAGTAGTGATGGTTAATTTTGTGTGTCAATGTGGCTAGACCACTGTACCCTGATGTAGTCACACATACATTCTAGATGTGTGTGTGAAGTATTTTTAAAGATAAGATTACTATTTACATCAGTAGACTTGGACTAAAGCAGATTTCCTTCCACAATGTGAGTGGGTCTCATCCAAATCAGTTGTGTGCCTGAAGGAAAAAAGGGACCTCCCCTGATGAAGAAGAAATTCTGCCAGCAGACTGCCTTCATACTCAAATTGCCATTCTCCTCTGGGTCTGCAGCTTAACAGCCTACCATGCAGATTTTAGACTTGCCAGCCTCCACAGTCACATGAGTTAATTCCTTAAAAATCGCTTTTTCTCTCTCCAATATCCTGTTGGTTCTGCTTCTCTGGAGAATCCTGACTAATGTAATAGTCAAACATACTACACTGTGATAGGCATGGGTCCCTGTTCTGTGTGCTCTAGCAATACTTACTCTTTGGTATAATCGTGTACCCCCTTGTTGGGTTTAGACAAAGATTCTTTTGGGAGATGGAGGTCCTAATAAAACAAAGAACAGACCCATTTCCTTTCTAATATCTCTTTCCAGGGGACCTAAAAGGGGTCCATTTATTTATTTATTTTTATTTTTCCATTATGGTTTTAGGTATACAGCATAGTGGTTCGATAGTCATAGGCTTTACAAGGTGTTCCCCTGATAAATCTAGTGCCCATCTGGCACAAACCAGTTATCACAATTATATTGACTATATTTCCTATGCTACATTTTACATCCTCATGATGATTTTGTAACTGCCAGTTTCTATTTCTCAATTCCTTCACCTCTTTCACCTAGCACCCCAACACCCACCCTCTAGCAATCACCAGTTAAAGAAGGTCTATTTAGTGACCTCTCAGGGAATGTCAGCAAGCCACCAGTGATGTGTCCTAGACCAGCCCTTTCAAAGCTGCAAGGTGGGAACTATACTTGGGGACAACAACCTTATAAGCAGAGTGTGTCCCTCTGGGGATGCTCTTGCCTGGTGGTAAGAGGTTCATAGTGGTTCCTTATTAGAAGAGCTATAACCAGTCCAAGGAATTGTTGTAGATGCATCACACATTCCTGGCTAGTATTAGAGACTATGGAAGAGACACAAAAGAAAGAACTTAAGGCAGGAAAAATGGGGTGGGATACTTCCTTGCTTTAAAACTGTCTAATGCTATAGAAATAGGAAGTTTAAAGGAGAAAAAAGACAAAGGAAGGCAAGAGGAGAGCTTTAGTCAATGAGGGAGTGGTACCTGGTAGAGGAAGTGCGAGGAGGGGTTTGTTTCTGAAGACACATGAGGCCACTCTTAGGGGCTGAGTTTATGCAGACTGGACAGTGCTCTGGGGTTCCACATCACGCAGGTGGGAGCAGCAAGCCAATGCAATCTGGCTTGTTTCTGTTATAATCCAGTTATGCAGATTTGCTGTGAGGATCAAATAAATGTGATGATGTATGTAACGATGCCAGATGAACCATAGAAAATGATGCAAGTACAATTTAATAAGAGTTTTGTGGATGTGCAGGAGAAAAACATTGAAAGCAAAGTTGGCACATCAGGTCTCCATTCCACCAGCATGCTCCTCTGCCCAGTTTTCTCTGATTTCAAGTACTAAAAAGTAAAACTATGGAGAACGAAAGAAGGAATAGCAAAACTTATCAGCTCTCACTTACGCTATTGCAACAGTCCCTCCCTCTGGAGTAATCTTTATAAAGCACATCTGCTCATCATTTTCTGTCCATGGTAGACTTGGAGATATGCCATCCAGATCCTTCTTCAAGGAAGAACTCTATTCACTACCGTATGGTCAGCTCTTAGCAACTTAGGATCTGCCTCAGCTGCAGAGAATTATACCTCTTCCCATCTCCTTCCACTCACCCAGGTCACAGCCTTCCCCTGGAGGCCAAGCCTGAGCTGAGCGAAGTGGAGAAGGCCCGATAATTTCTGCTTAAAGCAGGACAGCTCTGAAGGGCTATTCTTGCCCTGGAGCTCCATACCCAATTGGCCTAGGTATTGTTTGGCTTGCATCTTAGCTTAACTTCTCCCTATACCCATTTGTGCTTTCTCTTTCTTTTTTCCCTTCACAGGTATTAAGCCTCCATAAACATCTTACACCCTGAACTCTGTCCCCAGTACCTGCTTCCATAAAATTCAACCTATAAAACCATTTTTAATCCTTGAAATGGTTGTCCATCTCCTCCATCAAGCTTCTCAATAGGGACATTTTGACTCTACTAATGGGGCTTTATTTGTTTTTTCTTGCCAGAAATTTTGATTTCTTAGAAAGTATTAGAAATATGATTGCACAAAGTATAATTTCTGGCTGCAATAGTTGATTTCAGGAAGAATATCTTATGATCACATGAAGAATACAGAATGGTGGACCTATTGTTCTATTTTCAGGAGGACAATTTCAATCCTTATTTTTGTAATGATTGGAAAATAACTTTTGTCTCATATTTTGTTGTGAAAAATAATTGATTCTTAGCAACGGTATTGGAAACTTCATTATCCCAGAAATGTTTGAGGTAGACCAGAAGATCCAAATCTACCTTTTTTTAAAGGAAGCTTGAAGTTTTCATGATGTTGTGGGAAAATGGCTGTTTCTCATTAGCTTGGTATAAAATAAAAACCAGTTGGTCCTTTGAACATTTTAATGAGTTATTTTTTTGGTTGCTTGGTGAAACATTTCTCTGAAGTTGAGCAAATATATTAGAGGCAAGTACAAATCTGTCAGACTTGATGTGTTGACTTAGAACTTGGTTATGAATAATTTCTTAATAAGTGGCCCTTTAATCCTCCTGGTTTTGTAAACCAAACCTTTCTGATATCAAAGGATGAAGAGACTATAAACCCTTCTATAAACACTGAGAGGAAGTCGGTAGGAGGCTCTTTGGCCCTGATGTGGTTTGCAAAATACATCAAAGGGGAGCAATAGGAAGTACTCAAGTGCAAGAAATTGAAAATTGTGGCATGGACATATTCCTCTTTTGTGGAAATCTTATGCTATCACATCATTTGATAGAAATGGTTTGGAATGGTAACAAATAGATTTTATTATTAAGAAGAATCAGGAATAATTTTATGACGAGTAGGCAGGCCCAGAGACTGTATGTGTTCTTTTTCACCCCAGCAATTTTATTGAAAATGTATTGTTATTTGCAATAAATTCACACTCTATGGGTTAATTAAACACATTTCCTCTATTTGTAATGAGTGTCATTCTATGATGCTGTGAGCATGTGTGTTTATTTGTCAATAGGCAAAGCAAATGAAGTTTTGGTTGTTTGTACTACCAAAGTAATTTTGGTCAAGAATTACTTACTCAGTAAAATTCACTGAGTAAGCCTTGGTGACAGATAGGGTAAAAGATAACAATAAATATTTGACATCTTTTTAAATGCGCAGTGACATTTTGTGAAAGATATAGTTAGCTGCCTACGTTTTGAAAAAGCAAAGATCAGAAGAGTGAAAGTGGGAGGGATTCTATTAATGCTCTTGCTAGAGCTTATTCTTAACATCTCAAGACTTTTTTCAGATTCATACATGAATAATTGTATGAAGAGGGCAGAGAAAACAGCAATTTATTATGATGACGGGATTAAATACTCTGGCATGAAACAGAGAAAAACAAGCATCTCCGCAGATGGGAATGTGGCCACATAATGTTTTCAGCAACAGATTTCTATGGAGGATTTTTGGCATGAGTGATAAACATTCATATTGCTGGAATTGCCATGTGAGTTATATTGGGGGCTATTTTAAGATAAGTTGGAACTTGTTAATTATTTCTTGGACTCTATAGTTCTGGTTTATGTATTGGAAGGTATGAAAAACATAAATTATCAGGCCTGGCATTTGAAGTTCTGAAATACTTTGAAAATTAAAAAAATCTTGTTTAGCACTTCAAAGTCAGAAAGTATAGGGGTGTATTTATTATTCAGATGAAGATATTTTGATCAAGTCAATTCTAGCTGAAAGAAGCAGACTAGAGTCCTATTAGATGGAATAGTTGACCCTTGTCAACTTCTCTTATCTGAACTTATCACAACCACACCAAAATTACAACTAAACTACAGAACAACCAGTATTCAGAACTGCTTGAAATCTTCCTGAATGGAAATCCTACAACCAGAGATTTAAAGAAGATGCCGCACTGAGACTGGTAGGAGGGGCAGAGACACAGAACTGGGCTGGACCCACACCCATGTGTGCTGGATAAAAATCAGGAGGGATATATTGGTGGTAGGGGTTCCCTATGAGACATGAGGGATCCCAGCCCCATACCAGGTCCCCATCCCAGGGTTCCAGTGCTAGGAAGAGAAGTACTCATAACTTCTGGCTCTAAAAACCAGCAGGAATTGAAGCTGAGTGAGATAGAGGCTTCCAGAGTCCTAGGCAGTTCCTCTTAAAAGGCCTGTGCACAGACTTACTCAGACTCACTCCCTCTGAACTCCAGCACAGGGACAGCAATTGCAAGGCACCAGGTACATACAGAGAGGAACTGAATTGTCCAGCATCAGGGCAAGAGCTAGGGAGGGGTTGCAGCTTTCCTCCAGAGAGAAGTGCTGGCAGAAGCCATTATCCCTTAGGATAAGCTCTCCCTTCACAGAGCCAGCAGGTGTGTGTTATATCTGAGACTCCATCAACCTGACTCATATTGTTTTCCCCACCATGGTGATTTCAGGAGGCTCTGCCCCACCCAACTTTTGGGCTCACCCAAGATTTTCCCATAGCTTTTCCCTACGAAAGGCCTGTCTTGGCTCATGCTTCAGATTTCCCTAACATTTCTCAAATAAGCAGCATCTGGCCTCAGCATGCTCCACATCACTTGCTACATAGTCCCTGGTCTGGCACTAGCAGTAGCCAGCCTTGGTTCACAGCTTGGCCTCCCCTGGGCACCTCCAAACCCAGCACAAGTAGCAGCCATCTGCAGATCACCTTGAAGCACATGCTGGGTGACCCTGTGTGGAACACAGGAAGTGACTGACCTTGACCTGCATCTCCTAGGAGGCCCCAGAGTCAGCAGAACCAGTGGAGAGCTTCAGACCACATCAAAGCATCATCACTAAATCACCTCCACAAGCAACACACTCAAGGGGCAGACTCAGTTGACACCAGAGCCCTGCTGAAGTGAGTACTGCACTGTGGGGCGGGTCCCTGCACAACTGATCCTCTGCAGTGGTTGGAAGTTGGTGGTCCATTGTCATAGCCAGTCCTTGCAGCTGATTGGCCTGGGGGTAAATCCCTCCCACTGACTTGCCAACAACAATTAAGGCTCAACCATAAGAGGAGGGTGTACTCAGCCAATAAGAGGGGGTACACCTCATGTACCCAGCTTGGGTGATAAGGGAGGCTATGCCACAAGACCCTATAGGACACCTACTACATTAGTCTACTCCTCTAAGCCTGAGAGACATAGCAGCTCTACGTAATACATAGAAACAAACATAAAGGAGCTGACAAAATAAGGAGACAAAAAAACATGTCCCAAATGAAAGGATGGAACAAAACTCTGGAAAAAGAACTAAACAAAATGGAGACAAGTAATCTACTAGATGCAGAATTTAAAACACTGGTTATAAGGATGCTCAATGAACTTAGTAGGAACCTCAATAGCATAAAAAAGGACCAGTCAGAAATGAAGAATAATCTAACTGAAATGAAGCATAATTTATGAGGAATCCAAAATAGAGAGGATAAAACTGAGAATCAAATCAGCAATTTGAAATATAAGGAAACAAAAAGCACCCAATCAAAACAGCAAAAACAAACAAACAAAAAGTAGGCAAAAATATGAAGGTAATGTAAGGAGCCACTGGGACACAGCAAGTGTTCTAAAATTTGCATTATGGGAGTACCAGAAGGAGAAGAAAGCAAGCAAGAAAATAATGATGGAAAACTCCTAACTTAGAAGGAAGTAGACCTGTAAGTCCAGAAGCACTGAGAGTCCCAAACAAGAGGAACCCAAAGAGAACCATGCCAAGATACATCATCATTAAAATGCCAAAGCTTAAAAGCAAAGAGTGAATTTTAAAAGCAGCAAGAGAAAAGCAGTTGGCTACCTACAAGGGAGCACTTATCTACATAAGACTGCCAGCTGATTTCTCAAAGCAAACTGCAGGCCAGAAGGGATTGCCAAGAAATTTCCAAAGTGATTGAAAGCAAGGACCCACAGCCAAAATTACTCTACCCAGCAAAGCTATCATTTAGAATCAAAGGACATATAAAGAGCTTCCTAGACATGAAAAAGCTAAAGCATCATCACTAAACCATTATTATATGAAATGTTAAAGGGACTTAGTTACGAAAAAGAAGATCAAAACTATGGACAATAAAATGGCAATAAATATGTGTCTATCAATAATTGAATCTAAAAAAGCGAAGTAAATGAACGAGTAGAACATAAAGAGACTCATAGATAGATACAGAGAACATTTTGATGGTAGCCAGATGGGAGGGGGGCTGGAGCACTGGGTGAAAAAGGTGAAGGGATTAAAAAGTGCAAATTGGTTGTTACAGAATAGTCATGGGGATGTAAAGTACAGCATAGGGAATATAGTCAATACTGTTCTAATAACTATGTATGGTGTCAGATGGGTGTGAGATTTATTGGGATAATCTCTTAGTAAGTTATGTAATGTCTAATCATTAGGGTGTACACCTGAAACCAATATAATAATGTATGTCAGCTGTAATTGAAAAATAACAATGATTTGAAAATGAAGAAAAAAAGAACCTCATGAGGACATTGTAATAACAGCACTATTTCATGGTATGGCTGCTATGAGAACTAAATAAAATTATGTACGTGAAGGGTACTTTGTAAACTACAAGGTACCAAAGAGTATCTATAATCATCTATCTTTCATACCAGTAACATTACTTCTAGTCCTATTAGCTAAGCTGAGGTGGACAGTTCCATTGAATTACCAGCATCCCTCATGAGGTGTAGGAAGTGGCATCTCTCTGCTGCTTTAGAGGACCTTTTCTGAATCCACAGAAAACTGATCAGCCACACACAGACATGACCTGGAAGTATGGGGACATTGGTAGCCTATGAGAGCAGTCCTGCCTTCAAGGCTGATGGGAATCAGTGCATTCACGTCCAAGGTGTCTTGCACCCTGGTGAGACCAGTCTGGTCCACATGGTTCTGCAGAGGCGCCTCAATAGCAGGGAGCTCCAGTTGCCTGCAGAGGTAACCAGAACACTAGTATGCAGTTTTATTGTTTTCTCACTCTCCTGTCTTGCTTTCTCCATTCTCTCATTTCTGCTTTCTGGGATCACCTACCTCCCATAAAAACATCTATACCTCAGCCCTGGTCTCAAGCTTTGCTTTCTGGAGATATTACCCTAGTCTAACTTCCCACAGACATAGCACACTATGTGCTTTGTCTGTGGGAAGACAAGCTATGTGCTAGCACACTTTTAGCACACTGCTAAAGAAAAACAGACATCAAGCTACTACTGCAAAAGGAGATATTTCGGTAAATACCCTCTGGAGGAAGTTCCTGGCAGTGAGTTTTACTACTATACTGGAGGGATTAGGTGATTGCCGTGATGATAACCAATGGACTCATGATTTTCCTAAAGCTTCAGAGCTGCTGTCTTCAGTGTTTTTAAATAGTTTAATTATAGAAAAATAGTCCCAAAAGTGGGGAGCAGGAGCTCATTGGTTCTTTTTGGGTCATTGAACAATACTGGAAAAACTCCAGAGGTTAGAAAGCTCTGTGAATGCGGTGACCAGAATAAAGAAGAGCAAAACATCAACAAAATGAGATAGAAGGAAAAAGTCAGACTAATATGGGCAATCGAACCTCAAGCTTTCCTTGCCTTGTGTTCCAGGCTTTCTCCTAGTCCAGTGTTTATCTTGTGACTGCTGGGTGGTAAGTTCCACCAGGGCTAGGAACTCTGTATATTATTTATGCTGCGCTCCCCATATACAACCTGGAAACATAGCAGCTCCTCAATAAGTAACAGGGAAATGAATAAATAAATAAATTAAGTAATTGAAGTTCTCCCTGTAGGACTGTGATATGAGGGAGAGACCCAGACCAAAAGGTGGCAGAACTGTTTCAAGCCTGGGATCTGTTACTAATCCAGGGCATGAGTTCATTTCGGCAACTCAGCTGATCACACTGGCTGAGGTGTCCATCACTCAAAGACCTTTACTTGGTCACAGAATTCTCAGAAACCATGACAAAGGACTGGCCTTTGAAGTCATACAGAAGTGGATGTGAATTTAGTACATCTAAGACCTAAGACCTAGTGAAATTTCCTTCTCTGTTCTAATCCTAATGTTTTGAATTTGTCAAAGGAATACAATGATACCTCTCTCTCTGGGTTGTTAGGATGCTAACATTATAAAGTTTCTGCTATATAGTAGTCCATAATTTTTATTATCTTCTATTATCTTCCATTAATACATTTTTTGTAAATCTCCATTTACCTGAACAAGTACCCTGAGCTAAAATTAGAAATAGAAAGAGAAAAAAACAAGAGGATAGATAATCCACAGCTTGGAAACAAACCCTTTAAAGGTCAATGATCTATTTATTGTTGTTGTTATATATCCAGATATTATAGACATACCATTAGGGAAATTGGCATACGTGTCAGTGATTCATTTTCCAGATAGACTATTATTTTTGAACTTTGTTAAAACTCAAGACATCTTACTTTGGGTCTTTCAGATTTCTATTGCCTCTTAGGTTCCCTCCTTCCTCCTCCGCCATTTCTTTGTCTGTGGTTTATGCCGGTATTCTGCTTTCTTCTATCAGGAGCTTTCCCTCTCCTCCTCCTTTGGTCCGTAGGGCTTCAGGCCTCTAAAGACTTGGTAGTACCTCCGTGAGCCCTCTGTGGTGGGGGTGGTACCTTGGGAAATAGTCTTTGGTGCTTCTGTTCCTGTACTGACCTTTCCTGTCAGTTCCTCTGCTCTCCAGCCCCCTCCATTAGAAGGAGCCAAGCATTCATTTGTCCATCAAGCGTTTTATTTTTGTAGCTCCTGCATCTTCCAGTTCAGTGGATACATTCCAGACCGGAGGCTGTCGAAATTACTTTTCAACAAACACTGTCCTCCAAACTCTCCTTCCTGGGTACGAACTGAAAGATTGTTTGATGGGAGTGAGGGTGTCTGGCATGAGAACTCAGAGGGGAAAGCTAGTGATTTAGGTAAACTGAAAGCCTACTGTTATGTGGTTAATGTGCTTGTGAAGACCCTTTGATATTGGAAAGAATTCTTCTTCTCATTCCAAATTAAACTCCATACAGAGAGATATTTTTGCTTAGAAGGATTACCCATGTCTGTGGCAGACTGCAAAAATAGCTACTATTCATCCTTTCTTCCTATTTGCCTTCCCTTTGCAATGGGAGACTTTGTAGCTTCATCCATAAAGAGGCAAAGTCTGTTTCTCCAAATTGAACCTGGGATGGGCTTGTGACTTTCCTTGGCAAATAGAAAACAGCAAAGTGACTGTGTATGAGTTAAGAGCCTGGCTTTAGAGACCTTATATGCTTTCCCTCTTTCTCTTGGAACACTGCCAGCCACCATCGGAACAGGCCGGGACAGCCAGATGTAGGATGTCATCCTATGTGGACCAGAGTGGAGTCATTCCAGTTTCCTAGGCAAAGCCTGAGATATGTGAAAGAGCTTAGCCAAGACCAGTCCAGTCTGGCCCCCATCAGTTGAGCCATCTAGATGACTGCAGACTAGTGAGTGACAATAAACAGTTGTTTTACACCACCAACTTTTGGGATGGTTTGCTATGTAGCAAAATCTAATGGATTTTAGGTTTTATAAAATCAACAGTACATACTATGTTGAAGTGATTTAGGTTCTGGGGAGACAATTACAAGCATAGACATTCATAATTAGCAGAGCAGACATGAGAATAGAGAGCAAAATTTTAAGAAGGATTTTTTTTTCAGTGTTGTCTCTGCTTGAACCCATTGACAGGTAAATCTGAGGATTCAGATTTTTTATGGGTTTTCATAGTGAAAAGCTCATAGAATGTCTTCAACTGCTCTTCCAGCTGAGGATACCTCAAACTCTAGGCTTCCCCTCTGCTTTCCCAGGACTTCTGTGTGTTCTGAGTTATTGTGAAAGGTGGGCACCCAGGACAAATGAGATGAGGACTGAGCTTGTCTGAAGGCCCTGCTGTTGGATCACCAAGGTCTATGAGAAGTTTATTGGAAACATTCTTTATTATATCTGACATATCACATTGAATTGTATGGCTTTAATACATCATTTTTTAAAAAAATCGTTTTCTTTTTGCTTCCAAACAGCTGAAAGACGTAAGTAAAAGAAGAAAAATGCATAGTTTGGCTCTGGGTCACTCTGCATTTTATCTTGTGTTCCTTGGTCCATTCATGACACCGAAAGGTCTTTAACACTTAGTGTAAAAACAACTTACACAAGTCTGATGGAGTAATTTCTTTCCTGAAATTTCTTTTCTCAGCAAAAATCCACCAAAAGTGAATGCTATGACTAAGGCACCCTACTATTTAAAAAGTTTGACTGTAGCTATTTCCTTCATTGGGCCACAATACCCAGATTTTATTGGCTTCATCTGAAAGAGGCAATTTCCCATCACTAGGCTAACTCCAAATACTCACAGTAAAACTTGGTAAACTCAAGCAGAATTGGTGTCCAGGCATTTGAAGACATTTCTGCATTGACTTGTTTTTCCTTCAGGAAATTTTAGGACTAATGCAAATTAACATACATTTCTTATCTTAGGTGACCAGCTTCCCCATTTTTTAAAATAAGGCTGCAAAATGTTCCTTACTTTGAAAAGATATTTGAGATTCAAGGGAGATAAAAACTAGATAAAGATAAACACCGTTGTGAATTAAATGCTTTCTTAAAGGAAAATGCTCAAATTATCACCAAATTGCATACTGTTTGGTGGGTCAGTTGTGCCAAGATGAGTCTGGAACTTTGCCCATCAGATTCCTTGGCTTCACTGAGCAGAGTCTTGCTTGTACCAATGCTGGAATAAAATTCTTGCTGTTTATTTAAGACATAAATCAATACAGAAGTACACAGTTTAGGCCTAGAGAATCAGAGAAAAAACTAGGCATGATAAATTGGTAATATTAAAACTTTATTTAGGAGTCCATGTTAAAGACTCCTTCCAGATAGAGGTTTATTGAGACATTGCCTAGTGATTATTATATGGCAAGAGTCTGGTGCCCAGATTGGGTAAAACCAAGAGCCCCACCACCCTACTTTCTTCCTAAATGTCATCTCATGTTGGCTTATTTCTGTCTGGTTGTGCTATGTATAATGTTATACTTACAATCTAGGAGGAGAGGGTCAAGTAATGTAAGGTTTGCCTTCGGAGGCTGTCTTTGTATCCAAAGATAGTTAACTTGTCCTCAGGAAAGATCTGTTGCTTCCAGACCCTGAGCAAACAGCACTTCCATGGAGCCCATCTCAAATGGTCGAAGGGCCCTTTCTCTACAGAGGATGGTTATCCTCCATTTCCAAGCCGGTCATTTCTGATTCTGCTGTCAGTCCCCAATCACAGTTTTTAGGTCTGACTTTAATAAATCACTTTCTAAATCAGTCTTGAAGTCATTGATTCTTAATTTGGGTATCCAAAAATGATTTAGAGGGTCTGTAATATCCTTGAAAGTACACTCGGAATTCAGGGTGATGAGGCATGTCAGTGCATTTTTCTATGGAAAAATTCCAAGTCTCTCATTAGGTTCTCATAGGGATGCACCTTTTCCCCTCAAAGTTAGAGAACCATCACTTAAAATGGACATTATAATTAAAGATTCTTCACTCATTGTGACTCATGGCTCCTTTCCAAAGGAATTGGCATAAAGGAACTCACTGTCCAATATCTTATAATTACCACCCATAACACAAGTACCAAACAAGTTCTAAGCAGATGGCACTGACCTTCAGTATAATAGAAGGGTGGACATGAAGAGTCACGTAGTTTGTGGCAGACCTTTTCAGAGAATGTCAGACTTTGAATCTTTAATAAAAATCTTGCTTAATAGCTAAGATATTCTTGATTGTTCCTAAGACCATAGATTGTAAACAGATTCTAAACAGTGCTTAACTAAAATTTTTAAAATATCAGTTAGGAATATATTTTTTGCTGTATTTACCAACTATCTACTTAGTACTGGCTTAAATAATAAATGCACTTTATTACTTCCTATAACATAATGAGTGGAGGTAGATATTCCCAGAGTTCTATCAGAGGCTCAATAGTGTCAGAACTTGTTATGGATTGAATCTCTGTGTCTCCTCAAATTCATATGATGAAGCCCTAACTCCCAACATGAGGGTATTTGGTGATAGGACCTTTGGGAGTAATTAGGTTTAGATGAAGTCATGAACTTGTGCCACGGTCCTGCCACAGCTGGGTCCAGGGGTTCCTGAAAGGTGGGTAAGGCATTGGTGATGGGAGACAGATGACAACATGCCTCAGAGGATGGTGATGCTCTGTTCCATTTACTGCAAATACAAGCAGGTTTTTATACTTTCATTTTTAGCAGTGATTAACATTTGCAGTTAGGTGAACCAGAAAAAAAATCAATACAAAGGTAACCAGGAATTTGTATGAAAATTTCCATGGATTCAGTTATATTAAACAAAGATTATTTTAACCAGGAAAACCATAAATCAGACAATTAGAAATAGCTATATGTACAGAGTTTGAATATCTTATTATTTATTAAAGTTCTCAGAATTTGTCATCTGACTCCCTGGTAACTGTTTCTACATGCTTAGCTTGTAATAATTAACCAGCTTTTCTTATTACTTTGCCTAATTCTATTTGATATATATTCCTATTCAAGGTAAAGGAGGGGTTGTTACTCCAACAACTTTTAGACATTCAGGGGCTATTTCATTAGAGGGGATTTTATTTTCTGGTCAAGAAATTGTTTTGTACAACTTCATTGGAATTATGCAAATCAATAAACCTAAAATACAAATGTCTAACAATCCCACCACCTTTTGATCACCAAAGCAAATATGTAAGGAGAGATAAACAGGAAATTCAGCCACAGCAAACCTTTTTTGTTCCTTAGTTAATAAACACCAGGGAGGTCTACTTTGAGCTAGCCTTTCCATGAAATTTAGACTATTATAAGGCACTTGGACTCCATCCTTATTGACCATTCTAATGCCATCCTCATTATATGCTCCTGTGTAAGGCAATGGGGGATCTGGAACCCTCTGGAGACTATTAGTTCCTCTTGGAGGATACCATAATTTGCCATTAATCCAATATGCTACCCAGGGGTATCCCTGGGCTGTGGGTAGGGGTCTATATAGTTTTTTCTTTTTTTCTAGAAAGGCTCTTTATATCTATGGGTAAGGAACAGGTGTGGGAAAGTCTACCAATAATTCAGCTTATTGTAACTGATTCATGAATTCTTTTATGGGAAGAATCGGGGACAATTTCTTACTCAGGTTTATAAACACCTTGTTTAAACAATCTGGGCATGATTCAATAGTCTAGGGAGAACTAGTTGTCCCTTCAGAATTTCCCTCAGAGTTAATCGTTGACTCACTTCGAGACTTTTTCTCCTCATGACCTGTTCTTATG
This sequence comes from Phyllostomus discolor, assembly GCF_004126475.2. Lineage (NCBI taxonomy): Eukaryota > Metazoa > Chordata > Mammalia > Chiroptera > Phyllostomidae > Phyllostomus > Phyllostomus discolor. Next base: position 19,812,484 of record NC_040909.2, on the reverse strand, counting down.
GGAATCAGGGTACAAAGTAAGACCATAATTAATATTGGCAAGGAAATTATTAAGAGCAATCCCCAGGAAAATTATTGCCCCCCTTTGTATGCCATGCTCTCTTCCATGAAGATGGATTCCTTGAATTCCCTCTTTCCACGTTCAGACCTTGTCAGAAAACATGGTTGGGAGAGGGCGTGACAAAGTTGGGGCCCTTGTAATGGGTTAGTGCCCGTGTAAGAAGAGACATTATTCTCTCTCTGGTATGTGCACAAAGAAGAGGTCATATGAGCACACAGCAAGATGATGGTCATCTTCAAGCTAAGAGAAGAGGCCTCAGAATGGAACTTAACTTTCTGGAGCCTTGATCTTGGACTTCCCACCCTCTAAAATGGTGAGAAATAAATTTCTGTTAAGCTACACAGTCTATAGTATTTTGTTACGGAAGTCTGAGCAGACTAATACAGAGCTCTAGGCTGGCATCTCCATGTTCTCTTGTCCTTTGTGCCATGGTTGTAAAATGGCTGCTATACCTCTTCACATCACATCACATACGTGACCATAACTAAAGGCAAAAAGCTGGGTGATAGCCAGAATAGTAACTATGATTTCTCCTCACCTTCTTCTTTTATTGGGATAGAAAAAAGTCTTTCCATAAAACTTTTCTTTACATCTCAAAATCCAGAACCGGGTCACATGGCCATTCCTGGAAGCAGAGAGTCTGGGAAAGTGAGTACCTTGCTTTTTCAGCCTTTGCAAAGGGAAATGGGAGATGGTTAAATGTGTCTGCAGTGGCTATTGGGCAGCAGCAATAGGGTCTCTGATGTGGTTATCAAAATAAAAAAAGTTGAGAGATTTTATATAAACCTCTGAATTGCTTCATCTTCGGAAAAATTAGAAAATCTGGAAATGCTGGATATGCTTGCATAGAAATGATAAACCAGTTCTCTGTAGCAGCTGTTCTGTTAGGATGGGGCAGAAGAATTGATTTTGCCACAGGCCTTCTGGTTTTCCATTTTTTCCCATCACTGGGACCCTGCAATTTGCCATTTTCAGTGTGTTTGCATTATTGATTTTACAGTATGAATAATTTTTCATTTGTTTGTGGCACCTGGTTTATTTTTGCAGGCATCTCAGTTGAATTGTTTTAAATGGTAGGACTAAGGAAAAAACAGCATTCCAGAAGGAATTGCTTATTTGGGCTCCAGGCTATGTGAAAAGTTTTGCTTGTGAAGAAGAAAAATCTAATTTGTGAACAGGTTATTTAGAGCCTTAACTGCTGTAAATCATGTGAAAGTAGTGGAGATGTCTGGAGATGGCAGCCCGTCATGTCCAGTAGGAGAAGTTAAAGAGGACAGAAGAATCAATTTGCATTTACCTGGAAGATGATCAGATTTGGAGTAAAAGTAACATAGTTTTTGAAACAAAATCAACCCAATTACATTTCCTTCAAAACAAAGACTTAGCAGGCTTGTTCAGATGAGAACAGTAAGGGGAAAAGATGATATGAGGTAATTTTAGGAGAAATGTAATGGATTTCCACATGAAAATCTCATTAAAGAACTTAGAAAACAGAATCATAAAGCTGGGGAGATTTTACTGACATCATCCTAAGATGTCTCCAGTGGATTTTTATGTATGTATTGACTTCAAGAACCCTAAGTGTCAGAACTGTACCATTTAATACAGAATGACGTGGCAAGCACCAATGATTCCTAACTCTTGCAAGCAATTAATATATACAGGTTCATACAGCTCCAATTGATGTACAGTCATTTTTTATACTGTTGCATCAGGTTTTATTTAATTCATTTGATTTTAAAGTGCTTTTAAAAACATAATTCACCAGGGAACACCTGAACAATATATTTCAAAAACTGTAATATGGAATGAAAAAAAAGCAGATTCCAGTGAATTATAAAATTATAAATCTTAGGGTGCCAACTAATTGAAATAAGTTCATTGAAGATTTCAGGCTTTGGATGGGTGATTTCAGGTGTACAGGGGATTAAATGATGTTGGGAACCACCCTGCCTGGTATCAGAAGCTGTAACCCCTGCCAAGGCTAAGGCTGAGGGAACAGCCTTGGACCATAAGCCAGCAAGGAGACAAAAGCTTATCTCCCTGGCAGGAGCACCGTTTCTGCTCCTTTTACTTCACCCTACCTGGCCCCCAATGCTTGCTTGGTTAGCCAATGACAGGTAAGATTCCCCAAGGAGGGAACGACCTAAGACAGGCACGATCACATAGGAGGTCCCCAAGGAAGGACTTTGAGGGGTACAGCAAAAGGGGGTGATGGACCCTCGCCCCTTGGCTTTGACATAGCCTGAGTCCTCATTGTCTGCAAGAAAATCTCCTAATCTCTTGGCTGCCTGACTTCCCTTGCTCCATCTAAGCCTGAAACAATGACGGAGGGTGGTGTAGCCCTTTGCTGGAAAGGGCGGGTTCCCTGCGCAATCAGGCCTAAGAAAGAATATGTAAAATCCTGTGAAACCTGCTTTGTTTAGAATGCTCTCAATGAAATGATAAGGGTTCAAGCAAGAAGTAAATTTGTTCCTCAAAGTTTTATAGCTCTTTAGCTATCTGACCCTGACTCAAAATAGGCCCTCAGAGTTCTTTGTTATCTATTGTTTGATCCTTATTTCCTGACAATGATTAATGAGCCTTACCTGAATTCCTGTGTAAACAAACTCAATAAAAGCCTGCTCGGGTGGGAGAACGGGGCGTTCTCCACTAGAGAGCAGCTGTTTAGTACCTATTTCCCCACAGTACTCAGTTGTCCGTGTGTATGTTTTTCTCATGTTTTGATGAGCATCCGCAGCCGCGATGGATACCACTGGCCTGGTATCCATCTCAAATAATAAATATGATATCTGAGATAAATTTCAAGATTGTAGGATTCTGAAATTCTTTGGTATTTCTAGAGGAAAGGTAAAAATGTTTCCCAAAGTTGTTTAAAATATCTATTAACAGAACAAATAACCTGCCTTTATTACGGGGGAAAAAAGGATAGTGTTGGACTATCTGTGTCTCCCAGTAACTGAAAAACAGCAATTCCTGATGCTCCGCTATCTGAGAATGTGCTGCTTTCACTTAATATCAGTGTTTTACATCAAAGTTTATCCCAGTTTGGAATTACAGAATTCTCCCCTGAGGTATGTTGTTGCAGGGAATATGTCACTTACAAATTTGTATGCACTAAATCTTATCTCCCCTGTCCAACTTACAAGGTTTGACTCCAGCTAGACACTTGCACATGCTCCTTCATTATTGTCTATTGATTTCTTTCACTACAGAAAGATTAATGTCTTTACCTTTTCAGGCATACACTGGCTATATTTTTCTTGTTCTATCTTACTCTATTTCTTTCCTTCATCTGGAAAACCAGTTATTTCATATTCAACTCCTATCCAAATCAAAACAAATTTTCAAGATCTACCTGAAGACTTCTCCTCTCCCAGGAAGCTTAACTCATCTTTGGCATCATTAGTACCTTTTTCATTGAGTTGCAACACTCTCTATAGCCTTGCAGAGAATGTTATTGCTCTATGGATGGATGGGGATGATATACTCATTGAGGACAAGGATAGAACATATTACTTCTTTTATAGGCTTCCCATTGCCCATCGTAGCACTGAGTACAGACTGGGAACTCATTAAGTCCTGGCGAATAACACTTCCCAGGCATTGTCAAGCAGAGCCCAGTGCTCCCTTTTTTCTTGTCTTACAAAGACTTGTTCAGAGCTCTATTAGAACAGTTTGCTATAAATACATGTTTATAACCTGTCTCCCATCCTGGACAGTGAGTCCTTGGTGTTCGACAAATGTATTATCTTTATCCTCAAATCCCTAATCTCTTTCATGTAGTAGGCTCTTGATAAATGTTGGTTGACTAAATGTGTGCACTGCATTTTTTCAGGTTGGAATAACTGAGATTGTAGAAGACAATTCTGTTAATAAAATAATATCTACAGTGCTTGATGTTTGGGATGTAGAAACATATGAGACTGGTAGTTCTGGTCAGAAAGATTTTGCTTGCATTAAAAGAGAATGTTAGGCTCTGGGACTCTGCCGAAATTTTCAAGAGAGCCTTGAAATCCCATTTGTCATTTTGTAGGGACTGAATATCACATTACCTAAATCTTAAGGGACCAGGAGTCCTCAGAAGATAAGGGCATTGAATTTATATCCCCTTGTCAGTATTATACATCAATCTCACTCCTATGTATATCCCTAGCAACTAGCCCAGAATGAAGCAAATAGTAGGAGTATATTTATTGAGTAGTTGTTATTATCTTTGATTTTTTAGTTGTGTTCTTAGTACTCTTAAACTATGTTCCCGAAAACTGGAGAATCCCAGAAATTGTTCCATACTGTTTTTTAAAGCACGCAGATGATTCCCAAAATCCAGAGCTTCATCCTGGATCCAACTACCTAGGAGATATCAGCAATGGGATGTTCCAGAGTTCGTCAAATTTATCTCACACAGAAGCTTGGGGTTCATGTGGCTACTTTGCAAAAAGCAAGAAGGTAGAAGTATTCTCTTGTCCATGGAAGTTGTAATAACCTTGAAAGAGGGAAGAGTCCCAAACTGTCCTCGAATCAATTCTGTGTCTAGGAAGGTGAAATAATCTAATTGGCTCACTTTAGTCATGTGAACTTCCCTGGGGGGAAGCAAGGAAAATCCTCTGGATTGACAGCTCCATTAGAGGCTGATGTGGATTTGGGGAGATGCAGTTCCCCAAGGGCAGTACTTAAAATAGGGCAGATAAAATGACAGAGGGTACCTATGGTAGGAACTCAATAAATGCTGGTTGAATTGAGTTATGGGAGAATGTTCACAACCAAAACTTGTTCTGAACTTTACAAAGATAATTTTTGACCTAGCTTTTAATATGAACTTATTTTTTTTTTTGTTGAGCCAGCTTGTTCATTCTCGGGAAAATTTTTGGTCTGGAAGCTGTCATGCCAAGTTTTAACTCAGGCTATCCCTAGGCAGATTTATAACCTTCTGAGATGCTAGCATTATAATGAAAGCGCTGACAGCCCCGGAGTTCTGGCTGACAGGAGTGGCACAGCTGTGATAAAACTAGAAGATGAATAGAAATATGGTGCCCCTTCCTTGTGGAGTTGTCTGACTTTAGGTCACAGGGAAACAAGTCCTTAATGAGTTCAGGGCTGGAGGAAAGGCCTCCAACATGTGGGTCCCAAGTTGTTTTGAATTAAATTGTCTGGATATTTTTCCAGGTCACTTAAAAACAAGCCCCAAAGAGTTCAGAGATAATTTTTATTATAATATAAAATATATTATACATGAGTATCATACATTTTATTATCATTATTTTATAAAAATCATTTTAATTTTGGATTTATCATTGAAATCAGGGCTCAGCAAACTAGAACTTGTGGGTCAAATGTGGGCCACCACACGTGTTTGTAAATAAAGTTTTATTAGAACATAGCTATGTATGCCCATTTACTTACATATATTTATGGCTGCTTTTGCACTATGGCAAAGTTAAGTATTTGCAACAGGTGATATGAGCAGCAAAGCCTAAAAAATTTACTCTCTGGTCCTTTACAAAAAAAGTTGCCAAGTCTTAACTTAAATGATTCCAAGATTTTTCACTTTTTATTTAGTTTCATGATGTTATATATAACCTTCTCATCTTATACATACATCTTTCTAATTATGCTCAGAATGTGTAGTTATGTATTAAAAAATAAAGTGCAGTAGACTACTTAGAGGATTTTCTTATAGTCTCTGAGATAATTGTACACACCTGGGGTTTTCCAATATTGCGATGGAACTTAAGTTCATTAGTAAGAGGGTTGGATAACTTTCAGAAAAGGTGGAAGAATAAAAAAAAAGTAGTTCTTTAGACCTAATACTTTCTAAGACACATAAGACCAGAAAAAAGTTGAAAGAATTGCAATCAGACAGATAGGCTCTTTCTTACAGTTTTATTTTTCTTTATTCCACATGGGAGAAAATGACCCATAGAAATTCCACCCATGTTTATGGAACTCCAATTGTATGCTGGACACCATGGTGGGCATTTTCCTTAATTGTGTGCCATTTAATTCTAGCTCCTATAACTGTTGTTAGAATTAAATGCATATGGTTGAAGGAACAGAGGCTCAGAGGGAGGAAATAATCTCCCCAAAGCTATCTCACTAGCAAGTGATAGTGTTCAAATTCAATCCAGATTTTCTGATTCTGTTGTTCACTTCTAAAAATATGGAATTAATTTTATAGTGTGAAATCTAAATCGTGGGTGTGATAAACAGCATGTGGCATCTTTCTGATCACTGGATATTGACTTTCTCCTCACTAATAGTGAGGCAACCCAGTATAAGACAGTGGATCCTTTCCCAGGCGATGTCAGATAAAACTATGTTCATGATAATACCCAGATGTGATCTGACTTTTAATTCTAATTCTTTCACATGTATACGGTGGATGCAGTGGGGTTTTCTGGAAGATGCATGATGTGCGATGACATCATAATTTTGAGGACTAATGAAATGTGTGGCTGTGTGCACTGAGACTAAAATTTTTCTGCTTTAATTTTAAAATTGTAAATATTAATAAGTACACATAGACAAAAACTTTAAAGTCTTCAGCGATTTTTAAGAGTGTAAAAGATTCTAACTAAAGCACTTCAGAACCATTGATGTAAGTCACTAAAATATCCACGACTCAACATCCCAAGCCAGACTTTCTGGATTTAAAATGCCAATCTACCACTCATTGCTTTTAGCAAGTTCTTTTACCTAGCCAGTCCTTGGTTTCTCATCTCCGACCTAAGGATAGCCCTAGCACCTACTTTGCAGGGTTGTCTAAATACATTGATATTTAATATTGACAAAACTTGGTTAAATAAAATAATTAGGACTTCAGTTTAGAAGCTTTAAGATGATTTTAATTTACCAAAGAAGTTACCACCTCTCCCTGATCTCTGGACTGTAAATGAATTAACTTTTCATAATTCACAGTTATGAAATAGATTTTTCCTAACCTTCAGTTTAATTTAAAAAACCTACTTATTACAGAATAATATGTGTAGGATAAATATGTTAATCATTAGTGTACTGATTACTTATTATAAAACAAAGTACAATTAACACAGTTATCCCTATACCAAGAAACTGAACATTGCCATACCTCAGAAATCCCTTTTACTCTCTTGAGGTCACATTTCCACCCTATTACCCTAGGCAAGCACTATCCTGACTTGTAACACTGTAGACTAGTTTTGTCTGTTTTGAACTTCATATAACTGAAATCATACCATATGGCTTCTTTCACTCATTATTCTGTTTGTAGATTTACTAGTTATGACATGAAGTTCCTAAATAGTTCTTTATTGTTGTAATAGTATTCCATTATATGAATATACATAATACATTCATCTATCCTACTCTTGATGGATATTGGGTCATTTCCAAATTTTTGCTATTATGAATAGTGTGACCATGGTCATTCCTGTTCACATCTGGGCAGAATTTTCTGTTGGACAAATTCTTAGGAGTGAAATTGCTGGGTTAGAGGGATTACGTATTACTGTGTCACAAGGGTACCTATTGCTGGATAATGGAGGGAATGTATGTTTAGTTTTCTAACAGTTCTGCGAAGTGTTGTATCATTTGCACACCCAGTAGC